>NC_092811.1:100359469-101559469 GCF_040954645.1 Diabrotica undecimpunctata
GTTTCGATGCTAAATTCTAATGTTTTCTCGAGGATCTGTCTTATTGAATGAATCTGGTCAATTGTTGATTTACCTGGAGTTAATCCGGCCTGATATTTTCCTAATATGCCAACTGTGTAAACTTGTAGCCTTTCGTAGAGAATATTTGTGTATTTTGTAAGCAGTTGTTAACAGGGTTATATCTCTGTAGTTGTCACACTGGAGCTGATCGAATTTTTTCTATAACGGGCATATCACGCCTTGAGACTATTATTCACAGGGCATGGTCTCATTTTGCCAGACAAGAAGTAAAAGTTTATGCAGTCCTTGTATCAGGGCGTCGCCACCATTTTACTGTAGAGCTCACTACAAATTTGATCAGTTCCTGGTGCTTTATTACTTTTAAGCTTTTTAATGGCTTTGGCAGCCTCTTCAGTGGTAGTGGTAACTCTTTACTCATGTTGTTTACTTTTCTGTAGAACTTTTGAGTTTCGTTTTGATTTTTTAGCCATTCTATGATTTCTAACTGCATTTTTTTAAATTGTCTTTTTTTTTCTTTTATGTAATCTTTTTTCTTCCCTTCTTAGGGTCCGGTATTCCACCTTTGCTCTTCTTGTGCATCTAGGTTGATTTGTCTTTAGGTGTGCTCTATTTCATACCATTTGTTTTGTCTAACTGGTTTGGTTTTTCCCACTATTACCGATGCCTTCTTAGGTATTGTTTCTACATTTTGTCCAGAATTCCTTCACACTTTCCCCTGCTTCCAGGCTCTCTATTTCCTAATCCATTTGTCTCCTATACTCTCTCGCAACGGCTTCAATGCGCACATTATCAACATTAATTATGTCTTGTTTCATATCTGTATCCTTCTTTAGGTTTTATTTTCTTCCTCTAATTTTTGCCATTACAAGAAAGTGCTCACTATCTATGTTTGGACCTCGGAAGCTTCTGATATCCATGAGGTCGGAAGAATGCCTTTGTTAGGATATAACATCTATTAGGATATAATCATCCACACATAACCAAGATTAACTCCTGGGTCGCTACAGGAAGAAATAAAACATATATGTGATCTAGCAAAAGTCACTATAGGAAAGATGGCCAAAAAAAATGAAGGGACTCTCAAATTTCACGAACTCTAAAAATGAGGTTGATCAACTGCTTAATATTTCCAATACTGATAAACGGATGTGAATCTTGGACCCTACGACAGGCGAAAAGAAGAAAGATAGACGCCACTAAAATGTTCTATTGGATAAGGAAGTTATGAATTCCATGGACCGACCATAGGATAAATAACTCAATTCTAAATATGCTATAAGTAAGCAAACGGCTATCCAGCCGTTTCCAACAATTAAAATATTTTGAACATGATATGACAGCAGACACAGAAAACATGAAAAGACTTATTATCAAAGGAAATGTAGAAGGTCGAAGATCACGAGGAAAATCCCCAACAAGATGGATCGATCAAATTGCAGGAATATGCAAAAGACCTATGAGTGAGTTAAAAGAAACGATCAGAGACAGAAATCTTTGGAGAGGAACAATACGCGACATCACGATGACCATGACACTCCCTCCGGGGGTCAAGGTTGAAGAGAGAGATAACAGTTATGACTTGTACATAACATGGCCTTTAATTATTTATAAAATCAAGGTTATTGTTTTAAATAATGCGCTTCTAACAAATATTGTAACAAGATAATTGGTTAACTTCAAAGCCCCTTTTTTTTAATTAAGTATTTCTATCTCAAAAATGTTTAAAATAATATTTCTAAAAGAATTCATTTACTATAAAATTGGCCAGTAACTATTAAGTGTATTATCAATCTATCCCATTTTTTATGTATTTATTTATTTATTTATTTATTTATTTATTTATTTATTTATTTATTTATTTATTTATTTATTTATTTATTTATTTATTTATTTATTTATTTATTTATTTATTTATTTATTTATTTATTTATTTATTTATTTATTTATTTATTTATTTATTTACTTACTTACTTATTTATTTATTTATTTATTTATTTATTTATTTATTTATATATTTATATATTTATATATTTATATATTTATATATTTATATATTTATATATTTATATATTTATATATTTATATATTTATATATTTATATATTTATATATTTATATATTTATATATTTAAATATTTATATATATATATATTTATTTATTTATTTATTTATTTATCTATTTAGGAATTATCCAAAGATAACTACAATTATAGGCATGATAACTTGAGACACTGGATATGCGTTCGGACTACTTGTCCCAATGTTACGGAAAGGATTGAAGACACTCCCACGCTGACGAAACAAATTAATAATTGTTACGATAAAAAAATGTTTAAGTATGGATTCAGAGGAACCGTCAAAAATTTGACATGTGACACGAACAAATCTAAATTCCCAGTCGACTGGATAGATATATTAGCTGCGTAAGTTTTAATTATTATCATTAAAAAAAAACAAAAAACAAAGTTACAAATTTATTTGTGAAAATTATGAAAAAAATTACATAGGGCAAAGATGAAAAACTTCTTATAAACATCTTATAAAACTTCTTATACAGGGTCGTAGTTATAACCACTACTACCACCTACTACCAGTATAACTACTATGGGTTCTAACTTCTTCTTCTTCTTAGGGTGTCTGTCCGTTCCGAACGTTGGCGATCATCTTGGCTATGATAACTTTGTTGGTTGCTATACGAAATAGCTGTGTCGAGGTCTTTCTATACCATGCTCTCAGGTTAGCAAGCCAGGATATTCTTCTTCGTCCTGGGGCCCTTTTTTCTTCAATTTTAACTACTGGGCTTCTAACTACTGGGACATAACTAAGGTCATGTTATTTGGACAAAAATATGGCTATTAGATGTTGGAAATATTGTTTTGGGAAAGCTACAGTTAAAATTTTCTTTATTTCATTTTTGCTATTTATTTTACTCTCTTACTTTTATATTTAAAAAATATTATCGAAATCGGCACAAAGACATAACTTTATTCTTAGATATTAGGCAACACTGTTTATTATCATACATTTTTACACGGCGTGAATTATTCCTGATAATGAAATTAAGTCGACACTTTGTAACGGGTAGCTCTTCTAGACTGTAGTACTGCGTACTACTGAGTCTGCTGTCATTGTTAATGTATTGTTTATAAGAAACATATTGTTATCATTAAATTTTTAAAAAGTAGTTGTTAGATATAATATAGATACCTCTATTAACGAGTGTCACGAAAAAGGATTTTTATTTGTTAATTTCTCTGGTCTATAATATCCTCTAGGTCTTTCAGTCGTGACTACTATCGAAAAACGTCACTTCTTAGGAAGGTGAATCGTTTTCTGGTGGGTCGACTAATATACAGAGCAGGAAGTTTTTTCTGGATTTTAGCCTCGAACGATTGGGTTCCATGTTGTACAGTGGCTGTCGCCTTATACAGGTATTGCGTGGGGTGGGCTTGACACATCCGGTTTCTATCCTACATGTTTCATTAAAGGCTAGATGAACTTGTTTTGCATGGACTGATCGAGGATACCAGAAAATCGATCATCGATATGTTTCCAGAAAAATCAAAGCCTCCTCTATGACGCAGTTTTGGATCTCAAACCTAAGTGCGTTTAAAGTGAAACGCCTATAAAAAAATGAGAAAACAAATGGAAATGGGATGAAAGATCTGGTAGTCTATTGTCTCAGTCATAAGGTAGAACTCATTATTTGCTGCGATTCGAACTCCCACCATCTAGGCTGGGGCAACAGAGATAACAACGCTCGAAGTAATCTCGGGTAATTGTCATCTTTATGAAAATGTTATTAGAAAAGATTTGTATATCTTAAATAGAGGCACAGAACCTACCTTTATTATTGTTCGTAGTCAAACAGTCATAGATATTACGCTAGCAACAGATCAAATATATAAAATTCAGAACTGGCAGGTATCGCAAGACATCTCTGTAGAGGACCACCGCTGGCTAACCTATACTATTAGTCTGGAAAAAGCCAAATCTTGCGACCCTAGTAGGGCGGATGTAGAACTCTACAACCGACTCTTAGAAGATGT
The DNA here is from genome assembly GCF_040954645.1 of Diabrotica undecimpunctata. Taxonomy (NCBI): domain Eukaryota; kingdom Metazoa; phylum Arthropoda; class Insecta; order Coleoptera; family Chrysomelidae; genus Diabrotica; species Diabrotica undecimpunctata. Next base: position 100,363,539 of record NC_092811.1, read on the forward strand.
GCTGTAAAACAATAAGGCTTTAACTCCAGGGACTAACATAGAATTGGAAAGATATGCGGTATCTGTAAAAAAAATAAGCTACGCTTATAAAAAATCCTGTCCGATAAGGATGGTCCAGGAAAGTCGCAAAACTAACTCTTGATGGTGTACTGAACTGGAACTGGAACCTTAGAAAGACAGCGTAAACAGCTTTTAATAGAGCAAACCGCACCAAACTCAAAAAAGTTTGGAATTCTTATCAATCAAACATCAGAGGATTCACATCAGCATATTAAGGAAGATAAAAGCAAAACATCCAACCTTTTCCAAAGTGCTGAGATCCAGATGAAAACATACTTTTTCGGTTCTAGTGCCTCAATAGCATTAACTAGGCGAAAGAAATAATCATAACCTCCGTTATTTCAGGTGACCAGGGCCTGGTGACATATATCCAGCCCTACTACGGTGGAAACTGGATATCCTTCTGCAGCACCTTATGGGAATATTCATAGCCTCTTTGGTTCTGGGATATATTCTTAGGAAGTGGAGAAACGTACGTGTGGTCTTCATCATACCAAAACCAGGTAGGATGGAATACACCTTACCAAATGCTTTCCGACCAATTACCCTAACATCGTTTCTCTTGGAAACGATGGAAAGGCTATGCGAGAGCTACATGAAAGAATAATTTCTAGTTAATAACCCACTTCACCCAAATCAGCATGCATATACTTCGGGAAGATCTACCGATTCTGCACTCCATCAAGTAGTGGGAAAAATTGAAATATCGCTGAATAATAAAGAATCCACCCTAGGTATATTCATATACATTGAGAGAACGTTTGATAAAACTACATTCCCAACCATCACCTAACAGTTTAATGTCAGGAATGTTCTCATAGCCGTGAATGAAATGATATTCAGTATGCTCTCTAATAGACTTATAAGCATAAATGTAGAAGACGTTTCTGTTAGAGGCATGTTTACGAGGGGGTATCCACAGAGAGGGGTGCTATCACCACTACTCTGGAACATAGTTCTAGACACCCTAGTTGACCAACTCAGCAGCAACGGATTCTACACAATGCAGACGATATTGCTGTCCTGCAAAGCGGTAAGTTTGAGTACAAACTATGTGAGAGATTACAAGCTGCTCTCCGACTAATAGAAACATGGTGCAAGGACTACTCACTTTCTATAAATCCTAAGTAGACAAAGATGGTCCTCTTCACCATAAAAAAAAGAATCACGGGATTAATACCCCCAAGGATTTTAAACTACAGAGTTAAAAGAGCATATATTGCGTATAAACAGTGTCGACGAACGGTCGGATGCACCTTGGACCTTTCGCCCAGGGTCTACACTGCTATCATTAGGCCAATTCTAACTTATGGAGCTATTGCTTGTGTACCAAAAGTGCTACAGGCAACAGCGATCAACAAACTAAACCATATTCAGAGGATGGCTTGCCTAAATATAACAGGTACCCTGAAAACAACACCAACTCCTTCAATGGAATTGCTCATTGGCATCACCCCTCTAAATAGACATATATGTCAAAGAGGTGGGTGGCGCTGGTGACAATGATGCGACTGCGCTCAGCTGGTGCAAACCTTGATGTAGGAATGGGACAATTAAGAACTTTGATAAAATGAAAGACAGATCCCAAGTACTTTCGCTTCCTAGAGCATCTTCAGGGGCATTTCGTCAATTTTGGCCTATCCATTAATTATAGAATGTCATAAACATAAAATTGTACATCACACTACACTACACAAGGACAAACACTTTAGAATTTGTTAAAATAGGCGAAGCTACAATATTGTCGGCATCAGGAGAGAGAATTATTCTCTATCATCTCAGAGTTCCCATTAACAACATTAGATATGCCGACGAAACTGTGATTTTAGCAGAAAATATTGAAGATCTTCAGAGACTGGTGACCAGAATACCGGAGTATGGAAAAGAGTACGGTCTAACAATGAACGTCAAGGAGACGAAATTTATAAAAATATCGAAAACTCAAAGAAATAACGAGAATCTTCTAATAAACGGGACCAACGTCGAACATGTGGACAAATATGCATGTCTGGGAACAATGATTAACTCCACAACTGGAGTTACATTCCATTACATGGAATTACATTCCGGAGATCAAAATCAGAATAAAAAAGGCTAGAGCAAATTTCAACAAAATGAGAAGAGTGCTATGTACAAAGGATTTAAAATTGGAACTAAGAGTTAGGTTGGCAAGGTGGTATGTTTTTTCGACTTTGTTTTATGGAATGGAATCTTGGACCTTGAATGCGACATCAATGAAAAACCTGGAATCATTTGAGCTGTGGGTGTATAGAAGAATTCTGAAAATATCGTGGACAGAACACGTCACAAACAAAGAGGTTCTGAGAAGGAAGAACAAAGAAATAGAAATTTTAAATACAATTAAAACAAGAAAATTGGAATATCTCGGACATATTAAACGTGGAGAGAAATATACCTTGCTACAACTGATTATGCAGGAAAAGATTCCAGGAAAGAGTAGTGTTGTGGATTTATTAAAAGGTTCAATATTTATAACACTTACGGATTTAATTTATTTCTTTATTTATATTAACTTATCTGACAATAATTTATATATATATATCCGTACGTAACAAATTCGCGAGCGCGGGTCTTGAGAATTAACTGTCCCTTCCAAATAAAGTTCCGTTATTATATACCAGTGCCGTTATCTCGAAAACTCTAAAACCTTCGATGGCGAAACGGTAAAGGCAAACTGGATTTTCCTCGCATCGGTTCTGAAAGGTCGCTCAGGTAAATCGAGGTCTCTCGTAAATTCTAAAACATATTAGAATAAAAACATGTTTACAGGTTAAAACTATGACTCATATTTTTACGTAACATTGCCCCCCTCTCAAAAGATGGTTCCTCCTGGAACCTTGTCGGGACTGGAACCGGAACTGTATGCTGGTATCGGCAACAGGACCCTCTTTTACAACTTCCAGTTGTATAAAAATGACAAGGGACGGTTTTCTCTCCGCACAAGGTACTTAGCGGATTGCAACAGATTAACACCTGGACTTCGGTGTCTTTGAAGATCTCCTCCACCATATTTCGGATAACCCTCCAATCTAATTGGCGGCACTCCAACTTTGGCATGGCGAACTTTTGCACGTCGGACTCTAGTACGTGCTCTCTCAATTGAAGTAAGGCTTCCCATACATCTCGGTAGGTAGGTTGGTCACGGGCAGTGTCTTTTGTTACCAGGTAGAAAAGGTAACGTGATGCATCTTGGAGTTTCAAGGTTTTACCGGGAGCTGGCACTTGGCATTGAAGTTCTGCAACTCGACCAAACTTCCTTCGAAAGACGGATGCCAACCCTGGTGCGTCTTTGATACTGGCCGGGATGGTAAGGGCCAGCGAGTAGTCATCGGGGAGCGCGAGTAGATCTTGCTTTTCTTCAGTGGTAACACCATGTCTTGCTTTACCGGTACCTCCATAGGCACCCATGAATTCCTCAAACGTGAGGTCAGACACGTCTTGGACTTGGTTTACTTCCACTTCTTCATCTACGTCGTGGTCACCTTCGAAAGACGCCAGCCGGTTATGGTGTACTATCATCGGCTTTCCCTTCGGAATCTTGCTTATTCGGTAGATGACATCGTTGATCTTCTCCATAATGAGGTATGGACCTTCCCAAAACTGCTGCAATTTGGGAGAACAACCTTTTCGCTTCTTGGGATTATACAGCCATACTTTGTCGTTCTTCTTAAAGCAACCCTTTTCGGCTTGTGTATCGTACCGTTTCTTCATTCGGTCGCTAGCGATCTGAAGGTGGGAACGGACTAACTCATGTACATCGTCCATTCTTCTTCGTAATTCGATCACATAATCTTCACCTGCTACATCTTCTCCAGGTCGACATCCAAACTCGAGATCACAAGGTAGTCGCATTTCGCGTCCGAATAGGACTTTGGCTGGTGTCTGGCCTGTTGATTCGTTAACAGCAGATCTGTAGGCCATTGTGAAGAACGGAAGGTATTGGTCCCAGTCTCGCTGATGATCGGACACCATCTTTGTCAAATACTTGCCAACTGTCCTATTCATTCGTTCTACCATACCATCCGATTGCGGATGATACGCGGTAGTTCTTGTTTTCTTCATGCCTAGTCTATCACATATTCCTTGGAATAGATCACTTTCGAAGTTCCTGCCTTGGTCACTATGGATCTCCAAAGGCACTCCAAATCGGCTGATATATTCTTGGATCAACTTATCTGCAACGGTGGCGGCCTTCTGGTCTGGAAGTGCGTAAATCTCGACCCACTTAGTGAAGTAATCCATTACTACCAGCATGTACTTGCCTCCATTTTCACTTTCTGGAAATGGCCCAGCGATGTCCAAAGCTATTCTTTCAAACGGGCTTCCAACATTATATTGTCTCATAGGAGCTCTCCTTTTTCGGTAAGGCCCGTTACTCGTGGCACAAATAGTACATTTCTTACACCAGTCTTTTACATCGTCGGAACTGTTCATCCAATAAAACCGTTCCCGAATTCGCTGAAGGGTTTTCCTTACACCAAAATGCCCTCCCGATGGACTGTCGTGTAACTGACGAAGTACTTCGGCTATTCTGCTCTTTGGGATCACCAACTGTCTTCTCTTCTCTGAACCGTCATCATTTTCCAGGACTCGTTTAAGCAAGCCATCTTCGATGATAAATGAGTCCCACTGGGCCCAATACGTCTTAACTACTGAGCATAGGTTTGATATTTCCTGCCAAGGTGGTCGACGGCTTTCCTCTTTCCATTTTCGGATTTTCTGTATGACCGGATCTCTCTCTTGTTCTTCCCTGATCTTAGTAGGCGTCCAGTCGTCGTTGACAATCGTCGTTCTTAGCACTGCTGCTTCCTTGGATTCCGTTTTGTTGCAGTGGGAACACTCTACTGGGCATGGCCTTCTGGAAAGAGAATCAGCGTTTCTGTGGCTAACTCCGGCCCGGTGCTCAATCTTAAAATCGTATTCTTGGAGTCGTTCGATCCACCTGGCAATCTGACCCTCTGGATTCTTAAACTGCATCAACCACTTAAGGGCGGCATGGTCGGTTCGGATTAGAAACTTTCTGCCATAGAGGTATTGATGGAAGTGCTCTACTGATTTAACTACTGCTAGAAGTTCTCTTCTCGTGACGCAATAATTCCGCTCAGGTTTTGAAAGAACTTTACTAAAATATCCGAGGACTCGTTCCTGTCCTCCTTGAATCTGAGACAGCACTCCTCCAATTCCCACATTACTTGCATCTGTATCTAAGATGAACTCTTCTTCTGGCAGTGGATACCCTAAAATTGGTGCTGTTATTAAATGCTTTTTCAAGGTCTCAAAGGCATTTTGGCAGTCTGTATCCCAGCGGTAATCTCTTGCTTCCTCCGTAAGTCGCGTTAATGGCTTAGCGATATCTGCAAACTTCTTAATAAACCTCCGGTAGTAAGTACATAGTCCAAGAAAACTTCTCACTTGATGTTTGTCAGTTGGTTTTGGCCATTCCTTAATGGAATCGATTTTTCCCTTATCCACGGCCACTCCTTCTTTACTGACTATATGACCCAGATAATTGACTTTACCTTGAAATAGCTGGCACTTCTTGGGGTTTAGCATCAATTGGGCAGCTTTAAGTCGGTTAAAAACGTTTTCTAAATTCCTCAAATGATCTTCGAATGTCTCCCCCAAGACGATTATGTCATCTAAATAAACCAGGCATGTTTTCCAAAATAACCCTCTCAACACATTTTCCATAAGCCTCTCAAATGTCGCAGGAGCATTACAAAGTCCAAATGGCATAACGTTGAATTGCCACAATCCAGATCCTGTGGTGAAGGCTGTCTTTTCTTTATCGACTGGGTCCATTTCTACCTGCCAGTATCCAGACTTCAAATCTAAAGTAGAAAACAATTTACTTCCAGCCAATGTGTCCAATGTGTCATCGATCCGAGGCAGAGGATAACTATCTTTCTTGGTAACGTTGTTCAGCAAACGGTAATCCACACAGAACCTCGTCGTTCCGTCTTTCTTCTTAACCAGGACCACCGGAGAGACCCATGGGCTCGTAGAAGGTTCTATCACCCCGTCTTTCTTCATTTCCTGAACAATCGTTTCAGCTTCCTCTCTCTTCGCCTGTGGTAATCGTCGAGCTGTTTGACGAATTGGCTTAGCATTACCAGTATCAATTTTATGCTTAACAACGGTAGTTCTTCCCGTCTTTCCTCCTTTCGGTACGAAAATATCACGATACTGCCGCAGAAATTCCCTTAATTTCCTTTTCTCCATCTGATTTAGAGACTGTCCTGCAACTGCAACCATTTGGTCGAATTTGTCGTTGGAATTATCAGATGTTGTCGCCTGACGGATTATGGATGTCACAGGTACACAAGTTCCTACTTTTGTCTCTTTCTTTATGGTCACTGGGTAGTCATTGACATTGATAAGCCTCACAGGAATTTCCTTAGCCAAAGTCACCAATTCCTTTCCAATTATGATTCCACGGCCAACCTCATCGTCGTGGTTCCAAGGCTCCATCATAACAGGTCTCCCTTCGTCCACAATTCCCTGTAGCCGCGCTACTATGATCGTTTCACTTCTCGCAGGCACGACTGTATCTTCTTTAAGGGCTGCTTGCACAGTGTTGTCATTATGTGGATGGAGAAATACTTCCTCGTTGCCAACTTTGATTACCTTATTCTTAAAATCCAATTGGAATCCATGCATATTCATTACGTCCATTCCTAATATAACATCCTCTTCGATGTCAGCAACTATAACAGTATGGACAAACTTTTCTGCTCCAATTCCCAATTGTACCTGGATTTCTCCATGAATGTTGGCATTTTCACCTGTAGCGGTCCGAAGTCGCAACCTCGTTGGTAATAGTTTCTTACGGCTGTTTATAACTGTTGGGCGTATAATGGTTCTGGTCGCTCCGGTATCCACCAACAACGTATGTCTTTTACCATTTATTTCTCCATCTACATATACACTATCTTCACGACATTTCAAAGAAGCTATTAGTATAAGAGGGTCTTTGGAAAAGTTCCGGGTCGAAGCTGCTCCCCTAAAGCCGACTCGTTCTGGTTTTCCTGATGGTGAGTTTCTTGATTTTATGGTCTTCGTTTTCTTGCATGTAATACTTTTCATCATATTAACGAGCTGGTCAAGTTTATCTTCATCTCCTTCCTCTTTTACAGTCCTAACTTTACTGTACCCGTCAGAGGCCTGCGTAGCTGACTCGTATTCGAGGGCGGCGGATAGGACATCAACCAGCGTCTTGTGACGAGCTAATCGCAGTGTTCTCTGCATTTCATGATCACGAAGACCATCAATAAACGTTTGAACGGCCAATTTTTCCATCATGTCTTCGGGAGCTGTTGGATAAGCATATCGTACTAATCTGGCAATATCTACCTCATATTCTTGAAGAGCCTCATCTTTCTTCTGTCTACGATTTTTAAGCTGCGACTGATATACATGCTCCAAATGTTCGTGGCCATATCGCATATTTAACCTCTTCTTCAGTTGTTCGAAATCATCGGTCTCCTCTACGGCTATGGTCTGAAGCACATCTAAGGCATCTCCTCGAAGAGCGATAGTCAGGTTCACAGCCTTTTCTTTTTCAGACCATCCATTTGCTCTTGCGGCTGATTCGAACTGTTTCATGTAGTTGTTCCATGATGATTTTCCGTCGAAAGTTGGGACTTTAACATGAATAGAACCTCCACTTCCTTCAAATTTCGGCCGTGTCTCCAACTTAAATTTCGTCTGGTCTTCTTTTATCTCCACTGTAATTGGATTGTTTCCTCTCTCTGCTGTCCCTGTTTCCTCCATCTTCCTTTCCATCTCTTTAATCTTTTCTTCGAAGGTCGACATATCGGCAGCAACTTGGTTTTTTAACGAAGATATTCTATCGTCGAGGGCAGACATCTCAGAAGTTACTTTAGAGATTTCCAAAGAGATATTAGCAGAGACTTTGCTTTCCAGCGAAGAAATCTCGTTAGAAACTTTGTTTTCTAATGAAGCGATGTCGCCGGAAACTTTGTTCTCTAATGATGCGATGTCACCAGAACCTTTGGCTACATCAGAAGAAACTTTCGAAATCGACGAGAGGACAGCATCTTCAAATATATAAGTCTCTGGATCTAGTCCTTCTTCTAGCAAAGCGTTCTTTAGTCGTTGGACTAACTCAGCCTTTTTTCCGGTAGAAGCTAATTCTCTGTCTTCGAGATGTCTTCTTAAATTAGTCACTGTCAGCTCATAAATCGTAGCCATTTTCACAATTTATTTTATATTCACTTGTATTATTATTATAAGTCTAATTTATGTTCGATCTCACTCTGACACCATTTGTTGTGGATTTATTAAAAGGTTCAATATTTATAACACTTACGGATTTAATTTATTTCTTTATTTATATTAACTTATCTGACAATAATTTATATATATATATATATATATATATATATATATATATATATATATATATATATATATATATATATATATATATATATATCCGTACGTAACAAATTCGCGAGCGCGGGTCTTGAGAATTAACTGTCCCTTCCAAATAAAGTTCCGTTATTATATACCAGTGCCGTTATCTCGAAAACTCTAAAACCTTCGATGGCGAAACGGTAAAGGCAAACTGGATTTCCCTCGCATCGGTTCTGGAAGGTCGCTCAGGTAAATCGAGGTCTCTCGTAAATTCTAAAACATATTAGAATAAAAACATGTTTACAGGTTAAAACTATGACTCATATTTTTACGTAACAGTAGCATAGGGAGGCGTAGAATGTCATGGCTGCGCAATTTGAGAGAGTGGTACGGATGTACATCAAATAAACTTTTCAGAGCAGCCGTCTCAAAAGTCCGAATAGCTATGATGATTGCCGGAGATGGCACTTGAAGAAGAAGAAGTAATTTGATCGATCCATCTTGTAGGGATCTTCCTCGTGATTTTCGGCCTTCTACCTTTCCTTGGATAATAAGTATTTCCCAATACCATTATCCTTGGAGAGACCGTGTTGACCCGGGTTGACAGAGGGAAGTTGTGTCCCCACTCCTGTGAAATCTGTTGATTGACGGACTAATAGGAACTTTAAAGGCAAATGGTCACAAAACAATTAAATATGTGGATGATTTGTTAATCATCTCACAAGTAAAGTACAATACGGTAGTCAGAGAGAACGAGGCCTAGAACTAGTGAGACAATGGACGTATAGAGAGGGACTAAATATAAGTCTTCACAAAACCACCATTGTAGCATTTACACACAAACCAAAACTGGAGGAATTAGGTCCTCTAAGGCTGCAGGGACAAATAATACAGCCAAAGGGATAGGTAAAATATCTCGGGGTTATCCTACACTCGAAACTTACCTGGAACTGTCAATTAGAAGAAATAACAAGCAGTGCAGTTACAACACTTATCAGGCGTATGTATGGGAAGAAATGGGGATTGAAACCGGACATTGGGTGTACACCATGGTTATCAAACCCTCAATTAGCTATGCAGCGATGATGTGGCGGACTAAGATACTTAGTCAAGAAGAGAGCACAAGAAAAAAAAATAAAAGTTTCTCTCGGATCCCGAGTCGCAGGTGAAAACTTAACTAAATTATCACTAATGTTTTCTTCACATTCTCTGTATATAGGTTGTAAGTGATTGGATGGATTAATTAACTAAAAGAGTTACATCTGTCATATATTTATTGAAAATTGCTGGTGTTTTAGTTTTATGACAAATAAGATAAATGTAAATTTATCAATTAATTTGAATATTGTCATCATCATCATCATGGGTGCTACAGCCCTATAAAAGAGCCTCGACCTTCCCAAGTCTATTACGCCAATCAGTTATATGCATTTCCAACTGTTGCCAGTTTGCTGCGCCTATTTTTCTACCATCCCTCCACCTGAGTTTTGGCCTACCCCTACACAGGTCGCGACTACTTCCCACAGGTTGCGACATAAGGATTCTTCTAGGAGGGTTGTTCTGCTGTGATCTTGCCAGATGTCCTGCCCATCTTAGTCTTCCTATTTTTATAAAGGATACTACGTCTTTACCACCAAATATATGTTTATATCTGTGATATATCTCGTAGTTGTACTTCCTTCTCCAAACACCATTTTCACAGATGCCACCGAATATTCTTCTCAGGATCCTTCATTCAAATATAAGCAGGAGATTTTCATCTGCCTTGGAAATGGTCCATGTCTCCGACCCATATGTCAACACTGGTTGTATAAGGGTTTTGTATATGGTTATTTTTGTTTTTTGGCTTAAGTTTCTGCTTCTCATATGTCTACTCAGTCCAAAATAGCATTTGTTTGCTAGGATTATTCTTCGCTTGATTTCTTCCGTCATGACATTCTCCTTGCTGATCAGGGAGCCTAAGTATGTGAATTTGTCCACCACTTCAAAGGTAGAATTATCAACCGTGAATTGGTGGCCGATGTTTCTGGCTCTATTGTTGGGTGTTGATGCCATTATCTTAGTTTATCTTCATTTACTTGCAGGCCCATATTTTTTGAGGCGTTTGACAAGGTGGTATACATTTCTTCTAGCTTGCGTGTTGTGCGGGTAACTAGGTCGACATCATCTGCATATGCCAAAATTTGGGATGATTTATTAAAAATGTTTCCTCTGTTGTCTATTTGGGCATCCCTGACCGCCTTTTCCAGAACTATGTTGAAAAGGAGACACGCCAGCACATCTCCTTGTCGCAGCCCAACATGCGTTTCAAATACCTGTGATTTTTCGCCCTGTATTTCGACTTTGCAAACAACTTTACGCATCGTAGCCTTAACCAATCTTATTAGTTTATCGGGGATGTGGAATTCATCCATGGCTTCATACAATCTATTTCTTAGGACACTATCATAGACCGATTTGAAGTCTACGAATAGATGGTATGTGTCGATATTGAATTCATTGGTTTTTTCCAGTATTTGCCTTGGCACAAAGATCTGGTCTGTTGTTAATCGACCAGGCCTAAAACCACTTTGATATTCGCCAAGAAGCTCCTCTGAATATGCACTCAGGCGACCATATAAAATACTCGAAAATATATAATTCATCGCCCTTTTTGTCCAAGTCCCCATATGTATTTTTTTGTGTAGAAATCATGTGCTTCACACGATCATGTTCTTTGAGGCTGCGAAGGTGACTGCTCGGTGTCCATTCGAATTAGTATTATTATGGAGACTATATTTACCAATGTGCGGTAGATATATTTCTTGCCTTCCGATTTTTACGTTCAGATCACCGATTACTATTTTAATGCCATTTCTGGGACAATTGTCATTTGCATATTGTCTGTATGTAAATTATATTGTACGCTACCTTTTATGATGAACGCTTTCTTTTCTCTCCAGCGTGCTGGGGCTATGGAATATCGTAGTTTGCTTCTTGCACCTGGATGGCGGGTTATATCACATATTAAGTCGGCGCCTACACGATATATTAGGTTACGTATGTAAAGACATACATACGGTAATTAAAACTAAATATAAAAAGAAATAATTAATAAAATACCTAAAGAAATAATAAAACAAATTGTGTGGACGGACTGAATACTACTTAAGACTTTTAATAGATTTAATACTCTTAATCATTGGATTAATAAATCTAAATTATCAGAATTTGTTGCTTTTACTTATTTTAGGCATGTGGATCAATTTATTTAATTGTTTATTTGATTTTAGCTTCGTTTTCATTGTTTACATAAGTTTTGTACTTTTATGTACAACTGTAGATAATGTAATACAAAACTGGTATGAGGAAGACTACAAAAAATTTTCTAATACAAACTATGGAAGAATAGTCACCTCATTTTCTTTATATGGAAATTGGATTAGACTTAGAACTGTCAAAAGCACGCCCGAAGTCGAATATTTAAGACCATTGCAAGGTCTTCGCTTTTACAATATAATTATTGTTATTTTGAGTCACACGTCCATGGCAGGTCTAGTCAGTTCAGTTGCTAATACGAAGTTCGTAGAAACGGTAAGATAGCTAAGTTTATTTAGAATTTTTATTAAAATACTTCAATATTGGACGTAAAATAAAAAAATTTGTCATCATCATCATCATTCTCAGCATATTCTAGCGATTTACATATTCATTCTTCATATCTGCCCACGATTGTCTAAAATTCGCTTTTCTGTGTCATGTTGTACCGGTTTGTTTTCTTATGTCATAGTCAAATCTTAAATTTGGACGTCTGCTTGGTCTCTTAACGCCTCTTGGATACTACAGTGTAATTCTAGGGGACCACCTATTGTCAGTTCTTCTCGCTAAATGTCCCGCCCACTGCCATTTTAAAGATTTAATTCTATGGATTACATCAATAACCTTGGTTTTCTGTCTGATCCATTATTTATATATATATATATATATATATATATATATATATATATATATATATATATATATATATGTATACAGGGTGTTTAGCAGGTCGATGGAAATTTTTTAAGGGATAATAGGGGAGGCCATTTGCAAATTTCTTTGCTAATAATGTATCACTCAAACTGTTAATGTTTCCGAAATAAAGTTAAATTTGTCAATATTCGACAACCGTCTATTTCACGTTTAAAAATTATCTAGGCGTACTACCTCCCTGTTTTACGAATGGAATAAAAATGTAAACACTCACTCTTTGCATAAAATTTTCATCAGCTATCGTCATTCTTCGAACGCATAACAAACAAAAAACAATCTAGCTGCTATGTTAATAAACAATCTACGTGCTATGGAGTGGTTTATTTTGGTTTATAAACATGGTTATTGTATGCGTATGAAAGGTGCGTTTTACTGTTTTAACATCCGAATTGTGTTTGGAGTTTCTTGTGAGTTTTTTGTGCATTAAGATTTTGAACTTTGTTTGTTACGGCTTGGTTCATCAACCATTATCTATATAGGTGGATCGGACGAACTGGACCGATTTTGTGGCCTAATCTCCAAATTAGGCAATCTCCGTGGCTAAATCTCCCGATTTAAAACCGTGTGACTACCATATCTGGGACAGATTCAAAGAACTTGTTTATCAAGTTCCAATCCGAACTAGAGCTCATTTAATGGAAAGGATTATCGCAGCAGCTGACATTATAAGGACAGAACTGACGTTAAAAGTAACCACATCAGAAATACGACGCAGGACAAGAGCGTGCATTAGGAATGGTAGTTCTCATTTTGAACAACAATGACTGTTTTCTGAAGTTTATGTACATACTTAATAAAGCATTATAAATGTTGCAAAAAGCATGATGTATCGTTGTTGTGTTTTATCTTTCTTACCCGTTTCATTAATGAAGGTTATTTTAACAATGCATTAAGATTCAACGAAGGATTTTTGCAATCTGAGCAAGTAATACATAGGACATTTTGTATGCATTATCTAAGGGAAGTATCTCGCTTAGATAATTATTTTTAAAACTAAAATAGACGAGCAGCCTTATTTTCGAATATTGACAAATTTAACTTTATTTCGGAAACCTTACCAGTTTGGGCGATACATTATTAGCAAAAAATTTTGCAAATGGCGTCCCCTATTATCCCTTAAAAAATTTCCATCGACCTACCAAACACCCTGTATATACAGAGAAATACATGAAAATCGAAGTTTAAGGCATTTACCTTAAATATTTTTTAACCATTTACTATCTACATCAAACAAGCACTTAAACACAATATTATAAAATGGAAACACAGCAAAAATTTTGATTATTAAAAAAAATGTAGTTCGGAAAATTTTTTATTCAATATTACTAAAATTGGGCTATTTACAGCAAGACGACAGCCCTTGTTTTTAATAACTAGTTCACATCTTTTGGGCATGGAATTTATTAATTTTTGCAGTTCCTCCTTGGAAATACAGTGATGCCAAGCGTGGATTAGATTTCGTTTTATTTGTGGGTTTGCTTTTGGAAATGAGGTTTGGTATCCTTTGCCACAAATTCTCGATGGGTTTAAGGTCCGAAGATTGCGCTGGCCAGTCCATCCTATCAATTTCATTCCTCTCCATCTAAGCTTTAACCAATTTTGCGCTATAGCAAGGAGCATTATCATCCTGAAAAATAAATTTTTCTTCGCCAAACAGGTCTTTTCCACTACGCAGCATTTTATTCTGTAGTACCTCAATATATTTGGTAGCATTCATCATCCCAGAGACAATGTGTAGGCGACAAACTGCTCGAGTGGACATGCAACTCCATATCATAACGGAGGCTGGATGTTTAATTGTGGGAAGAACACATTTTGGAGAAAATTCTTTACCAGAAAATATTCTGACGTAGGCATTTCCTGCATAATTATTAATATTGAAAGTGGATTCATCACTAAACAGTACACTCTGCCACTGCTCTGCTGTCCAGATTCGATGTTCCAAAGCAAAGAGTGCAATCTTTGCTTTTTTGAAAGCAGTGGTTTCTTCCGTGCCTTACATTCTCCAAAACTAAGCAGTCTTTTTCTCACAGTGGAAGTGCATACGCTTACATCTGTAGATTCAGACCACAGCTTCGTTAATTGGGTGGAATTAAGGCTTCTGTCTGCCAGACTTGTTTTTCTTAACGCAGCGTCATCCCAAACAGAAGTTTTCTTGGGTCGGTCACTACGCGGTCTGTCGTCGATTTTTTCTTGTTTAGCATACTTCTTAATGACTCTAATTACTGTAGATTGAATACAGTTTACTGTGGATGCTATTTCGCAACAAGATTTGTCGTTTTTATAATGAAAAATAATTTCAAAACGCTTTTCGTCCGATAATTTAATTTTTTGGTCTGGGATGACATTTTGACCTTTTTATCAAAAATAAAAGAGTAAATAAATGTGTTAGAGTAACTACAGTATTTATATAGTCAAAATATGTGGCAAATTTGTCATTAAGATTCAATTTAATAGTACTTTAACGACATAATCATCACCTCATAATTTTCTGGGATTATGGGAAATCCCTTCAATCAGATTATTTTAATCTTTTCTGTAGAATTTTAAGCTAGTAATTAAAAAAACATTAGTAAGTATACCGATAATGCTAATTACAAGTACAAACTTAAAATGAATTAGCGAAAATAAACTAAAAACTTGTGTTAAACCTCAAAAACTATAAGGCGCTTAGGTGATGCAGGACTTTTTAACACCACTGTATATATATATTGTTATGATATGTAAAATCGAGAAAAATATTGGTTTGTTTAAAAATATTTCAAAATTCAATAGCATTAAAATAATTCAGATAAGTAGGATAATATCCAACAAACATTTCGAAGAAGGAGAGTTATTAATTTCTTGAATTACCTGTACTAAACAAAATATAAGCTTTGCATAAATTATTTCTTTGTTATACTTGAGTGACCCGCATAATTTTAAGTGAAAACAAAAAGACAATTGAACGGGGTTTTCCAAAATACATTAATGCAGTGATTAGAGACAAATAGAAGAGATTTTAGAAAGAGGTTTTTGTTAGTTTTTAAAAATTATAGAAAATATTATTTGTAAATAAGTTTTAGGAAATTTTATAATTATAGGTAAAAATTTGTTTGTTATCGAAATGAAAAAATGGGGGAATTGTGACGAGTTTTGATTGGCGGAGATTGAAAAAGGTGGGATAAGTATGTAGGAAAAAGTTTAGCGAGATTGAGGAGAGAGAAAAGATAATCAGTTGATTTTTTCAAGTCTGTAAGAGGAACAGGATTTGTTCTCTGGTGGTTCCAAAGAAGTAGCAAGCAGTAGTGTTGAATGTTAGTGAGTTTTTGTGGAGTTAGTGTATCTGACAGAAGCTGAAGCAGCAAAATATTGTAAGTCATATTTTCCTACTTATATTCCAAGAGTCACTGTTCAGGCCAACGAGAGATTCAGTTTATCGTAAAGAGAAGATATTCCAAGAGTCATTTTTCACTCGGGCCAACGAGAGCTTCAGTTTTATCGAGAGGAGAAAGGCTATCATAATTTGAATGATTGTTGCTTTTGAAGGAGATCATTAAGGACGATATACTTGCAACAATCTGTTGTAAGATTGCTGATTACATAGGGAGCGATTGAGAGGAGATAATACAATCTACAAGGAACAAGGATTTGGACCACTCATCATCAGAGAGATATTTTTGTTTTCTGCAGTTTTTTTTTTATTGATAACACAATTTTTACACGTAATTTAGAAAGGATATAAATATTTTGATTAGGAGAGTTAGAATAGTTGGGATTTTGAGTTTTCAATTAATATTGTTTGTACCATTAATTTTGTTTGTTCACGTACGGAGAACAAAATTTTGAGAATCCATATATGAGATTTGTTTATTGAAAACTTTTGAGTGTGAATTATTTCATTATTTTTATTTCAATATATAGTGTTAGATCATATGTGTTTTTTATTATTCCGGTATTCTCTGGACCTTACCTTTCACATGTAATAGCATAGATATTGAAGCACGAATTTAACCCTGAGATAAAAGAATTAAAAATTGTGATAGAGTCACAATCATATCATTAATAATTTTAATTAATCAAAAAAATTAATTAGCTAATTATTGCTTGGCGCACCAAGACTTTAAATATCACAATAATATATATATATATATATATATATATATATATATATATATATATATATATATCCTCATTGAGAATAAGGGCATGATCCTCTATCAGGGCCGAGGTCTTAGTCTTCCGAGCCCCCAGACACTACTACACTGAATCACTATTCACTTCACTACTACGACTGGGAACAGGAGATTTATACCGTCGATGGTGACGTGTCCTGGGTGGAGGTTGGCGTGGGGGTTAGGGTAAAATTCGTTGGGCTTAGGTTAGGTTAGGACTTAAATAAGAATAATTCGACGTTCTTTTCTGTATGCTCATTTTATCCATTGTTCTGCCCACCAGTTCAAATTAATTGTATCAAAGGCAGCTTCTAAAAATAAAAAGGTAAAAGTTTTTTTTGCTAACCTAGCTGGGTTTTTGTCCTTATTTTCTCGTTCTCCGAAACGTATGACTGTACTGAACAATGTTGTAAAGAAACGTCTCCCCCGAAGATCGATACTCGTTGGAAATTTAACAGCCGAGCTGTAATCACCATACCATTTTCAGTCACAAAGACGTCATGCAATGTTTTGCAGAAATCATTGAAAAGGAACGAGATACTCAAACCGTTCAACAAGCTTCGGGTTTACTTATGATATTGAAAGACAAAATGTTTTTATACTGGCTAAATTTCTTTAATAACATTATGTCACACGTTGAGATTCTTTATAATCAACTGAAAATGAGAGCTGTAGATCCTGCAAGAATTCAAATATTATACAAGAATTTAAAAATCAAATTCAAATTTTCAGAGATAAGATAATAATTGACGACTATAGTCCAAGCTTTTCGGCTGGAAAAAGAAAACGGACCCAGGAAAATAACAACGTGACGGTGAAGGAAATTTGCGGCACTATGCGATCCCAAATTATTTCCTGAATATAAGTTTACTTTTCACGAAGACAAAACTGAAGATTGCTGTGCAACATTATTCGCTATTCGCTAGGACTGACGTTGCAACGGCGAGTAGTCTTGTGCCATTGCTTGAGGTCTTTGTTAAAAACAATTTTACAAATATGTCCATAAAATTAATTAACATTGCATGCACAACTCTTATGATAACAGTAGAAGCAGAGAAATCATTTTCAACACTAAAGAGGATAAAAACTTTTTACGAAATACGATGTCTGAAGAACGACTCAATACCCTAACGATGCTATCCATTGAAAGACAATTAATACCCAACTACCACAAATTTAATGAACTCGACATTGACCATTTTACAAACCAGAAAACACGTCGCATTGAACTTAATTATAAATCCTGCGCACCGACATCAGAATCCACTGAAGAAGAAATAGAAAATTTCTATCTTACTCTAGAAGACTCTCTAAAACTGACCAAAAAACATAACCTTACTATTATCATGGCCGATTTAAATGCCAGAATAGAACAAAATACAGTCGAGCATGTCGTGGGTTCATATGGTCTTGGCATAAGAAACGAAAGAGGAGAAAGATTAATCCAATTCTGACAAAAGACGGATATGGTGGTAACGAACACACTTTTTAAATTTCATTCAAGCAGACTTAATACATGGAAAGCACTCAGATACCCCAGGGAAAATCATAAGAAACCAAATTGATTTTATCAACATAAACAAAAGGTTTAGAAATTCTATCACTTCAACAAAAACATATCCAGGCGCAGATGTCTTCTCAGATCATAGTCTATTGGTTGCAAAAATCAACATACAACTCACAATAATTCATAAGAAAATGAGGCCCAAGATAGATATAAGACTACTAAAAGAAAATGACACCCAGAAAAAAGTAAAAACAGAGATTAATAAGAATTTTACGAAAATAGTTAAAGACATTACTAGAGGTATAGAAGAACAGTGGGACAAAATGAAGACATCTATTACCATAATTTCGCATGAATATCTAAAATCAAAAAAAGAAAAGATGCAAGAATGGATGGCAGATAAAATATTGCAGATGATGGAAGAGCGAAGAAAAGTAAAAGGTAGAAATGACAACGAATACAAAAAGTTGCACAAGACTATACTAAAGGAGATAAAAGGAGCAAAAGAAGCATGGCTGACGGAGAAATGTACGGAAGTTGAAACACTACAAGGCAAACATGACGATTCCCATATGCACAAAAACAAAGAGGTACAGAATACCAGAAAACAACGCAATACAGGCATAGTTGTAGACATTGAAGGCCAGATTTTGACTACCATTGAAGATAAGTTACGAAGACGGAAAAAATATATGCAAAAATTATTCGAAGATGCAGCACGAAGTCTGACTGAAATAAACAATTCCTACGGCACAGAAATAACAATCGAAGAAGTAACTATGGCCATTAAGCGGATTAAAGAAGGGAAATCACCAGGACCTGATGAGGTTCATGGTGAAATTTTAAAACTATTAGAGGCACACCAAACCACAGCTCTTATGAAGGGTTCAGCTCAACATCTATGAGACTGGTTATTTACCAAAAGACTGACTACTATAATATTCATTCCACTTCCTAAAAAAGCCAACGCTAGAAAATGGGAAAAACATAGATTAATTAGTTTGATGAGCCATGTACTTAAAGTACTCCTTACTATCATTCACTCGCGCATATACAACAAATTGGAAGAACACCTGAGTGAAGTTCAATTTGGATTCAGAGCAGGACTCGGAACGAGGGAAGCACTTTTTAGTTTGCAAGTTCTAATACAGAGAGCTAGGGATGTCAACTGTGATGTGTATGCATATTTCATTGATTTCGAGAAGGCATTTGAAAAAGTCCCACATGGAAAACTAATCGATATCCTAAAAACATCAGGACTCGATGGTAAGGATATAAGACTGATCTCAAACTTAAATCTCCAACAAAAAGCAACAGTACGATTAGAAAATGAACTGTCCGAAATCTTTAAGTCGAAAAAGGAGTTAGACAGAGTTGTATATTGTCACTGGCATTATTTAACATATACTTTGAAAACATATTTAGAGAGGCCTTGGACGAATCAGATGGGATTGATGTAAATGGTCAACTTATAAACAATATTAGATATGCAGATGATACAGTGTTGCTATCAGATAGTGCGCAGGGGCTCCAATGGATGATGCATAACGTTGTAGAAGCATGTAACAAATACGGCCTAAAACTAAATTGCAAGAAGACAAAAATAATGATCATTAGTAAGAACACCAACATAAACGCTCAAATTACGATAGGCAATATACGGTTAGAAAGAGTGGAAAAATATGCTATTTGGGCTGCAATATTAAGGATACTTCGGATCACAGCTACGAAATAAAAATTCTGGAAGATTCTCTGCAACTTATCTTTAAGTATCAATATACGCATAATAATTATTAGATTTTACGTCTTTAGTGTCCTCCTCTATGGAGTAGAAAGCTGAAGTCTTACAGAAGATGCCATAAAACGATTAGAGGCATTTGAAATGTGGTGCTACTATTGTGAAGGCTCTATTTTTTTAATTTTTATAATTATTTAACAGAAAAACGTGATGTAAAAAATGAAGTATTTTTCAGTGAAAATAATGGTAATTTTATAGGTGCTTTGGAATATTTATCCAAATTAGATCCATTTTCCCGGACACACATGAAAAAAATATGCAAACTGTGCCACCGTTACTAGAAACTATTTATCTTCTACAATATGTGATCAATGTATTTCAATTACATAGAAATATTTACAACTCACAATAGGAACGAACTAAAGGAAGCCAAATTTCACTCTCTATTCATTCAACACCTGATATACACTATGTGTCAGCCAAATGGAATAAATTAGCTAATAAATAAATAAGGAGGTGTTCGAAAAAACGGTAGAACAGGTCGATTAGTATTTATAGTTGCGCATTTTTTTCCATAAAAACTTTTTATACGGGGTGTATCATATAACGGTGGCCAATACCAACTTGCTTATTTTAAATAGAACACCCTGTATATTAATTAATTTTTAGATTCCTCAGATCATTTTAGACATTTTTTAAATACAATGCCTTATGCCTATCTTTGACTGTTTCAGAAATATTAAGTAAAATGCAAAAATTGACATTTAGAAAAGAAAATTATTTATTTGTCGAAAGTCGCTACCACTGTCTTAATACTTCTTTTCCATTTAGGTCTTGGTAATGATAAAGTAAACAAAAACTATTTACGCATTCCTTTTTATTGATATGTTAAAAAAAAA
This sequence comes from Diabrotica undecimpunctata, assembly GCF_040954645.1. Classification (NCBI taxonomy): domain Eukaryota; kingdom Metazoa; phylum Arthropoda; class Insecta; order Coleoptera; family Chrysomelidae; genus Diabrotica; species Diabrotica undecimpunctata. Next base: position 100,384,308 of record NC_092811.1, read on the forward strand.
ACAAAAAATTCTTTACTTTGGTTTAAAATGCCAATGTTTTATTGCTCCATGACAGAAGTAGTTGTCAGTATTATAGTAGTTTGAGTTTCATTAACCGCAAGCCACAAAAATGGTCTATTTAACAGAAATGCATAAAATTACAATTATACAGATGATTGGCTATGGAGAAAAGACACGGACGCAAATGGAAGTAGCTTGTTTATTTCACGAAGCATTTCCTGATTTACCGCACATATCTCTAGGAATAATTAGTAAAATAGAAAAGCAACTCCACGAGCTAGGCCTTGTTAGGAAGGTAAAAAAAGAAGCTGCCAATGCAATAAGTGAGGATACCAAATTGGCTGTTATACTTGAGTTTGAGGAACACCCACATACATCTGTTCGACAGCCCCAGTACTCGATATTAGCTATTCATCGGTTATTCGAATATTACAAGAAAACAAAATGCATCCCTATAGAATTATATACACTCAGGAGCTGATGGAAGATGATTTTGACAGGAGAACGTTTTTTTGTGAACAAATGATGGCAATGTTAGACAGCAATGTGATGCAATTAGAATATGTTTTGTTTTTAGATAAGTGGACCTTTACTCTTCACGGTCATGCTAATCGGCAAAATTGCCGCTATTGGTCCAAGGAAAATCCTCACTGGATGAAAGAAGGCAATACTCAATACCCTGAGAAGGTTAACGTGTGGGCAGGAATTATTAAAGATCAGATCATAGGTTCCTTTTTCATAGATGGCAATTTGAATGGCGACAGTTATTTAGCATTGCTTCAAAATAATGTAGTGCCAACGTTGGCTAACCTGTATCCTGATTCAGGAAACTCACAGATTCCAGCGAGTATGATATGGTTTCAACAAGATGGCACCCCACTACCAAATCAAGCAGTACCTCAACCAAATATTTCCAAATCGGTGGATAGGGACGCGAGGATCGATGGAATGGCCACCGCGATCCCCCGATTTGCGGCCATTAGACTTTTTCTTATTGAGATATGTGAAAGGTATTGTATACAAAACTAGACCCACTGACTTAGCTGACTTACGAAGACGAATAACGCTTCCGAATAGATCGATCACATCTGAGATGTTGAGTAACGTTAGAAGAAATTTCTATTCACGGTTAGAGAGCTGCCAAGACGTTCGTCCCAAGAACATCTCCTACATTGACATTATTGTTTAGACTTGTATTATTTAGAAGTTTTTGAATATGTTGTAGCGACTTTCGCCAAATAGATAATTTTCTTTTCTAAATGCGAATTTTTGCATTTTACTTAATATTTCCGAAACAGTCAAAGATAGGTATAGGACATTGTATCCAAAAAATGTCTAAAATGATCTGAGGAATCTAAAAAGTAATTAATATACAGGGTGTTCTATTTAAAATAAGGAAGTTGCTATTTGCCATCGTTATCTGATACACCCCGTATAAAAAGTTTTTATGGAAAAAATGCGCAACTATAAATACTAATCGACATATTCAACCGTTTTTTTCGAATACTCCCTCATTTATTTATTAGCTAATTTATTCCATTTGGCTGACACACAGTGTATATCTCGTAGATCAGTTAAACGTCATTATTCGCTATGTTCTTTTAAGTGGTATAGAAGAAAGGTTTTTGGGATTTCTACCTATATTTTCTCGAGGTGGTGAAAACTTGGAGAAAGGGATTTTAGAATTTTTAAATAATTTATATATAGACGTCACTGACTGTCGGGGACAGCGTTATGATAATATGGGTCTGACTTCTTTTTTAATTTCTACTTAGTTTGTCCCAGTATCTTCTACCCCTACGACTTTTGTTTAAATTAATATCCTTGGGATCTAGGTGTGTATGTTTTAATCCATGTATGAGTTTTCCATATTGAACTCTGCCAACTGCTTTTGAAAATCTATATACTTAACATATAAATACGTTTTTATTATATTCCCTGCATTTTTGTATTAGTACTGTTATTGCGCACAATGCCTCTCTTATTCCCATTCCACCTCTAAATCCAAACTGTGTCTTGTCTAATTGTTCTTATTTCTTATTAAATATTTTTTATATGTGGCTCACTCTTCTTCTTCTTCCTACTTTATAAATAGGCTTAATGCCTGTTTTACTTCGGTTTTTAGCCTCAATTGACGTTGTCTGACCATCTTTTCCTCGGTCGTCCCAATGATCTTCTTCCTTTTGGCGATTTATCAGATTAAATATTAATGGCCTCAGCGAATCTCCTTGTCTAATGCCAGTTTCATATTTGATAGGTTGCGATAGTTTTCCTATACATCTTACCATAGCTATGTTATCTTTATATATATATTCTCAATGGTTTTTACTAAATCCAGTGATATTCCCTTTTCATATAATAAATGTATCGCGTCCCGAATTCTCACTCTATCAAACGCTTTCTTCAAATCTATTAGACACATATATGCTGGTTTGTTGTATTCCAGAGACTTTTCTTTTATTTGGTTTATTACAAAAAATGCATCCGTGCATGATCTTCCTGTCCGAAATCCTTGCTGTTCCTCTTGCAGAGATATTCGTTCGTTTTATTTTTGTCGCTATTATTCTTGTTGTCAATTTGAGTGTTGTATTTAATATATTTATTGCTCGATAATTATTGGGGTCTTTCTTATCTCCTTTTTTGAAGAACATCACCATGATCGCTCTCCTCCATTCATCTGGTATTCTGTTCGTGGTGATTATTTTATTAATAAGAAGTTGCAGTTGTTGTACAAGGTGATCACCTCCATATTTTAAGAGTTCATTTGGTATTTGATCTTCTCCTGGTGACTTTCTGTTTTTTAATTTGTTTATTCCTTCTTTCACATCGTTTTGGGAGATTTCGGTCTTTTCCTCAGTTACTATATTTGGCGTTTCTGGTAAAGGTTCTTTGTTTTGTTTTTTAAACATTTCTGTCAGGAAGGCCACCCATGTATCCTCTTGTATGTGTTCTATTTCAACTAGTTCTTTCATTTCGCTTCTTTGTTGTCTTATGAAGTGCCATACTTGTTTCTGTTGTCCATAGAAATCCATCTCTAGTCCTTTTGTGAGTCTTTCCCAGTAATCTGTTTTTGTTTTTCTTACCATTTGATGAGTTTCAGTTCTTATTCTTTTATATTCTTCATAGGATTCATTCGTTTTTTCTGACTTATATTTTAGGAAAGCTTTCTTTTTTTTTTTGGTGACATTTTGGTTTAACCTCTAGTGTAAACCATGGTGTTTTCATTGACCACTTTTTGTTTATTATTTTCGTTCCATGTGCTTCTCGGCAGCATTCAGAATATTTTTCTTAAGTTTTCTCCAGCTCGAGCTAAGTGTGGCTCACGAGTCTAATTAATCGGTATTCATCACAAGATTTAGGATTATATTTGTTTTTTGGGTAAGGGTAAAAAGATAGATTTTAACTATTCATCAGAAATTTGACCGTCGTGGTATATTTTATTAAATAATTTAGTTAGATACTCAATATTTTCGTCATTCGGAATTTTTAATATTTCTACTGGTATTTCATTAGAATCTGGCGCTTTACCACTTTTTGAACTTTTAATTGCTTCACCTCTGATATTAGAATTTGTATAGTTTTTTTCACGAAAAATGGTCGAGTGCTTAATGGTTACCTGAGTTGATCCTATTGTGTATACAAGTCTCTCAATAAACTACCGAAGTACACAGGGTCGCACTTCAGAAAGTTTGTTATTTAATATATTTCATTGTTAACTGTGTAATACACGATTATAAAAATTTATTAAATTATTTCATATGGTATTTTCAGGTTGTTCAAGTGAATATACTTGATAATTGAACAATTTTTAACATGAAGAAAGTAGTTTTTTTGTTCTACGTGAATAATTGAGGTATATGGATCTAAATTCAGAAAGGTACTTTCCTTCACACTTTTTACAGGCTTAGGATTATCAGCAAAAAACTGGCGTGTTTAAAAGTTTTTGCTCTTCCTAATCGGATATCTTTAAAATGTACAGTAATAATAGTTCTATTTACAGTATATACATACAAACGAATACATAATGTACAAAAAATAGATGAATTGAAAAAAAAATATAGAAAAATATATACAAACTAATATTTACAAAAAAAATACCCAAAATAACCAAAATATATTTATGAATTCCTAAATACCTAATTCTGTTTCGCTGTCGCTATCCTCTTCAAGATTAAAACAATTGGTTTAATTATGTGATTCAAAGTAACATGAATTTTCTACGTTCATTACATGGCGTACTGAATTTTTCCAACTTTCTGGGGAGATATCATCAACACATTTCCTTATTAATTCGACTACACTACCACTTAAAGTCGGAGAAACATTTTGTGACCTAACATTTGACTTTAGTTGGTGCCACATATGCTCTATGGGATTAAATAAACAATAATAGGGCGGAAGCCGTAACACTGTATGTCCCATGTCCTCGGCCAATGCGTCACAAACATATACTTTTTAATAGAAAATGATTTTAACACTTCTAACAGTTCAGTTTTTAAATAACTTTCTTCAAAATATATATCGTTTTCTAACAGGTAGTTTTGAATTTAAATTTTCGTGTTATTTGCACTTGGAGACTTATGTAATTGACGACTGTGGTAACTTGCATTGTTCATTACTATCACACTATTTTGAGGAAGGTTAGGAATAAGACAATTCTTAAACCATTACTCAAAAAGCTCTGCCGTTGTATCCTCATGGTAGTCCATGCAGGAGTCTTTAATGTTCTTTGCAGAAAGCCATAAGGCATTTAGGACCCAACCATTTTCTGATCTTGCATGTAAAATTGTTATTCTTTTCCCTTTGTTTGATGGAGCTTTTGTTGGACACCTGTTGGAAGAATCGGACCATCCTTTGGATGGTGTTTCATGAGTGTCAAACCATGTCTCGTCCAGATAAATTATTGGTCGATCTTCTGTACGGTACTTTCTTATGGAAGTTATATATTCAGTACGCCACTTTTGTGAACGATGGGACTCCATAAGCACTTGCCTTTTGTCAATTGTACGATATCTGAAGCCCATTTTAGACAAAATCCTCCAAAGACTAATGCGGCTACAGTTTATTTGTGTATTATCATTAGTAAGCCGTTGTTTTAAAGCATCTAATGTATGTATCCGTTGCTCTTCGTACATTGTGTAAATTTTTCGTCTTATTAAGTCCTTATCACTTTCGTCAATACATTTGGTAGAACTGGCATCCTTACGCTTTCTTCTTGACTTAATGGGATTTGATGTAATTATTTTCACTGTGGTTAGGGGTATTATCGTTAAATCAGATATTTCACTGGCATCAGTATTAGCAGTAAGTCCTCTTGTAAGAACTATATATTGTTTTTACGATTTATCTAGCGTCAGCAGATAAATGCTTTTTATTTGCTGGAACACTGGAAGTAGCACCATCAAAGTTTTCCCACGGACGCCACATAATGCTGTATTATAGGTATAAATAGGTATAACACTGGTAACACTTGTAACACTTTCAACTAAATGAAACAAAATGTATATTTAAAAATTTCTCATCGGTTCTATATACTTTTACAAATTATACAGAATAGTATAATTATTCCAGGAAATACTTAATGATCAACAAATGTATTGTGGTCATTAAAAGATCAACCATTGATAGTGAAACTGACTGGTAAGATGCTTACAACTTTATGAAATAAAATGTATTCTAATCGTTTTTATAATTTTATACAATTTTTTAATCGTTTTTATATTACCAGGAATTTATTATACAAACAAGATAACGACACTAAACAGTAGCTTTAATTTTACCTGAATACTTACCTGCTCAACTAATGTTGACTAAGCTGGGGTACTTGCGGTCGGGTTTTATTGCAATCATTAAGCACTCAACCATTTTTCGTGAAATAAACTATATATTTTCTTACTTTGCATTACTTGGTAATGTTTCATTTATTTCTTCCCTATTATCTGTAAATAAGTTCTTGATGTATTTCTCTTAAGTTTGTTGTTTTTCTTCTTCTATAATTTGCGTCTTCAATCTGATAATTGGAGATTTCCATTGGAGTTTCTTAAACTTGTGGTATTCTCTTCTATGTATTACCCGTAATTCTTTTCAATTTCTTATGTAGGTTATGTGTGTCATTTTAAATTCTTTTATTTCTTTGTAATTTGCATCCATCCAGCCTTCTTTAGCTTCCTTGATCTGCGTATCTATTAGTTTCTTCATTTGCTTGTATTCTCTATTCGTGTTTCTGTATTTACGTTTTTTTTTCTATGAGCTTTATAATATCTGGTGTCATCCAGTCTTTTTTGGTACTTGGCTCTTTTCTACCCACAAACGTTTTGCCAGCGTTAAGTACTGCCGACTTCCTTTCGATCCAGGCACTGTTAATATCTTTTTTTTTAAGCTTCTGTGAATGCTGGTGCAATTGATTCATTTATTTGTTTTTGACATTTTTCACCCTCAAACTTTGAGAAATCTAGTTTTAATTTTACTTTTTTTTCTATTGTTTTCTCAGTTTAATGTTAAAGTTGGCAATAAATAAATTGTGTACGAGAATGTAATCGATTTGGTTTCTTATCAGATTATTTTCGTTGTCTCCTGGTGCACTCCACTCTTTTGTTGTATACGATTCTTTAATTAGCCACATTAAAAAAAAGATCTGATGGATATAAAACTATTTTACAATAAACTAAAAAATTGGGTTTGTCTGGCTAATTGGCTCGGCCAAGGCCATCAAACTAATATAAAAAAATTAGTTATTACAATTTAAGACTTATATAAGCAAAGAAATTGCTGGTGTGGGAACGTAAAATTCTTCGAATGATATATGGCCGGCTGCGTTGACCATCAAAAGATGATCGAAATTCTGAGAACAACTGGAGTTGACGAACAAGACTTGCGAATTATCTCAGAACTATACTGGCACCAAACAGCAACAATTGAAATAGAACACACAACATCCGAAGACATACAAATCCGAAGAGGAGTGAGACAGGGTTGCGTCTTATCACCGCTACTCTTTAATTTGTATTCGGAGTCTATATTCAGAGAAGCATTAGACGAGGTCCAAGGCGGAATTAAGATTAACGGAATCAGCATAGACAACATCAGATATGCTGATGATACCGTCTTAATAGCAAGCAACGCACAAGAACTACAAAATATAATAAATGCGGTAGTTCACCACAGCGAAATGTTCGGTTTACATCTAAACGTTTCCAAAACTAAAACTTTAGTATTTTCAAAGACACCAATAAACGTACAGGTGTATGCCAAGGGTCAAATAATAGAACAGGTAAATTCCATAAAATATTTGGGAACAAATATCAATAGTCAGTGTAATCAAAAAAAAAAGAAATCCTATCAAGAATCGAACAAGCAAGGAAAACATTCATGATCATGAAAACATTTTTTACAAGATCAGACCTTAGTCTACAGCTTAGAATCCGAATGATCAGATGTTACGTTTTTTCTGTCTTACTGTATGGCTGTGAAAGTTGGACAATGGACTCTGAAATAGAAAAAAGAATAGATGCCTTTGAGATGTATATATACAGACGAGTGTTGAGGATTCCATGGGTACAAAGAGTTACTAATGTTGAGGTACTTCGTCGCATGTGTAAACAAAAAGAATTACTAAGAATAATCAAAGAGAGGAAAATGCAATACTTGGGTCATGTGTTGAGAGGCGAAAGATATGAATTACTTCAAGTTATACTGGAAGGAAAAGTACAGGGCAAAAGATCAATAGGAAGACGCCAGAACTCGTGGCTCAAAGACCTAAGGAGATGGTTCGACCGCTCATCCACAGAGATCTTTTGCGCAGTAGTTTTCAAAACTACATTGCCATTTGGATCGCCGACCTTCGAAAGGAGACGGCGCTATGAAAAGAAGAAGATATATGGCCCTTGCAGAGACAGCGTGACAAACGAATGAAGGGGCAGATACAATAACGAGCTAGAGTCTCTATTCGGAAAAGAAAATCTAGTCAGATATATAAAGACCAATGGACTCAGATGGGCAGGGCATGTGATACGCAGTAACAACAATCGCCTTATTAACAATGTGTTCTAGGAGAGGCCAGAGGGAAGAAGGTCTGTAGGGCGGCCTAGAAAAAGGTGGACAGATGCAGTCAAAGAAGATCTAGAGAAAATGGGAGTGCGACAATGGAAATTACTGGCACAGGACCGACAAACATGGAAGGCAATAGTAAACGCGGCAAAGACTCACGAAGAGTTGTAGCGCCATTGATGATGATGATGATAATAAGCAAAGAAAATATTATTTAGCCTGTATTCAAGTTGTCATTTATTCAGGAGAATAATATTATTACAAAATTCAAAAATTTAAACAAAACCTAATAATTATTTATTTAACTCTTTCAATAAGGAATGCGGTGAAAGATCCACATTAGCCAACAACAATTAAATAAATCATTAGGTACTTAATATACTTAGAAAAAAAATTATTAAATAACTCTATTAATTATGACAAACTAATTAACAAGTTTTCACAGTTAAAAGTACGAAAAACAAAGGGGATATAGCTAAGCAATCTGAGTATATTTGTTTGTTTCTATAAATTATGTTTATTTAATTTATTTACATGTATATTACATTTTTCCATTTTTTTACTTGAAGTCTGATAATTAAATAGAACTACATACTATATACTTTAAGGCTATGGCTCCACCAGCGACATATTGTCGCTAGCAGTAGCAGTAAAATTACGGCGGCAGTAAAGCAGTAAAATCATGGCTCCACGAGCGACAGTTTACAGCGCGCATATCGCCGCGTTTTCGTCTTGTAGTGGCTCCATGAGCGGTAATATGATGCAGCTACAATCAGTGGTATCTTGTCCGTTTATATAATATCCGTATATATAGCAGATAAAATAAATAAATAAATAATTAAAATAAATTCACACCGATAATACAATAATATAGTATGGATAATCTATCATTTCAACAAAAAGTTGCTTTAATATTGGCATTGTGCCGTCGACGTAGGGTTAAAAAACAACGGAAATGGTGGATTCACCCTGTTCTAGTGCCTAGACAGACAGAGGGAAAATTTGTTCGTTTACACAACAAATTAAAATAATATCCTGACAAGTTTTTTAAATATTACAGGATGTCAGTGTCTTCTTTTAATTTTTTATTATGTGAAATAGAAGATGTCATACGAAAACCGGATACATCAATGCGTGATAGCCTAAGCCCAGAAGAAAAATTAGCAATTACCTACCTTAAAGTAAGATTTCAAATTATCTACCTAAAAATAAAAAAAACAAAATATTTAACTATTTAACTTTCATTAGAATAAAAAGTGGCCGCCACCACTTCTTACCTCTGCGTATTCTGTAATTAGCTACTGAATTATCAAGTAGATCGACGGCTCCCATATGTCGATTATATTCATTTATCATATTGAGTTGATGTAATGAATCTTCCTTTTCCAATATCTAACTTGCTTTTTTATGTTTAATTTAAAAACAATAATTTAAAAAATTCTGATGCGACATAAATCTGCTTTGTTGCATTCTTTTATTTATGAATCACGCCAAGCTATCGAAAACGAAACATTAGTACTAAAGGATAATAAAATTTTACTATTAACAATAATTATTAAAATTTTATTTATATGAAATGATTAGACAACGACTTATATTGAAATGAATCACCAGTTCGAAGAAGGAAATCCAAAAAATAGATTTTCGGGAAATCAATAAAAACTGTTTATTCTCTCTATTCAACTTTTTCTTGTTTAATAATGGCATCTATTATAAAGTACAGTTTGATACGGTTAATTAGGATTGAAAAAAAAACCATCCATTGATTTTTGTTATCTAGAATACCGATAAAGAAAATAGTGGATTTATTTCTTTCTTAGAACTTATAGTTTTTTGTTACGATTTGAGACACAAAATTGTATGAAAAAACTTTAAATTAATTTATAAAAACAAAGAAACAACTTAACAAACACAGAGAAATACACAAACAAGAACAAAAATATCCGATTAAATGGCAATTACCGCTACAAGCGACAACTTAGTGGAGCCACAAACGCGCTGCAAATTACTGCTAAAAAATAGGTCCGGATCTATTCGAACGCGACACGACCTTGACGACGCGTCTCGGTCTCGAAACGAGGCGACAATCTACAGCGCGTGGACCAGAGAATTCTGGCGTGGACATAGTTTGTGGTTAAACTGTGCTGCTAGCGACAATCTGTCGTTCGTAAAGTAGCCTAAAGCCTAGCCATAGCTAAAAACAAAACTACCGAACGCAAAGTATGTGTCATGACTGAAAAATCGGCCTGGAATTACAATGTTGCCTATGGCCCGCTTTAGCCTTAGTCCGCCATTGCCTTCTCCTGTAAAATTTACTTTTATGCAGATGTCCCCTTTTTGCAGTTAGCAGTTCATAATGTATGTTCTGCATTATTTAGTGTCACCATTATTTTTCTATCAAAACATTAAGTAATGGTTATCTATTAAAAAAAATTACAAGTCAATTTTCGTCGGTTTCTCTCAACATTATCCGTTACTGTCTATATTATTTTACTGATTCTTTGACAAATTTTTTCTTTTATAAGTTTTTTAAATTCTTTTATTAAAAAACATTTTTAATGATTTTACTTTCTTTTTTAGATGAATTCATCTCTTGGTAACATTTTTATGTCAAGTGGACCGTTATGTGTTTCAACAATGTTTTGTTTATCTTCTACCCTTTTATCATATGGAATGTTTTCTCATTTCGAAAAAAGAAAACTTACCTTAAATGCTTTGGTAATGATTATTGTTGAACGATATATCAGGTAAGTATAAATGATTTATTTTTTCATTTTTATACAAAACAAAACTTTTTTTACACATTTACGTATGTTTGATGATAGGCAATAACTTTAAATCGAGATATAATGCTAGTTTGTACGAATATAAGTACAAAGATTAATGAGTCATGTCTTCAAACTGTTTGTTTGGACCCACGATTAGTTTACCGAGAGATATAGTTGCTATAAAATATTATTTTATCAAATTAAAATAATATACGACGACAATTTATAGAACTATTTATTGCTTACTAAACGTGTTTACAGAGCTTAGTTTCACTGGCTACTAACTACAAAAATGCATAACAGAAGTCTCTAGTGGAGGGGAGGTCGTTTCTAGAAACTATACAATTTTACCTTGGAGAAAAACGCACATTATACAAAATCGTTCGTATTGTCCTTCTCAGAAACACATAAATACGTAGCCAACAATAACCGCTGGATTCGACTAACTGTAAATGTTAAAATACCTACTTTCTAAAGATAAGGATTATAGTAGACAAATTTTCCCCAGAAATATGTAAGAATGAATGTATTTTAATTTTTAAGAGGTTTCTGGAAACTAATTTACACAATCCGTAAAATAGTTTCGAATAGTCTTTTTCATTTTATTCGGATCTACTCTGTATGAGTACAAGAAACCAATTCGCTAATGATTTCTGCTTAGTTGAGGAGACATGTCGTGGAATGCAAATTTTAGATTCCCCATGTCTCTGTTAACATCTTTATCAACGTCTGCTTTGCCTTGCAATTTTTAGAAGGCTCAGATTAAGGCAGAAATCTGAATTGTGTTTCGAAACTATTTTACGGATTTAATATCAGATGTCGCTATTGCGTCCGTTTCGAAGCCATTTTATTGTTGCTTCTTAAAGACAGGAAAGATTTATTTTTCACATTGAGAACGCCTATGAATATCTGTTCTGATGAGCTTTATTAAAGCGAAATACGTATAAACAGATACATAGACGCTTTGTACGTGAAATCAAATCTTGACTGTCTTTTTCATTTAATTTACACAAACTTAAAGAAGTACCGATATGAATCTGAAATAATAAAATAAAATAAACTAAACTATTAGGTGATAAAACACTGTTTTTTAAAGTAATTTACTGTAGAATACGTACGGAATTAGATGAAGACATAATTAATACACAAATGGGGTTTAGGAAAGGTCTGAGAACACGGGATGCACTGTTTGCAGTGAGTGTTCTTTCGCAAAGATGCCTATATATGAATCAGAAAGTATATGCCTGTTTCATTGATTTTTGAGAAGGCATTTGAAGAGTGCAGCATAATCGACTCAAAGAAATTTTGTTAAATAAAAAAATAGACAGTAGAGACATTAGAATTATATGTAACCTCTATTGGAATCAAACGACGAAAGTGAAAGTTGAAAATGAACTGACTGAGGATGTCCAGATTCGCCGTGGGATGCGCTAATGGTATATTTTATCACCATTGTTGTTTAATTTCCACAGTAAAGCCATCTTAGAATTAGCGTTGGCCGAAATCAGTGAGGACCTAATAATAAACGGTGATCCACTTAATAACATGAGATTTGCTGACGATACCGTCCTTCTGACGGAAAGACTAGAAGAACTGCAACACCTTGCCCGACAACTAAATATATATTGCAACGATTATAGACTAAAAATAAATTTGAAGGAAACTAAGTTCATGGCATTTATAAAAAAAAATACAAAAGCACGAAACATCAAAATTAAACTAGTACTAGACAACACAGAAATTGAACACATATCTTTATATAAATACCTTGGAGCGTGGATCACAGGAGATACTGATTAAACAAAAGAAATAAGGTGCCGAAATTGCACGGTCAGCTTCTAACAGAATAAAGAAATTTTTGTGTACCTAATCGCAATTACAATATAACGCTCCAGATAAAAATGCTTCTATGTCATATTATCTCCACGTGCGGGGGACCACCCCCCGCACGTGCTTCCCCGATTTTCCATTCTGGTGAAATGTCACTCCTAGGTCACTTGTTTCTTGGGTGTTAGACATGCTCCCGCACATTGTAATTCAACACTTTGCCTGTTCGCCTTCAGAATGATGGTTTCGGATTTCTCTGTCGCAAGTTTCAGTCCGTGCTGTGTCATCCATTTCTTTACGACGCGGCCTGCGTTCCGAACCCGGTATTTGAGATCTGGCTCATCCCGGGCCACTACCAGTACATAGCTGTGCTTTGTGCCCTCCAAATCAATTGGCAGGACCCTGGTCTACCTGGACTTTCGGCATACGACCGTTAGCCGCCAAACTGCCCCTACGAGACCGACACCAAAATGAAGGTGGCGCGTTGCATACGCATCGCGGGGCTCCACCTCCCCCGTAGTACCTGTGTTGCGCTTACCTCACCTATCCGTTATCCCCTTCTACGGGCGGACAGGTGGCGCAGGCAGAGGAATTTCCACCTCGCACGTAAACAGGTCGCCGCCGAGGATCTCTCCTTTACCACTCTTAAATCTCCAGGCGGGTACGTGCCGAGACACCGACACCACGATTGGTGGTGTAAGGCCAAAAGAGGTGTGTACGGGCACAGCTCGTTCAACCTCGCCTGGTTCTCTTGGAATGAGAGTAGAGTGGTCCCACAAGAGTCTCGTCTCGGATACTAGGAATGTAGACCGGTGACCGTGACGCCTAAGCGCCTCGAGTGCTTTTCTACAAACTTGACTCCTCAAGCGAAGGCTCTCCACCTCTCAATTCCTACCCATCAGTCACCTCTTACGACAGGCAGGGCCTTCTGACCTCGGCCATATTCTTATCTCCGCGAGCCGAACAGAGCACTACCAGTACAGCGAGGTTATCCACGAATGCGAAGGGGTTTGTACCCTCTCCGTATTCACAGTGCATAACCCCGTCATATGACAGGATATGCTCCGCCACCATATTCATCAGGTAACCAGGACATTTTCTCTCCTCCATTGCCTTTATTACCTCGTTCCACTGCAGCGCATTGAATGCATTCTTAACATCAAATATTAAAATATTAAAATATTAAAATATTAAAAACCTGAAAGCATTCGAAATGTGGTGTTATCGGCGTATTCTGAAATATTACATGGTTGGATCGCAAAACAAACGTACAAGTTTTCGAACAACTAGGTTAAATTCCATCAGGAAGTTGGAATACTTGGGACACATCATGAGAGGTGAAAAATACGAACTATTAAGGAATATAATGCGGGGAAAAATCAAAGGCAAAAGAAGCGTAGAAAAACGTAAACTTTTGTGGCTACGCAATATCCGTGAATGGTTTGAATGCAGTTCAATTGAACTATTCAGGCGCGTAACCAATTATAATTGTCAGAATGATTTCCAATTTTCGATAGGAACGGAACTTGAAGAAGAAAAAGTACAAAGATCGATAGGCGTCTATTAATAGGTCAATAACATAGCTATAGTAGAAGCCACAGCCTCTACTGTCTTATCCCATTGCCAGCTTTAATAGAATCGGTTAGTCCTTCGTCTACTTTTACTTTTATTGTGTTGTTGTATAGTACAGTACAGTGTAAAGTAAGTGGATAACGTCTTTTAATTTGTCCTGGTCAAATGCCTTCTTAAGGTCAACGAAACATAGATATGCCGGTTTGTTGTATTCTAATGATTTCTCTTGCACTTGCCTCATAATAAATATATGTTTAAATCGTCAAAATATGTCAACAGCATTTGTTTCGTCATTCTATTCGATAATCACTTTTTTTTATTAAGGACACCACTGTTTTGCGACACATCTGATTTTTTTTTTTTTAGGTTGATACCGCCATTAGCAGCAGTCCTACTCTTTAACGTAACTTGGTGGCGCCACTTTGGAAGCGGTCCAAACTGGAACAGGATAGTTGGACAGGAATATTTAAATTGTAGAAAAAATATGTGGACTAACTTAATTTTTCTAAATAACCTAATAGATGCTGAGAATATGGTAAGTACATATGTCAGATTCAAATGGATTTAAAAAAAATTGCTTAAAAATATTAGTAACTTAGTAAGTTGTTAAGTACTTGTACTTAGTCAAGTAATGAACAAATTCTAGTATATTTGATAAACTATGCATCCATTTTACACACAGAGATAATCTGGCGCCAATACTTAACGTAATACTTGTCAATTACTTGGAGTAACTTCCGTTCCCATCAAGGTAATCAGTATCACAATATACCAACTCATCAACGTTTACAACTTTCAGGTAAAACTCCGCCAAACAATAGGAGACACAACAATCGTAATCCTCAGGATTTTACGTAATATTACAATCCGAATTACACTTCCAATAATCTTTAGACAAAGCTTCATCTAGTTATCACCATCATAGATAAAAATCTCTCACAAAATATCTAGGTTGCTCGGTAAAAAGAGTGTAAGTCAAAAATGGTCAAAATATTATTTTTGCCGAATAAGACTATAAAGGACTATATCTTTACCTTGGTATCAATAGAACAAGTCAATATTCTTCTTGATGTGCTTATCCGTTACGAATGTTGGCGATCATCATGGCAATCTTTATCTTATCTGCAGCAGCGCGGAAAAGCTGCACGGATGTTGTTCTTTAACCAAGATGTTCTTCTTCTTCCTGGACCTCGTTTTCCAAATATTTTTCCTTGCAGGATGGCTTGAAGGAGAGCATATTTGGATTCATTTCGCATAATATGTCCGAAGAACTGTAACTTTCGAAATTTGATGGTGGTCAGTACTTCTCGATTCTTATTCATTCTTCTGAGGACCTCCTCATTTGTGACTCGGTCAGTTCACGAGATCTTAAGCATTCTCCGATATAGCCACATCTCAAATGCTTCCAGTTTTCTGCACATATCTTCGTTCAAGGTCCACAATTCAACACCGTAAAAAAGGACAGATAAGACGTAGCATCGCAGCATTCTTACTTTTGTATCAAGAGAGAAGTTGTGACTCTTGATGCAACAAGTAAATCTTGTGACAACCTTCTGTTGTTCTTTTCTTGCTAATTATCATAAGCTTTGTCTTCTTAACGGTTATATTGAGTCCATATTGTTGACTGTAATACGTGATTTTGTTCATAAGAACTTGTAGGTCTTCTAAGTTGTCCGCAAATACTATGGTGTCATCTGCATATCTGATGTTGTTTAGCCGGTAACCATTTAGTAGAATACCTTTTTCAGTTTCGTGCAAAGCTTCGATAAATATTCTTTCGGAGTACAGATTGAAGATTAGAGGAGACAAAATACAGCCTTGCCTCACTCCACGCATGATTTTCACATAGTCAGTGTGTTCACCTTCAACTCTGAGATTTGCTGTCTGATTTCAGTAGAGACTTCTAATTATTTTCAGATCTTGGTTGTTAATTCCTGTTTCTTTTAGTATTTGCATTATCTTGGCATGCTGAACTCGATCAAACGCTTTCTCGTAATCAACCAGACATGCGTATACGTCGCAGTTGACGTCTCTGCATCTCTGGAATAAGACTTGCACTGAGAACAAAGCCTCTGTAGTATCAACAGCATTTGTGAACCCAAACTGGTTGGGGGAAATTTGACTTTCACATATCTTGTAGATTCTCTTATGAATTATCTTTAGAAACAATTTTAGGAGATGACTCATGAGGCTTATAGTACGGTAATCTTCGTATTTTTGGCTCCTGGTTTTTTTGGAAGTGCAATAAACTCAGATTTTAGCCATTCTGTTGGTATTTCTCCAGAGTTGTATATGTTGTTGAATATCTTTGCGATTATTCTATTGATTCGTTGTCCATTAGTTTTGAGTAGTTCTGCTTGTATATTATTAGGGCCTGCCGCTTTGCCATCCTTTAACTGTGTTATTGCGGAGTAAACTTTCTGCTGTAATATTCTTGGTCCATCATTTACCTCTTCTTCTAGCTCAAAGGTGTTATCTCTTTGGTCTTCAAAAAGTTTTTCTAGATATTCTTTCCACGTTCTTATTTTACTCTGTTTGTCCAAGATGATGTTTCCGTCAGAATCAGTTATATTTCCTTTCTTCCTTCGTCTTAGTCCCTCTGTGAGTTCTTTAACTTTCCTACGTACATTGTGACTATCGTACTTTGACTGCAGAGTCTCAATTTCTTCGCATCTTTCCCTTGCTTCTGTTTCTTTCGCTTCTCTGATTTTCGTTCTTATTAATATATTTATGGTTTTATATTTGTCTGGGTCATTTTTGGATTCTCTTCTCTCGTCTATTAGTTTCAGGATCTTATCTGTCATCCATGATTTTTTCTTCATTAATCTATCTGTCTTTAAGTGTTTATCCTTTACATTTTGCACTATTTCTGTAATATGTTTGATCGTTTGTTCTTCGTTCGATTCGTCTCTAATTGCAATTACTTGCTCGCTTAACGTGACTTGAACTCGGTGGCTGGTTTCATATGAATTGGTTTCGTTATATAAGAGAAAAGGGAATTATTCTTTATAAAACAATACTTGATGAAAAAGAGGCATTTCTGACGCTAAGTGTACTACGTAGGGGACAAACTAATACTAGGTTGGTACCCAGCAATTTGTATAAAAGCACCCTTGCTATATCAATGCAAAAGAAAAAGGATATTTTGGATCTTCCTTCTCTGATAAGTCCAGTATTTCACGATTTTTATAAAAATTTAAAGACAACTGATGCTGCTGATGTGATTCCAGATGATGAAGATTCATCTGACGCAGAATAATACTTTTCTCCGTTAAGGGACGTAGCCATTGGTCTGCCGAAACCGTATTAACATTATTCCTGTTTTTTATATGTTTTTTTAATAAATATTGCATAAATATGTTTTATTTATTTATTTTTTAATAAACAACAGTTTTTTTGGGCTGAACAAAATAGTATAAGTCATCTGGTACGTGTAGTCCAAAATATAAGTCACATTCTTTTTGTAATTTCCATTTACTTAAAAAAATATATACTTTGTTCAAGATTAGTATTTACAAAGTAAAATAGGTAAATATAACAATTCTGTGTGCTACGATTTAGGAGATATGACAATTAATTAGCTTCAGAACAAAATTATTTATCGTTTTTTGCTTCTCCTGAAAGGTTGACTAAATTGACTTATACTTCTTTTACTGAGCAGCCTAAATATATCAAAAATAGTTTATCCGAAATCACCTTCTCGTTTACCAAAGGCGTATGCATAACTGCAAGCTCAAACAACCTTTGTAAGAGTCTTCACAGACTCCGAAATTCTAAAAAGCACTACTCTAAAAAGATAAAAAAAACTTGCTAAAACTATTAAAATGTGAATTGGCTCAGTTTTCTATTAGGTATTTGGGACACATTCTAGCTTACAATTCTGTTAGACCACATCACGATAACTTAAAATCTATAAAACATTTTCCCAGATCTCAAAATCAGAAAAATATTCCTCAGTTTCTAGAAAAAATAAATTTTTGTCGTAAATAGATTCCAGATCATACGAGGACTCTTGAGTCCATCCATAATTTTTTACGTAATGAAACAAAATTTTAAATGGACAGATGAATGCGAGGCAATCTTCATTTGAATTAAAGAATATTTATGCCAGATTCCAATTTTGTCGATTTTTGATCCACATAAAAGAACGTTTTTATTTATAGAGGCCAGTGCATCTGTATGGGAGAGTGGGGCTCCTTAAGACATAAAAATTTGAACTGTCATATCACTCTAAATACCTCACCAAATAAAGAAAGAAAATATTCATAAAATACATTGTTCACCCAACTTTCACTGTATATATGCTTTTAATATTAAACCCTATACTTGCTGTAAAAACAAATCAAAACCACTTTTTCACAGCAGCTTTCACGGCAGCTTCAGACACAATTCGAAAAATGACAACCCCATATAAATGTTTTAGATTATTTATTACAATATTTAAAACTATATTATGATACCTAATCAAACCCCTAATTAGTGGAGTTCCTGGAGCATTCAAAACAGTAAAACTTCGGATTAGAGTTACAGTGAACGAATTAATATGATCGATGTGGGATATTGTTTTTAAAACTATAAATTGCAATGTTTACCCAAAATTTTTTTGTGCACTCTATTTTTTTTATTGTTAAAACAAATTATTATTAAAAATTAATGTTTGACCATATATTTTCACTTTAAACATTTTTTTTTATTTATGTGTTAAATCTTACCTGAGTAGACATATAGGAATATTTTTCAAAGATACCTGTGTATAAAAATAGCAGTAGGGATGTCGAACAGATAGAAAAACGTGGAGGGGAGAGCGAAGCGACAGCTGCTATGTACAATGGAATGTCTCAGCTAGTTTAGTTGCAAGTAACACGTGTTCTGTGAATATTGTGCTTTTATAACACTGAAAATTTGGTTTTTTAGTGAAAAATTCTTGTATATTTTTGTACTGGAAGGTGTATTGAAGACGACGTTTTTATATTGAACTATTACAAATTATTTCGTATTGCTTAATTTGGTAAGTGATTAGATTGATAACTACAGTTCATTATTGAATTAATTAAATAATAAATAAATTAAAGATCAGTTTCAATAAAAAAAGAAATATATGATAATAATGAATCAAATGCAATTAATTAGATATTAATTTTTTTTAGATTTCGAACAATGGATAAACCAACGGCTAGCAGCATGGCTGATGAAAATAGCTGCATAATATGTATACACCTGGGTTCATCTTCCAAAACATATTCAAATTTAGGTGAAATTATAAAAATTGGTAGAGGAGTAACCTCTTTAAAAGCTGCTTCAACCGAACGGCAAGATGGATTGTTACCTCACCTACAAACTGAATTTGTTTATGCTCATTCAAGTTGTCGACAAAAATATATTAATAAAAAGTATATTGGAGTGTCTAAAAATAAGGCCCGTGAAAATCTCTCATTAACGCCTCCGAAAAAACACCTTCGAAGTAGCATGAATTTCAATAACTTCAATTGGGAAAAAAACTGTTTTATTTGCGGACAAGAAGCTGATAAAACAAAAGAAGCAAAATTAAATAAAGCTCGGCGTAGGCAGATTTCATACATCAACACTCCAACTTTAAATGAATCCTTCACGAATTTTATAGCCGTCCAGAAAACTGATTATTATCGAGATATCCATAAAAGTATTTCTGGTATAACCGACTTACAGACACTTGCAGCAAAATATCATGCGGATTGTTATAATTTGCTGAAAAATTCAATTCACCTCAGTAATGTTGAAAAGAAAATTAATCCAAAAATTTCGATGGTAGATGCAGCAATGGAGCAAATATACAAGTACATAGAAGAGAATGATGATTGCCAATTTACCATGCAAGAGTTGAAAAACGTCATCACTACAGAGCATATCCCGGATGAAAAAACTATTAAAAAACGACTAATAGATCGATTTTACGATGATATTATCATTTCAACTAAATTTGGGTCCAATACCATTATATGCTTTAAAAAAATCATCAACATCAATCATCATCAATCATTTAACAAAAGTCATCAACATATTGATTCAACAGATGCTAGAATAGAAAGGGATAGGTAATACAGATGTCAAATTATTAGTGGATTTCTTCAAGCAACACAGCCCTTTTCCTGATACAGATGCTATTATGTCTATTGCTACTGGAATTACTGGAGATAAAAAGATAAATTGTTACGATGCTTTTGAAGTAGGTTTGAAGGCAATGAAAAAAACAGAGGGATAAAATTTACGTGAATTAAAATTGTCAAGGAAAAATAAAATAAATTCTCTATTGGCGAAAAATAGCAAAATTAAAATTCATGAAGAGGTTATTCCTGTTGACCCATTACTGCTGTTTCAACGTATTTGTGTTTTAAAGAAAACCGACGAAGAACTTAAAAATTATATGAATTACGAATTGGCACCATATTCACTTCCTCTATTTGAAGATGGCGAACTGCGAAAAACAAAAAAATCAACATTTTACGAATTATTTCCGGAAATTTCTATTAATTTAAAAAGTGGAGAAAATCTCTATTATGTTATTGACGGAGGTATGTTACTACATCGTTGTAAATGGCAATTAAATGAAACGTTTGCAATGATATGTGACCATTATGTAAGATATTTAAAAAATAATTATAATAGTAACACGTACGTGGTATTTGATGGGTATAAAAAAGATAGTATTAAATCAGCCGAACGGAATCGGTGCGAATTAAAAAATAAATGTGCAGATATTGAATTTGATGAACATATGCCTTTAAAAATTGCTCAAGATAAATTTTTGACAAATAGTAAAAATAAAATTCGCTTGATAGAAATGTTGAGAATTTAATTAGCTGACAACAATATTTTTACATGCCAAGCGGAAAGCGATGCCGACAAAATAATTGTTGAGACGGCAATGAATTTGGGATCAAAAGATGTTCTTATAGTTTCAGAAGATATCGATGTCTTAGTGATATTAACGGTATTGGTAGAAAAAGATCGTGAAATATATTTTCTAAAACCATCCCGAGGCAAAGTTCAACAGAAGATATTTTCATCGAAATGTTTAGAAAAATCTTTACGGGTTGTGAAACTACTTCTGCGTTTTTCAATTTAGTTTTTCAAGGAAAAATTAAGTTTGCCAAAAATTTTGAGAAACGGATTGATTTACACGACTCAGTAAAAGTATTCAAAAATATCAATGAAGACCCCAACAATATATTGCAAGCAGGTGTAGCATGTATTTTGAGTTTATATGGCGCTCCGTCTAAAACTCATGATTTAAATACATTGAGGTTCAATTCTTTTATAAAAGCAACAGCCAAAAATACGAGTCTTCTTTTGTCATCACTGCCTCCAACAACTGATGCAGCGTTTGAGCACCTTAAAAGAGTGTACCTACAAATTCAGATATGGCTAGGAAATGACGTAGTTATTGAAAATTGGGGATGAAGTATTCCAATAACATGTACATCCCAATAACAATGAATCAATTACCAGCTCCGGATAATTTATTGCAAATGTTATTTTGTAATTGCAAAAAGGGATGTGGAGCTACGTGTGGATGCCGAAAAAATGGTTTATACTGCAGTGTAGCATGTTTACAGTGCATCGGAAATAGTTGTTCCAACTCTTCACCTATTATACAGATAGATGAAGTAGAAGAAAATATTATTTGATGTAGACAACAATGTTGTATATTTAAATAAACAGATTTTGTACTAATAATTTTTTTTCTTTTCATTATTCGTAATTAATTACCTTATTTTTTTAAATGTACACAATAGAGTACGTTTCATTTATAATTAAACTATAAACTGGCCGAGAAATTCCATTGTACATAGCAGCTGTCGCTCCGCTCTCCCCTCCAGGTTTTCCTACCTGTTCGAGATCCCTACTGCTATTTTTATACAGGTATCTTTGAAAAATTTTCCTATATGTCTACTCAGGTAAGATTTAACATATAAATAAAAAAAAATACTGTTTAAAGTGAAAATATAATGTCAAACATTAATTTTTTATAATAATTTGTTTAAACAATAAAAAAATAGAGTGCACAAAAAATTTTTGGGTAAACATTGCAATTTATAGTTTTAAAAACAATATCCCACATCGATCATATTAATTCATTCACTGTAATCCGAGGTGAAAACCCCCAGGCGCTCCACTAAATGTATATTGAAGTTTTCAAATGAAACTGAAAAAGACAATAATGATTTTTATCGCTTTAGTTGTCGCTATTAGTTGTCAAAAGGGCTACAATTTCTGATAAAGAAGCACTAGAGATATCTGGTACGATGGGGTAGACGAATTTATAATTTACTTTAGATGACATTCTCAAAAATGAAATTTCAACATCCCCATCATCACATTTACCAATGATTCTCCCAACATAGTACACATCTTTTTATTTTACAGTCCCAAATTTAACCAGCACAAAATCTTCTACAATTTTCAATTCAATTTTCAATTCATACCTGTCAAAATTAACCAAACTAACCCTTGAAAAAGTTGAATGCAAAGTACGAATCCAGGGGGAACTCTCTGAACCTTTTAAAACAAATAACGGGCTACGTCAGGGAGACCCACTCTCCTGTATACTATTCAATCTAGCTCTGGAAAAAGTAATACGTACGTCACAAATCACAACTACCGGTTCAATATATAACAAATCTGTGCAAATCTTAGCATATGCTGATGATATCAATATTGTTGGGAGAACGGAAAACGCAGCACGAGAGGCGTACGTAGCATTAAAGGAAGCGGCTACAAAAATGGGTTTAATAATAAACACCAACAAAACAAAATACATGAAAATAGGTACGCAACCACAAACACTACGGCCACTTGTTATAGAAAATGACGTCATCGAAGCAGTTAACGAATTTGTATACCTGGGAACGCTCGTCAATACTGAAAATGACACTACCGCAGAGATAAACCGCAGAATTTGCACGGCTAATACATGCTATTTTGGGCTTAATCTCCTTTTTAAATCTACAGTTATATCAAGAAATACAAAAGTAAAACTCTACAAAACAATAATACGCCCAGTCCTAACATATGGTTCAGAAACCTGGACTTTAACAAAAAGCAATGAAAACATGTTAGGATGTTTCGAAAGAAAAATACTAAGGCGCATCTATGGAGCGGTAAATGAAAATGGTGTCTGGAGAAGACGATACAACTTCGAACTCTATAGGATATACCAGGAACCAGATATCGTAAAACACATAAAGATAGGACGTCTGAGGTGGGTAGGCCATGTTATGCGGATGGAGCAAACCGACCCAGCTAGAAAAACGCTCCTTGATAGACCTATTGGTCAAAGAAGAAGAGGAAGACCCAGAACAAGATTCCTAGATAACATCGATGAAGACATGAGAAATATGGAAATACGTGCTTGGCGGAGGAAGGCGATGGATAGGGACGACTGGAGAAAAATTCTTGGGGAGGCTAGGACCCACACAGGGTTGTAAAGCCAAAATGATGATGATGACCTGTCAAAATTTTGCTGTGGTTCTTCTAATACTTTATCATCAGAGTTTTTGCCATTCTCATCATCAGTTATCTTCTCATTCTTCTCATTTTCAAAAAGTAGTTTTCTTTTCGTAGATTTAGTACGTTTAGCGTTAGTTGGCGGTTTTCTTTGTTTTTTTATTGATCTGTTTTTCTGCCAGAAGAAGCTTTTCTGAGGTGTCAGTTATTATTCTGCTTTTCCCCTTTTCTCTTGGTTTCTTGGAGCCAGTAGTGAGTTTCGATTTTGGATTTCCTCGTATCTCCTCAGGACTTAAATAACAGCCAGGCTGTTGAGAGGGCATAGGCGTAGAGTTTTGGCAGCTTGATGTTGATGGAGTGTCTATTGGTTGTTGAAAGTTTTCGCTTGAAATTTGGGGAGATGAGGGTGGTTTTTCAGATTCTTATGTTGGTAGACTTGCAGCTAGTTGGCATTTTAGAGGTTCATCAGGAAGAGTTTCGTCCAGAGGATTAGGTCTCTCACTGACCAAACTGGGAGCAAACATATCGTCGGTGAAAATGTGCCTGTCAACTGGAAATATTCCTGCTTTTTTGAAATAATTTATAATGCTCTGCAGTAACATGGCACGGCCATGTGCTATTCCAACACATGAGGCCACGTGATAGATTCCAAAACGTTGGCCTGGGTTAGACTTCAACCATGAATTAATTGTAGCATTATAATGTATTTTAAAAGGTTTCATTAATCTCACATCCAGTGGTTGCATTATGTGGGTACAATGGGGTGAATCTGTTAGAATGCGCACGCCGTTAGCTCTGGCTAGTTCTATTGCCTCAATTGACAAGTGGCTCTCATGATTGCCGCAAATTAGAAGCATTCTTCTCTTTTCAGAGGAACCTGAACATTTCATAAAGTGCTGCATCACATGAACGAAATTGGAAGTGGTCATCCAACCTGACTAATGAGCCAAACCTAAGGTCTCGTTTGGTGCTCCATTTATCATGTGGCTCTTGAAGTGCACTCTCGGAAATACTAGAGGAGGGGGTATTTTCAGCTGCAATTATAAACAAAACTGTAGTAACCAGAGTTCCTCTCTCACCACTTACAGCAGCTGCTACCTGTTTTACTTAGCCTTTTTGTGAAATCACAGGAGAAGGTTCTTGGTTAGTTTCAGTTTTTGTTTCATCCATATGATTAGTCCAGTTCAATCCTGGATGAGTCAAGGTTCTGGGTAACTTTTGATTAATTTTTCATAATTTTTAAAAAAAGCATTCACATTATGTTTTTTAAAGGAAATTGCACGTGCAATACTGCATCCTTCAGCAGCACAAGAGATAATCTTGGGTGGCGTTTCATAAAACCGTATAGTCAGTCCTTTCTTGCCATTCTTGGAGCTTCCCAGTTTTTAGGACAGTCAATATTGTTATTTTGGCCATTCATGTGCTATTTTTCGAGTTTCTAGATTGTTAAGACCATAAAACATTTATGAACACTTAATTAAATACGCTTCAAGGTCGTCTTCCTGTTTGTCAGTAAAAACCTTTCTAGTATAATTTCTTAATTTCATATCATGTTTGCTATCTGGGTTATCCCTAAACTTCTTGACGTATATACCAACAGTTTGATATTTTAATCCAAATCTTTTAATAGCATTTCTTATCGATTCATCATCTAGAATGGCCGCTACACATGCTTTTATAGATTCGGCATCGAAATTTCCTTTTGTTTTTTCTTTCTTCCTATTTCTTACCATCTTCAGACAATCTGCAACAAAGAGAAACCATTTTTAAATAACTAATAATATATATATATATATATATATATATATATATATATATATATATATATATATATATATATATATATAACTTTTAAGCACATTATTTCAAAAAAGGTGTCTCTATTTTCCATTGCGTTTATCTGATAGTGCCCCATACTCTTTTGTCTGAAGGTGCCTCACTCGATGTGTCCAGACTAAATGTAAAAATATAACCTAAGAGTGCCATCAGTAACAAATGTGAATAGTACAGGTTATACAGCAATGAATGGACTTAAAATTGGTAGCAATGTTAATTATCCTAAGTCTTATCTTCTAATAAAAAACTCTCATCTTACCTTCAATCCAAAAATTTGACTTTCAACCACCAAAAACTAACTTTTCACTTTATGACATGAACCCTTTACTGCACTGTTCTACAGACTGAACTACAATAGTGTGAGTAGTAATGGAATGTTTTGATGTCAGTGTTACCAACCCGAGTCCTTAAATTTACCCACAATATCAAGGTCTGAAGCTGCCCCCTGTCTGAAGGAGCCTTCTTCTCCCTATATAAATATAAAAACGTATTACATGAAATCCTAATTGCCAGGGACAATCAAACTGCTGAACTGCAAAAAAATAATCGCTTTAGCATGGGCCGCATATGGAGTTTTATAAGACATCTTCAAGAGCAAGATGCCAAATTATTTGAAAAAGAAGATGTTAGTCCAATGTACACAATGTGTACTTGCAGTCATGACTTACGCCACTGAAACACTTTCCTTGGCCCAGGCTTAGCAACCTGGAACGGTCATTACTTGGACTGACTCTCAGATGCAGGGTTAGAAATGAGAGAATCAGAAAAAAGACAGGCGTCGCAGATGTCATAAAACACAAAGCATGGATGGAAGTGGAACTGGGCCTAGAAATGTGGCCAGAATTAATAACAGGCAGAGGGCCCAATAGATTACAGTGTGGAGACCACGAGCAAATAGAAGAAGTGAAGATATACCACATACACGATGGATAGACGACCTCAAAAGAGTTGCTGGGTATTGGCTGCAGGAATCTTAAGACCAACAGAACTAGAAGAAATTAATGGCAGCCTAAGTTCAACGTTGGAGGCGGAAGACTAGATGATGATGATCGTACGCAAATCTCCGTTCCTCGTTACACATTATCTGATCTCCGTTAGCAACGAACTCATTTACGAGCAGTCTGATTTGCTCGAAAATACTCATTGCGAGTAACACATAATTTAAAAACTCAAAGAATAGATAGAGATTGGTTTTTTGTCCTTTCCAAACTCATTTAACAATGATACTTATCCGAGGTGAGATGACGTCCCAAAAGAACAATCTTAATCTAACACCAACAACCCACATTGCCCTTTCCAGAGTCAAATCAACATCCAAGAAGAAGATTAATAACTACCATTTCCAGATCTTTGCTCATCTTACCATGGCTTGAGAAACATGCCATCCAAAAAGGGAAAGTTGGCATAGCATGTGTCTAATTCAGACAGATTCATGTTTTACATCATTATCATTAAGCTTAACAGTATGTTTGGCATACAAAATACAGGGGCTATTTTTGTAGTCAGACACTGCAAAGATGTAGATCTTGTAAATTTGATAATCATTTTTAGCGTTGCCCTCTCTGTATTTTGTCCGTCGTACCATACTAACACATCTAAACTCTTTAAGCAAATTAGACTGCTTTTTATTTATTTGTTATTTATTTACTCTCCTTTTCCAGTTATGTACCTTTAAATCAGACATAAAAATATAATTATTATTGATTTCAGTGTATTCCTACATTATGGTATGTAGCTCTTGATACGCAATATTTCATCCTGCTTTTGCTAGTTTTATGGTATATAAAAAAACATGAAAAATATATGTTGCATATAATTGGAGGTTTATTATCTACATTTATATTAATCACATTCTACATCAACTATACCAACAAGTTGGAAGCTTTGAATATACCAAGGGCAGAGTAAGTATCCTTCCTTTAAAAATCTCTTTCAAGCTTTTTTACTTAGTGTATGATCGTAATAATGATAGATTTTTTATATTAGATATGTTCACCAGTTCTCTCTTTAAGCCAATACAAGATCTTGTTAAAAATCACACAATTAATTGATAAAAATTGATAATTAATTAAAAGATTTATATATTTCAGCAAGAGCTTTGTTACGAATTTGTATTGAGACGCTGAATATATAAAAATAAATGGCAAAAGGAAACCCAATTCATTAAACATTCCGTGTATGAATTGGTATCAATAGATTGTTATAACGTTATTTCTGTATGCCCTACGTCTTCAGACAGTTGGGAAGAAACAAACTCAAACACGGCTTTCCGTGTTTGTATATTGAAACCCCAATGTTCTGGGGATTGTAATTTAGGAGTAAGAATTTACAAGAAAAAGAATTTGGAGTGAAGTTATTGAATTTACTAATAAAGAAAGACTTAGCTCAGAGGAATCAATGTAAATGGCCAGAGAGACACCAAATCTTAAGGGAGAATTCGGGCTTGCTTTTCTACACTTAGAATGGGCTTTGGGATAAAAGACCAACATATGGGATGATAAAATTCTATAAATAAGGGAGAAAATGAGACCTTGTAACACAAACAATGAAATTAGATAGGACAACTTGGAATTTAATCTTCTATTGAAGGCACTATAAATAAATATACAAAGTTGCCTAAGATACTGAATGTGAGCCCCACCTAAGACTAGCTTGAGAATTTAGAAATGAGGTAAAACAAGAAACAGGTACACCTAATCCAATAACCTGGAATTACTTTTAAAAACCACTATTTACCTTGTATTGCTATATTGTACTGGTTAGTAGAAACTGAAATAAAAAGCTAACTACTAATGACAACTATCTTTATAAATTTGGATAAATAATTTACTTACATGTAAAGGAAAATCTGAAATAACAGTAATGGTGGGGGTGTAATGGTAAGAGAGGGCCTAATAGCCAAGAACAAATAAAAATACCACTACTACTGTGCCAAGTAACAAGGGTATTAGTAAAAACACAAAGTCTGGGGGTTTGAACGATGGGCCAGCACCCCTTCTTCTAGAAAAAAGTTATTTGCTAAAAATTTCGATCAAGAGCCTCGGAATAAGGACGGAAACAAAAGACGACGACTGCTACGAAAAAGGACTATGAGATTGGCCACATGGAATGTACAAGGTCTAAGAACCAAGGAAACTGAAGTTTTTCAAGAATTAGAACGACAACAAATAGACATATGCGTTCTTACAGAAACAAAAAAGAAAGGAAAGGGAAATGAAATCAAGAACGACTATATTCATTTATACAGTGGAGTTGAAAAATCATTAAGAGCAAAAAGAGGTGTGTCTATAGCCGTGCATACAAAACTCAAAAACAATATCAAGAGTTGGGAAGAGATAGACGAGCAGATCATTATGATGGATCTTGAGAAACATGGGGAGACGATAGTTATAATAGGAGTATATGCTCCTAGTGACGATTCTGATACAAAAGTTAAGGATGAATTCTATGACAAATTGCTTGACGTGTTGACCCATGTAAACCGATCCAAAGAAATATGCCTATTAGGAGATTTCAATGCTCGGGTAGGCAAAAAATTACAAGACAATGTGGTAGGAAGATATGGTGAAGACAAAATAAACAACAACGGAGAGCGACTCATTGATCTTTGTGAAACATTACAGCTTAAAATAATGAATGGATTTTATCAGCACAAAGATATACATAAATTTATCTAGGAACAACCAAAGAAAAAGATAAAATCTATAATCGACTATCTCATCCAACCAGAAAACAAAAGGCTCCAAACAAATGACGTAAGGGTGTATCGTGGTGCCGAATGCGGATCTGACCACTATATGGTGGTCGCAAAAATAACCATACACTACAGGAAAGTAAACAAGAACAAAATTGAACAGGAGAAGGTAGCAGCTTCCACAAAGATAAGATATAATATTGATAGCCTCAAACAAGAATCAGTACAATTCCTCTACAAACTTAGACTAGCCTCAAAACTAACTCACTTAACTCGAAGAGAAACAGCCGAAAAAGAATATCAAAATATAAAAAATTGCATTCATCAGGCGGCCAAAGAGGCATTGGGGTACGAAGAAGCTGACAAAAGAAAAAATCCTGAGTGGTGGAACGAAGAAGTAGGAAAATTAATTAAAGACAAAAAAAAAAGCTTATCAAACATGGCTATCCACGAAAGACTCAGAAGACCGCAGAATTTACAGCAGACTCAACAGGGAAGCAAAGAAGGAAGTCACTAAAAGAAAAAACGAAATGTGGGAAGAGAAATGCGAAGAGATGGACCGATGTTTAGGAGGAACCAAAGTGACACAAGCTTGGAAATTCATAAAAAGTATTAGAAAAGAAAGAAAAGATGAGGGAAATATAAACCTGATTCAAAATAAAAAGTGGGAAAAATATTACGAAACGCTATTAACAGAAAGTAGGCACGAATTTATGGAAAGACCTGACCATATCTCAATGACAGAAAACTCAGAGGTGCATAAGATAAACAAAGAAGAACTGAAAAAAGAATTGAAACAAATGAAAAATGGAAAAACACCCGGGCCGGGAGACATTCCCATCGAGTTGGTGAAACATGGACCGGATGCTCTTTTGGAAAGCTTAGTGAATATTTTTAATAAATGCTTAATTGAAGGCCAAGCGATTCCAGACGATTGGAATTTGGCCCACATTAGCCCCATTTATAAAAAGGGAGACAGAAAAGAATGCGGAAATTATAGAGGCATTAGCGTAACTAGCTCGCTGGGAAGGTTATATGGTCGTATATTGAAAAGAAGAATAGAAGAGGAGTATAAAGAAATTGAAGAACAAAGCGGCTTCAGAGCAGGAAGATCGTGCGTGGACAACACATTTACCCTTCAACAAGTAATTGAAAAACGAACAGCTCGAAACCTCCCTACGCATCTGGTATTTATAGATCTGGAGAAGGCTTATGATACAGTTCCTTTAAAACTCTTATTTAGTGTCTTGGCGAAAACGGACCTTAGTAAAACATATCTAAAAGCAATACTGAACATCTATAAATGTCCTCAAAGCATTGTAAAAACAGGAAATACTTTCTCAAGGGTATTTACAGTAACGAAAGGCTTGAGACAAGGATGTTGTCTTTCCCCCACCCTATTCAAAATATATATCCAAGAAGCACTGCACCAGTGGAGACAAAAATGTGCGGGAATGGGGTTGAAGCTTAACAACCATTATCTGACAACGCTGTTCTTTGCAGATGATCAAGTACTAATTGCAAGCTGTGAAGAAGATGCAGATTATATGCTTAGAAAGCTCAAACATGAATACGAAAAATGGGGGATGAGTATGAATATGTCTAAAACAGAATATATGCGAATAGGCAGTGAAGACGAAGACCCGGATTTGGAAATTAGACAAATGAAAAGGTGCTACAAATACAAATATTTGGGAAGTATTATCTGCAGTAAAGGAACAACGGAACGAGATATAGACTATAGAGTGCAACAAGGCAGGAAGAGTGTTCAAATTCTGAATTCGATACTTTGGTCCAACAAAGCTACTATGAGAACTAAAATGACTATCTACAAAGTAATTGTAGAGCCTATTCTTACATATGGAGCAGAATGTTGGCAAATGACAGTAAAAGGAAAGAAAAAAGTTGACACGGTTGAAATGGACTACCTAAGAAGAGCTTGCCGTATATCAAGAGTAGAACGTATACCTAATTCTGAAATTAGAAGAAAAACAGATAAGGTACATACAACTTCTGAAAGAATAGAAACTAGACAGTTAATATGGTATGGACACGTACAGAGGATGGACGACAACAGATGGCCAAAAAGAGCTATGGAATACAATCCAAGTAATAGAAGGAAACGAGGAAGACCAGCCAAGTCTTGGATACAAGGTGTTATGGAAACCATGAAAGACAGAGCCATTGATGAAGACACCTGGAGAGATAGAAGAAGATGGCGATCGAAATGCGGGAAGCGGCAGAAGCTGTAGGATCCCCGCTTATATATATATATATATATATATATATATATATATATATATATATATATATATATATATATATATATATATATATATATATATATATATTAGTAAAAACAACAGTCTAAAGTCCGGGAGAAAAGCGAAATAACTTAACACTAAAGGTTAGTATTAGAATACAAAGTAAACGTAGACTAGGTAAGGTATTAAAGGTAAGAAAAGAACAACTATGGTTACAATAAATGAATACCTTACCTAGCAGACGCAAAGGTGTCAGGTACTCACCGATAGGACTAATATGTGTCCGAATAGCAACTAAATACCAATTAATATAATTAAGATATTTATATAAAATATGTAATAGAGTGAGTTGGGTCAGAGACTCTTTATAAAAACCTATTTAAAAAAAACCGCGTTAAATTTTCCCCTCCTTTATTGGACAACCTATATAAACTTTAACTAAACCTTCCCTATTTATAAAAAAAAGTAGTAAGTTCGCTTGATTATATGCCTATAAGCAGTTTACACTGATTGTAAATTAAAACAAGTATTAACAATTTAGAGGTATAAAACGATCTACAGGTATTTATATGAATTTAAAATTATTAAACCCTTATCTGTTCCAACATCTGGTTCCAGAGAAAACAGGTCCCCATAGAGTTTGAACCTCTCTACTCTACAAAAAACCAAAGTCGATAAAAGGCTGATTGGAATAAGCCAAGCTGGTGACGAATCTGAGACCAGCACGTAGCTTTAGAACTTTAGAGCGATTGTCATTATGACGTGGTTTAATATATAATTTATTGTTATTTAAGTTTCTTGCTTAATTTGAGTTGCTTTAATATTTAATGATGGTATTAACTAAAATTTTGACATATGTAAAAGACCCTCACTTCTCAAATTGGTCTCCAATTCGCCACCAGAAATATGGAAAGTTAACAATAATCCAAAGTTAACAATAATGAATATAAGCTATGAATATAAGTTAAGTTTGGATAAACACGAATCTACTAATACAGACAATTCGTCATGAACAATATAAGTTTCATTATACAGTGTGGCGCACCGAAAACGAAACAGAGGCATTTACTGGCAGATGATTCCTTTTTTGAAAAAACGCTCGGACCCGTCGATTTTGTTTTCGAGGGGGACACAAAATTGGCATAAAATCATTTTAACATTTGCAGCCCCTTAAGCGGGGGTGGCATCATCCCTAAAATCTTAAATAAAAAGGGGGGTCGAATGATCCATTATTTGAAAGGTCTTTCAACTCCCTTTATAATGATGTAAAATTCATGTATTCAATTCAGTAGTTTTGTACTATTCAATTCAGTAGAAAATATGTTCTAGAACTTGTAGCTAAATTTCGGGAAACTGGATCAGTCGCCAATAAAAAACGTAATATTGAAAATCCTATAAGGAACGAAGCAACAGAAGTGGGGGTTTTAGGGCAAGTTATTGTAGATCCTACATTAAGTACCCGCAAATTGCAAACTTCGTGTGGTGTTAGTCGACGTACTATCCAACGGATTCTAAAGGCCCATAATTTTCATCCGTATAAAATTCACCTTGTACAAGAACTTAATGAAGACGATTTTGATAAGCGATTAAAATTTTGTGAAGTTATGAGTGAACGAATTACAAACGATGAACAATTTTTATTTAACATTTGCTTTTCCGACGAATGTTCCTTTTTTTTTAAATGGCGAAGTAAATCGTCATAATTGTCGATATTGGTCGGACTCTAATCCCAGAATTTACCATGAGGTACACAAACAGCAGCCACAAAAATTAAATGTTTGGGCTGGCATTTTTGGCGATCATTTGGTTGGTCCTTTTTTCTTACCTGGAAATTTGACTGGTGAAATGAATTTGGAATTACTGCAAAATGCCATAGATCCTGCGCTAACAGATATAATTGAAAATCAGAATGATGGTCGATACGTTGAGAATATGTTGATGTTCCAACAGGATGGTGCCCCACCACATTACGCATTAAGAGTTCGGCATTATTTAGATCAGACCTTTCCAGGTCAATGGATTGGTAGAAGAGGTGCCGTTGAATGGCTCCCAAGATCGCCAGATTTATCACCTTTGGATTGCTTTTTGTGGGGTTACTTAAAAAGCAAAATCTATGCTACTCAGCCAACATCCTTAGAAGATTTACGACAAAGAATTGTGAATGAGTGCCATCAAATTACTCCTCAAATATTGCAAAATGTCCGGCAACGTTTTCAGCAAAATCTTTATTATTGCATGGAAAGTAATGGTGGTCATTTTCAACATTTACTCGGCTGACAGGTCAGTTCATTCTTTATTTTTTAACAACTTTGCTGCTATGTATTGATCTCCTCTTACGATGATGTATTTAAACTTTAAATCAATAAATCTCCAAAACTACTGAATTGAAGTACATGAATTTTACATCATTGTAAAGGGAGTTGAAAGACCTTTTAAATGATGGATCATTCGACCCCCCTTTCCATTTAAGATTTTAGGGATGGTGCCACCCCCGCTTAGGGGGCTGCAAATGTTAATGTGATTTTATGCCAATTTTGTTTCCCCCTCGATAACAAAATCGACGGGTCCAAGCGTTTTTTTTTAAAAGGAATCATCTGCCAGTAAATGCATCTGTTTCGTTTTCGGTGCGCCACCCTGTATATGAGATATACAAGATCTCTCCTACTTCTAAAATAAGTATTTTTACCCTTTCTTTTTCAAGAAGTTCAGCGTCTATCAGGTATACTATTACGTTTACATTGTTATCATTTCAGATCTAACGTTCTATCGTTTTAAGTTGGCAGTAACGAATTCACAACCAATTCTTTTGTTTCTGATAAAAATATTTATAACCTAAATTTTATTTTGTGACTAAGTACATACATGTTCTGTAATTATTTTAACATAATTTTATTAAAGTGTTTATGTATATGTGTTTTAAAGTATTTTAAATATTTGTTTGTTAAAGAACGTGTTTTAAAAACAATTTTGGATAGTTTTCGCCATCATTTGTAGGGGTCAAATGAGTTGCTCATTTCATTTGTGATAAACATCACGACAACTAACCTCAATTAGTATAAGATGCAAATTAACTATTTTTCTGTATTGTGTACTAATTTTGTTTATTCTAGTACACTGATGATGCAAATAAAGATTTTGCGAAAGCTTGGTAGACAAAAAAGAGTACTTCATTGTCTTATCTTTCGCTGCACACCCAAATATTTGAGTTTTGTATTCTATTTGATCAGCGTTGATTACAAGCGTTTATCGCTTTTTCAATATATATATATATATATATATATATATATATATATATATATATATATATATATATATATATATATCGAGGAAATGATCACTCAGGACCAATGTTACTAAGACCCTACAGTTTTAGAACTATAACTAACACAGTCACGAAAGATTGCGCTACCCGAGAAAAGGAAGGATCTTGAAACTGCAGAATATCTACAAGCATAACTTTTTGTGGAAAAGGTATTACCACTATAATCAAGCGAAATCTTCTGCAGTGGGTAGGACATATAGTCCCGGTCCCGAATCTAACATGAAAAAAAAAAAGATTCTACCACGCAAACGGTGAGAATGTGAAGATGGGGTAGACCAAGTCTTTTATTGTTATGAGCATTCCCTATATATATATACTAATTACTTTCCGAGATTTTTAGTTTTCTTCGACTTTTCTTCAAATTTCGGAAATACCTTCAATATTTAAGTAATAATATAGCCAAATGATTTTTATTCAACAAACAATTAATACAAAATATAAATCATAACATATGCAATGAATGTAACAATTAATGTGATATTAAGGAAATAAGTCTAAAGTAAATGTTCAAAATATCCACCTTTCACGTCTATGCATGTGTTCAACATATATTTTTCTCTTTATATATTTGTAGCCACATTTCTTAATATTTGTAAACAATATTGTTAAAGCTTCTCTTGTTCTATTTTTCATTTCATCTCGCGTTGTTGGAGGCCTCTGGTACACAAGGCTTTTATATAGCCCCCCATGAAAAAATCAATTTTTGACGAAACAGTTGGCCCTCCTCTGCCTATCCGCCTCGCAGGAAAGTTATTATTTCGTTTAAATCATCGAGAT
The DNA here is from genome assembly GCF_040954645.1 of Diabrotica undecimpunctata. Taxonomy (NCBI): domain Eukaryota; kingdom Metazoa; phylum Arthropoda; class Insecta; order Coleoptera; family Chrysomelidae; genus Diabrotica; species Diabrotica undecimpunctata. The sequence goes on from NC_092811.1 coordinate 100,419,897, forward strand.
TAAGAGCTGTGTTATGAACTGGAGCACCATCGTGTAAAAATGACATTTTTGTCGAATATTACGTGGAAAATTTTGCAGCAGCAATGGTAAATGATTATTCAGAAAATCCAGATATATACCACTATTCACACGGCCGTCTAACACCCCAAGCATTTAAAGACCACCTAGTTTGACGATGACTGTTAATACAGTAATGATTAAAAAGGAAAAGACAGTTAAGATTTGATTTCACGTACAGGGCGCCTGCGCATTTATTCCGATATACTCTGTACGAGTACAAGAAACCAATTCTCTAAGAATTTTGCTTAGTTAAGGACATATGTTGTGGAATGCATTTTTTAAATTCCCCATGTCTCTAATAACATCTTTATCAACGTCTGTTTTGCCTTGCAATTCTTAGGCACAGATTAAAGCGAAATTCTGAATTTGGTTTCGAAAATTAGTTTACGGATTTTATTATCACATGTCGCTATTTGCGTATATACGAAGCCATGTTAGAGTTGCTTCCTAAGACAGAAAAGATTCATTTTCACGTTCAAAACGACTGCGAAAGCCGTTCTGCTGAGGCCTATTAGGTCGAAATACGTAGATATAAGCGGATGCGCAGGCGCCCTGTACGTGAAATCAAATCTTAACTGTCTTTTCCTTTTTATTCCGATATACTCTGTACGAGTACAAGAAAACAATTCGCTAAGAATTTTGCTTAGTTGAGGAGATATGTTGTGGAATGCAATTTTTAGATTTCCCATGTCTCTAATAACATCTTTATCAACGTCTGTTTTGCCTTGCAATTCTTAGAAGGCACAGATTAAAGCGAAATTTTGAATTTGGTTTCGAAAATTAGATTACGGATTTTACAATAATGATTTTTTCATGCGTAGTAATGAAAATTATGCCGATTCACTGTTTCATTTTTGTGAAATATAGCTTTATCTCCAAAAAGCACATAATCAAAAAAAATATCGGTCGCTATGCACTTGCAGCTGAGACCATTGACAAAAAGCTAATCTGCAATGATAATCATCGACTGTCAATTCTTTATGTAACTGTAACCTGGGGCAGGGATGTATTTTATATTTACGGAGGATTTTTGCGACCGAAGTTTGACTAATGTCATGTTGGCGTGAAATTTCACGAGTGCTGATGTGGAGATCTTCAGTAGTAGCTAACAGTACATCATATTCCTTTTCTCCACTTATAACATTTTCGGTTCTCTCATTTTGAAACGAAGCTTCTATACTGGCGGTGTATTACTTTTTTCTCTATAGTAAAATGATGAGGCGAGCGTCACGGAATTAGCGCTACGAGAAGGCGTCACGGGTAGCGTCACGAAGTAGCAGTTTTTCACATCGATTTACTACTCTCGATCAATTCATTTCTAGTCATTATATATATATATAAATATATATATATATATATATATATATATATATATATATATATATATATATATATATATATGTATTCTAAACAAGGTTAAATTAAAAACTGCATGAAAAATAAGTAACAAAATACAGATATTAAATTAGAAGCAAAAAATTAAAAGAATATCTGTCAAAAAAAGATTCGATTCATAACGATTGTTAAAATTTAAAAGTCATAAATGTTATCTAATTAATAACAATATTTAATCATCTGTTTAAATATTAACGAAAACGGAGTATGAAGATCCAGGTACAACCATGAACTTTACTAATAGCCCACCCAGTCTGGTTAAAAAAAAAAGGTGGAAGACTGTTTCGCAGATATCTGAAACTTTTAAAACATAGGTGGGGAATACTAGATGATGAATAGATGAAAAGATACTCCTAGTTTTACATTGCGTTTTTTTTAAGCAATAATTTATGGTCACAATTTGATTTTTTATCTATAAATTTTTTCCCTTTTACTTTAAATAAACAATATTTATGTCATTTTTTTATGTCAAGAATATCTTTATTTTCCCGTTTTCAGTTTCCCGTTTTCGAGATATTTTCAAAAAAGCAGTTTTTTTGCACTAATTTATAAATTTTATTAATTTTTTTATTAACAAAATAAAATGGTATTAATACATTTAAACATCAAGGAATTACCATCTTTTAGATTTGTGCGAATTTTCCCCCCGATCAGTCAAATATTTTATAAGTTATTTAATTTGTTTATCCCTGAGGCTAATTATTTAAACTGTTGAGCTTGCCCTATGCATGATGCTAGACACATTCAGTAAATTTCATAGGATTCTTTAAGACTTAGACTATCTCAGAAGTTAAATGCATATTGAGTTTTCATCGAAATTATTTACAAAATAAACGTTTGAAAAAGGGGTATGTTTTTTACTTATAAACAATTGTAATAACTTCTATATTTTTCAAGCTACAGACTTGTACGTACAACCATTGGATAGCTGTTAAAAAAGCTCACATTAAAAAAATAAAAAACCTTCTATGACCAATAGGAACGAATTTAGTGACTATTTTTAAAAAAATCATATCTCCATTGTTTATAAACATTAAGAAGTAAAATTTGCACAAATTTTGAATGAAAATCTAAACTTTATATTGAAACTTATAGCTATAAAATTTATTTAATTTTTCGAAACGACGGTACTTTCGAAAGATCGACATAGGAAAGTGGAGAGGATATCTGTTTCAGCTCCGTTTTTTTTTTCGGCATCGGAACTTCAAATTGCAACACGTAGGAAAAATTTACATTATCTCGGCTTCCTTTGCAGCTGCAAGCCTCTATTTTTTATTTTAGGGTAGCTCGTCGAAATATGAATAACTGGCCGGAAACTATGGAAAAATATGGAAAAACTGAGTCCATTTGAAATTCACCCTAAATACTTACTTTTTTTTAATTTGCTCTAATAGTCTGTCGCAGTATTAATAATGATGACATAATTTTCACCCCCCATAAATCTCGGAAAATCCCGGAAAATCAACATATAGTTTTTCATTTTATTCAATGATATAATAATACTTACATATTTTATAAATTAAATTTCAGGTAATTTTTTACACATTATATTATTATATTCCTTATATTAATTATAATTGTTTGTATTTTTATAATTAACAATATTGATTTTTATTCTATTTTTCTTACAAATATGATATACAATATTAATCTAATCTGCCTTACTGCTTTGATAAAATAGGTCGATTTTTTCATCACTTATTAAATTTTGCAATGTTTATTGAACTTTACTTTTTTTATTTTCTTTACATACATTGGTTTAAAAGTTAAAATTTGGTTAATTTATTCGACTTCACTGTCAGGTCTGAACCTTTTTGTTGCAGGTTGTTTGTCTTCACTTGTTAAGTCAGTCTTTCCATACATTAACATATTAATGGGCGATCTTAATGCCAAGGTGGGTCAAGGTAAGGTAGGAGAACAAGTAGGAAAATATGGGCTTGGAAACAGAAATGACAGAGGAGATCGATTGATTCAATTTTGCCAAAGTGAAGACTTCGTAATAACAAATACCTTTTTCAAATTACCTCCTCGGCGATTATATACATGGACATCTCCACAACATACCAAAGAAAAAATAGTGAGAAATCAAATAGATTACATTATGATAGCAAGGAGGTATCATAATGCTGTTAAATGTACTAAGACGTACCCAGGAGCTGATATAGGCTCAGATCATAACCCGGTAGTAACTGTGATAGAGGCGAGACCAAAAAAGATTAGAAGACCACACAGAAAGGCACTAGATTTAAATAAACTTAGAAACAAAAATATACGACAAGAAACGGAGAAGAAATAAATGAAAACCTCCGTTCAGTGCAGCAACAAATTAACGATACAAACAACGTTAACCAAAAATTAAAGTACATAAATACAGCTATACAAACAGCAGGAAAGAAACATCTTACAAAAACGACAACAAAAAATAAGGGGTGGATGACACAAGATATACTAGACTTGATGGAACAAAGAAGAAAGATGAAAAATTACCCAGACAAATACAAAGAAATAAATAAACACATAAAAAAAGAATAAAAGAAGCCAAAGAGGAGTGGATTAAAGAACAATGTGAAGAAATGGGAAAAAGTACGATGCGTTCAATATGCACAAAAAAGTAAAAGAGATAACAGGAAGCATAAAGAAATGCCAAATAGGTAAACTTAAAGACAAAGATGGAAATCTTATTATATATAAAATAAAAAGATGGACAGAATATATATATATATATAATATATAAGCGGGGATCCTACAGCTTCTGCCGCTTCCCGCATTTCGATCGCCATCTTTTTCTATCTCTCCAGGTGTCTTCATCAATGGCTCTATCTTTCATGGTTTCCATAACACCTTGTATCCAAGACTTAGCTGGTCTTCCTCGTTTCCTTCTATTACTTGGATTGTATTCCATAGCTCTTTTTGGCCATCTGTTGTCGTCCATCCTCTGTACGTGTCCATACCATATTAACTGTCTAGTTTCTATTCTTTCAGAAGTTGTATGTACTCTATCTGTTTTTCTTCTAATTTCAGAATTAGGTATACGTTCTACTCTTGATATACGGCAAGCTCTTCTTAGGTAGTCCATTTCAACCGTGTCAACTTTTTTCTTTCCTTTTACTGTCATTTGCCAACATTCTGCTCCATATGTAAGAATGGGCTCTACAATTACTTTGTAGATAGTCATTTTAGTTCTCATAGTAGCTTTGTTGGACCAAAGTATCGAATTCAGAATTTGAACACTCTTCCTGCCTTGTTGCACTCTATAGTCTATATCTCGTTCCGTTGTTCCTTTACTGCAGATAATACTTCCCAAATATTTGTATTCGTAGCACCTTTTCATTTGTCTAATTTCCAAATCCGGGTCTTCGTCTTCACTGCCTATTCGCATATATTCTGTTTTAGACATATTCATACTCATCCCCCATTTTTCGTATTCATCTTTGAGCTTTCTAAGCATATAATCTGCATCTTCTTCACAGCTTGCAATTAGTACTTGATCATCTGCAAAGAACAGCGTTGTCAGATAATGGTTGTTAAGCTTCAACCCCATTCCCGCACATTTTTGTCTCCATTGGTGCAGTGCTTCTTGGATATATATTTTGAATAGGGTGGGGGAAAGACAACATCCTTGTCTCAAGCCTTTCGTTACTGTAAATACCCTTGAGAAAGTATTTCCTGTTTTTACAGTGCTTTGAGGACATTTATAGATGTTCAGTATTGCTTTTAGATATGTTTTACTAAGGTCCGTTTTCGTCAAGACACTAAATAAGAGTTTTAAAGGAACTGTATCATAAGCCTTCTCCAGATCTATAAATACCAGATGCGTAGGGAGGTTTCGAGCTGTTCGTTTTTCAATTACTTGTTGAAGGGTAAATGTGTTGTCCACGCACGATCTTCCTGCTCTGAAGCCGCTTTGTTCTTCAATTTCTTTATACTCCTCTTCTATTCTTCTTTTCAATATACGACCATATAACCTTCCCAGCGAGCTAGTTACGCTAATGCCTCTATAATTTCCGCATTCTTTTCTGTCTCCCTTTTTATAAATGGGGCTAAGATGGACAGAATACCTGAATGAATTATTTGAAGACGATAGAAACAACTTAACTCAGATAATCAATACAACTGGGCCAGACATATTGAAAGAAGAAGTAGAATACGCAATAAGAAACGCTTAAAATGGAAAAGTAAATGGACCTGATAAAATTCCTACAGAACTGTTGAAGCTTTTGAATGATAAATCCGTAACCATAATATTAAATTTTGCAGCGAGGAGCTAAAACAGTTTCCCCTCCACTTTCCTATGTCGATCTTTCGAAAGTAACTTCGTTTCGAAAGGTTTTAAGTTTCGAGAAATTGGATGAATTTTATAGCTATAAAATTCAATATAAAGTTTAGATTTTCATTCAAAATTTGTGCAAATTTTACTTCTTAATGTTTATAAACAATGGAGATGTAATTAACAAAAAAATTGTCGCTAACTTCGTTCCTATTGTTCATAGGTTTATTTTTTTTTTTTGTTAAATGTGAGTTTTTTTACCAGCTATGTAATGGTTGTACGTACAAGTCTGTAGCTTGAAAAATATAGAAGTTATTACAATTGTTTATAAGTAAAAAACCTACCCCTTTTTCAAACGTTTATTTTGTAAATAATTTCGATGAAAACTCAATATTCATTTAACTTCTGAAATAGTATAAGTCTTAAAGAATCCTATGAAATTTGTTAAATGTATCTAGCATCATTCATAGGGCAAGTTCAATGGTTTAAATAATTAGTCCCAGGGATAAACAAATTGAATAACTTTTAAACTATTTGACCGATCGGGGGGAAATTTCGCACAAATTTAAAGAACGGTAATTCCTCAATGTTGAAATGTATTAATAACATTTTATTTTGTTAATAAAATTATTAATTAAATTTATAAATTAATGCAAAAAAACTGCTTTTTTGCAAATATCTCCGTGAATTATTTATCAACTTTAATTGAAAAAACGGGAAAATAAAGACATTCTTGATATAAAAAAAATGGTATAAATATTGTTTATTTAAATTATAAGGGAAAAAACTTACAGACAAAAAATCAAATTGTGACCATAAATTATTGTTTAAAAAAACGTAAGGTAAAAATAGGAGTATCTTTTTATCTATTCGTCATCTAGTAACCCCCACCTATGTCTTAAAAGCTTCAGATATCTGCGAAACATTTTGCCGTGAAATCGATGATAACTGTTCAAAGAGACACCGATCTCAGAATTCGTTAAACTTCCGAGACTTCGATGGGCTGGTCATGTACTGAGAATTGAGATCGAAAGATTGCCAAAATCTAAAAACTGATACATTTATTGCATATTGTATATTGCATATTGTTTTGATTTATGTTTTGTATTAGTTATTTATTGAATAAGAATAATTTTGTTATATTATTACACAAGACGAAGTTATTTATACTTACAAAAATTTAAGATATTCTCGAAATTTGAAGAAAACTAAAAATATCTCTGAAAATAATGAATTTAGGTACCTAGACGAAAGAGTAGCATAAATGCAATAATTTGGAAACATAAAATATAAGGTTGTACATTTAAAAAACTGGCCTGACTTACTACAAATCACTTAATGGGCTTTTTATACATATTTGGACGGGACTATTTCTATAACGCGGTAATGGGAAATTATCTTTTTGTTGGAAAACTAGTTAACGACCTTGCAATTCTGTTTTATACATGATTTACTATATATTTTAATCTGATTATTATTCTAATATTTTCATTTTATTTCTAGGACTGTATATAACATGAAAAACTTAAGGGGGAATCCCCATTGGCATAAACAGTTTTTGTCGCCCTTTGGAAACACATGTGGTCCTCTTCTTGGTATTATTTTTGGTTATATCGTGCACAAAACAAAAAATGTCGAGATGTTCAAACAAAAGGTATAATATTGCTGAATATTTATATAGCTACCAAGATACTCTAAATAAATTTAAGTTTAGCTCAGTTTGGATTATCATTAAGTACATTTTTAAAGCGATCGCTAGAAAGTTAAAATTATTATGTGAATAAAATATTTTTAGTTGTAATTTTTTCCAATAAATGAGCTGAGCTTGCTAAAAATAAAAAATTACCCCCGTCTCCTGCTTCTCCAAAAATTAAACGGGTATGGACATTTCTACTTCTAAAAAGTGGTATCTTACCCTAGATAAATTTGGCAGGTACTTTAAAATAAGAGTTCTTCAGTGTCGTATTTTATTAACACGTTAAGCCCCGGACCATCATGGTATAAGTTTTCTGTCAGACCGGAACATTTTTTTAATAATTTGGAAATAAGAATGTGTATAACTATTTATTTCTATTCTAAAATAAAAAAAAATACATTTTTTTAAGTAAAAACAGCATGTACCAACACGGTACACACATCATCATCATCACATAGCGCTACAACCCTGGGTGGGTCTTGGCTGACTGTACAACTTTTTTCCAATTTGTTCGGTCTTCCATCAACCTAGGGTCAAATGGAATATTCATTTTCCGGAGATCTGCTTGGATGTTATCTCTCCATCGCATTCTGGGACGTCCGAGTGGTCTTTTGCCTGTGGGAATCTCTTCCCATACCAGTTTACAAGTCTATCGTTATGCAGTCTGTGCACGTGGCCTGCCCATCTTAGTCGCTGTGATTTGATTTCTTGGACAATATCGGCGTCATTGTAGAGTGCTTTTAATTTGATATTGGTTCTGATCTTATACTGGTTTGTGGTGATATCATGTCGAGGTCCGAAAATGTTTCTAAGTATTTTTCGTTCAAAGCGTCTGAGCTTTTCTTCGTTTGCTTTGGTCATGGTCCACGTTTCGCATCCGTATGTTATTACAGATCTGACGATGGATTTATAGATTTTGATCTTTGAACTTCTTGTAAGATTTTATGAGCTTATCCAGTGCGAATAGACAGCGGTTTGCAGATTGGATTCTGTCTTTTATTTCTTCAGTAACACACGGTACAGTACACACGGTCTATTTATAATTATTTTTGTATAATTTGTTCTAATGTGGACCATATGTACTATATTGGCTCACACCAGGAAGATAATCAAATACCTTCTCCCTAAGATATTTTAAGTTTAAAAATACAAAAAAAAATTATTTTTTCAAAGAACATGTAAGAATATTCACAAAACACTTAGCCATTACACTCCCGAAACAATGTAAGTTGACATATAAAGTTGTTCAGTCTATTTTTCAATTTATATGGGAACAAAGAGATATACTATTTTTTTCAGAATTTTGCTATATCACTTTGACAGATTTTATTGATACTCACGATTGTGTTTCCCAGGAGTATATGCATGACATGAACAATTGTGTGACTGACACATTTGTGAGTATTGGGAGTATATGACTACTCCCCCTAGAAAATAAAACAAATAAATTACAACATTTTACAACCTTTATTAGTAATATTAAGTACACACATTGTCATTTATTACAAATGTTAAATAACTAGTATATTTTTAACACATTATTTGTTGTGAAAGTTAAAAAAACAATTTTGATTTTTGCTCATACAGAGATAAACTTTACATTTGCTGCATGAAACTCTTGACCTACTCTTACAGGATTCCAATCTGCAACATAAAGGATTTTTTAGATCTTCCAAGACAGGCCAGTGATTAAAACCATTATATCTTTTGTCAGTGCAAGGTAAAGGTGACGGTCTCATTTTCTTTGGACGAGGGTCTTCATGTTCATCTTCTGTGTCCCCGTTTTCTGTATTTGAACTTTTCGTTCCACATAACAAATAATCTGCTAGTTCTAAGCGAAAGGATAATAAATCTTTAATATCTTTTGATTTGTATTTGTTACTTCGGCAGTCGCGACGGTATTCCATCCAACTGTCCATTTGCGAGTTTTGAAGAAAGTTCTATAACACTCCATCATCTGATCGCAGATATCAACTCCACCCATCTTTTCGTTGTAAATTTTAATTACGTTTGGACATGGAACCTCTACACGACTAGCACTAACTTTATCCCATCGTTTGACTAAATGTGTGGGTTCTTGGCCAAAAGCCGTAGATGCCATTAAAACGGATTTATTATCTTTCCATTTCGATTGTTCATAATAGTTCCTGTGCCATGTATTTGTAGCTCAGATAGTTTGAGCAACAAAGGTATCGTCGAAAAATATCTGTCGAAGAATACAAAGCTATTAACCGGTATCGTTTCCACTAGCCTAAGGATGACTGTCGGTCCGAGTCCCAGTTCTTTATTTTTTAAATTGATACTTGTTCCTTGATATATTTCAAAATCTAGGACAGTACCATCACTTTTTGATAAAACGAAATTTTTTAAACCCACAGGTCTTGATTTATTTTTTACATATTGTCGAAAAGCACATCTACCAAGAAACGGAATCATCTGTTCGTCTATTGAGAATGCAGCTTCAGATTCTCTCTTTAATTCCCGACATCGGCTTCTGACTAAATCGAACATTGGCTGAACTCTCCACAGACGATTATTTTTTTTTAATTTCTTCTGTTACCGTGCATACATCGACAATATGAAGATTGACTCTCAAGAGGTACAACCTATCTCTTGGAATTGCATCTGCAATTACAGGAAGTTTAAAGCGACTGCTCCAATATAAATGAATTCGAGGGAATTTTAAACAACCCATCACTGCATGGATCCCAAAAAAATTTTTGATTTCTTCAGGAGTTACTTTGGGTTTAAGTTCCCTTCCGTGTTTTTGTAAATAAAATTGTGCAGTACGTTCTGCACACAGTTTAAAAAATGAGTTTCCTAAATACTTTTCAAAGTAACACCATGGCGTTAAAACTTCATTGGGATCTGGAAGTATTGTTTCGGGTATATTTTCATTTTTAAATGGATTAGTTCTACCCCAATTTAGCATTGATGATTTTTGGAGATTTTGTACAGTACTGGGAACTGCGGAATCATTTTCGTCTCCACTTTCATCAGATTTATCATTTTCTTCAATCTCATCATCTTGTACAGACAAATTCTCCTCTTCGGACGGTACCCAATCGCCATCATCATCTCCGAGTTCAATTTCCAAATCGGAATCAATTTCATCCACCAGTTCGTAGATTTCATCTGGATGAGCAGCCAGTCTCGCCATGTCAACTTTTCTAGTTGTTCTTGAAAAAGAAACCCTTGTTATCAGTTTTGTTCACTGAATCATTATTTATTTTTTTGCATTGTTACACCATTTACTCCCGGCCCACATAAACGTGAAACACTTCAAATCTTACATTGACACCGCTCATTCCTAGCCTACACAAACGTGTTGTTCTTCAAAACACGTTTGTGGATTTGTAACCTCAAATTAGTATTGAATGATTTTGTCTAAATAGGTAAACATACACAATTTGTGACGACTATCCACCAAAATAAATATTTTAAAATAAATAAAAATCTGTACTTACGTCTAGAAGCTATATTAACACACTTGACAAAAAGTCGTTACCATTCACTGAACAATATCATACTAAGCATCTAAGCAAATTTTCGGTAATCTCCCGCGACAATATGATAGACACATGGGCCCTGATTCTAATTGAGATTTCGACTCAAAACATGTCGAAATTAATATGGCGACGTCGAAATGCGACTTTGCGAACCTTGTGGATTTCAGCTGAACTAACCAAACGACGTCACTAAATTTCGATTTATCGAAATTAATTTCAACTTCAAGAAAGTGGTTGAAATTTAATTTCGAGTCGAAATTAATCTGACATGACTGACTGGACTGGGAGAAGTGAACTTAGGTTCAGTTTAGGTAGGCGGTGTTTTGATCCTTGCAAGGAAAACTGAGGCAAAAAGTATTAATATGGCTGTGTTTTACGGACATTTGCTAGTTTTGGAGGAATTAGAGAGGATAGATATCCGACGCTCATAACGGAGGATAAGAAGAATGTTACGGGATACCCAAAATTCTTTTTCACTAAGTGATGCTCAATTTAGGCAGCAATTCCGGCTTAATAAACAAGCTGCAAATTATTTAATAACGGTATTAGAACCATATTTGGAAGAAGATGTTTATGCCTCTAGGATACCCAAAATGTTTAGGGTTAGTATTACTAAGCTGCAGTAAATTTAAAAATATATTAGAATATAACCACTAAGTCAAATCTTAGTGGTTATAACTTAAGGATCTCCCACATCGCCTTTTTTTTTCTTGCCATCTTTTCTTTCAATTCAAAATATAATTGAGAATGGCCACTATTTATGATTTAACAACTCAAACAAGAAAAAAAAGACGTTCACGTAACGTAAACAAAACAAACATTCAACAAGCGTAGTGCAGCCGATAAACAACAGGGCCAACCCAAATTTTCAGCAGTGTCAAAATGATAAAGTAAATATCCCCAGTTTTAACTACAATCGAAATGAATGAGAATCGCTAGCGATTGCGACTGTCATGGCGTAGTCGCTTTTAAATTTCGACATCGAAATGAAATAGAATCAGGGCCCTGTACCCACTATCGTGTCGTAGAGGAGCAACTGGTGCAAAATGATATTTTAAACCTAATGTCACTTATAAATAAGACGTTCACAATTGTGAGTGTATGGAGCGTAAGAACACACATATATGCGGTAGTAGCGGCACATGCCGGACAAAAAGTGTACACCCTTTTGACATTCTTCGTCGCTGATGTTCTTCCTTCACGGTTCGAAAAGTTCTTATAACATACTGAACACCTTCCACTTTTCTCTTTCTCGTCCAACGTATGCAGAGTTGTTAAAGTGTTTTCAGAAGTTGTTTGTGGCATTAAAAGACTTTGAACAATCTGTTCACGGAACTCAGTAATTGAGAGATGTTTGCCGGTAACAGATTTGTAGAGAACTAAGAAGTTCACAATTGCGGTATTTGTTAGTAATTCCACAACCAATTTACGATACCACTTTATACTTCGTCGAACATCATCATCATCATCATCTTTGACTCTACAACCCTGTGTGGGTCTTGGCCTGTTCAAGAATTAGTCTCCATCCCCCCCTATCTTTCGCCCTGGCTTTCCAATTTCTGACCCCTAAATTCCTCACATTTCTGATCCCTAGATACTTCTCAAACAGGGGAATCATATGCAGCCTTTTGATCCGACACATCGATAAAAGATTTTGCAGAATTATAGTCGACAATGGTCGATGGTTTGGGAACAGGTCCACGTTTTGGTCGTTAAAAACAAAACGTCCCGTTTATCTTTCCATTTTCTGATAAAAACTTTTGTATTACTCTGTAGATATTTCATGTCACCTCTTTTTAATTTTGCTTCGACTATCGCTTTTGAATTATGTTTCCTATTGGCACGTAATGTTCCAACTAAATGGGTTTTCCTATTATTTAAATCATGGGCCAAGTCAACACTTGTATAAAAATTATCAGTATATAAAGTTCTGCCGGTATCTAGAAGTGGTTGCATAAGTTCCATCGCCACTCTGGATGCTAACGACTTTTCAGATGGTTGCATCTCTTTTCCACCGTACACTTATACGGCGTACGTATATCATTCTGCGACGCAAAGTTTAAACAATTGTGTCGACTCCATATTTGTGTCATTTTCCAGGAATGTATTACAAAAAACTAAGTCTACCACGAAATATCACCATAGTTTCGTCAATACATAACGATTCTCTAGGAGTATACATTTTCTGAAACTTTTCATTTAGTATTTGTACAAGAGGAGAAATTTTGTAGAGTCTGTTTCCAGGTGGGCAGCTCTCGTTATCTGAAATGTGAAAGAAGTGTAATATTATTTCAAATCGACTTACTTATTTTACACATTTGAGAAACTTTATTCTTGTAAAGTAAATTGTTACTCCAATAATCTCTGAGTTCGAGTTATCTGTCTAACCCCATCCAAATAATGAGAGCCAAAAATCGAAGCAATTGGTCTCCAGTTGCTCATAAGCGAATGTTTCGTTATTGATTCATTTACAATACCAGCGATTATTGTTTGTTCGGCGTTTTTATTAGTTTCAGTAACCAACAAATCTTGCACTTGACGGTCGATAAACAGTAGGTATAAATCTATTGGTTTGTGGTCTGTAAGTTTTGCAATTTCTTCCTGAAGTAAAGGATAGTTCGAACTTATTGAGATCATCTGGATTTGGCGCATCGCCCCATGTTATTTTATTTCTTGATACAACATCGTCAATAACTGCTTCCAGGCTAACGTTTGCAGATTCAGCTTTTTCTACAAAGCAAAAAAAGGAAACTAAAAACAGAAATTGTGCATTCCTAAATAACTTACCTATCCTTCTTGTATCAGGCTTCTCTTGGTTAGAACTAGGACCTGCAGTAAATTCTTTGCAATTTTGTGTTTGTTTGCAAATTTTAGCTTTTTTTCTACGAGACTCATATTCACTACTGCATAAGTCTGAAGAACCATCAGTAACATTTTCATTGTACACTGGATCGGCATCGGAATCATAAAACGTACTTTCAGGCATACTGATATCACTAAAGTCACTCTCCTCAGGAATTCTGCGAAGTTCGTCTTCCGATAGTCCTTTACGGAACATTATCTTCTTTTTTAGTTCCACAAAAACAAGTTTAACAAAAAACTGAAGAGAAAATAGCCTTAACCTCGTTAGACGTTCGAACCGATATTGACTGAAGTATGTTAGAAATTATAACCTAACCTGTTTGTAAACACATGGTTTAACCGACCAACCTCTGATTTTGTTTACCACAGAGGGATGAAGGTGGAAACTAGCCAATCTGTAGGAAATTCTGCAGTGTCACAGACTTTGTTCAGTAGACTCGTTACGAGTTTGAGTTAGTTGTTTTCAAATAGTTTCAATATTTCAGCTTGTATGTTATCAGGTCCAGGTGCTTTGTTGGTTTTTAGTCTTTTTATTGCATATGTTACTTCACTGAGCGTTATTTCTGGTCCTGAACATCCAGAAACACTGACTTCTGTCGCTTGCTCTTCCTTGAATAATTCTTCCATGTATTGCCTCCATCTTTCAAGTAATCTCTCATTTTCGTAGAGCAGATTGTTGTGCTTGTCTAGTATTAAGTTATGACTTCGTGATCCGTTTCTTCCCGTTAATTTTTTTATCTTTTTATATAGGTTAAAAGTGTCATGCTTCTGTTCTATGGATTCTATTTCTATGCATTGATCTTGTAGCCATGATTCTTTTGCTTCTTTAATCTTTTTCTTAATGATTTTGTTTATTTTTTTGTACCTTTCCTTATTCTTATTTCTGTGTTTTATTCGTTCTTTATATTATATATTATTATATTATATTATATATATATATATATATATATATATATATTATATTTAAAAGTATTTTGCGTTTTAATACTAGGGGTTAAAACTCTAGCACAGTAAGCCTTTTTATAAACTTGATTCAGCTACTGTCTGTTTAACATTTAATTACTTCTCCTAATTATTTTGAACCAACCCTACTTATGCAGTCCCAACAACTTATTATTATATACTCAAATTATTTCAATACTTACGCATATGTACATTTGTACATGCCTTAATTGTACACCTATCTCCAGTTACCACCAGAAATCTCACAATACTTATAACTTTCAATACTGTAAAACCGAAGCTTATGATAAGACCTGAATAAAACTGATTGTTTCATTTCAGAGAACAATGTGGAAAATATTATTCTATATATTCTCTTATGTTACGGCGCTAGGGATTATAATACTTCCTGGTTGGTACGTGTTAGTACTCAAACCTGAATATGATCCATTTATGGCTTCTTTCATCGCCGTGATTGGCAGACCTATATTTATTTTATCAATAGGATTTGGAGTATATGGATGCTTGCACGGTATTGGTGGTAAGTGAAAATTTACTTGTACATTTGTCTTTCTATACAGCTTATAAATCCAGAATGTTTATAAAACCTTAGCGCGGCTTCACACATAACCGGTCGCCTGTTACACGGCACCGTGTACACGGTAAAGAGTGTACATAGAATGTTCTATTATTCTATTAATCGATGCTTCCACACATATACCGTGCTCGTTTAAACGGTAACCGGGAACCGTGATGTCGGGCATACCCACTATAAGCCCGGTTAAGCCCGGACAAACGTTGACGTATACACAGCGATCGAGCACGTAGTGGGATATCAAATTAAATGTGGGCGTTCATAGCTATGCATTCTTTGCAAAAAAACCGTGTAATAGAGTACACAACTTTCTTGAAAGTAGGAGGTTATTAGACTTTTTAGAAAGTAGAAGGAATTTTTGTTGTGATTAATTTATGAAAAATGGCTGATGTGGAAATTGATACAGAGCATTTAATAAGTTTGGTGCATGGAAGACCTGTAATATGGGACAAGACAAGCGAAACATACAAAGACAGAAATGAAACCAGAAGTGCTTGGCAAGAAAGTCGTAGGGAACTGAAAAATAACTTTAAGGAGTCGGAATCTGATGACAAGACTAAGTTCGGTAAGTTTGTGTGGATATTTCTTTATTATTGCTTAATTAAATACGAAAGTAAAACATATAGGTGTGTGTATGTATATATTACTTATCTACTAACAAGAAATTTTGGTCATCTGCCATTTTACAGATTCAATAGGTGTCAGAAAATAATCACTTACAATATTTCTTATGTTATTTGTACTTCCACGTACAGTTTCTGCTCTAGAGATATCTTCAAGCCCCGTGATGGTTAAAGTATTCTCTGATTCGTATCCGTCTCTATCGCGAACAAAGTTATGTAACACAACACAAGCCTTCACAATATCGACAGCATAATTAGGATTCAAGTTGACAGGTCGATGAAAAATTCGCCACTTATTACTTAATAAACTTTGATCAAATGAAAGGCAGATATCGAGCACAGTTTATTAATTAAATCTTGCCCAAGTACTTTCGCTTCCTAGAGCATTTTCAGGGGCTTTTCGTCAATTTTGGCCTATCCAACAATAATATAATGTCACAAACATAAAATTGTTTACTACACTACACAAGGACAAACAGTTTAAATTTTTTTAGAAAATAGGCGAAGCTACATTATGATTGGCATCAGGAGAGAGAATGGCTCCTGGTCTTAACAGAAATGTTAAGGTTTAGTGTCACCTTAACATTTCCGTTTAGACGAGGAGCCTTAAGTGTCACCTTAACATTTCCGTTAAGACCAGGAGCCATTCTTTCTCCTGATGCCAACCATAATGTAGCTTTGCCTATTTTTTTTAATTTTAAACTGTTTGTAGTTGTGTCTTCTTCTTTAAGTGCCATCTCCGCGGCGGAGGTCGGCAATCATCATAGCTATTCGAACTTTTGAGACGGCTGCTCTGAAAAGTTCATTTGATGTACATCCGTACCACTCTCTCAGGTTGCGCAACCATGACATTCTACGCCTCCCTATGCTTCTCGTTCCTTGGATCTTTCCCTGCATGATCAGTTGGAGCAAGGTGTATTTCTCTCCACGTGTCCTTGTGTAGTGTGGTGTAATGTACAATTTTATGTTTATGATATCCTTTGATTGTTGAATAGGCCAAAGTTGACGAAATGCTCCTGAAGATGCTCTAGGAAGCGAGAGTACTTGGGCAAGATTTAATTAATAAACTGTGCTCGATATCTGCCTTTTATTTGATCAAAGTTCATTTATTCGAGCAGTCAACCTTATATTAATTTATTACTTAATACCCCAAAAGTACACTCCACATACCTTCGGGCTCTAGAGAGGCGATAATTAAAACCTTTTTTCTTGGTCGTTAAGTTATGTCCACCGTAAGGTCTAATAAGATGTCTATCAAGTGCAAATGATTCGTCTGCAATAAAGACATAGGGTACTTTGGGCCTCATTGATCCTGGTAGACATGTTTCTTCAGGAATTTCCAGTTCCTTGTTTTTTATGGATTTCCATAAGGAACAGGTCTTAAATATATTCGAACCGCAATTTTTTCCGTAACTTCCAATATCTACGTAGATAAAACGATAATTGGAATCTGCTACAGCCATTAAAATTATTGAAGAGTACCCTTTATAATTGAAGTATATTGAACCAATCGGATTAATAATTCGAATGTGCTTTCCATCAACTATTCGTAAACAGTGTGGAAATTTTGCTCTATTTTGAAATTCTTTGGCAATTCTGAGCCAGTCTTGTTTCTGTGGTTCGGGAATACACTCAGAACGCATAATTAACCATAGGTTATTGCATACCTTTTTAACAATGCTGCTTATTGTGGAAATACCAAGTCGATAACTGTAGTGTAGATCTGTGAAAGTGTGGCCACTGGCGAGATATTTGCAAAAAACAGTATATTGTACTAAATATTATAGTAGTAATATTGTAGTAGGTTTTTTTTGTTGTTGCAGGTAAATAGGTGATGAAAAAATGGGGAAATATCTGTGATACGTTTTAAAAATCTTGTAAAAAAATTAAGATAGCTACAAGATTGGGAGCTGGGGCAGTAACTCATAAAAAGTATATTTATAACGAGCAGTTACACTTCTTAAAAAAGGTATTTGAGAAACGCCAAACAGAAGATAATTTAACTAACACTGGACTATCAGAAGTATCAGAAGCAGTAACATCTGACACTAGTTTCACCGACAGCAACATTTGTAAAGAAAATACCGCTGCCAATGTAACTACTCCACATGCTTACAAATTTTCCAAAACGCCAACAGGAAGAAATCGTAAAGCAGACCCTGTCGAATTATAAATGATTGAAGCTCTTAAGGGGAAACCTGATCGTCACATGTCCTTTTTTGCTGGTATAATTCCTTCGTTACAAAGTTTCAATGAATTTGAGATATTGGGATTTCAGATGGTACTACTGCAAACATTACAAACAATTAAACATAGACAGCAGATATTTCCTAGACAGCTGTCCACTGCTACAAATCTAAACATTCCAAAGTCAAAATCCGTAAACTAATTTTCGAAACCAAATTTAGAATTTTGCTTTAATCTGTGCCTTCTAAGAATTGCAAGGCAAAACAGACGTTGATAAAGATGTTATTAGAGACATAGAGAATTTTAAAATTGCATTCCACAACATATCTCCTCAACTAAGCAAAATTCTTAGCGAATTGGTTCCTAGTACTCGTACAGAGTATATCGGAATAAAAAGGAAAAGACAGCATACATTGCAACATATACGCCCTGATGTGCTACAAATACAAACCACTCAGTTCTCACCAATAATACCATCCACTTCTTACCAGTCGCAGCGGTCTCCTCTTTCAACAATAGCATCACCCCAGTCACAGTTAAGTGGATTCCCAAATTTCGTTAGATTCGATTGATTTCATTTAATGTTAAATATCATTCACATTGTCAACACCATATTATAATAAACAATAATAAATTCTAATGTGTTTTTACTTACCTAATTGTAACTGCCAATATTTGCATTTGGGTTAATGCATTCTCTCATAAATGTGTTTTGCTTCTGAAGAGAATCCTTTAATCGATGATGTAGTTCATCAAACGTTGATATTGTCATCCTAAAGTAATTAAAAAATTTATTCTCATCTTCTCGCAGTTCCAAGAAAAGAGTATAAAATACACCAAACTCTTTCCTTTTCATATTAATGGGATGAATCCACACATTTCTAGTTTTTTTCTTCCCTTTACACGCCGATAGAGAATCATCATGGCAGCGATGTTTTTTCGATTCATGGTGAACATCGACTAACATTTCGGCACGGACCACAAAACCGTTTAAGTGTGAAATCTCGCCAAATCGTGTAAACGGTGCCGTGTAACCGGCGACCGGGTGTGTGTGAAGCCGCTCTTAGTGCTCATTTTGATAAATAATTGTATATTTGTTATTAATATATAGGGTGTAACAAAAACATAAATTAAATCATATTATCTTGAATCAAAAATAGCTCGATTAAACCTCACTTCAGCACCACCATCACCATCAGCTTCTGTTAGTCCCTATACACTAGCGTCTATTTGGGTGAATTCTATGTACTTTTCATACATATACGTTTAGAGAAAAAATGTTCAAAATTAAATTTTCTATCGAAATGTCACTTTTTAAAGTTATAACGTTATAAACGTCACATGTGTGTTATTTTTCTTTAAATAATTATTTTATTTCAATTTCTTTTGATTTTATTCATTTATTATCTTTATATTTCATTTTACTATTTTAATTCTAAAAATAGTTGGCGCTCAATCATTCGGTAAACTTTCTATTTTTACTAAATATTTTGTCATCTAAATTCCAATTTATGTTTTCACTAAATATTCTAATTCCTTTATTTATACCCTATTATGTTCTATAAGATGATAGAACATATATAAATTTGTATGCCACATTTCAGTCGAAAAAGTAGATTTGTCAGCTGACTACTCTTTGACTTCTGTCATATCAGCTGCACTTAAAAATACAAAAGAAAGTTACTGTTCATCTATAAAAATGCATTTCTCTATTCAAAATTCATTTGATATCGTTAAATCTTTTCCTGATTTTTTTGGCCTAATTTTTGTCCACCTTTTTGGGTGAAGAATTCCTCAGCACGTGGTCAACCATGCAATAATATATAAATAGATACAAACCTTTAACGCAAAGGTTGGGGAAGAAAAAGTAGAGGAATGTACAGGAGGATATGGTCTGGGCAACAGAAACGAAAGGGGTGACAGGCTTATCGAATTTTGCCAAAACAATAATTTTGTTATAGCTAATAGACTATATACCTGGAAGTCACCAGCACATCAAGAAGAGAGAATTATTGTAAGAAACCAAATAGACTATGTATTAGTTAGACAAAGATACAGGAACGCAATTATATCCGCAAAAACCTATCCAAGTACCGACATAGGATCAGATCACAACCCAGTAGTGACCAAAATTAGGCTCAAAATGAAAATAATAAAACGAAGAACAACAAATGCAAAAATCGATACAAGTAAATTAAGAAACCCACATATAAGGCAACGCCTGGCAGATGAAATCAACAACGGATTAATGAATGTTAAAGAACAAATTCTACAAAATACTGAGACGGATAAAAAATGGTTATTAAGAAAGACAGAAATAGATAAAAGTCAAAAAGAAATTCTAATACCAACCAACAATGGTTAAAAGAACAATGCGCAGAAATAGAAGAATACCTGAAAAAATATAATAGTTTCAACACACATAAAAAAATTAAAGAATTAACTCACAACAATAGAACAAGAAAACCGGGAATACTGAAAGATGCAAATGGGAAACTCGTGTTGAATATTAACGACAAATTAAAGAGATGGACAGAATACATCAATGAACTGTTCAAAGACAATAGAACAGAACAGATGGAGATAGAAGTAGAAGAAGATATGGTTTTAAAGATATTAAAAGAGGAACCAGACCAAATCCCTATAGAAACCTTAAAACGCATAAATGATGCAACCTTAGATATTTTAGTAGACTTATTTAACTCAGTATACAAAACAGGACACATACCGAAACAATGGTTACTCTCCACCTTTTGTGCTATCCCTAAAAATACAAACGCTAAATATTGCAGTGAATACAGAACAATATTACATAAGTCACATTCTCAAATTATTCCTGAAAATAATACATGGTCGTATAAATAAAAAACTGGAAGAAGGAATAGATGATAGTCAGTTTGGGTTCAGAAACGGACTAGGAACCAGAGAAGCGTTATTTGCTTTTAATGTGTTAGCTCAAAGATGCATGGATATGAATGTTGATGGGCTTGTTTGTTACATTGATTTTGAAAAAGCATTTGACAAAGTAATACATGAAAAATTAGTCCAAATTCTAAAGACAAAAAACATAGACCATAGGGACTTACGAATAATAACAAACCTTTACTGGAATCAAAGAGCACAAATCTTAATAGATAACGAACCCAGTCCAGACATTGAAATCAGGAGAGAAGTTAGGCAAGGGTGTATTATGTCCCCATTACTATTTAATGTATATAGTGAAAAATGAATATAAAAAAGACCAAATACATGATAATAACAAAGAAAACAAATATACCAACAAACATACATTTGGGAAATGTACCGATAGAAAGGGTTGATAAATACAAATCCCTAGGAACCTGGATTTCAGACAATAATGATCAAACAACCGAAATAAGAGCCAGGATAGAAATAGCAAGAAATGCGTTTGTAAAAATGAAAATAATTATCTGCAACAAAGACCTTAGATTAGAACTGAGAGTAAGAGCACTGAGATGCTACGTGTTTTCGATACTGCAACATGGACTTGAAAGCTGGGCATTAAAGCAAGAACACGTAAATAAGTGACAGTCCTTTGAAATGTAATGTTAAAAGGGGATGCTTAGAATAGCATGGACACAGAAGAAAACTAACACGGAAGTATTGCGAGAAATGGGCAAATAATGCAAAATAATAAACACAATAAAAATAAGAAAGTTACAATATCTGGGACATGTAATGAGGGGACAGCGATATGAACTGCCAAGGCTGATAATACAGTTGAAGATAAGAGGAGGAAGGAGTATAGGAAGAAGGAGAGTGTCATGGTTGAAGAATTTAAGGGACTGGTTTAAATGTAGATTTATAGAACTCTTCAGTGCAGCAGAATATAGACTAAAGATAGTGATGATGATATCCAACCTCCGATCGGGAGACGGCACTTAAAGAAGAAGAAGATACAAACATGAAAGTATGTAAGATTCAGCTATATCAGCAACTAACCACTACATTCTGCAATCCTGTCCAGCTACTTAAAGACAACATGTGAAGTTATAAGTATAATTTAACAATCTTTTTATGTAAAGCTATCGGCAAGATTTTTTGTTTCATTTTGTTCACTTGTCTTAGCCAAACACATGTTTAATATTCACTTCTAAGATAAGACGTTCTCACACCTGAGAGACTGAGCTAAACGAGACCTAACAATTGGCTCCCAAAGAAAGTTGTGAGTTGTATTGTTCTACATTGGCTCCCAACTTTCGGAGGTAGTTATATTGTTACCCATTGGCATCCACTGTTTCTGATGGGTCGTTCAATGGTTACAAAGTCAAAAATACTATTTTTGACAAATATATCATCATCATCCAGTCTTCATTTATCACGTCCACTGCTGGACACAGGCCTCCCTTGAACTCTCCCATTCTTAACGATTTTATGCTCTTTGTTGCCAAGTTTTGGTGATACGCCTGATGTCGTCAGCCCAACGTGTAGGTGGTATTCCTCTTCCACGATTATGTGCTCTTGGTCTCCAATTTGTAATTTTGCTTGTCCATTGTGAGTCGTGCATTCTCGCTAGATGACCTACCCAGTTCCATTTCAGTTCCGCTATGCATTCCACAACATCAGTAATACTCGTCCTTCTTCGCAGATCTTCGTTTCTTATTCGGTCCCGCAACTTCACTCCCAGCATATACCGTTCCGTTCGTCTCTGTGCCACTCTCAATTTCGAAGTCGTAGTCTCGATTAGAGTTATAGTTTCCGCCCAATAGGTCATAACCGGTAATACACATTGGTCAAATACTTTTCTTTTGTGGCTAATTGGTATGTTGGCCCTAATTGTATCTCGCAGTTTTCCAAAGGCTGCTCACGCTAAAGTAATTCGTCTTTGGATTTCGCATGTTTGGTTATCCCTACTGATTCTTATTTTATGTCCCAAAACGTATATTTCTTAACCAATTCTACTACTTTGTCTTGAATAGTTAAATGGTTATTGGGTCCATATTTGTTTGTAAACTTAGTTTTTTTTTGTCAAGTTCATTCTGAGGCCCACCTTCGAACATGCAAAGTCCAATTCATTTAACATATCTGTGGTTTCTCCTAAATTATCTGTAATAAGAACAATGTCATCTGCGAAACAGAGATGGTTAAGCTTTTCGCCGTCTATTGTTACTCCTCTGTGGTCCCAATTAACCATCTTAAAGGCATACTCTAATGCCGCTATGAATAATTTCGGTAACAATGTATCTCCTTGCCTTATCCCACGTTTTATTTTTATTGGTCGGGTTTTATCGTGTACCTTTACAGCCATAGTGGTATTTTTGTAAATAAGTTCACTATACCTATGGTCAATCCTGCTGTCATTCATTGCTTCTACAATTCTGACAAATATATAATACCCAAATATTTAACATAACTTTGCACTGTATAGAAGAAAATGTTTATTAAGATGTGGTAGGTTTTCTTGTAAAAATACATAATTTAGTTTTGGAACCAGAGATATTTAGTCCATGTAAGTAACTCCATATTTTAATATCTTCGGTTCCTTCTTCAATGGATTTGACTCCATTACCTATTTTAATATTTTCTTGATAAATGACTATATCATATGCAAATTGTAAAATGCGTATGAAGTTTAAATTTTCTACTAGATCAGCAGTAGGTATATACTAAATATAACAACGCGCAGTGACGGATCCAAGGGGGGGTCACGGGGGTCATGACCACCCCCAAAACAAAATTAAATATCAATCAAATAATCCTAAAAAAAATAATTTAAAACCCATCAACCCTATAAGCAGGAAGTCAAGAGTTGAAATGATTCAAACTCATTTATTCTAGGAGTAAGGGTAGAATTATACGGAAGCCTTTTTAAATTGCTCTTTAAAAAAATCAAAAATTCTAAATACAGTAATACCTCGACTAAGACTTCCACGAATTCAGAGTTACGCGATTTCAAATTTTGTCAATTCGTCATTTGAGTGCCAGAGGCTCGTATAGTTTCTCGTCAAACCTGTCGTCAAAACCAATCTGCTAACTCTTGCGAAGAATATTTCCGAAGATCCATTTATTTACCCCTTTTAGACAATATCTTAACTGATTTAGAAGAACGACTTTTACCGAAAGATATGAATCTATTTAATCTTCAAGTCGTTTTACCTAAAACTGATAACACACCAGAAGATAAAGTTGCATTAAAAAAGTATTTTTAGGGATAGCACAAAAGGTGGAGAGTAACCATTGTTTCGGTATGTGTCCTGTTTTGTATACTGAGTTAAATAAGTCTACTAAAATGTCTAATATCATTTATGCATTTTAAGGTTTCTATAGGGATTTGGTTTGGACCTACTGCTTTATTATTTTTGCTGTTTTTTAATGCCATTTTAATTTCCTCTTTTAATATCTTTAAAACCATATCCTCTTCTACTTCTATCTCCATCTGTTCTGTTCTATTGTCTTTGAACAGTTCATTGATGAAAGTTTTCAGTATTCCCGGTTTTCTTGTTCTATTGTTGTGAGTTAATTCTTTAATTTTTTTATGTGTGTTGAAACTATTATATTTTTTCTGGTATTCTTCTATTTCTGCGCATCGTTCTTTTAACCATTGTTGGTTGGTATTAGAATTTCTTTTTGACTTTTATCTATTTCTGTCTTTCTTAATAACCATTTTTTATCCGTCTCAGTATTTTGTAGAATTTGTTCTCTAACATTCATTAATCCGTTGTTGATTTCATCTGCCAGGCGTTGCCTTATGTGTGGGTTTCTTAATTTACTTGTATCGATTTTTGCATTTGTTGTTCTTCCTTTTTTTTATTTTTCATTTTGGGCCTAATTTTGGTCACTACTGGGTTGTGATCTGATCCGTGTCGGTACTTGGATAGGTTTTTGCGGATATAATTGCGTTCCTGTATCTTTGTCTAACTAATACATAGTCTATTTGGTTTCTTACAATTCTCTCTTCTTGATCTGCTGGTGACCCCCTCGTGCCGGATCGTCATTCGGCAAGTCGGCTCCTATATACGGATTCGAGCGCTTACCGAGAGGCTTCGCGCGGTCGAAAATTTATTATTCTACATAGTATGTGAGCTAAATTAAATTTTATCTATAAAATACCATTTTAAACGAAAATTATTAAAAAATATAGGGACTTAGGACAAAATAAACAAAAAATTCTATTGAAATAATACCATGCCACGAGACCATTATAAACACCTACTTCTCTGATAACAAAAATTCAACTGGTAAGGTAATTAGTAAACAGCAGTACAATAACCTCACTTCCCACTCAAACCCATCAGTCAAACATCCAAACAACATTATCACCAATTAAATTAACTTAACTAAATTAACTAAATCTAATCTCCTTCTAAACATCACCCACTTTTGGGTGCGGTTTCCCCACTTCTAGATGTGAATAAGGTAATTCGGACGGAACAAAAATACCTTAAATATGATGCAGACGGTTTTATTGCCGTATATGGCGAACGAAATCTCATGATGCAACCGTGTGCATCACCGTACTGAGCGGACAGTCAAGCATGATGCACACGGGTGCATCACCGTACCGAAGGGGTTAAGACCCATGACCCCCCCCCTGACAAAAATTTCTGGATCCGCCACTGACAACGCGCTTAATATTCCTCCTTGGGGTAAACCATTCATCGCTCGCCTTGAACCAATTGTGTTGCCATTTATCGATATATAATTTTTTCTACAGCCATATAATTTTATTTATTTAAGTTTAAACTGAATAAAGACTACGGACTTCTCTTAGAACATTTTTTGCTGGACGGATCTCACTTAATACATGTGCAATTGTCGACTGAAGAGAATGGCGTCACCCGTTCACGAGATCGGCCGAAAGGTGTAGGACTGGTTGGGTTCGTAAATATGCAATAAATACAAAGAAGAAGAATATAGAATCGAAAGATAGTAGACGTTAAGAAACACGTTATACCGAATATGGGATACGTGTATCTAGTTATTAACAAATAACGATTCAAAAATAATTTAATTTTTAGGAATTACCGAACGTGTATTAAAATGGCCCCCGGTGTATATTCTAGGCAGATTGTCTTATAGTGTTTATCTGGTACATTTTACAATAATTGCATCTAGACAAGCAATAGCGAGAGCTCCTACATATGTTTCCGAAATACATATTGTAAGTATAAAATAGAGTAAGTTTTGACCATTTTTTTTTTATTTGCAATTAAGATATCTCGACCTCTGGGCAGTTTGGTCCTTAAAATTAATCAGAACCGGTTGTTAACGTTTATCCAATGTTAATGCAGGATTTACGTAAATCTAGGACTTCAATCTCCATTTTACACTGAACATTAGTCGCGTATACTGAATTTCCACCAATACTGGATTAACTATTGAATGAATTACCGAATTACATAACTATTTTTTCCATTTTTTTAATATCTTTCCTACACTAAAATTTCATCAACATTATTATTACGCTAATACACAATGAAATAAAGTTTTAACCTACCTTATGAAAAGATACGAAGACAATAGGTACGATGTACAAGTACAATAAATAACGTTTCTTCGATAATTCAAAATAAGTTATCATAGAAAACAACACCAAAATTTCAAATACAAAAATATAAAGTAAACTGAGATATTTAAGAAACGATAAGTAATAAAGCAAATAATAAACTGAAAGATAATTACCACGAACAAACTGTGATAATAAATGGGTTTTGTATTCTTGTGTACTCTGGTGACGTAACTCAAGCATCCCCACTCCAGTCGGAAGAGGCAACCGTAGTAAGTCTACGAACCGTGTACGAACCGTGGGTTCGAGCCAAAGTTAGTAGATGTTAAGTATCTACTTAAATATCTACTAACCTTGGGTTCGAGCGGTATTGTCTACGTCACACTCCAGGGCCAGCTGTCAAATGTCATGCGCAATATCATACCTTGTATCGCTTCCTATTTCTGCTGATGTCATTGTTCAGTTATGTGAAAGCTCTTTACTGTAGTAGCAGGTACCTATTGTGAAAATTGAAGATTATTGAAAAATTCTTGTGAATTATTGGAATCTTGATGTCTTGATGATATTATTAGTTTGTTGAAATTATCCTGTCCATTAGCTTCGCGCACACATTTTTTAATATTGGTTCGATTATCTTTAGGAACCAGTAGCTGTTTTATGATCATTTCGTGAAATTTTCTAAATAGAATATATTGCATTTGAAACCAATAACAAAGAAATTAGTTGGTCCATACATTAATGTATTATTTATTTTATAGGTTTATTATCTACTGGCAGATGTTGCAGCTTCTTTTCTGGTAGCTCTATTGGTAACATTATTTTTCGAAATGCCAATTTCAGCCTTGAAGAAGTATCTATTGCCACAACATTCAAAAGATATTGACGAGAAGAAAGAATAGTAGTAGTAATTTATTTATGTGCTAATAATAAAAACCAGATAATGTTGTTCTTGATTTTCTTGATATTTTGGAACTTTAATAGGAATTCATGGTTTTATTAATAAGGTATATCTCCAAAACTACACAGAAAGTCAGACAAGGATCTAGGGATCCCACCTTAAATTTTCACCTTTACCATGCGAGATGCGCTATGCACCATTGCGCAGATGATTTTAAGACTTTGACATTTTTGTTTCTCCTAACCTAACCTGTACCTTTTACCGATTAAAAAAGGAGATCAATGCTCATCATAATTATAACCAATAAAAATAACCTTGGTCCATCCTTGGCCGTTTTCTTAGGTTGTTCAAAATTTCTATAAATATTTTGAGAACGATTTCAAAACGTCAAACTTTGGTTAGTTAAAAAATGTGATTTTCATTACAACCAATAAATTGTGGCTTAATCCCATATAAACATAATATTTAAATTAAAAAAGAAGTTTAAAAAAGTTTCATTGTAAAAGATTTTGCTATTTAGTAGTGGGAATAAAATGTAAAGAAACATACAAAAAACCAGTAGAAGTACTCAATGTTTGTCAAATAAAACAAGAAATAGGCTTTTTGAAAGAGGAAAGAAAGAATTTTGGAAATTAAGATAATATATTATGAATGATATGAAGGATAAAATTTTCTTTTAAATTAAGAATTAGTTGTAAGTTTTTTATTTATGAGATTTGCTAGTCATCATTTTAATCATAATTTCGATAAGACTACATAAATGAAAGATTATAATTGGTTAATTAAATATCTAGCTTAAATCTAGTTTTCAAATAAATTGTCAATTTATTATTTCTTGAAATCACAAGTCAAAATTTTAAAATCATAATATGCGTAATGGAACATCGCGCAGATCGCATGGTAAAGGTAAAAATTTAAGGTGGGATCCCTAGATCCAAGTGAAAGTCAGCGGCAATCAACAGTTACATATCATTGTTTCCCAATTATTGTTGGTGCATTCATTGAACCCCAAATATAAAGAAGAAATTGAGCGTTATCGCTATACAAAAACGCCAACACAGTTCTGCGTTCGTTCCTCCCAAAATGGCGGCTCTGTACTTTTACGCTTCAAAGGCGGCATCGGAGAGTGTCCCTGCTGATTTGTGTCTATGCTGTGTACTTGTGTAGTCTATGCTAACATTGTAAGAGTATGTAGTAATCATTTCAAGAAGGATGATTTTATGGATGAATTGTATGCTCGAATAATGGGAACTAGGCCTGTGTTGAAATTAAAGGATGGAAGTAATTGTTGTTCACTTAATTTAATTCTGTTTATTATCATCACTAATTTGTAGCAATTCCAAGTAAACACTTAAAATCTGTTGCTGATGTTTCAAAACAAAGAGCTACCATTGAAGACTTATTAGAGGTACATTCCCTTAAAATGAAAAAATTAATCTTGTAAGCATTGATTTGTCTGATGTATCCGGTACAAGTAAAGAATCGGAGGAAGATATTTTAAAACGAAAATACGAGGACTTGCTGGAAGAAAACAAAAAAATAAAAGAGAAATTGGAAGAAAATGAACAAGATTTGTGTACTACGAGAACGAGGATTAAATAGAACGTACAACTAAATAAAATAATTAAAGAAAAAGACATTAATAGTGAGCAAAAGATTTTGAAACACTTTGGTCACATGTTTAGTAAAAACGAAATTGAAATTATTGTGAAAAAAAAAGAGCATGTTGGACGACAGAAAAAAAATTCAAAAACTTTTACAATAAGATATTTTAGTAATAGACGTTACCTATACCTAAGAAATACCATTACCTGAAATATCAACTTTACAAAAATGGACTGCACACATTAATCTTAGATTTGGTCTCCTACAAGATGTACTTCAGGTGATGTATATTGCTGGAAAATCAAAAACTGAACTACAAAGAGTAACCGTCTTGTCATGTGATGAAATGAAAATCTGTGCCCAGTATGAATATGACCAAAAAGAGGATGAAGTGGTTGGCCCTCATAGGTACATGCAAGTAGTGATGGCAAGAGGACTTTTTGATAAATGGAAGCAATCAGTCTACATTGGCTTTGATACAAATATGACTGACAATATTTTGTCTACCATAATTACTGAGTTGTAAAATGTAAAATATAATGTACAACAACAAAATAGGTTATTGGCTTTAAAAATTGATACTGTCACTAAAATTGTGTGCAAAAGTAGCAGTAGTTCAGACGTGTCACAAATAGCTAATATAACAAGTGAAACCGAAACAGATGGGTTGATATATATTGCTGGTTTCATAGCATTTAAATATAAAAATCAATTCCCAGATTTAAGAAGACATACCATGAGGAACAAAATATAAATGTTCACAATTATTCTGTACCATCCTGGGTACAACATTTATCATTTGGTAGACTCCTAAATGCATTATCGGAATGGGTAGACCAAGTAATGACGATGGAAAAATATTTCCAAAATTTTCATGGTGAAAACCTACATCGGGGTAAGAAAAGTATGTTTCCAGTCATTATTCGAATATACCCTTTTGTTTAGTAAAAACATACTACAGACAAAGGATATTCATGCGGATCAAATATATTATTTATTGCTTCAAAAGCCATGTTACCAGTGCAAAAAGAAAACAAGATGAAGACATTAATGAACAATCAAGAAAAAATATTAAAAAAATGAAAAAAATAATTCATCATCATCATAAGTGGCTCGACAATCCGTTGTGGATCTTGGCCTGCTCACAAAGAAGTCGCCACTCCTGTCGATTCCTGGCAACTTCCCTCCATCTTCTAACCCTTAGAATCTGTAGGTCTTTTTCCACATCATCAATCCATCTCATTCGTGGTCGTCCTCTGCTTCTTGTGCCCTCTGGTTTTTAAAATGTTAATCTCTTCGTGTATTCGTGATCTGACATCCTAGCAATGTGTCCAGCCCATCTAAGTATCTGTATTATGTAGTGTATATTTATATCTATTGGAAATACAATAAACTAGTTACATTTTTTACCAATTAAAATTTATTACCTATTATTTAAATTCTTACAACATATTATACAAGTAATTCTAATTCGTATCTATAATAGTTAATCCAGTATTGATAGAAATTAAGTATACTCATGCCACAACTTTTCAGTGAAAAATATTGAAGAGATTGAAGTCCTAGATTTACGTAAATCTAGGACTTTATTCTGAATATTTTAAGTACCAAACTACCTAAATATCAACAGTTTTCCATAATTAGGTATTATAATCCACTACATCTTTATTTCATAACTATCTTTACTATTTTCCATACATCAAAGAGATAAAAACGTCGATTGTTACGACGTTACGATTGAAATTATTGTACTCTCGTGACGTAATTTCGGGCTTGATGTTCATTGGTTAGTCGGAGTAGGCATCCGTTGTAAGTCTAGGAACCGTGTGTTATACTAAATTTTTTACATTGTGGCGACATCTATAATTGGATAGTTATACTAGATCGCCAGCTTGTAGTTTTTTTTTTTTGAATATAAAAGGCACAACCAGTACCCTTTGAACTTTTAGATGCGTCTGTATAAATACAAACAGATTTTGGCCAATTTGTTAGATAGTTGTTTAAAACAATACGACTTATTAAAGGGTTCTCATGATAAATAGGTTGTATTATATGTACTTGATCCAGTAACTCAAAGAAATCTTTAAAATGTACCACTTTATTTGCAACTGTAAGTTCAGTATCTTTATTTGCAGTATTTCGGAATGCTTCGCATAAGGGTAGAGAATTCTTGTGAGTCCAATATTTATTTGTTAAGTCGAAATAATTTAAACTACTAATATCTTTATATAAACAAGTGTTGTAACAACGAACTTTAAGGAGAAATTTTTGACTGCGATATTCTCTTCTAAATTTACTGGGCGGTTCCATTGTCTCTACATAAAGTGGTTCAATAGGGCCCATGCACCACCGCAAAACTGTGTTTATAAAAACATCTATACGGCCTAAAATATTGTTACTAGCGGATCCGTAAAGTACAGAGCCATAATCTATAATGGACCTGATATAAGAACGATAAAATAGAAGACATGTTTCAACATCAGCACCCCACCAAGTTTTTGTAATTGATTTGAGAAAGTTTAGTGCTTTATTACACCTATCAATCATAAAATCAACATGTAGTTTCCAGGTCAGTTTTGTATCATACCCAAATATTTTATCGACTTACAGAGGGGAAAATAATTATCATTTAATATTATTTGTTCTCTTTGAGGCAAGTTATGTCTAGTGAATATACAAATGTTAGACTTGTTGTTTGCCAACTCAAAACCATTTTTTCTAAACCACCTACAGCAATGTTCATGAACACTTTCCAATGTGTTTAAGCCGTTATTGTATTTTTTAGATTCAGTATAGATACAGAAGTCATCTGCATATTTTATTGTAATTAATGAAATTTTTTCAATACTAATATTATAAATCGGCTGTGTAAAGATTAAATAGAAGTGGACTTAAAACTGAGCCCTGTGGAAAACCCGAACTATTAAAACGTGGTCCAATGAGTTGATTGTTTTCCATCCTAATATATATTTTCCTGTTTAAGTCGAAATTGACAATATTTTGGGCAAGCAGGAAAGGTATTTGGAATTGTTGAATCATTTTTTCTTTTAGCATATCTAAATTAACACTGTCATATGCACCTTCAATATCCAAACATAAAAGTGGAACATACGTATTGCGAGAATATGCCTTTTGAATGTGAGTTACTACGGTAGCGAGTGCATCCAAAGTACCACATCCTTGTCTGTAACCGAACTGAGAATTTGAAAGTAGTTTTTTCTCACTTAACCACCATTCAAGTCTTACTTTTAGTATCCTTTCTAATACTTTGAGAACACAAGACATAAGTGAAATTGGTCTGTATGATTTTGCCAGATTCGGATCCTTCATTGGCTTTAAAATTGGGATGACAATAATTTCTTTAAATTCATCCGTACCTGCAGACATAAATTCGTTAAATATTTCCAATAAAATATCTTTAGCGATTGGAGGAAGCAGATCAAGCATAGATAGGATACTTAATGTGGTCATAACCAGGACTTGTGCTAGGACGATTATTTAAAACATAGCTTAGTTCTGTCTGTCAAATGGGTTGAAGTAAAAAGTGGTTTTTGTCGGTTACTATTTTCTTAGGTTTATTAGGCATAGATATCACTGTTGGAGGAGCAATTATATCAAAAAACTCTTCTATCCAAATATCTTCAAAGGATTTTTTTTTTGTTGGTGATTTTCTGTATAACTTTCTAGCTTGAGTCCAAAGTACTGATGTTGGTATTGATTTATTAAGAGAAGAAACCCAATTGACCCAACTTTGTTTCGCAATACTTTTTGGTTGTTTTTTTGTACTTGCCATGTTTGATTGACATTTTATATAGTTTTTATAAAACTATATAAAACAAATTTACGTTCTTTTTTATAATTCATGAGTGAATATTGCCGGTTTTTAATAATAGTGTCACATTCAGAATTCCACCAAGGTGGCGGGTTTCGAGTTTTTGGCTTAAAAGGTTTATATTGTGGTATTGCAATGTGAGCAGCATAATTTATACTATTACTTAAATGTTCATATTTGCTTGATGTGTTATTTGGAATTTCAGTATTTTGGTTTAAAAAATTTTTGTACTAAAGAAGTATATAAAGGCCAATTAGCTTTTTTGATGTTCCATTTATTGTTTGGTAATATTTTTTCTGTTTCGGCCTTAATGCAAATATCCAACTGTATAACAAAATGATTTGATCCTAGCGTGTCTGAAGAGATAGACCATTCAGTCTTACTAACAAGATCCGGACTGCAGAAAGTTACATCAATCATTGAGTAATTCTGGTTAGGTTGAGTTAGTATTGTTGGTTGTCCATTATTTAAAACTGTAAATTCAAGATCATCCGCCATTTTAATCAGCTGTATTCCGATTCCATCATTTGTACTTGAACCCCAAATAACATGATGGGCATTAAAATCACCTCCTATTATAATTGGTTTTTGTAACTGGGAAAATATATTAATCCAATCATTTATCGTGCATCTTATTTTCGGGGCTCTATATAGTGACATAAAACTAATTTGACCATTTCCATATTTAATTTTTATAGCACATAACTTTATTTCATTATTGTAATTATTATTTTCAATTTTTAGTTCAGTAAAACAAATTGATTTATTTATAAGTATAGCAACTCCACCATAACCATCCAACCTATCATTACGAACAAGATTATACCCATTAAAATCATATAATACATTTTTTTTTAAACCATGTTTCACTAATAAGAGCTATGTCTATTTTGTTAGTTACTAAATAATGCATCATACTATTTTTATTTGAGACAGCAGAACGAGCATTCCACTACATTATTTTTAACTTAGGTTGACAAGACATTTTTTTATTTAGTATTAATCAGAGTACCCTCCAATACCTGTTCAATATTATTGACTATTAATTGTTTATCTATAGATCGTATAATATCAAAAGTTTGTATACTTTGTAAAAGCTGATATATAAAAGTAGAAAGACTTTCAGTTACATTTCTTTTAATTTCAATGTTTTCATAATTTGGTACAATTCGATTAACAGGTAAAGGTTTATGAGGTCAAAAAACAAAAGGAAACATCGGTTTCTCAGTAGACGACAGTGTAGTTGGTGGATTGACTTTTCTTTTTTTTTATTTGTTTGAGATTTCGTAATATTTAAATCAGTGTGAGTAAAAACAGAATTTGGCTTGTTTGAAACTTGTTTAGATACCGGAATAATTTTACTAGTTGTAGGCAAAATTAGGAAAATCCCTTTCATATTCTGCTAAACATTCAAAGGAATTATTACTTACAAAATTTGAAAAGGACTTTTCACAGTAATTACGTGCTTCTACAAAAGATATGTTATGTTCAGCCATTATATTTTTTATTTTTTTCTGTTTTTCATATTGTCGACATTTATTAGATATCGACAGATGGTTCCTACTTTTACAATGAATACAAAATACAACTTCTCTATTAGAATTATGATATTTTTCTTTAATTTCACTACATTGAATACACCGTTCTTGTGTACTTTTACACTGTTTGGATACATGTCCAAATCTAAGACATTTATAACACTGAACGACTTTTCCAATATACTGTTCACCAGGACAAAATACCTTATTAAAAGAAACATAATTCGGCAGAACATTGCCTTCAAATGTGATAATTATTTTCTTTTTATCTATGAATTCAACTTTATTATCATTAACAACTTTACGTTTAGTTCTATATATATTAATAACTTTAGAAGATGACTCTATAGCATTTATTAAATAATCTACGTCATACTGAGTATTTACGTCCCGTACTAAACCCTTGATTTCCAACAAATGATTAGGTATGTACGCCTTAAGATTTTCCAATTTTAATGCTTGATTATTTACTAAACTATTTGCTTCCAGTAAAGACTTGTAACAAAACCTTGATGCGATTTCTACCTATGCTTTTAATTTCTAAAATATTTGTAAGTTTTAATTTTTTGAATAATATGTGGCCAACAGTCATCGGATGTAATCTACCTAAGTTTTCAACATTTACTTTTTCAATATAAACCCAAATATTCTTAATATTATACTTATCTGAGAGTAAATTGAAGGTTTTCTTTTCCGGTTCCATGACAGCACCGACACTGTTGACATTTTTTATGGTCATGCTTTGATTATTAGTTATTTTTAAATGGTCCTCACTATTATCTACTAACATTTGCGTCAACGAGAACCTCCCTGCACTAGTGTCCCCCATTGGGGGAACAAAATATAAGTTTACAACCGTAAAACACTTGCCGTTTAACTATATGGTCAAAATTAAAATCCTAATTATACATAAAAAGTGAATCACAATACTAATTAGAAAACCGGCTCCTTTATTATGCTTTTTGCACTTAAATTTTAAATCAATACTGTTTAAAATTATTAAAAACTATAATTTTTATCGGAGAACTTTTAAATTCAAATTTTCACTTTGACAGTTATTTGACGTATATGATGGAACGCTGCTTGTAGTTACAGTCTAAAGCATTTGAACTGATTTGAACTAATTTCCCAGCCAAAACTTGTGACCATAATATATGGACACACAGTCTATTCATAAAATTCAAGTGTGTACCATTTTTAGTACACTTAGTAGTGCAAATCTCCGACATACATGAAAGACTTCCAAGATTCCAAGAGCCTATCTTAATTTTTCTAACCTGTAATGGTTTTCCTCGAAATAGTCACCACCCGGAAATTTGAACGCAGGCTTAGTTTACTTATGGAATATTTTACCTCAGGTTATGCTAGTATTTCAGTATACTTAATTGTTATTGCATTGTAGAAGGTCTTTTCATTATTATGGCCTGAAAAGGTTTTGGGATGTTTGATCTCCGCATGCATCAAACTTTTCTATTATCATCATGTCCTGTACGATTTAGCCAACACACTACCAATTCAACCAAAGTGCAGTCGTGCAGTATTACCCTATGCTCTATAATATATCTCTGATAAAAAAAAACGGAGGTATAATATTCCTAATTATATTTATGTATTTTAAATAATACTCGAACTGGCCGAGTACCTAAGAGGTAGAGATCAAAAACCTACAAGAAGAAGATACAGCATGGTATTTATTGTTATCATTAGAAATGTACATAACAATAAAATTGATAAAATATTTGACAACAACGTTGATGCTTTTGCTTTTATTTCAGTTTATAGTTTAAATTGAACATTCAATTGCGTTTTGTTGTTCGTTGTGTGTGCATCGCTTCGCAAACTACGACTACACTACGAGGTTTTTGTACTAACATACCCAAATTGTCTTGTCTGGGTAAGTTGAGCATCAGCTTAATTTATTGAATAAATTTTTCTTTCATTTTTTATAGGCTTATTTTAATAATTTTTTATCTTTCTTTTGTTACATTTTGTTTATGATAAAATTGACTCTGACTGGCTTTTCGGATTATGAATAACGAACAGGGGGGTACATCCCCCCATAAGCCACCTGATAACATAATTTTAGATTCCGCATTAAATATAAATAATAATATATCTAACGTCCACTGTCCTTCTCAGAATGATAAAGCACAGGAACAAAAAATTATCAATGTTTACTCTGAAAAAGACAATGGCCCTTTTTTTGTATACCTAGAATCGACAAATATACCTGATACTAAAGTAGGTGCTTTTAATGGGATTAAAATTGCTCGCGATATCTTTAACTTAAATTTAAAAGACATTAAAAAAATATATAGTAAAGGTTTAAATAGGATTGCGATTGAATTTATCAATTTCACATCAGCAAACGAATTTTTAAATAATAAAACTCTACTAGACAAGGGATATAAGATTTATATTCCTTTTAATTTTGTAACTTGTAAAGGCATAATTCGACAAATAGACATAGAGATTGGTGATAAGGAATTATTAGAATGTTGTAGTACGGGTACTGATATTGAAATATTAAATGTTAAAAGACTTAATAGAAAAGTGTACAAAAATGACACAGTTACTTATGAACCAACAGGCACAGCCCTTTTCACTTTTAAAGGTGTAATAATGCCGAAAACAGTATACTTTTACGGCATGCCTAAATTAGTTAATGTTTATATTGCACCAGTTACACAATGTTTTAATTGTCTGAGGTTTGGTCATACGAAAACAAATTGTAAAAGTAAAGATCGCTGCATTAACTGCGGCGAACTGGCACATTCCGAAGTATGTGAAGTCAAATGTTTCTTCTGTAAGGGACCACATAAAGCCACAGACAAGAACTGCCCAGAATTCCTTAGGCAAAAAAATATCAAAGAGTTAATGGCTTTCGAAAATATGACTTTTTACGATGCAAATGAAGCTATCCCAAAAACATACGTAGAAAAAGATAAATTTGTCATGCATGCAGGTGACTTCCCAGCTCTTAGGAACAGGAAGTGCAATGACAACCAAAACACTAATGTTAGCATTAACGACTCTGTCATGCCCTCCCAAAGAAGAACTCATAACTTTAAATCCTCCACTACGAAGCGTTCATTCCAACAGGTGGTCTCTAATTCAAACAGCAAAAGAAGGGTCATTCAAAAAGGATATGACAAAAAAGTGCATGAAGAAAACCTTCTTTTCCCTAATTCACGACCTGAAAAATTGTCATACTCTCTCTCTCAACAACAACCTTCAACATCCCATAACACAAACTTACCAGAAAAATCTTCTTTTAACTCTCAACAAAACTTAGCCTGGCATTCCAGTGCATTGCAACATATCCAAAATTCTGATTCAGATCCTTTATATAATACCAGAAACGCTTGTCTACATTTTATCAATAATGCAACAATCGATAATTTAAATATTCTTAAAAATATATTATCCCACACAAACTTGGACTATATGGACCAAGATTCAACCTCAGACTTTGACACATACTAACTTCCGACACACCACAATGTCTCACAATCCAAAACTAAAAATAATACAATGGAATATCAGAAGTATTAATGCTAATAGGGATAACCTCATTAATCTAATATCCGAAATAGATCCAGACATCATCTTCATCAATGAAACATGGCTTAAGCATGATGCCAGATTTTCTTTAAATTTTTATAACATCATCCGGCAAGACCGAGATGATGGTTTTGGTGGGGTGGCAACATGTATAAAGAAATCCATAAGGTTTTCAACAATCAAAAAGTTCAATTCAGCTTTAGTGCAATATGTAATAATTAGTATCTGTAACCTATACCTTATAAATATATATTCCAGCTCTAATAACGCAATCACTGCTACTTTACTAAATGATATGGTAGAAGGTATACCCTTAAATAATCTAATCATTATGGGGGATTTGAACTCACACCATCCTGCTTGGGATAAAGGGCTATGCAATAAAGGTGGTAAAATAATTTTTGATTTTTCCTTTGATAATGACCTTACAGTGTTAAATGATGGATCAGCAACATTATTTCAAGACTCTAATAAGAATATCAGTGCAATAGATCTGGCAATTGTGAGCAACAGTGTGTCTTTGTCTTCTGAGTGGGGAGTTATCCAAGACTGCGGTAACAGTAACCACTTCCCTACCTACCTTAATTTAAATATAGCGAATCTTAACGGAACAGAAACGATTCTACAGAAACCATATAAAACAAGAAATACTAAAAAAGCTGACTGGAACACCTATTACAAGAACATACTGTTAAACAAGCAAAACCTGTCAGAAATCAAAAATTATAAAGATTTCCTTACAGTCATAAACACAGCTGCAGATGAAGCAATCCCTTTTAAAAATTGTGGAGTACAGGGCAAACCCAGGAATCCATGGTGGGACGAAGAGTGTACCTTATGGATCAAAACACGAAAAGAAGCAATCTCTAATTTTAATAAATCCCCTTCTATAGAAAATTTCATCGAAACAAAACGCATAATTGCTATGACGAGGAGGAACCTAAAAGCAAAAAAGAAATGCAAATTTAAAAAATTTTGTGAATCTTTAAACAGAGGATCCAATATCACATATGTTTGGAATAAAATTAAAAAATTTTCCAATTATCACAATAATAAAGTCTTTCATAGTCCCCCAGATAACATTAAACTAGAAATATTAGACAAAATGTCTTCAGTAAACATAGACCCTAATTTTAATATGTCATATGATAATCAAGAAGTTGCTCTTTTTTCAATTCATGAATTTAATTTGGCGTTAAATAATAAAAAAGATTCCGCGCCAGGTATCGATGACATATCCTATTTAATGCTAAGAAACCTCCCACTTGCAGCCAAGGACACACTGTTAAGAATTTACAACAATTGTTTAAATGGGGGTCCTATTCCGTTGGATTGGAAAAAATTTAACATAATTAACATCATAAAGCCTCAAAAAAATCCTACTTTGTCTGAAAGTTTCAGACCAATAGTCTTATCTTCCTGTGTACTTAAAACTCTCGAAATCATAATAAAAAATCGTCTGGATTGGTTTATGGAACACAATTCAATATTTAAAATTAATCAGTCAGGTTTCAGGAAAGGTAGAGGGACATATGATAACTTAGCTCTTTTACATTCTACGATTTTAGAAGCCTTTGAATCTTCTCAAACGGTATTAGCCATTTTTCTAGATATTAAATCAGCCTATGACAATGTAGAACTATACAACCTTTATAATAAACTTAAAAATCTAAACATCCCCATGGCTCTAAACAACATTATCCTCAAAATCCTACAAAACAGACTCTTATATTCAAGATCTGATGATGGCAATTTCTTGGGACCATATCAAACTTCCAAGGGGCTCCCTCAAGGTTCTCCCCTAAGTACCATTCTTTTTAACATATACATTCATGACCTTTTCTACTTATTCTCTAACGAAGTGAAAATATGTGGGTATGCAGATGATTTAGTTTTGTACATTAGCGGTCAAAACATTCATAATATGATAAATAAGATCACCCCAGAAATTACAAACATTCAAAATTGGCTAGAAGCCCATGGGCTGTCTATTTCAATTGATAAATGTGAAGCAGTGTGGTTCACAAAAGGACAACGCAAAACAAACCTTCCTTTAATCTCTCTTAATAATAACAATAACATTCCATTTAAAAATCAGGTTAAATTCTTGGGCATCACTTTTCATAAAAACTTGAAATGGGACCCTCACGTTGATAAAATTGTACTTAAAGCAAAGAAAAACATCAACATATTGAGAGCATTATGTGGAGTTTGGTGGGGTGCGGATCCTAAAACCTTAATTATGATCTTTAATGCTTTAATTAGGTCTCATATGGATTATGGTTCCTTTTTATTCAGTCCAATAACACAGAAATGTAGCAATAGCCTAAATAAAGTATTTTTCGAAGGGCTCAGAATCTGCCTAGGCTGCATGAAGTCCACTCCGCGCATGGCAATCTTAGCTGAATCTGCTCAGATTGACCTGGAACATAGAAGCCTAATACTAGCCGCTAAATTTATATCTAAAATTATTAAAATCAATAATCATCCAGTAATAGTCACACTTCTGAACATACGTAGAAAAATCATAAATAAACCAATTTTCCACAAGACAAACCTTGTACCCCTCCTTGTTATGGCCCTTGAACATTTTCTCCCTTATCAAAATAAAATACATAAACACCCAAACTTTCCTTGTTATGACTTAGACTTTAACACATT
The DNA here is from genome assembly GCF_040954645.1 of Diabrotica undecimpunctata. NCBI lineage: Eukaryota > Metazoa > Arthropoda > Insecta > Coleoptera > Chrysomelidae > Diabrotica > Diabrotica undecimpunctata. Next base: position 100,460,598 of record NC_092811.1, read on the forward strand.
AATCAACCCAATACATACTTTAAACTGTAATATTAAGAAAAATGACTCAGCAACCAAACAAAAATTTTCAATAATTACCCAAAAATACAATAGGGAATTCTCCTTTGTATATACTGACGCCTCAAAAAATAAGGGTAGAATAGGATTTGGAATCAATATTCCCAACATTAACTTCAAGTTTTCTTCTAGGCTTCCTGGTGAGATATCTGTAACAAAAGCCGAAAATGTGGCAATTTACCAAGCAATTAAAATTTTAATATCTAAAGGCATCATGAAGGCTGTTGTCTTCTCTGATTCTCTAAATGCTATTACTAAAATTAAAAATCCAATAATCTCAGCCTCTGATGACTCAATCTCCCTCAAAACAAAAAATCTCATCTCATCAGCAATTAAGAAGGGTTTTGACATTTTAATCTCATGGATTCCAGGTCATTCTGATATTCCTGGTAATGTAGAAGCTGACTTACTAGCCAAAATAGGAACAAATTTGAATATTCCTTTAGCCATGTTATTAGATTCCCAAGATATTCTGAACACCATAAAAGAAAAAATTAGGGATAAATTTAAAACCAATTGGGGAGCAATACTGCGGAAGAAAAACTACCAATATACAAGAATCCAAACCATTTTCTCCTTTAAGGCATGGTTCTCAACCCTAACATTTAAAAACAGAAGACATATCACCACAATAATAAGAATGAGAACAGGTCATTGCCTAACTAAGCAACATCTTTTTAAAATTAAAATAATAGACAGTCCGGCATGTGAATGCGGAGCAGTGGAGGATTTAAACCACATTTTCTTTGAGTGCCCCATTAATGTTATTCCTAACATGGATTTATATTCAATTTTTATTTCAATGAAATTCCAAACACCAATCTCAATAGACACAATCTTAATATCCCCTAATGAAAAGTCAGTCAGTGTAATCTTACAGTTTCTTGACTATAATAAAATTAATTTGTAATTTACGATGCTCAACTTTAATTCAATGTTTTTGCCTTTTTCAGTTTTTTCCTCTGTGGCGTCCTGTTTATTGTGTAATATGTAACCCTCCCATTACCATTTGTTTACAATATGTGTTGATAACCACCTAACCTCAAACTTAAAAATTCAGAAAACATTACTACCACAGTATAGACAACAATTGACAAATGTCTGCGGCCCTGATATGGTTTAGAACCAGATTACATCACGGTCGCCAACAAATAGTGCTGGCGAATCGCCTCGCAGCGAAGCCATAAAAAACAGAAGAAGAAGAAGTTTGAGGTTAGGTGGTTATCAACACATATTGTAAACAAATGGTAATGGGAGGGTTACATATTACACAATAAACAGGACGCCACAGAGGAAAAAACTGAAAAAGGCAAAAACATTGAATTAAAGTTGAGCATCGTAAATTACAAATTAATTTTATTATAGTCAAGAAACTGTAAGATTACACTGACTGACTTTTCATTAGGGGATATTAAGATTGTGTCTATTGAGATTGGTGTTTGGAATTTCATTGAAATAAAAATTGAATATAAATCCATGTTAGGAATAACATTAATGGGGCACTCAAAGAAAATGTGGTTTAAATCCTCCACTGCTCCGCATTCACATGCCGGACTGTCTATTATTTTAATTTTAAAAAGATGTTGCTTAGTTAGGCAATGACCTGTTCTCATTCTTATTATTGTGGTGATATGTCTTCTGTTTTTAAATGTTAGGGTTGAGAACCATGCCTTAAAGGAGAAAATGGTTTGGATTCTTGTATATTGGTAGTTTTTCTTCCGCAGTATTGCTCCCCAATTGGTTTTAAATTTATCCCTAATTTTTTCTTTTATGGTGTTCAGAATATCTTGGGAATCTAATAACATGGCTAAAGGAATATTCAAATTTGTTCCTATTTTGGCTAGTAAGTCAGCTTCTACATTACCAGGAATATCAGAATGACCTGGAATCCATGAGATTAAAATGTCAAAACCCTTCTTAATTGCTGATGAGATGAGATTTTTTGTTTTGAGGGAGATTGAGTCATCAGAGGCTGAGATTATTGGATTTTTAATTTTAGTAATAGCATTTAGAGAATCAGAGAAGACAACAGCCTTCATGATGCCTTTAGATATTAAAATTTTAATTGCTTGGTAAATTGCCACATTTTCGGCTTTTGTTACAGATATCTCACCAGGAAGCCTAGAAGAAAACTTGAAGTTAATGTTGGGAATATTGATTCCAAATCCTATTCTACCCTTATTTTTTGAGGCGTCAGTATATACAAAGGAGAATTCCCTATTGTATTTTTGGGTAATTATTGAAAATTTTTGTTTGGTTGCTGAGTCATTTTTCTTAATATTACAGTTTAAAGTATGTATTGGGTTGATTAATGTGTTAAAGTCTAAGTCATAACAAGGAAAGTTTGGGTGTTTATGTATTTTATTTTGATAAGGGAGAAAATGTTCAAGGGCCATAACAAGGAGGGGTACAAGGTTTGTCTTGTGGAAAATTGGTTTATTTATGATTTTTCTACGTATGTTCAGAAGTGTGACTATTACTGGATGATTATTGATTTTAATAATTTTAGATATAAATTTAGCGGCTAGTATTAGGCTTCTATGTTCCAGGTCAATCTGAGCAGATTCAGCTAAGATTGCCATGCGCGGAGTGGACTTCATGCAGCCTAGGCAGATTCTGAGCCCTTCGAAAAATACTTTATTTAGGCTATTGCTACATTTCTGTGTTATTGGACTGAATAAAAAGGAACCATAATCCATATGAGACCTAATTAAAGCATTAAAGATCATAATTAAGGTTTTAGGATCCGCACCCCACCAAACTCCACATAATGCTCTCAATATGTTGATGTTTTTCTTTGCTTTAAGTACAATTTTATCAACGTGAGGGTCCCATTTCAAGTTTTTATGAAAAGTGATGCCCAAGAATTTAACCTGATTTTTAAATGGAATGTTATTGTTATTATTAAGAGAGATTAAAGGAAGGTTTGTTTTGCGTTGTCCTTTTGTGAACCACACTGCTTCACATTTATCAATTGAAATAGACAGCCCATGGGCTTCTAGCCAATTTTGAATGTTTGTAATTTCTGGGGTGATCTTATTTATCATATTATGAATGTTTTGACCGCTAATGTACAAAACTAAATCATCTGCATACCCACATATTTTCACTTCGTTAGAGAATAAGTAGAAAAGGTCATGAATGTATATGTTAAAAAGAATGGTACTTAGGGGAGAACCTTGAGGGAGCCCCTTGGAAGTTTGATATGGTCCCAAGAAATTGCCATCATCAGATCTTGAATATAAGAGTCTGTTTTGTAGGATTTTGAGGATAATGTTGTTTAGAGCCATGGGGATGTTTAGATTTTTAAGTTTATTATAAAGGTTGTATAGTTCTACATTGTCATAGGCTGATTTAATATCTAGAAAAATGGCTAATACCGTTTGAGAAGATTCAAAGGCTTCTAAAATCGTAGAATGTAAAAGAGCTAAGTTATCATATGTCCCTCTACCTTTCCTGAAACCTGACTGATTAATTTTAAATATTGAATTGTGTTCCATAAACCAATCCAGACGATTTTTTATTATGATTTCGAGAGTTTTAAGTACACAGGAAGATAAGACTATTGGTCTGAAACTTTCAGACAAAGTAGGATTTTTTTGAGGCTTTATGATGTTAATTATGTTAAATTTTTTCCAATCCAACGGAATAGGACCCCCATTTAAACAATTGTTGTAAATTCTTAACAGTGTGTCCTTGGCTGCAAGTGGGAGGTTTCTTAGCATTAAATAGGATATGTCATCGATACCTGGCGCGGAATCTTTTTTATTATTTAACGCCAAATTAAATTCATGAATTGAAAAAAGAGCAACTTCTTGATTATCATATGACATATTAAAATTAGGGTCTATGTTTACTGAAGACATTTTGTCTAATATTTCTAGTTTAATGTTATCTGGGGGACTATGAAAGACTTTATTATTGTGATAATTGGAAAATTTTTTAATTTTATTCCAAACATATGTGATATTGGATCCTCTGTTTAAAGATTCACAAAATTTTTTAAATTTGCATTTCTTTTTTGCTTTTAGGTTCCTCCTCGTCATAGCAATTATGCGTTTTGTTTCGATGAAATTTTCTATAGAAGGGGATTTATTAAAATTAGAGATTGCTTCTTTTCGTGTTTTGATCCATAAGGTACACTCTTCGTCCCACCATGGATTCCTGGGTTTGCCCTGTACTCCACAATTTTTAAAAGGGATTGCTTCATCTGCAGCTGTGTTTATGACTGTAAGGAAATCTTTATAATTTTTGATTTCTGACAGGTTTTGCTTGTTTAACAGTATGTTCTTGTAATAGGTGTTCCAGTCAGCTTTTTTAGTATTTCTTGTTTTATATGGTTTCTGTAGAATCGTTTCTGTTCCGTTAAGATTCGCTATATTTAAATTAAGGTAGGTAGGGAAGTGGTTACTGTTACCGCAGTCTTGGATAACTCCCCACTCAGAAGACAAAGACACACTGTTGCTCACAATTGCCAGATCTATTGCACTGATATTCTTATTAGAGTCTTGAAATAATGTTGCTGATCCATCATTTAACACTGTAAGGTCATTATCAAAGGAAAAATCAAAAATTATTTTACCACCTTTATTGCATAGCCCTTTATCCCAAGCAGGATGGTGTGAGTTCAAATCCCCCATAATGATTAGATTATTTAAGGGTATACCTTCTACCATATCATTTAGTAAAGTAGCAGTGATTGCGTTATTAGAGCTGGAATATATATTTATAAGGTATAGGTTACAGATACTAATTATTACATATTGCACTAAAGCTGAATTGAACTTTTTGATTGTTGAAAACCTTATGGATTTCTTTATACATGTTGCCACCCCACCAAAACCATCATCTCGGTCTTGCCGGATGATGTTATAAAAATTTAAAGAAAATCTGGCATCATGCTTAAGCCATGTTTCATTGATGAAGATGATGTCTGGATCTATTTCGGATATTAGATTAATGAGGTTATCCCTATTAGCATTAATACTTCTGATATTCCATTGTATTATTTTTAGTTTTGGATTGTGAGACATTGTGGTGTGTCGGAAGTTAGTATGTGTCAAAGTCTGAGGTTGAATCTTGGTCCATATAGTCCAAGTTTGTGTGGGATAATATATTTTTAAGAATATTTAAATTATCGATTGTTGCATTATTGATAAAATGTAGACAAGCGTTTCTGGTATTATATAAAGGATCTGAATCAGAATTTTGGATATGTTGCAATGCACTGGAATGCCAGGCTAAGTTTTGTTGAGAGTTAAAAGAAGATTTTTCTGGTAAGTTTGTGTTATGGGATGTTGAAGGTTGTTGTTGAGAGAGAGAGTATGACAATTTTTCAGGTCGTGAATTAGGGAAAAGAAGGTTTTCTTCATGCACTTTTTTGTCATATCCTTTTTGAATGACCCTTCTTTTGCTGTTTGAATTAGAGACCACCTGTTGGAATGAACGCTTCGTAGTGGAGGATTTAAAGTTATGAGTTCTTCTTTGGGAGGGCATGACAGAGTCGTTAATGCTAACATTAGTGTTTTGGTTGTCATTGCACTTCCTGTTCCTAAGAGCTGGGAAGTCACCTGCATGCATGACAAATTTATCTTTTTCTACGTATGTTTTTGGGATAGCTTCATTTGCATCGTAAAAAGTCATATTTTCGAAAGCCATTAACTCTTTGATATTTTTTTGCCTAAGGAATTCTGGGCAGTTCTTGTCTGTGGCTTTATGTGGTCCCTTACAGAAGAAACATTTGACTTCACATACTTCGGAATGTGCCAGTTCGCCGCAGTTAATGCAGCGATCTTTACTTTTACAATTTGTTTTCGTATGACCAAACCTCAGACAATTAAAACATTGTGTAACTGGTGCAATATAAACATTAACTAATTTAGGCATGCCGTAAAAGTATACTGTTTTCGGCATTATTACACCTTTAAAAGTGAAAAGGGCTGTGCCTGTTGGTTCATAAGTAACTGTGTCATTTTTGTACACTTTTCTATTAAGTCTTTTAACATTTAATATTTCAATATCAGTACCCGTACTACAACATTCTAATAATTCCTTATCACCAATCTCTATGTCTATTTGTCGAATTATGCCTTTACAAGTTACAAAATTAAAAGGAATATAAATCTTATATCCCTTGTCTAGTAGAGTTTTATTATTTAAAAATTCGTTTGCTGATGTGAAATTGATAAATTCAATCGCAATCCTATTTAAACCTTTACTATATATTTTTTTAATGTCTTTTAAATTTAAGTTAAAGATATCGCGAGCAATTTTAATCCCATTAAAAGCACCTACTTTAGTATCAGGTATATTTGTCGATTCTAGGTATACAAAAAAAGGGCCATTGTCTTTTTCAGAGTAAACATTGATAATTTTTTGTTCCTGTGCTTTATCATTCTGAGAAGGACAGTGGACGTTAGATATATTATTATTTATATTTAATGCGGAATCTAAAATTATGTTATCAGGTGGCTTATGGGGGGATGTACCCCCCTGTTCGTTATTCATAATCCGAAAAGCCAGTCAGAGTCAATTTTATCATAAACAAAATGTAACAAAAGAAAGATAAAAAATTATTAAAATAAGCCTATAAAAAATGAAAGAAAAATTTATTCAATAAATTAAGCTGATGCTCAACTTACCCAGACAAGACAATTTGGGTATGTTAGTACAAAAACCTCGTAGTGTAGTCGTAGTTTGCGAAGCGATGCACACACAACGAACAACAAAACGCAATTGAAAACCTCAAACTTAAAAATTCAGAAAACATTACTACCACAGTATAGACAACAATTGACAAATGTCTGCGGCCCTGATATGGTTTAGAACCAGATTACATCACGGTCGCCAACAAATAGTGCTGGCGAATCGCCTCGCAGCGAAGCCATAAAAAACAGAAGAAGAAGAAGAAGAAATGTACATAACCAAGCAAATTTTGTTTTATTATTGTTGTAACTTGTAAGTGCTTGTAACTTGTAACCAAGTAGTTTGTGACTAAAAATTGTATTACAATGAACAGGGAGTATTCCTCGAATGTGCCAACATATAATGGTCAGTCATATTGGAAGAATAAGAAAAAAAAGAAAAACAGTCAGTTTAAAAGAAGCTCGGAATCAAATTCATATAATCAAGGTAGTTCACAGTTTTTATTTGATGAAAGAGGTAATTTACAACAAAGTAATAATAATCCACATAGAGTGTCTAATGGAAAAGACTTTGGATATAACTATTCTAAAAAGCAAATCAAGAAAAATAGAAACAGGTCAGATATGTTACATATTAATTCAAATTTCAACCATAAAACTGAGTGGCAGGATAAAAGGAAACACTTAAATGAAAATCCATCCACAAATATTTTAAGTAAATCAGAAAAACATCAGCAATTGATGAAAGTACCAAATAAAAACAGTAAAAAAGCTAATAATTCTTCAAATTCTGATGAAACTTTTACTGATTTAATAGCTCAAACAGATGATAGTGATTTATTTTACTTTGACATTATGGGTAATTTAAATAATACATACAGTCCACAAAGCACTGTATTTGGAAAAAGTAGTCATACAACTGTGGTGGATTTGGTTGATAGTGATCTAGAAATAAGTTACCAAGAAAAAGATAACAATATCCATAAAACTTCCAAAAAAGTAGATAGTAATCGAAAGATTCAGACACCAATAAAAGAGAGTGTTGAAGCACAACTTGAAAAAATGTTTGTTAGTCCCAAAAGCATTCATTGTGAAAATGTATCAAGTAGTTTAGTAAAGTCAATCGGCAGCAATAATGAGTTATTAGATGATTCAGTTAATTCCATAAAGAAAAAGAAATTAGCGGATCATTCTCATTTAGAAAATGTAAGTATTAATAAACATTCTAGAACAAATTCAGGTAACATTTTGGATGTTTCATATAATGACATCTATAATGAATTAAATGATTTAATTAAATCCAAACAGAATAAATCCAAAGAATGTCCCAATTTAGAATTAGCAAATAATATTAGTGGTCTTTTTAAAGAAAATCCAGATGAAAAGTTAGATGTTTCATATATTGACATACATAATGAATTAAATGACTTAATTGCATCCAAAAAGACAAAGAAAAAATCAAAAGCATGTCCTGATGTAGAATTGGTAAATGCAGATAGTCATTATGGTAAAAATGCAGATGGAGTAGATGTTTTAAATATTAACAGCAATTGTCCAGTAAATGACTCAATTAAACCTAGAAAGAAAAAGAAAAAATTAAAAACATGTACTGATTTGGAATTGTTAATTACAGATAGTCACTGTAATACAAATTCTGATGAAAGAGTGGATGGTTCAAAAATTGACAGTGTTTGTTCATTGAATGAAACTGAAAAGTCTAGAAAGAAAAAGAAAAAAATGAAACAGGACCCTGATTTAAATTTGGCTAGTGACAGTGTCTGTCCATTGAATGACACCGAACAGTCTAGAAAGAAAAAGAAAAAAATGAAACAGGAAACTGATTTAAATTTGGCTGGTGCTGGTTATGATGATAGACTAAATTCAGCTGAAATTTTAGATATTGCATCTAATGACAATCATAATGCAGTAAATGAGCCAATTAAACCTAAGAAAAAAAAGAGAAAATCCAAAGAAGGTGCTGATTTAGAATTGAAAGACATACACTGTGAGTTTGGCCAAAAACCCAATGAAGCATTAGACATTTCCTATTTTGACATTATTACTAATGAATTAAGTGAATCTAAATCAAAAAAGAAAAAGAAAAAAAAATACAAACCTGATTTAGATTTGGCTGGTGCTGGTCATGATGAGAGTGAAAATTCAACTAAAATATTAGATATTTCATCTATTGATAGCCATAACATATTAAATGAATCAATTAAATCTAAGAAAAAAAAGAAAAAATCCAAAGACTTTGCTGATTTAGAATTGACAGACATACAGTGTGAATATGACCAAAAACCTGATGAAACATTAGATATTTCCTATCTTGATAATACTAATGAATTAAGTGACTCTAAATCAAAAAAGAAAAAGAAAAAAATGAAACACGAACCTGATTTAGATTTGGCTGGTGCTGGTTATGAGGACAGTGCAAATTCAATTAAAATATTAGATATTTCATCCATTGATAGCCATAACACATTAAATGAATCGATTAAATCTAAGAAAAAAAAGAAAAATTCCAAAGACTTTTCTGATTTAGAATTGACAGACATACAGTGTGAATTTGGTCAAAAACCTAATGAAACATTAGATATTTCCTATCCTGACATTATTACTAATGAATTAAGTGACTCTAAATCAAAAAAGAAAAAGAAAAAAATTAAACACAAACCTGATTTAGATTTGGTTGGTGCTGGTTATGATGATAGTGAAAATTCAACTAAAATATTAGATATTTCTTCCATTGATAATCATAACACATTAAATGAATCAATTAAATCTAAGAAAAAAAAGAAAAAATCCAAAGAGTGTGCCGATTTAGAATTGACAGACATACAGTGTGAATTTGGCCAAAAACCTAATGAAACATTAGATATTTCCTATCCTGACATTATTACTAATGAATTAAGTGACTCTAAATCAAAAAAGAAAAAGAAAAAAATGAAACACGAACCTGATTTAGATTTGGCTGGTGCTGGTTATGATGATAGTGCAAATTCAATTAAAATATTAGATATTTCATCTATTGATAGTCATAACATATTAAATGAATCAATTAAATCCAAGAAAAAAAAGAAAAAATCCAAAGACTTTGCTGATTTAGAATTGACAGACATACAGTGTGAATATGACCAAAAACATGATGAAACGTTAGATATTTCCTATCCTGACATTATTACTAATGAATTAAGTGACTCTAAATCAAAAAAGAAAAAGAAAAAAATAAAACACGTATCTGATTTAGATTTGGCTGGTGCTGGTTATGATGATAGTGCAAATTCAATTAAAATATTAGATATTTCATCTATTGATAGCCATAACACATTAAATGAATCAATTAAATCTAAGAAAAAAAAGAAATATTCCAAAGACTTTTCTGATTTAGAATTGAGAGACATACAGTGTGAATATGACCAAAAACCTGATGAAATGTTAGATATTTCCTATCCTGACATTATTACTAATGAATTAAGTGACTCTAAATCAAAAAAGAAAAAGAAAATAAAACACGAACCTGATTTAGATTTGGCTGGTGCTGGTTATGATGATAGTGCAAATTCAATTAAAATATTAGATATTTCATCTATTGATAATCATAACACATTAAATGAATCAATTAAATTTAAGAAAAAAAAGAAAAAATCCGAAGACTTTGTTGATTTAGAATTGACAGACATACAGTGTGAATATGACCAAAAACCTGATGAAACATTAGATATTTCCTATCTTGACAATACTAATGAATTAAGTGACTCTATATCGAAAAAGAAAAAAATAAAACACAAACCTGGTTTAGATTTGGCTGGTGCTGGTTATGATGATAGTGCAAATTCAATTAAAATATTAGATATTTCACCTATTGATAGACAGAATACATTAAATGAATCAATTAAATCTAAGAAAAAAAAGAGAAAATCCAAAGAGTGTGCTAATTTAGAATTGACAGGCATACAGTCTGAATATAGCAAAAAAACAGGTGAAACATTAGATACTTCCTATCCTAATGTTAGTGATGAATTTAATGATTCAAATAAATCTAAAAAGAATAGGAATAAATCAAAGAAAGAACCTGATTTTAATTTAACATGTACTGGTAATTATGATAACCAAAATTCAGATGAAGTATTAGATCTTTTACCTTATAGCCATAATATTATATCAGATGACTTGATCAAATCTAAAAAAAAGGAAAAAAATGTTGATTTAGAAATATCAGGCACAGAGACTCAATACAGCAAAAACCCAAATGAAATGTTAAATATTACACATAGTGAGATATGTGAACAATTAAATGGCTTAATTCAATCTAAAAAGAAAAAATCAAGTGAACTTAAAAACTTAGAACTGTTAGACACAAATAGTGAGTGCAAGTCTCCCATTTTATTTTTTGACAGAACTATTAAATTTAAGAAAAAGAAAGCAGAAATACCAGAGGTAGATTCACAATTCAGCAGTCCAGATCAACCAAATGTAACTGAACCTTGTACTTCAAAAAAGAGGAAGAAGCACTCCTTTGATGACACAGAATTTGGAGTATCTGAAATAGGAACGCAATATTCTAATAGTAATAGCATATTAATTGATCCTTGTACTCCAAAAAAGAAAAGAAAAAAAGATTCGGAATTAGCAAATGCTGAGTCCCAATCATCTAATACTTTGGCCGATCATCTGAAAGAGCAGAAAGAAAAAGCAAAGGAGGTAGTGCATGCCTTAAAGAATAGTGAGGATAGCAATGTATTAAGTGACTCATCTACTCCAGTGAAAAGGAAAAAAATAAAGGAATCTCCATTGAATGAGGATATTGAATCAATATCAATATTATTTGGAGTTAATCCCCCACAAAAAGAGACCATGGAACCCATAGTAAATCTTGACTCTAGTTTCAATTCCCCTGTATCTAAAAAAAAGCAAAAAAGAAAATTAAAGCTAGAACCTTTGCATACTAATGAATTAATTTCAACGAACGATTCTTTAGGTCGTGAGGACAAAAACAATTTGTCAGTTAAAGACACTACATGCAAAAGAAATGCAAGTTATGAAACTGACAATGAAAGTATGTGTGTATTGCCTAACAAAGAAGATGAAAAAATGGGTTATGATGGTGAAGTAAGTTCTAGAATAGATGTTAAGGGTAAAAAAGAACAAACAAAGCAGAAAAGTATAAATGAATATTTAAATGACAGAAATTTGGTTCCAAAAAATGAAGTATTTAATACTTCAAGAGTTAAACCAAAACTTGGTTATGAAGTTGATATTTATTTTAAAACTACCACACCAGATGTGAAGAGAAAGAAAAAAGAACATTCCCAGAAATTAGACTCATCATCTTCAAGCGATATTGAAGACACTCCCAATGATAATGTTAACAGCAAAAGAATTTTAAAAGACCGTAAATTACTGTATTTATCAAAGTTTGCTTCTATTAAGAGTGATAAAAAAATACAAACTAAACTCACTGATTGGGTGGGCAAACAAAAAGTATCAAAAATATATTTACTCAACAAAAATGAGGTGAACGAATCTGAGGTACAAATAAATTCGTCACACGGAAGAGAAGACAGTCAAGTTTTTATAAAAGAAGAAAATGACAGTAATAGTAAAAACAACAAGAAAAAACAGAAAATAGAAGATTCTTCTGATGATGACCTGGACAATAATCTCAGGCGTAGTCCAAGAACAAGCAAGAGAAGGCCGAGTTATAAAGAAGTAGACTCTAATAGTGAGGGTGAAGATTATACTAGTGAAGATGAAGATAGCAAAGAAAAGTCTTGCAGGAAACAAGGTAATAATTTTGTTTCAACTAATTTGGATTTCAACAAGCATGTTATGTGTAGCATTACTACTTAAATATTTTTTTATTTCAAATGTTTTGCCAAATTGCCCTTATAAGATAATAGTTTTTTCCAAACAATATTTAGATAATATTGCAGGCTTTGAATTATTGTTTTTTATACAGATTTTATATGCAATCATTGAATACCCCAACAAAAACCAAAAAGGTAATTTTACAGGAGACGATAAAAATGTTTTTAACGAAACTGGTTTTAATTTTTACCTACATTGTTAGTTAAGTGATTATTTAACGCGTTTCGAAATGTTCTCATATTTTTGTTTAATACTATTTAAATTAGTCTTCTTCTAGTTCCATGACCGTTATCGATTGTTGGATATCATATTCGCTATCGTCGCCTTATTGACAGCAGCTCTGAATAACGATGTAGTCGTTTTTTCATACTGTTCACTTAGATTTCTTAGTCATGATGTTCTTCTTCTACCATGACCACGTTTACTTTGGAACTTTTCCTGAATTATTATATTTTTCAGGGTGTCTCAGTAGATCAAAGTGTGATCAAAGTATTCCAGCTTGTGTCTCTTTATTATATTGACCAGTTGTGTGGTTTGGTTTATTATTATATTAAAAAAAAACAATAAATAAAGACCAATATATCTAGTGCTCATTCTATATTTACAAAACATCAAGTTATTACAGAAGATTTGCACCAAATTTTGATTATCTATCACTACTGTCGAATAAGTCGGTTTCACTTTTCTCCTGCTGTGAATCTTGTGATTCCGAAGAATCTTAAAATCCTTTATATATTGCAGTAATGAAATCCTTAGGTTCCCTTAAGTTTTGGAGTTTTTTTGATGTACTGGAAGATTCGCAGTGTAGAGATCGTTCACGTTACATTCCATTAACGCAACTAAATCTGCGTTAGGTTTAAAGGGAAGAAAGTTTCGTCTAAACTACATTCATTTTACATATTCCCAATTGTCAACAAACGCACGTGAAAGCCAAACAGGGTCGTACTGAGATCGATTATATGATTTTTAAAAATATTTATTTTTCAAACTATTAGTGTAAGAATTTTTTGAAATTTAATCATTGTGAGCAAAATTTAATGTTTCATTGAAGAAAAATGTGCTAAAATAAAATATTCATCAACTGAGAGATACATATAGTCTAGGCGGGATCTGTTTTTTGCTGGAATCCCTTCAGGATGTGCCCAATATCGATAATCACGATATGCGCCAGTCGCAAACCCTGTGCTAAATTTTTTATTTAACAAAATCTGAAACAATTGAAAATTTTTCATTTTTTTGCTCCTATTTTCGTTTATAATTCGAAAAATATTGATCCTAGAGAAAAAATTATAAAAAGTTAAAAGTTTCGTTATTCAATTTTACACAATATTTCGTTAGCTAGAAATTAAAAATTTAATGTTTATTGTTGAAAAATAGCAATAATTGGAAAAAAAAGTACAAAAAAATGAAGTTAATCCTTTAAATGTTTTCGACTTTATAAACTTGACTTACAAGCTCCATATTCCGCCTAAAAAAACCTTTTAATATGTTTAAAACGTGTGCTAAATTTTGTTAAGATCGGTTGGATAGGTTTTGCATAATAATTTTGCAATCCAGCATACTGGAAAAAAATCGCAAATTTTAAAATTTATAGTAGGCCCTAAATAAGACTCTCAGATAGTTGCAAATTTTTTTACATATAAAGGAAGGCTCAAACTTTTAAACGCTTTTTGTAAAATTCAAATCGGTTCACTAGGAGAGTCTAGAAAAATTTTTAAAGTTAAAGTTTAAAAAAATAGCTTCCTATGGAAAATGTCCATTATGGTCTGAATTTCTACAGATCTCTCCCAGTCTAATAACAAAGTGAACATTTTTAATAAAGTAGCATTGTCATAAATTTATCAAAGCATAAAAACATACCATTTAAATTACTCTAAGGTACTAATTTTAATTACTCTGAGTCTGAGGAGCTACATGTGCTGCTGACTTCGTCTGGATTTATTATTATGGGTTCGATATGGTTCTCTATCTTATTGTTCAACTTCCACATTTTGGACTCGACTTTTTGTTGAATGTGTTGCACACATTTCTGCCACGTAGTTGGACTAATATAATTTATTGCATCATAAAAAATATTTTTCATATCTGCAAATTTAAGACGCGTTGTCCAATACGATGAAGGAGTTGTCTTTTAATCGGGGCAGTATATTTTTGAACCAATTTTCGAATGATTTTTCGGCCATCTCTTCATGGTAGTCCGCACTCTTTTTTTATTCAACCACCAACAGCCCTTCTGGAAAAAACCATCTTCACTGCCAATGTAACAGATTATTAGTCTTTTTCCTGAAAATTTTATTATTTTAAAAATTACTTGAAGTGAAAAAGCACATAAACATTTACCTGCAGGATTTTTTAACCCTTGTTTATAAGATGTTACCGAATTGTCGACCCATACTTTAGATTTGATGTGACCAGCGTTTAGCCAAGTCTGGTCTAAGTAGTAAATTTTGCGGTTTTCATTTGTGTGGGACTTAATTTTTATCAGAAATTCTCGTCTCCACAAGACAATTTCGTCCCGGTCCATCAAAATGCTGTTTCACTGACTACGTTGAAACTTAAAATTTATTTCTTTCAATAATTTAAAAAACGTAGTTCTTTTGAAGTTAGGCAAAACCGGATCTTCATTAAATACCCCAATATTGTGGGTATTTCATTTCGAAAAAAGAATTGATGGATTATTCTTCTTATTGCTTCTCTGTCAAATTCATCCAGCGAGTTAACAATTCTTTTACGATGCTCAACTGATTTTGGTGTCGACAATGTTCCCGTAATTTCATATTTATGAACCACATTGCGTACACTACGGCTACACACGCATACAATAGATAAAAAGTAACAATATTTGTTAAATAAAGTGAAAATTTCTGAAAAAGGACTACGAAAAAGCTTTCGATACCATAGAATACACGGCCGTAATAAACGATATGCAAAATTGTAGAATAGACAGAAGATATATTAACTTAATAAAAGAAACTATGAACCAAGCTACAGCTACATACTATCTAAATGAAAATGAACACACGAACCCTGTACCATTAAACAGGGGAGTCAAACAGGGAGATAGTTTATCACCCAAACTTTTCACCTTAGTTTTGGAGGACGTTTTTAAAAACCTAAATTGGAAATATAAGGGAATAAACATCAATGGCCGCTACCTCAGTAATCTACGATTTGCAGATGACATAATCCTGATAGCTACTGACCTACAAGAAATGCAAACCATGCTTTTAGAACTACATACCGAATCTTCTAAAATAGGACTGAAAATGAATTTAAACAAAACAAAAGTCATGCACTCCGAAGACACCGTGACAATAATAAACGATAAAGTTATAGAAAAAGTTGAAGAATATATATACTTAGGACAAAAAATAATACTAAATAGGTAAATTCAAACTGAAGAAATATGCGGCACAAACATGGACAATCACAAAAAAGAATATGAATATACTTAGAGTCACTCAACACGCGATGGAAAGAGCAATGCTAGGTATATCACTTAAGGACAAGAAAACAAACACAGATAAGACAGAAAACCAAAGTCACCGATGTGGTGCAAAAATCATTAAAGTTGAAATGGGAATACGCTGGACATGTAGCTAGGAGCGATCTAAACAAATGGCACAGATCAATTTTAACCTGGAGACCATACCAACACAAAAGACCCAGAGGCAGACCTCCTATGAGATGGACAGATGATCTGAAAAGGACTGCCGGGAAAAATTGGCTACAAGTAGCGTACAATAAAAAACAATGGAAAGGAAAACTCGAAGAGGCTTATGTTCAGATGTGGACATGAATGGCTAGACGAAGAAGAAGAAGAAAGTGAAAATGCGCACTCTAAAATAAATAGTGGAGAAACAATATCAGTACCTGTTTTATCTGCTACTCTAATAGAAATCGCACTTTTCGACATTGTAGGGTTCTCCTGCATTTCCGTTTTAAATACATTTATAGTCATTTCCTTCATTTTAACGTCAAAATGTCCCTTTACTGGTGTTTTTTTCCATTTTTTTTTTTTTCAAAACCAAGTCCATGGAAATAAATGCAAGGAACAACACGCTATTTACTATCGACCATATGCAGATTGAAAATGTGGAAAACTTTACGTATCTTGAAAGTGTCATAACAGAAAACGGAGGTACAGAAGACGATATTCGTATGAGGATACGAAAAGCCCAACAAGCTTTCAGCACGCTCAACCCTGTTTGGAAATCTGGCGAGTATACTACAAGGACAAAGATCCGAATATTCCGATCAAATGTCATGTCTGTTCTACTCTACGGATGTGAAACCTGGAAAGTGACAAACACCCTCACAGACAAACTGCAGGTCTTTGTTAACAAATGTCTACGAAGAATTATTCGTATATTCTGGCCTAACACCATCAGAATCGAAGATCAGCTACACCTGACCGAACAAAAGAGGGTACAAAATGAAATTAAGTTCAGAAAGTGGGGTTGGATCGGTCACACACTCCGAAAAAATAGTTCCAGTATCGCAAAGACTGCCCTAGAGTGGAATCCACAAGGGAAAAGAAAAAGAGGTCGCCCAGTACAAACTTGGAGAAGATCCATCATGGACGAGATAAGAGGCCAAGGAAAGTCTTGGAATGAGGTGAAGGCCTTAGCACATAATAGAACCCGATGGCGCGTTATCACTGAAGCTCTATGCTCTACTTAGGAGTTCAAGAACCTTTATATATATATATATATATATATATATATATATATATATATATATATATATATATATATATATATTGTAATAAAACCAGCATAATCGAAAATATCGGTCAAGTTATGAAACTGCATTCTGTATACTTTTTCAAGTCCAGAAATATTCCATTCTCTCACGATAAAACCTCACCAAAGAACAGCTTCGATTGACATGACATTTGGCATAAACATAGCTAAAATGTAAATAAAAAAAGTTATTTTGTGCCGACGTGTGTTTTTGCCCTAGGGGTGAGTTTCGCCCATTCTCAGGGGTGAAAAAACATACTTTCAAAATAAGTCAGGAATTGGATAAACTGACTAATTCTAAGCAACCTTTGTTCTATAGAGTTTTTTCACTGAGTCAATACTTTTCGAGTTATTTGCGAGTGAATATGTTCATTTTTCAACAACAAAAAGACAAGGTTTTTAGAAGGTGTTTGCAAATAACTCAAAAAGTAGGTATTTTATCGAAAAAATATTCTTAGCAAAAATATAGCTTATAAATAGCAAAAAAAAATGGTGTACTTATAAAGCCAGAAGCACATTTGTAGCTAATGAAAAGTAGGTTCTTATTCGTTAAATTCCAAATCGAATATTTCAATGTGAAAGAATAAAAAAAACAAGCACTTTCCCCGACAACGAGTTTTCCCCGAAAAGTGCAACATTTTTTTGATATGTCTCGTTGAAATATTCGATTTGAAATTTGAATTACTTTTCATTAGCTACAACTCTGGTTATACTGAGTCTACAGACTTCATATAGATATAAGTACATCATTTTTTTTAACTTTTTTATAAGCTATATTTTTGCTAAGAATATGTTTTTCAATAGAATAATTACTTTTTGAGCTATTTGCGAAAAACCATCTAAAAACGTGTTTTTTTATTGAAAAATGATCATATTCACTCGATCAAATAACTCGAACTCGTCTTTGTACAAAAATTGTGTAAAATAAAAGTTGCTTAGAATTAGTCAGTTTATTAAATTCTGGACTTATTTTGAACGCATGTTTTTTCACACCCGAGAAGGGGTGAAACTCACCCCCATGGCAAAAGCACACATCGGCACAATAGCACTTTTTTTCTTTGCCGTTAGCTATGTATATGTCAAATTTCATGTCAATCCAAGCGGTTCTTTAATATTTACAGCAAAAACCGTGAATAAATGGACTAAAAAGGAAATAAAACTTTTCTAAACATCAATAAATTAAAATATTGGTTTCTCTTACCTTTATTAAAGTGATTACCGCAAGCTATTTTTACTTTTGATAAACAAATACTTTGTTTTTGGACAATAAAAGTCCACTACACACTATAAAACTTAATACTAAACACGTTAACTAAACTCTAAAAAATAACACGACCAGTAAATAACTTAACAATAACTATAACATATAACACGCAATATATTAACTTTAAAACCAACACGCTACAATTTGAATTTAAACAGACTGGCAAATTTGGATCTGTAACATGAGAATCCGTCTTGCTTAAGGTAATAAATTATATTTAATAGCCTCTTGACGAATGAGGGGGCGAATATCAAGACTTGCATGTGTTTACAGATGGGGAATTTGCAAAACGAATGTACTTTATACTTTCAATATTGTGGAATACGGAAACTGTGATTTTTTTATCCTCATATTTAAAACTTTTGTTTTTTTGTTTTGTTTAACAACAGAAAACGTTTTTGATGTTCTCTCCACTTTTGAATACCACTCTTACGACAAGTAAAGGTATGTGACTTTGCGTTTCTACTTTTCAATCAGAGCAAATTTACGATCACATGGCAAAAATGAATGGCCCCTTTCAGAAAATCGATGGTAGATTACTTTAAACCTTGTCGTTGTGATCAAAGGAGACAACATCTGAACCACAGCCATGTTCTTATTCTGTCCAACACAATTATCGGTGAATAAGTATAGTTCAACAGAAGAATGAACAACATTGTCAACATAGTGTTTTAAAAAAGGTACTGTCTCATTCGCACCTTTTTTTCTTTCGACTTCATTGTACATGTACATAGGTCCTACCCGATTTTACTGAGTAAAAACACTGGCTATAAACCCACAACTGTCTTTTATATAAAATGTCACCTTGTCACCTATTGGTAGTACTGGCACTGGCAAGTTTTGTTGACAGTCAAAGCTAATAACATCCATTTTCTCGCCCGTTTTAGCTTCTTCACTTAACCTCTTCAAGTTGTCATAAAACTTCTGCGCTCTGCATAGATGTAGAGAGTATTCTTGATTCAACTGGGATTTTTCTTCTGGATTTTCCTTCGCATCTATTTGATTTTTGAGTCTGTCACATGCATTGCAGACGTCCGTTTTAGGTTTTCCAACGATGGTGATTAAAGCTGGTGTTGAATATGTTTAGATAAAACATAATGACGGTATTAGATTTTTGTTTTGATACAGGGCAGCGACAACCGCTGATACGTATTTCGACCTCCTTAGGTCTCGTCAGAACGGTATAGCCACTGCTCTGAACCAAAACAAAAATCTCTCCCATCCTAGACAATAGTTATTAAAATAACTATATACGGACGTAACTACACCATCTAAAAACAAAAAGAGAAATCAAACGATTTCTACCTAGCGAAACCGAATTCAAATTTTTACCACTGTGTTTCCTAAAATTTGCGAAACAAACAACGCCCTGTATCAAAACAAAAATCTAATACCGTCATTATGTTTTATTACTTACTTCGTTTGGAGTACCAGAAACTGATTTCACTACGAATTTTGACCAGGATGAACGGCATGTGGAATGCAATTTTAGATTCCCTTGCCGAGTAATTCATCCAGCTGTTTGTTTCGCAAATTTTAGGAAACACAGTGGTAAAAATTTGAATTCGGTTTCGCTAGGTAGAAATCATTTGATTTCTCTTTTTGTTTTTAGATGGCGTAGTTACGTCCGTATATAGTTATTTTAATAACTATTGTCTAGGATGGGAGAGATTTTTGTTTTGGTTCAGAGCAGTGGCTATACCGTTCTGACGAGACCTAAGGAGGTCGAAATACGTATCAGCGGTTGTCGCTGCCCTGTATCAAAACAAAAATCTAATACCGTCATTATGTTTTATTACTTACTTCGTTTGGAGTACCAGAAACTGAATTCACTACGAATTTTGACCAGGATGAACGGCATGTGGAATGCAATTTTAGATTCCCTTGCCGAGTAATTCATCCAGCTGTTTGTTTCGCAAATTTTAGGAAACACAGTGGCAAAAATTTGAATTCGGTTTCGCTAGGTAGAAATCGTTTGATTTCTCTTTTTGTTTAGATAAAAATTATAGCTGATTTAAAATTTTCTTTTCTTATCAGTTTCCCACTGTCTGTACTTCGTTTTAAAGCTGAATGGATATAGTTTAGAAAAAAATAATATTTTTCTACCGTAACACCTCTAAAAATGCTAACATTTTTTAAACAAAAATCTTAAAAATTTAACATTACTTTGTAATATTATTTCTAGCGAGGAAAGTTTTGAGTAAACAAATTCCTTGAGTAAACAAGGAGGTTTTTTTGCATATTCCTGTAATTTGATCTTCCATTTTGTTGGAAATCTTTATTGTGATGTTCGATCCTCTGCTTCTCTTGGATAACAAGTCTTTCCATGTTTTCTGCCTGCTCTCATAACATGTCCAAAGTATTTTAATTGTTGGAGATGGACCTTGCTGGATAGCATTTTGTTGACTTTTAGCTCATTTTAAATTGAAATATTGGCCCTGTAGTCGGCCCACTTCATCCGTGTCAATATTAAGCAGTTAATCAACCACAATGAGCTCACAATTCCACAATTCTTAAAAAGACACGTTTCGGGGTTTCGGCAAGTCGATCCTCAGCTTGACGATATACATGTAAAAATTAACGGAATATTAGTTGATGAGCAACCAAACATACATTTCTCTCCTTACGTATTTAATTGCCAAGTACGGCAAATTTAAATTTGTCGATGCATCATTTGGATTGGCCGCAAACTCTACCTTGCGAGCGCGGGATGAAATGTTATTTCGGGCTGGATAAGTACTTAAGAACATAAGTAATATTTAGTGCACTTCTTCTTCTTCACGTGCCATCTCCGCGACGGAGATTGGCAATAATCATGGCTATTCTGATCATTTAGTGCACGGACTGGCTTTTCTTTCTGGGATTTATTTTTATTTTCTAAAGTGATACTGTGATTACAGTCAAACCATTCAGATAGACCTTCCATAGGCCAGACTGCCGATTTTGTATTCGCGAACATACTTTTTAACAAATTCAGCACTTTAGTAGATAATCCTAAGTAACTCAACTTGTTAAAAAGGGCCTGCCGATCAACTGTATCAAAAGCAGCACTAAGTCCACAAAAATGTATAAACATTTTTTACTCCCCATGCATGTTAGATTTTTACTATACTCGTAAGATTAAAAATGTTGTCTATAGTTGAATAGCCGGTTCTATATCCTGCCTGGAACTCATTTAAAATGTTATTATTTTGTTCCCACGAGGTAAGTCTGGTCAAATTCTTTGGTTTGGTTACTGCATTGTAAGAAGCTAATACCTCGATAACTTTTTTTTACTTTCCATGTTTCCTTTCTTATAAAGAGGAAAAATTATTGCATCAAAAAACCCTGAGGCAAGTCTGGTTTGACGAAAAAATTATTATCAAGCCCAAGTACAAGCACTTTTCCGTTTTCTGGAAGAAACTTGTAGAACTCTGCAGCAATTCTATCCACTCCTGGTGCTTTATTTGGTTTGAAAGAATCCAATGCTATTTGAAGTTCTTCCATACTAAACGGCCGATCTAAATGTTTATTGAGGATAAGCGGTTCTGCATATAACACAGGACCTGCTGTTATCTCATGAAGTTAAAACCTTCCCCAATGGCCGAACTTCCAAACGTATACAGTCCAACAGCCTTCCAAAATTGTTTTATTTTTTTTTGTATCTCTTAAACTCAATGCATCATTCTTATAAAATTCGTTCTTTTTAAAGTCACAAAGGTGCTTGTATTCCTGTTTAACGTTCCTGTATATGTTTGTTGCATAAGTCGAGCTAATTTTTGTAGATACTCTGAGATATGTCATTACTTGCTTCCTCTTTCTTGCGCACTCACCATCAAACCATTGCTGGCTTTGTTTTTGCCATAAAAAGCCTACATTCTCCATTGTGTGCTGACTTTTTTATACATTGCTGTAGTAACTCTAAAGTTATCTCCGGTTGATCAGTCCACTCATTCACCCTATTAATTTCACAAGACATTCTTTCTTTATATTTTTCCGAATCAGTTTGGGTCCAAGTAATTTTAGGAAGCAGTGGCAAAACTTTACTAGTTGATCTCTGACCGCCATCGTCGAAGGTCAACTCCACTATTAGAGGCATATAGTCAAAATAATATTCACAACCTTTAAAAAAATTTTCTACTAAATTTAACATCGGTCTTGATACACATGCAAAATCTATGACAGAACTGTCCAACGGCCCTAAGAATGTATACTCCCCCTATATATCGCCTTTTGTTCTGCCATTCAAAATAACCAAATTAAAGTCGCCACATAATCAAATTACCTTTTTCCCATGATGATTAATCAACTCATCTTTAAAAACTCTTTGTTCACTCAGGCTTGTCCTTCTGCATACCCCATCTTCATCAAACTCATCACCTAGAATCCCTTCCTCCCCCAACCTTCCATTAAAATCACCTACAACTAAACTATTTTCAAAATTCTGATCTAAATTTTCTACTAAAACCCTTTCAACGTTTTCAAAACACTCCTCCCAGTACTCTCGTGGCCTCAGTTACACTGGAATAATGGTTACTTTTTCATCACCTACTTTTATATATATAATCATTTGACCATCCACTTCCCTCAAATTATGTTGTATCTTATGATTTACACCACACAACCATCCTCCACTCGCTCTACCAAAATTGTAACCATTTCAAAAGATTTAAAAGAAACTCATTATATATTTCGATTATATTTTTTTTTAATAAAACTAATAGCCCCATCTATCTGTCAAGTACCTACTTGTAGCCGACTCAAGGATTCTTCTGTAATTCCCAAATATATCCGGTAGATGAGCATATTTTTCAACTTGTCACTCACGCCCAATTTCCAGATTCAGGCGCCATGATAGCGCTTCGCTCTTTTCTGTTAAGACCGTCCAACCGTTAAGACGTGTTTCCAAAGTGGGTCTCAATTCAGAGGTGAGCAAATACATCCTTTTCTTGTCCATATTTCAGATAGATATTTATTTTTTTTAGACCCTTATTGGAGAGGCTATAATGCTGATATTATATTTCTAATACTCGTCGCAAGATAGTATTGCTATGGAGTTATTCCAGATCATGGCCCAGTAGCAGTATCTTTTTATGGAATCCCTAACCCCTCTTATCTAGGATGGTGGTGATTTGATATAGTACGTAGCTGAATCAATGGTTTATCTGGTGACATTAAATAAGAAGAGAAACAGAGCAGATTAAGGTTGTACCAATTTTTATTATACCTACTTTCAAGACAACAGAAATGATTATGAACTCAAAAAAAAAATGAAAATATAGTGAAGTGTTCTAATTTAATTTAAAGGTTTATTTTCTTCATTGTTCCTAGTTGATAAATAACTATATTATTTTCAATGTAAACAAATTTCGAAATTTGGGGTTAATATATATATATATATATATATATATATATATATATATATACATTCATTTTCTTTATAACCAATTCTTAATTTAATACGATACAAAGATTTTTTGTTTATGATAATGTTAACATAAAATAATATTTTGGAATCCCTTTGGGATGACGTAACTTTTAATGTTTTCTTTTTGTTCATTACTAAGAAATAATAAAGAATAGTTTTCTTGTAAACTTTCAATAAATCTTAATTTTTTTTTTTGCTCTTCCCCTTCGAGGATAAACCAGGGGTGGCGTCCAATAATAAATTATAATTTCATATTATCAAATTGTGCTTGAATTTAAGATACGATATAGTTTCTATATGTTTAAGAAAACCCCGCCCAATTCTCTTCGACAGTGAGCGATTCAGGCCTTGTATATATTATTGTAGCACGGCAAGTGTTACAAAATGGCGCCCTCCGACGTGGGGCGTGTATTAGATTTGCTCCATTTGTACCTTCGTTACAAAATGTCGCCCAGCGTGTGGGGCTTTTGAATATTCCTGTATCTTCAGTTTTTTTTCAATATTATTAGTTGTTTTGTACCCCCCTGTATATGTGGTTAATTAAGTCTGTATGTTTTGAACCATTTTTTTGGTTAAATTGTGTATTTGCTTTATCCAATTTTTCATTAAATCAACACTGCTACTATTTTAGAATTTTTTGCAAAGTATTTATATGTATTCGTTTTTAATCTTCGTAAAATTACGTAGAAATATTCTCGTCGTATTTTTAATTTTGTGAAATACTTAAAACGTATTTGGAATGATGTAATAATTTACTGCTTACATTCGAATTTCTTGTTGTCGGTATTCTTAATGCGGTGTTTTTCCAGACTCGTCTAGAATAAACATTCCATGTTAGAGAAATTTTGTTTATGTCCATAAATTAATTCGTATCTAAACGATGGCTTTCTTTGCAGTTCAGTCTTATTTGTTGATAGAACCATAATAATTATATTCCTCAATGTGTTTATTTTAAATAAACGAAATGGCTCTTAGCGTTCGGTATTTGAAAAATCAATTAAGTGAATTTTATTTCTTAACCTTGATTCATGGTTTTTATTTGCGGCAAACAGCCGGGAATTATATCTATATACAGGCTGTCCCGACCTACCTAATTTTAAAATATGTTATCTGGATTCGTGTAGAATACTTACGCGAAATATTCTTTTTTCGAGGATTTGAAGTTGAGTTCTTTGATAATAGGATGTTTTTAATATGTTTTTTTAGTCTGTTATCTGTTAAATTTTCTTTTTAATTTGTTTTTCGTTTATTTTAAAAATTTATTTTTTCATAGTTTAACTTTTTCGTACTTTGAAAAGAAAATTTTATTTCCTGAAAAGGAAAATGCTTTCTATATTTTACAGTCCATGGTTCTTTTGTTTTAAAAGTATAAGGAAGTAATGATATGACTTCGTTTCTCTCTGCCTAAGGCGTCTTTGTTGAGAATATAGAGCGGAAATATTGTTATTCTCCTTCTGTGATGTTAATTTTATGTCTTTGTGTGGTCAGATGTAGAAGTATGTTTTTGGTACTGGAACTTATTGTTATTTGTGGTTTTATCTTTTTCTTTTCTCGAGATGTCCTGTAGGACGTACAGGCACGTGACCTGTATTATTGTATCTTGAGTTATTTGTGTGATGTCAGAATACTGGTATATCCAGCAGCTTTCTTTTTTTGTCGTTGACATTTTTGCGGTGTTCTAATAGTTTATTAGACCACATATATCTTTTTGCTTTGAGACTTTTGGCTAAGGCTCAAAAGCTTTCATTTATTATCTTGTGTTCACGATATGGTACAAGTGAGGTTGAAGTAGTTTGCTGTTGTCTATTGTGACTCTTTGTATATACAGAGGTGAAACAACCCGCTGCCGCCTATTGTGAATTTATCTTTTATCTTTATGTCGACGTTAAGACCACGTTTGTTTAACAATTGAAATAGTTCTGGTGCTACCGTAAATGACCCACTGAGAATTAAAAGTTTATATTATTTTGACTCTGTTGGAATTCTGCTAAAGAATGGTAAACATTTCTTTGTGATTTGTATGACGACCATATTGGATTCAATTAGGTGTCAAAAATGTTTTACTGTTCAACCTTTTTTTATTGTTGTGGTGTGTTACATCCAACATCATGATTTTTTATTATTGACGATGGACTGTAATATTTTTCTATTTCTTTGGAAGATTGTAATAATTCTTCCGTTCCTTTTAAGTCTTATCGTAAGTTTTTGTTTCTTGAAAGACTCTTACGATTCTTTTTTTGTTTCTTTTGGAAACAACAGTTTTAGACTAAACTGTTTGTGAATCGATTATGGTTTGTATGCCATATACCCATTTTCTTTCTTCTTCTCCAATATTGTGTATTAACGGTTTGGATTTATTTTCTTCTTTCATATTCTTATGGAACTATTGGCCATCCTGCCTTTCTTCTAAAATGTTTAGTCCATTCTTAATTTTTAATTTTTTAGTTGATTCCCTTTACGCCTTTGCGTACTTAATCTTTGCTACCTTCTCCAGCGACTATTCAACCCCTCCGTGGCCCGTGTACAGGAAGAGTTGCGCTAACGCGAACTTTATCCTGGAGAGGATTCGTTTCCTTTCCAATTTTTTTTTGGCGTGGGGTCAGTACAGCACTGATACCCTAGTACTTAGTACATTGAATACCACTTTGCTTCGGCAAATCTGTCCCCTAGTGCTTCTTTCCCTTCAGAAAGTTGACACGTTTCAATTTTTTTGAGCTGTCTCGACAACCCTTGTTTTATGTCGGTGGTGTTGACTATTAGTCAGGGAGCATCCTGCTATAGTCAAGTGGATTAGTGGACCTATCCCTATTCCAATTAATAATTTTGTTTATCTCAGATGTTGTCGCAAAGAGACGAGCCTCTGGAAGTAGTGTAGGAGACTCCGCACGTCGATCTCCAGAGCAACTCAGTTTGGCTCGCACCCCAGTTCGTTGAACTGTTTTACTTTTTATTATTATAATATTGATCATTTATTGTGTTCAATATGTCTATATATATGTATATATGTCGTAATTCTTTTCGACATAAATTTTATTTTTATCTTATCTTATTCTACTTCGGTATTATTCTCTCTCTAGTTTGTATTGATCGAGATCTTAAGTTTATGCTACCCCGACCAAAAACCTATATTGATTTTAAGGGTGTTTGCAAAATTTAATCTCATTTTATTTTTAGAATGCCTTAGTAGAATGTGATATTTTTATGCTTATGTTAGTTTATATTACAATAAATTGTACATACCTTTAGTTGTCTTCAAGTGGATACAAAATTCAATTTATCTTATTTTACGGATTTATAAATCCAAGTAATTTTTTTTTGGTATCTATACCAAAGATATCAAGATTCCTCTGTCTAGTTACCAATGATAGTTCATTATAGTATCTGTTCATTTGCCTAAGTTTTACTCTTAGTGTGAAGACCTTCGAATTTCGACTCTCTATTCGAAACCCCCCAAAATAATGTTTGAAAAGATTATTGCTGTCTAACATCCTATATTCTGAATGGCCAGACACTGAGGAAGGCTAGGGATGAAGTAAGCGGATTCCCGCTAGTTGACTCGTCGGAATGATAAGCCATTCATAATTGTATTTCAGTAATAAATCTAGAATAACAGCCTACCGCGTCAGGAAACTTTTTTAGTTCTCCAATACCTGTTTAGTTATGTAATCTAGAATTATTTAGACCCTACCCGAAGTTGACCCTACCCGAAGTTGACCTACCAATGTTGTCCCTATTATAGGCGGATGATACACGTTAGTTATCACAAATTCTAGTTGTCATACTAATAACTAAACATCAGCTTTTTTTGTTTCTAAATATAGATGTGTCTTACAGAAATTCTGATGTCTACCTTTCCCAGTAAACTTATTAAGGCTTGTCTTTGTAGAACTTTAATGTACCCAATTTTGAACTATTAGTAACTCTTTCCTTTTATTTGTGTATTTCTAAATGTGTCTATAATGACGCGCTGCGTTATTACCTTATGTTATTCGTGGATTAAGTCATAGATGAAAGACTCTATGCTTCCGAACAAACGATGACACATTTGTATTTTGTATCTTATGGCGTTAATGATACGATTGTATTATTATTCTTATGTTATTCGTGGATTAAGTCATAGATGAAAGACTCTACGCTTCCGAACAAACGATAACATTATTTTTTTTTGTGTTTTATTGTGTTAGGTCTCATAACGACTACGCAGTAAATTATCTGTTTTGTATCTTGGTGACAACACTAGTATGTTTTGCTTTATATTACTTATGAAATTTCAAATAATAATATCTTAATTATATTGTTTCGATTGAATGCGAGCATTTGGTCTCAAATAATGATTTGTAGATATGTTTTGTTTTATTCCGCTTTGTTTATGATATTGGTTATAGGTGAAATACCCTATGCATTTTGAGAGTGAGAATGCAATTTTTTTTTGTTTACATTTTTATAGTTGAGTCATTTCTATGCGTTCTGTTTCGCTTTGTTCTGAAATCTTTGAGTTGTTCCCACGTGAGTTGTGAAAGAAGGATTCTGTGAGTCCAGATTGTAGCTACATTTGTCCATTCTGTTTGTCTTACCTCTCCGTATATCTATTCCCACTTTTGAAAAGGTTAGTATGGTGTGCCACCATGCCTAGTCCGATTCCACGCTGGTACCCAGTTGAAATCGTGGGGAGGGCTGTGTAACCATTTCAAAAGATTTAAAAGAAACTCATTATATATTTCGATTATATTTTTTTTTAATAAAACTAATAGCCCCATCTATCTGTCAAGTACCTACTTGTAGCCGACTCAAGGATTCTTCTGTAATTCCCAAATATATCCGGTAGATGAGCATATTTTTCAACTTGTCACTCACGCCCAATTTCCAGATTCAGGCGCCATGATAGCGCTTCGCTCTTTTCTGTTAAGACCGTCCAACCGTTAAGACGTGTTTCCAAAGTGGGTCTCAATTCAGAGGTGAGCAAATACATCCTTTTCTTGTCCATATTTCAGATAGATATTTATTTTTTTTAGACCCTTATTGGAGAGGCTATAATGCTGATATTATATTTCTAATACTCGTCGCAAGATAGTATTGCTATGGAGTTATTCCAGATCATGGCCCAGTAGCAGTATCTTTTTATGGAATCCCTAACCCCTCTTATCTAGGATGGTGGTGATTTGATATAGTACGTAGCTGAATCAATGGTTTATTTGGTGACATTAAATAAGAAGAGAAACAGAGCAGATTAAGGTTGTACCAATTTTTATTATACCTACTTTCAAGACAACAGAAATGATTATGAACTCAAAAAAAAAATGAAAATATAGTGAAGTGTTCTAATTTAATTTAAAGGTTTATTTTCTTCATTGTTCCTAGTTGATAAATAACTATATTATTTTCAATGTAAACAAATTTCGAAATTTGGGGTTAATATATATATATATATATATATATATATATATATATATATATATATATATATATATATATATATATATATATACATTCATTTTCTTTATAACCAATTCTTAATTTAATACGATACAAAGATTTTTTGTTTATGATAATGTTAACATAAAATAATATTTTGGAATCCCTTTGGGATGACGTAACTTTTAATGTTTTCTTTTTGTTCATTACTAAGAAATAATAAAGAATAGTTTTCTTGTAAACTTTCAATAAATCTTAATTTTTTTTTTGCTCTTCCCCTTCGAGGATAAACCAGGGGTGGCGTCCAATAATAAATTATAATTTCATATTATCAAATTGTGCTTGAATTTAAGATACGATATAGTTTCTATATGTTTAAGAAAACCCCGCCCAATTCTCTTCGACAGTGAGCGATTCAGGCCTTGTATATATTATTGTAGCACGGCAAGTGTTACAAAATTCGAAAATCTCACAGCTGCCTATGTATATAACTTGTATCTATTATTAAAAACCTTATCAGTAAATACAGTTTCTACATGCGTTTCACATTTATTTGAAATATAAAAGAGAAAATGTCGTCCTGTATGCTGGACGTTCAAAGAGAGAAAGGAAAGATGAATTGCGGGAAAGTTATCAGCGCTCGGTTTTTGAGGCCAAAGTCAGAACTATTATGAGGTACAGTTTGATCCTTCAGATGCTTCCGCACTCGGCGGATAGATGGCGTGAGCACATTGATTTAAATATTTACTAGCAATTTTAGTAATAAATTTTTAAAACTTTGAAAAATAATTTTAAACGGTTACAGTATGTCTATCAAGAATTTTTTCTATTACTTTCGACAGAAATTATGTAAGACTGTTCGACTAGGTAGGGCGTTGTCTTCTATGTCTCTCCTATTTTTGTATGTACAGTTATCTAAGTATAAGTATAACGAGTTATAGATCATGGTGATCCTTTTAGGGACCAACCGCTCTCCTATTTGTATTCTGATTTCTGAACTATTTGTAGGTAATAAGGAAGAAATCAATGAAAGTGAATTGGTTCAACTCGCAGGACTAAAAATACAGTTGCCCCGCGTCAATATTCCAGTTCTTCATGCAATTTCAATACCTAGTACAGCCACAGCCCATGAACTAAATGTAGCAAAAAAACATAAAGCCAAAATAGGACGTTTCAGCCAGGCAGAAGATGAAGTGATAAAAAAGAATTGGGAAACTTTGTGCAAGGTATTCATTATTTATATTATGTTTATAAAGGTGGGTACACATATGCGAGCCGAACTGTTTGCGAACTGCTCGTGAGCTGTTCGCGAAGAGTTCGTTGAAAATATGTTTATGTTCAGACTATCCAATACCCTAAGTATCTAATAACAAACCGAGAATTAATTTACTTCGTTATTCTAAACATTTCGGTATTTTGTTTACATTATCTGTTATTAATTTCTCTCGTTACTTTTGAATAAGCCGCGCTCGTTCAGCAATTTTGTTTAACCGAATGATCTCATCGCACACTTAGAAACAATTTATAGTCTCGAACTTCGTCCAAATTTAACTGCGAATCCGAACTAGTGTTGGAGAAAAAGTAACTATTCGTTACAAAGTATTCGTTACTTTAGAGTAACCGAAGTAACGAATACATATCCTCAAACCAAATCGTTACTTTGATTACTTTATGTACCGATTACCGACTTACTACCGATACCGAAATAACATATGAATAACGAGTAGTATATACGAGTAACGAGTACGGCTGAAGCGTCTACCCTGCTTCGAATTATTTCGGAGGTACAATACCGACTCCGACTACTACCGACCGATGTACAGTCCCTATACCGATATGCCGATACGCAGACATAGAGACATATGAAACGAGAGTATATAGGTATTTTACGAAGATAGGAATACCGCTGGAGCAGGGTCTAATATTCAAATGTTTTGTTGTGATATTGGATGTGATTATGAACAAATGGAAAAGGAATATATGCGTATAATAAAAAATATTTATTTTATTTATTTAAAAATTGAGTTATTTACTTTATACTTTATATATGTTTTACGTGTAAAAGATTAATTGTAAAAAAATAACCTGGGATTGTAATTTCTTTAAAGCAGATCTTACACGCCCCAAGCTATATAGTTTTGTTTTTAAAAGATATTTTCCAATTTCCAGATGTTAAAGTTGATAAATAATAAATCAGATATATTTTTTATGCCCTAAAACGTATTTTTTAAGAATTAATTATGGGCCTAGAGTCTTCCTATTGTATGCCTAGTCGGTTTACCATAACAAATTCCTTCCTACCACAAAAATATGAACAAAAAAGGGAAAAATTAAAAGCGTTACTGACGAAAACCAATGCCATTAATCTTACAACTGGCTCCTGGACTGCTTAACATTCCCATACTAGCTACATAGGTTACACCGCCCATTTTATTACTGATGAATGGATTTTATATTCATGTCTACTTAGGATTCATCAGTATGATGAAAGTCATACTGCTGAACATTTAAAAGAAGAATTGACTAATGTTGTTAATGAGTGGGAAATTTTTAACAAAGTATTTGCTGTCACCTAGCTGGAAAATTGGCCTATAATGATATTGACATGGAAGAATCCCATTCACAGGTCGAAGAAGAGGAAAATTTAATATGGGAAGATTTTGACAAATTTGTTCAAACACCCAAACAGGCGGATTCAAAAGTCAACGCTATTTTATAAGTAAAATCGTATTTAAACGAAAACTTAATATTCAGAAAAGAGTATCCTCTCGACTGATGGAAATCTAGAGTTTCATTATACCCCTATCTCTCAGAATTGGTTAATAAATATTTATGTATAATGTCTACCTCCGTTCCATCAGAACGAGTGTTTTCTAAATCCGGGATATTAATATCTGAACGAAGGAATCGGTTGAAACGAAAAAATGTGGAAATGATTATGTTTTTACATTGCAATCAACAGTTATAGTAGTTTTAAATAACATGTTGTACAGAATGTATTTATATTGCTTTTTTGCAGTTTTGTATTTATTATTTTTTTTATTGTTTGAGTTGATATATTTCTTTATTAAATTTTTTATATTGAGCTGACATTTATTATTTAAATTTAAATAAAATTTTATTCTATCTGAATAATCCAATTTCAAAAATGTGCCACATAAATATGAAGTTTTAAATAGCTCCTATTAAATATGATTACCCGAAGTAATCAGAGTAATCAAAGTAATCAAAGTAACGAATACTTTATATGATTACTCGATACAAAAGTAACGATTTGTAACGAGTACTCAAAAGTAACGAAATTCTCCGTCACTAATCCGAACATTCTTTGTGTTAGTCCCCAAAACCGACAGGCTATGGTTCCTGACGAGCAACGAATGAACAGCTCGCAAGCGGTTCGTCCCGTCGTACAAATTAACGAATATAGCGTTCACAAACGGTTCGCGACGCGAACAGTTCTGCTCGCATATGTGTACCCGCCTTTACATATCTGCTATGTTTGTTAGTTAAGAGAAAGAAAAATACTTTTCAAATTGCCACGCGTGTTACAATCTGAAATATTATTAGATTCTGTTTACACAAGTCTAGGAAGAAAAAAGTTGAAAAAAATCTTATAGATATTTGAAGATTCTAAAAAGGATAGGGATAGATGAGGGGTAGCTGGTAAAAAATCTGTGAAGACGTACAGCGGATTTTGCTTTGGTTTTTTTTAACAATTTTAAAAAGTGAGAAAAAGATTTTTGAAGTGAATAATTCTTAGCGCTTCTATTTTTTTATAGCTCGAGAACGACTAGATCGATTAGGCTATTTTATATTTAAAAATATTTGTATTCACTTCAATAAAAAATTATAACAAATAATAAAAAATTATACAAAATTATAAAAAATTAAACAAAATTAAATACAATTAAATAAAATTGAATAAAGTTAAAAATAAAATTAATTAAAATAAACAAAAGTTTATTTTAGAAATTTTAATTTAAAATTAATTAGTATATCCTGCTACAATTCATGATAATTTTTAGAATATAATGATAATCAAAATGAAATATATAATCATAAATATTTAACAAATTTTGAAAACTACTAAAATCATTTTTTAAACACACAAGTGTTTAAACTGTGGGAGTTGAGGCTTTCGCAGTAGTTTATCCAACTTTGTTTTTTTCTAATTTAAAATTTTTTTTGATAATGCATCCAATTTTTTATATTCAATTAAATTATGAATATTGGGATTTGTTTTATAACCTCTATATGCTGTTTTACGGTTATTTGCAGCTGTTTCGCAGTTATTATTCCACCATGGTTTCGGAATCTTTTCTGTAGGATATTTTTTGATACTTTTGGAAAAGCAATGGATGCGCGTCTGTTTATTTCATTAACTAATTCCTCATAAGTTTGAGGAAGTTTTTCTGAAGAAAAGTTGGATGAATACAAATTCCAATTTGCTTTATTTAGATTCCATCTTTTTTGTGTATTGTTAACAGGTGATGTTGCTCGTTTGGAATTTTCCAATGCGATGGTCAAGGGTAGATGGTCAGAACCATGTGGATCTTGAATAATCATGAGCATGAGCGGCATGTGAATCTTGAATAACAGACCAAGTTAATTTAGATATAATGTCCTCGGTGCAAATTGTTATGTCGATTGCTGATGGACTGGAACTTAGTGCAATAGTTGGAGAACCATAATTTAAGTATAATAGATTACATTGTTCTATCGCCTCTAATAAAAATTTACCGTGAGTATCATTAGTTTCGCATCCCCATGCCATGTTGTGATCGTTGAAGTCCCCTCCAATGATAAATGGCGGAGGAATGTGTTGAAAAGAATGGATCCATTCTTCAACTGTTACACTAGTACGTGGTTCTTTGTATATGGATATTATATGTGTAGGTTTATTGATACAAGAAAGTTTAACAGCCATGCATGTGTAAGTAAAATTATAATTATCTAATAAATTTACTTCTTCTGCAATTATTTTATCTTTAATTAAAATTGCTGTACCTCCATAGCCATCTGGGTGATTAGATCTAAAGCAATTATAACCAGAGAAGTTATAAAATGTTCCTGGTTTAAACCATGTTTCTGATAACATGGCCACATACACATTTTTTTTAATAAGTAAGGCTTCTAGATTTGGTTTATTAGAAACTGCTGAGCGGCAGTTCCATTGTAAAAAATTTATAGGGCTAGTTATGTCAGAAGATGACTTTTGTCGAAGTAAGTCTTCTTGCTAGATCGATGCCGTAGTTAAGTATTTATTGATTTGTTGTATAATCTCTGTTTTTGATGTGTCTAAATTTTCGGTAAGTTTTAATGAACTAATTATATTAAGAACCAATTCTAAAATTACATTATTTAAATCTGATGATACTCTTTGTGTCTGCAAATTGGTTGTATTTCTATTCTCTGTATATTTAAAGGTATTATGAATACCACCTTTTTGTCTAGGGATATTTATTGGGGAAATTATTTCTTTTCTAGCTGATTCCAAAGGATCGGGAGAACTTGGACGTTGTCGCTTTAAATTTGATTTTTCTGGACTACTGCTCGTATAGAACATTTATGAAGAGAACTTTTTTGCGAACGAACCAGTTTGATTTGGTTACTTGATAGTTACTTGATAGGGTTGATCATTGGTATTAGAGTTGGTTGGCAAGGAATAACTATTATGTCTGGCGGCGATATTGGCATATGAGATTTTCTGTATTTGTTTAGAGGCATCAAAGAAATTTAGATTTACTGATGATATGGTATTCTTGATTTGTTTTTGCCTAGAGAACTCAGGGCATGCACTTAGATGTGTCGTAAAATGACTACCTTGACAGCTGAAACAACTAGTATATATATTTACTGTACAATCTTTTGTGTTATGAAAATCATGACATTTATTGCACCTGGGACGTGCTTTGCATTGAGATCCAAAATGTCCAAAACGAAGGCAAGAGAAACATAATAAAACTTTTTGAACATAAGGTTCGACTTCTTTAAATACTTTATTAATTATGACATATTTTGGAAGAGTTTGTGCTTTAAAATTTACAATACCTGATTTGGTTGGAACCTTGTCTATTACTGTTTTATCTTCGATATGTTTTTCTACCTTTCTATTTATTCTTCTAACCGAAACTACTTCAAACTTACAGTGCATGTCCTATTGTTTAATTTTATTTTTAATGTATTCCTCAGAAAATTCAGTATCTATGTCTTTAATTATACCCTGTCTATGTAGTATAAACTTCGGAACGTAAACATCAAAATTGTTGTTTGTAAATAATGAGCAAGTTTTTTGATTGATTAAAAGTTGGCTGATTAATAGTCTTTAAATTTAATTCTAATTCTATTCTTGCCGATTGAATCAATACTAGTCATTTTGCTATCTAAATTCGAAAAATTTGATAGTATAATATCCCCGATTCTGATACCATTTATCTTACCTTTAAAATCAGGAGTATTATTTTCTATATATACATGAAAAGGACCTGTATCACTGCTCTGATATAGAAATTATTCTCTTAAATTTTCTGTAGAATTATTAGTTTTACTACTTACAGTTTCTCCGTTGTTTTTGAGTTACCGTCTCATGTGTTGTTTATATTGGATTTTATTTTTTCTATATTAACATCTTCCTCCATCCGAGTAATATCTGGAGGTCTTTCCGCATAATCCATATTAAGTTTTTAATAATTTAACACTTTGTATCTATCTTACACTTATTAACACTTATCGTATCCAAACGGTAACCCCTAATGGGGGTAAAATAAATTCAAATACACTAAAGTTTTATATTTTTCTTAGTCACAAATTGTTTTACAAAAAACTTTTCATTTTATATAGAGATAACGTTAATGAGCTTCGAACGATTAAAATTACTTCCTCGTACAAAGGCCACAACTAGACTCATGTTCTAAACAGTTATAATAACTGATATTTTTTATGTCACATGGTTGTAAGTAGGCTCCCTGAAAAGCTGGTAAAAAAATTTACTTTCAAAAAAAAAACAGTACCTTCTATGACCAATACCAATAAACAGGCCGAGATAATACAGCGGAAAGTTCTCCCCTCCACATTTCCTTGGCGTTCTGTTACGAGTACCATCGCTTTAACGGATTACCACTTTTTACTTTTTACTGAAAATTTAACGGTTTCTAAATGAAGATCTATACTTAATGGTCCAACTTATAGATGGCATATACAGTGAAGGAGTAAAAAGTTATAACCCATTAAAATTATGGTACTCGTACAATCCGTTTCTGATGTTGATGACCAACTTGGCAATCCATATTTTGTACACTGCTGCTATGAAAATATATGTGGTTATTGTGTTGAACAACGTACGTATATTTTTCAACCAAGAAATCCTTTCCAAGAAGCCTTTCTGGTCCTAGTTTTCTTTGTACTTTTCCCTGTAAAATTAATTGCAGCAACCCATATATTTCGCCTATCCTCATGATATGTCCTAGGTATTCGATTTTTGCTGTTTTTATTGTGGTTAACATCAACGGAAATGTACCATGAATTACGGAATCTGGAATATACAGGGAATCCGGAACAAGCAACAAGAAATTATGCAGACCGAAAATTAGATAGCCATTCTCTCTGAGACCAAGAAAAAAGGAAATGGAAGCGAAAGCATACACGAACGTTTCTCCTAAGAGGAACTCTCGCTTCTCAGTGACGATTCTCCTAAGAGGAATACAAATAACAATTCTGGGAGTATATGCCGTAAATGATGACTACTCAGCACAAGAAAAGGAAGCTTTTGAAGAAGACTGTAGAAAAATCCTGAACGAAATTCCTAACAGCAATGAGATTATATGCGGAGGAGACCTTAATGCCAGAGTAGGAAAACAAGTACAAAGTAAAGTGGTAGGCATGCATGGAGAAGAAACTGTTAACAACAACGGAGAAAGACTCATAAATATATGCCAACAATATGAGTTAAAGATTTTGAATGGTTTTTTCGCTCACAAGAATTTTTCATAAATACACCTGGTATCAGCACACAAGAGGTCTAAAATCGATAATAGATTATTTCATAACAAGACAACAAACTAAGTTAAGAGTGGAGGACGTAAAGGTGAATAGAGGAACAGAGTGCGGCTCGGACCACTGCCTGATAATAGGAAAAATATATACACCATTCGTAGACGGAACCACACAGACATCAACAAAGAACACAGAGAAAAAATAGAAAGAACTACGTACACCTTAGACAATCTAGATAACGAGAGCACACAGCTACTTTACTCATGGAGATTAACACAAAAACTACAGGAATCACACAGATCAACGATGGATGAATACGAACATACAAAAAACTGCATGAAATACGCAGCGCTAGAAGCCTTAGGGCCACAAGTACGGAGAGTAGATAAACCATATTGGTGGGATAAAGAAGTGGAAGAAAAGATAAAACGAAAGAAGTATATCAAAAGGTATTACAACAGGGAGACGAACAAACGAGACGTAGTTAAAAAGAAAAATAGTGCATGGGAACAAAAATGCCAATACCTACACAACCATATAGGAGGGAAAAAGA
The DNA here is from genome assembly GCF_040954645.1 of Diabrotica undecimpunctata. Lineage (NCBI taxonomy): Eukaryota > Metazoa > Arthropoda > Insecta > Coleoptera > Chrysomelidae > Diabrotica > Diabrotica undecimpunctata. The sequence goes on from NC_092811.1 coordinate 100,498,543, forward strand.
GCTTTGAAGCCTGGAGAACTATAAAAACGATGAGAACATGGACAAAAAACCAAGTCATAATAAATAGAATACCAGAGAACACATAGGTAGAGCATTTTGAGAACTTATTAACAAAGAGAAGAGAAAGGTTTAAACAGACAAATGAACAAGTGGAAGTAGAAGGAAGAATAGAAATATTAATAGAACAAGTGAAAGAGGCAGTTAAGGGAATGAAATTAAGAAAATCGGAAATTAAGACGGAATACATCCAGAGTTGATTAGGTATGGATCATCAAAACTGTTTGAAATGATCCGAAAATTATTCCAAAGATGCTTAAACGGAGAAGAAGTTCCAGAAGAATGGAGACAATCGGATATCTCTCCAATACACAAGAAAGGCACAAAGATGGATCCTAAAAACTATAGAGGGATCGCAGTGATAGTATAGGCCGACTATACTCAAAAGTACTACGAAACCTGATAGAAAATTATATTAAAGACAAACAACCCGAAGAACAAGCGGGATTTAGGGCCGGAGGCTCCACTATGGATAATATTTTCACATTAAAAATTGAAATGGAAAAACGAGTGCAGAGAAATAGAGAAACCCATATAGCTTTAATAGATTTGGAAAAAGCATATGATAGTATGCCGATCTCCCAACTATGGATAGAAATGGGTAACTTAAAAATAAACCCAATTCTTATTAACACCACTCAAAAATATTACGAACAAAACTTTGCAAGAATTAAAATGGGACAAGAAATCACCTTTCCTTTTCAAACAACAAAGGGACTAAGACAAGGCTGCTGTCTGTCACCCACCTTATTTAAAATCTATTTGGACAGATCCTTAGTGAAATGGGTAAAAAAATGTAGAAACATGGGAATAACGGTGGAAGAAAACGCGCTATATACACTTTTCTTTGCGGATGACCAGGTAGTAATTGCCGAAGACAGCTACGATCTTAGCTATATGGTAAGAAAACTGCAAGAAGAATATGAGGTGGCAGGTCTAAACATGAGTATGACAAAATGTGAATATCTCTCAGTGGGAACAGATGAAATATGTGACCTAGTTTTGGAAGACGACAAAATCAAAGGCGTGCAATCCTGTAAATATTTGGGGGTCATTTTCAACAAGAAGCGAAATAGCGCATATGAAATCAGGGAAAGAATAAACAAGGGCAGAGCAGCGACCCGTGCCTTAAACTCTCTTCTCTGGCAAAAAACAATTCGACGAGAAACCAAAAAACACATTTACGGTAGTATAGTCCAAAGTATTACACTTTACGGTTCGGAAGTATGGGACGTCACCAAAGCTAATAGAAACAAACTTATGACGACAAAAATGGATTATCTGAAACGAAGCTGCGGTAGATCGAAACTGGAGAGAGTTAGAAACGAACAAATAAACGAAATGAAAATGGATCGAAATATCAATGATGACATAGAAAGAAAACAATTAATCTAGAAGTCTAGCCTAGAAGACTACTGGAATAGATCCCTCCTGAAAGAAAAAAGAGAGGACGACCACGGAGAAGTTGGCGCAACGATATTGATGAAGCAATGGCGGCAAGAGACTTAGAAGAGGTAACTGCACATGACAGAAAAAGATGGAAATTGGGGGCGGAGAAGCGGCGACAGCCGTAATCAATCTGTTATTAAAAAAAAATGTGGTCAACAGCTCTTTTCGTCTTGTATTTTTAACAAAACGTCCTGATTAGTAACGTGGTCGGTATAAGGTATCTTCAGCATTCGACGATAAAGTCACATTTCGAAAGCCTTAATTTTCTTGCAGATAGCGTCTGTGAGAGTCCACGACTCAACTCCGTATAACAGTATAGCATTGATATAACATCGTAGTAACCTGATATTTTACCCTTATTTGATAGCTTAGCCATTTTTTTAAATGCAGATGTTGCTTTGTCTATCCTACATTTGCTTTCTAAGGAATGGTCCCAATTTTCATTGAAGTTCATACCAAGGTAGGTGTATGTTTTTACCCTTTCTATCGGTTGTACAATCATACTTATCTTTGGTTATGGTAATCCAGCTGCCGATTTTCAGTGCTAGATTTTATATGCCACTCATATTTAGGAGGTATCCTACTATGCCCTACGTGGGAAGACGCCCGATAGAATAATCTAATAAAAAACTCATAGAAACAATGTACATAACTTTCTGCAATTTGTAATAAAGCATAAGAGAGTAAAGACGTGCTTAAAATTCAACATCAAAGAGTGAGTGACTTGGATTAAATCTTTAAAAACCTCTAGTTGTTTTCTGTCATACTAACTGTACTTTTTCTGAAGCATAGTTAGAGGCATATAGTTATTTTGATTTATTTTGGTTTATTATCTCGTAATCATGCATCATTTGTTCCCATTCTTTCTTCTGTTAGTTGTCTGTGTAGTTAAGGTGGTAGGCTGTTTTAACATCTTTCACATATGATCTCTAATTTATTCATCATCATCGTTCTGGCTTTACAACACTGCGTGGATCCTAGCCTCCTTAAGAATTGCTCTCCAGTCGTCCCTATCTGTCGTTTTTCTCCGCCAAGCACGTATTCCGAAGTTGTATCGTCTTCTCCACACTCTATTGTCATTCAGTGCTCCATAGATTCGCTTTAGTACTTTTCTTTCGAAACATCCTAACATGTTTTCATCATTTTTTGTTAGAGTCCAAATCTGTGAACCATATGGTAGGACTGGCCGTATTATAATTGTGGATTTAAGGAGATTGAGCCCAAAATAGCATCTGTTGGCCGTGCAAATTCTGCGGTTTATCTCTACGGTAGTATTATTTTCAGTGTTAAGGAGCGCTCCCAGGTATACAAATTCGTTCACTGTTCGATGACGTCGTTTTCTATAACAAGTGGTCGTAGGATTTGTGGTTGCATGCTTATTTTCATATACTTCGTTTTGTTGGTGTTTATTATTACGACTATTCTTTTAATGCTACATACTCCTCTCATACAGCGTTTTCCGTTCTCCCAACAATATTGATATTATCAGCATAGGCCAGGATTTGCACTGAATTATTATATATTGAACCAGTGGTTGTGATTTGTGACATACGTATTACTTTTTCCAGAGCCAGATTGAACAGTATACCAAAGAGGAGGTCTCCCTGGCGCATTTGTTTTAAAAGGTTCAGACAGTTCCCCCTGAATTCGTACTCTACATTCAACTTTTTTAAGAGTTAGTCTTGTTAATGTAGTCTATAAATATGTGATGAGTATCAATGCCATATTTTAGTGTTTTTTCAAAAATTTGTTTCACGGATTTACCACGTCTGAAACCAGCCTGGTATTTTCCTACTATCCGTTCTGCATATGGTGCCATACGATGACATAGCACTGTGGAAAATATTTTATTCGCTGCATTTAGAAGCGTAATTTCTCTGTGGTTAGAGAATTCAAAGATATCTTCTTTTTTGTGTATGGTGCAAAATATTCCAATATTCCAATCATTGGGGAGGGATTTCTGTGTCCATATTTCTTTTATCGGCTACTGTAATGCCATTATTTTATCAAGGCTACCTTCTTTATATAGTTCAGCTGGGAGATTATCTATTCCGGGTGATTTGTTTCTGGCTAGCTTTTTAACTGCATCTTTAACTTCAAGAATCGTTGGTGGTTCCTCTTCCCCCTCGTCTGTTTCACTCACCTCATCTCTTTCGTCTTCCAGGTTTTCCTCTTCTTCCTCTATATTAAGTGCCTGGTTATAGTATTCCACCCATCTATTCAATACATCTTCCCTTGTTGTTAATAGGTCGCCATTCTGACTTCTGCATTGTCTTGTATATATATATATATATATATATATATATATATATATATATATACATATATATGTATGAACTCCTAAGTGGAGCATAGAGCTTCAGTGAAAACGCGCCATCGGGTTCTATTTTGCGCTAAGGCCTTCACCTCATTCCAAGACTTTCCTTGGCCTCTTATCTCGTCCATGATGGATCTTCTCCAAGTTTGTACTGGGCGACCACTTTTTCTTTTCCCTTGGGGATTCCACTCTAGGGCAGTCTTTGCGATACTGGAACTATTTTTTCGGAGTGTGTGACCGATCCAACCCCACTTTCTGGACTTAATTTCATTTTGTACCCTCTTTTGTTCGGTCAGGTGTAGCAGATCTTCGTTTTACTGATGGTGACGTTCGTGATGGTGTTACGCCAGAATATACGAACAATTCTTCGTAGACATTTGTTAACAAAGACCTGCAGTTTGTCTGTGAGGGTGTTTGTCACTTTCCAGGTTTCACATCCGTAGAGTAGAACAGACATGACATTTGATTGGAATATTCGGATCTTTGTCCTTGTAGTATACTCGCCAGATCTCCAAACAGGGTTGAGCGTGCTGATAGCTTGTTGGGCTTTTCGTATCTTCATACGAATATCGTCTTCTGTACCTCCGTTTTTTGTTATGACACTTCCAATCTGCATGTTGTCGATAGTAAATAGCGTGTTGTTCCTTGCATTTATTCTCATGGACTTGGTTTTACTAATATTGATTTTCAAACCTATTTTATTGGCTTCAGTGGAAAGTGTTTCCAATTATTAAAGCCAGATCTTGGAACCTTTGACCTAATAGGCAGATATCGCCCGCGTATTCTAGATCGCTTAGGCATGTGGTTAACGTCCATTGTATCCCTCTTGTGTCGGAGTCTAGTTTGGAGAGAACGTACTCTATAGCTATGTTAAAAAGAAACGGAGAAAGCACGCATCCCTGTCTAACACCAGTAAGTACGTCGAATTCGTCACTGTTGATCCCATTGTGTGTCACGCTGCATTTCGCATCAGTACCTAGTGACTTTATAATAGAAATTATTTTTTGCGGGATGTTTCTTAGCCCTAAAATTTTCCATACAGCAGCGTGAGACAAGCTATTAAAGGCACTATCAAAATCAACAAAAATCATGTATAGGGGTGTGTTCCATTCAAGCGATTGTTCCATTATTAACCTCATAGTATTAATGTGGTCTATGCAGGAGGATTCTGGTCTAAAGCCTGCTTGATTAGCTCGAAACTCAACCTTGTTTGTTATTCTTTTCAGTATGATGGTCGTGAAAATTTTATTTATGACAGTAAGCAAGGTTATTCCTCTCCAATTTTTGCCATACCTCTCGGATTATGGGGAGCAAAAGTTCAGCAGTTAGATGCGGATCAGCTTTAAGTATTTCAGCAGCAATGTTATCGATTCCCGGTGACTTGTTGTTTCTCAGAGATTTGATAGCTGTTATTATCTCCGTTTTGGAAGGGGCCTCGCAAGAAATATGCAAGTCTATATTCTGCGGGTTTTCGACAATTTCGTCTGCGTTATCTCTGGGAATACCTAGCATCTCCTGAAAATGCTCTTTCTATCTCTCTACTTGGTCATCTGTTGTAGTAAGTAATTCGCCTGTCTTGGATCTTACAATGTTCGAACAGTTGGACCCTTTTTGTGTTAATCGTCTAGTAATTTGGTAAAGCTCCCTAGTTCTGTTGTGTTGTGCAGCTGTTTCTGCTTGTTTTGCCAGTTCTCCAGCCCACCTTCTTTTGTCTCTTCTTGCTTTTCTTTTAGCATTGTCTTGTGGTTGCCTTGAATTATTTTCTGTTGATGTTAACTTTCTTATAGAATGCTCCGAATTCTTTCTCTGCGTTGAGGTTTTCTATATATTTAAGTTCTTCATTTAGGTGGTTTCGTTTTTTTCTTTTGTTTATCAGCTTTTCTTCTCTTCTCTTTGTCTGTTAATTCTCTACAGTTGTTCTAGTCCTTCGAGTAAGCATCTTTCTGTAGGCTTCATTTTTTTCTTTTGTTGTGTTCTTGCATTCATCGTCAAACCAATGATTTTTACGGGCACAAATTTCTCTTCCTATATCCTCTTTCGCTGCTGCTTCAATGTCTTGCTTTATTCTGGTCCAGTAGTAATCTATATATGTCTGGCCTTCTTCATTTACATTTTGATTCCTTAGCCTGTTGGTGATGTTTTCCGAGTACCGTTCTTCAATGGTCGCATCTCTCAGCTTTTGCACATTCCATTTTTTTGTATCCATTTTATTTTCTTTATTAGTGTTTGAAATTCTATCCCTATATGTTGAGACCACTAGGCAAGGATCTGAGTCTATGTTTGCGCCTCTATAGGTTACCTTGTGTATGTTCTTGTGTTCACAATAGGTGCTATCGACTGCCATATTGAGTGCTGCTGCTAAGTTTATCAGTCGTAATCCATTGTCGCTATCGCTTATGTTGTGTAGGCTATGCTTTCCTATCGTGCGCACGAAAACTCGCTCTCGTCCTACTCTTGCATTCATGTCACATCTTAATGTCATTTCTGGGATATCTCCTATAGGCTTGCTCCAGGTCTTCGAAGAACTGTTCTTTTATTTCGCCTGGTTTGTCATCAGTTGGGACATGTGTATTGATCAAACTGTAATTAAAGAAATTCCCTTCTAAGCCCAAATAGCACATTCTTTGACTGTAGGCTTTAAAGTCAATAATAAGGCCTTTTGTTCTTCGGTTTACAATAAATCCCACCCCATCTATATATTCGCTTTCATTGCAGCTGTAATATATGAAATGGGCCACTCTTGTCAAGAGTGCCAGTTCCCGTCCACCGCATTTTCTGCAGTGCTAAAACATCTACTTTGTATGTGTTCACTATGTCTAGTAAAGATGTGAGTTCTCCAGTTCGGTACAGGGTTCGGATATTCCATGTTCCTAATCTTAATTCCATTTTTCGTTTGCAGAGTCGTCGTCGTGAGTTCCGTCCGGCTAATAGTTCCTGAGGTTCCGTAACATTGTTTTTTTACAGGAAGAGATTGTCAGTCTGTAGCCCAACCCAAAACCTGGAGGGCAAGAGACTCTTTGTTAGGGTTGCCATACCTTAGTGTGTTTTGGTTCGTGGTTGGTATTTTTATTTCCCAACTATCCACCGGTCCTATGACTGGTTAGGGCGTTCCTCTATCCACCACCTGGGGACGTGTCCGATGGGAGGCAGAGAACTCCCCACGGATATCTTATTTATTAGCTTCTAGCTATTCTCATGGTTTGGTAGAATAGAAAGATATAGCTTATATTATGTAGATAGTAGCAAAAATATGCACTAGTAAAATGGTAAAATATATCAAGAAAAACATGGAAAGTCTTAACCAAAGCTTAAGAATAAAACCAAATTTTTTCTTGCACTGCTCCCTTCTCTTACGTTCTCAGAAAACTTCATTTTATTTTTTTTTTTTTGTTCAGTCTATATCAATATTTTTTCTACATTTCTAGAAATTATAAAATTTCATTTACAGCTTAGAAAATGGAATTAAACTTAATATACTTTTTTGTTGTTTCAGAGCCATAATTTAACTGTAAGACCCTCAGCTATGTTCACACTTCCAAGGATAATGTCAAGAACAGAACAAATTAAATTTTTACAATATTTGAGTACTGGATTGGATAATAGAATTCCTATAAGAATTTTCCAAAGATTCAAAAAAATATTTCAACAAAATGTCAAGAGAGGAAGGTAAACAGCAACCGTTTCTCTCATTACTACCAACAAGTTTATTTAGTTTAAAATTTTTGATTATCTATTCATAAAAACTAGATTGACTACCAATAATATTACTGCTTTAAATAAATTTCTGAATAGTTCGACAACTAATGGAAGTAATATGAAGCGAAATGATTTTACTTATAGTATAGTTTCAAAATTGTGGGTACTAAATTCCAAGAAATGGTGATTAGCGATTAGCGGTTGGTCTTCTTTTTTTTTATATGGCTTCGGCAGTTTGCCATACAGCCAGTTACATGATCTTTTAATCTCATTAGGTACAGTAAAAAGTTTTTGAGTTATTTGCAATCGAATAGACTAAAATAGATAAAAATATATAACATACACAGGAGAACTAGGCCACGGTAAATAGGATTAAACATATAAAGGAGAGAAAACAAAGGTAAAAAGTAAAAACCAATTTTTTTTTTAACTAAAGAAAAATATTACATTTGGTCAAAAAATCGATTATGCAATCGTAAATTAATCTATTTTGAGTCGCTAGGGCAGATAAAACGTTAAACGGAGATTTACCGGTAATACGAACTATATTATTATATAATAAGGTGGATTCCAAATTATATTTGGCACAACCAAAAATTACATGATCTAGGTCACCTTCTACTCCACATTCCACACAGTTTTTACTCTCGATCACATGAATCCTTGCAAGATGAGCAGGAAAACAAGCATGTCCAAATTTAAGCCTAGATATGGTTGTTATATAACGCCTAGGGACATTATAAGTTCTGTGCCAATGTGCAACAAAGAAGTGTATCTATTTGGGTTGGTAAAACAAAACTCAGACCATAGGTCACTCCATTTATATTTTAAAACTGCCTTGCGTGAAGCAACCAAATCAGAAATACTGGGTAGAAATTCTGTGGTATCCACTGAATAAATACTTAATTTGGCTAGTTGGTCCACATGTTCATTATGTTTAATTCCACTGTGTGCTTTGGCCCATATAAATATCACATTTTTTTTATTTTCCTTAAAGTGTTTAACTAATTTTTTAATTAATATTATGTAGGGATTGGAGTATGTGGTTGGAACAAAAGGTTGGTTAATGGCTGTGAGAACTGACATGGAATCTGAAACAATAATAACGGAGGAATCTCTGTTAGAAACAAAAAGTAGGGCTTGATATATGGCAATTGCTTCCGCACTAAATATGGAAATATTTGCTTTTAATTTGAACATTTTTTCTACCTTCTCCATGGGGATGTAAAAGGCACATCCTGTACCATCTTCTGATTTGGAGGCATCCGTGTAGATAGTACTGTAGTAATCCCAATTGGATAAGATGCTTGTTATAATGTTGTTATTTGCTCTTCCAGTGTTAACATAATTTGGTTTAATAAATTTAACGCTATAAAAAAGAGCTTCAAAATCATTTATATCTGTGTGTGATTTTAAATTAATAGCTTCATCAGCACAAACTGTGTTTTCTCTAAGAGCTTCACATAGGGTTGGAGAATTTTTCTTAATCCAATATTTATTCGTTAAATCATAATTGTTTAAATTTGTTAATTCGGTATAAAGAAAAGTGTTCTGGTGTTTAATTTTCAGTAAAAATTTTTCGGCCAAGAAATGTCTTCTAAGAGAAATTGGAGGCTCACGTGCTTCAACATAAAGGGGCTCAATAGGAGTTGTCTTCATGGCACCAATACAGATACGCAAACACTGGTTTATAAATATGTTTAATTTGTTTAGTAAGTTCTTGCTGGCAGATCCATATAACCAACATCCATAATCTATGATAGAGCGAATGTAAGTTCTATAAAAAAGTAAGGAAGTCTGAACATCTGTTCCCCACCAAGTTTTAGTTGTCATTTTCAGAAAGTTTAGGCCTTTTTCACATCTATTTAACATATATTCTATGTGAAATTTCCATGTGAGCTTGTGATCCAGTATAATGCCCAAATATTTAATTACCTTTTTAAAAGGAATTTCTCGCTGTTTTACTATAAATGTTTCGATATTGGGAATATTATGTCTACTGAAAATGGTCACTGCTGATTTTGTGGCCGACAGCTGAAGGTGATTTTCTTCCAACCATATTTCTACAACGTTGTAGGTATCCATTAAAAATCCAAAAGCTTCATCTCTCTTCTTTGTTTCACAGTAAATGCAGAAGTCATCTGCATATTGGATGATCTTAAAAGGATATTTTTCCAACTTTAATTTATGTAGGTCAGCTGTGTATAAATTGAAAAGAAAAGGACTTAAGACAGCTCCTTGTGGAATTCCTGTAAAAACATATCTTGGGCCTAATAAATGGGTGTTAAAATCCCTGAAATAAACATGTCTTTCTGAATATAATCCCATAATAGCATACACTATTGCCTTAGGAATGTTAAAATCAATAATCATTTTTTTACTCAAAATATTTAAGTTTAAGGTGTCATATGCTTTCTCAATAGCAATAAAAATTGTTGGAAGAAAGTTATTTCTAGAGAAATTATTTTGAATATTTGTTACTAAGGTTGTAAGTGCATCTAGCGTACCCACTCCTCTTTTGTATGCAAATTGACAGGGCGTAAGCTGGTCTTTTTTATGTAGCCACCATTCCAGCCTATGTTTTATCATACGTTCGAAAGTTTTTTGCACACATGATAGCAGAGAAATTGGTCTATAAGAATGGGCCAAGTTAGGGTCTTTACCTTGTTTAGGAATCGGTGTGATTATACACCATAAATGCATAGCAAAAGTGCCATGCATTTTTGGTATGCAAGAAAATTATCTTTTGTGGGGTTTTCTTTGTATACTTGCAGTACATGTTTCCTTTCAGAAATTATGTTGTCACATTCTGCATCCCACCAAGGTGAAGGTGTTCGATTTTTGCACTTAAACGGTCTGTATTCTTTTAAAGTTCTTTGTGCCGCATTATTTATGCAATTGATTAAGAATGCATATTTTTCTTTGGTGGTTGGATATTCTGCATCAGTAAAGTTATAAAAGTAGTCTTCCACAAACTCTTTATATTGTTCCCAATTAGCTCCTTTTAGGTTCCATCTATATCGCGGAATTGTGATGTCCTGCGGAATTTGCTGCATTGCAAGAGTTATTTTTATCATAAAATGATTCGATCCAAGTGTGTCAGAGTAAACTGCCCAATCTATATCACTAGCTACGTCCGAGGAGCAAAAGGTAACATCTATCATAGAATCATTGCATCCTGGCCGGGTAATACACGTGGGTTCGCCAGTATTCATAACTACAAAATCACAATTATTGCTTGCTTCAATGAGTTGTTTACCAATAGAATCGTTTTTATGGGATCCCCAAGTAGCATGATGCGCGTTAAAATCCCCACCAATAATACATGGAGTTGAAAACTGCGAAAAAATATTTACCCAATTAGTTGTGTTGGTTTTAATATCCGGTGACCTATAAACGGAAATTATACTTAAAGTTTTATTGTTGAATTTGATATTAATACCACAAACAAGAAGATCTACATTAAAATTGGAAACTATGCTTAATTCTAGGTGTGAAATCGACTTTTTGACCAAAATGCAAATTCCTGAAAAACCATCTTGTCTATCTTTACGAATTACATTATAACCTACGAAACTATATACTTTTTTGGGTTTAAACCATGTTTCACTTATTATTGCTACATCAATATTATTATTTACAAGATAATGCATTAGACTATTTTATTCGAAACAGCAGAACGTGCATTCCACTGACAAATATTTAATGTCTTTGGTAATGGAGTGAAGGTTACTTTTTACATGTGTCCTCCAACACTTTATTTATTCCTGTTTGAATTAAATCATTATTCAAATTTTTGATATCTTCAATGGTATGAATACCTTTTAAAAATTCAACTATAAAATCTGCAATTGACTTTACAATGTTTTTGTTATTTAAATTTTGATAATTTGGTGGATTATTATTTCGAGGCAGTGGTTGATTAGGGCCAAACTGAAACGGAAACATCGGTTGTGGAGGAGGAGTGTCATTAGAAATTCGACGTTTTTTATTGCTATGGCCGGTAGGACTTCGTGTAGGATGGGTGGGCAAAACGTAATTGCTATTATTCTTAAAATTTGAGTGTAAAAGGGAGTTAGAATTTCCAGACTTAGATTCAATCGCTGGTAAAGGCGGAAAATTGGAATTGGATAAAATAGAAAAACTATTGTTTACAGATATACCAGAATAAGACATTTCACAATATTCTTTTGCCTCAATAAAGGAAATATTTTGTTCAACCATAACATTCTTAATTTTACGTTGTTTTTCATAATGAGGACATTTTCTTGAAATAGAAACGTGGTCATTTGTTTTACAATATAAACAGCGAATTTCTGAATCGTGACAAACATGATTTTCAGCTTTTACATTACTACACTTAATACATAACTCTTCAATATTTTTACATTGCCTAGAAATGTGACCATAGCGTAGACATCTGAAGCACTGTGTAACTCTGCTAAAAAACCGCTCCACCGAAAAATATACACTATTTATTGAAATATAATTAGGTAAAGTGTTCCCTTCAAAAGTTACAATAATGGTTTTTTTGGGGACATACTGTATATCACCATCCTTTTCTATTCTACGATGTGTACGTTTAACATCAACTACTGTTGAAGGAGATTTCATGTTATCTAAAATATATTTCGTATCGAATTGACTATCGATATCTTTTATCAAACCCTTAATTTCTAATAAATGATTTGGCATAAACGCTACAAGATCATTTTCTGATAAAAGAGGATTGTTTACTAAAGCATTGGCATCAGAACATGTTTTTAGACTAACTTTTATTCTATTTTTTCCAACAGATCTAATTTGGTTAATATTGTTAACATTTAGTTTTTTGTGTAAGATATCTCCCACAAATAAGGGATGAAGACGACCGGCATTTTCAATATTTTTTCGTTCGATAAAAACACAAATATTACTCAAATTATACTTATCTCCATTTCTTAGATTAAAAACTTTAGGTGTTTTATTTTGTTTATTAATATCCTTTTCGTTATCACTAATGACCTGACGACTGGTTTCAGCTGTTGTCTCAGAACTTAAAGTGGTATCCATGTCTTGTACGGGGACCGATAAATAATTTTCTAACTCCGCATCACTTTTAGAGTTATTTGCACTCATTGTCTGGTTAATAGTTACACCTAACGACGTCTTTCTTTTTAAAGCTTCCCCCATTTAGGGGGGAGCTATTTACACTCCGTACACGTTAACCACCGTACCACTCCGTTGGCTACCTGAATGGGAATCTTGAATACTTATTAATTGTAATATAACTATTAAATACTGTTTAATATACACACAATTATTAAAAACTAATAGGAGAACTTTTAATTATCAAGTTTAACTTTGACAGTTATTTGACAATGTTTGGTCTTCCAGTGCCGTACAAAACAATTTGTAATAGTTATAGGTATCACTACTTGTATTGTCCATAAGTACATATAATCCTTTTTCGACCCGTCAACCTTAAGTCCTCTTTCCTCAATATCCCTTCTCCAACACTCCAACATTTTTTTGATCTCGTCCACTAACACGATATCATCCGCAAAAAGCATTGATCAAGGAGCCACCTTCCTTAACTTCTCTGTCAGTACACAAGCCTTACTTTGGTGTACGCTGCCTCATACATATCCTTTCCGAGCCTTGCGTATTTCTCAGGAAGCTATTTCTCTCTCATACGTCTACATAGCTCTTATCTAGGAACTGTGTCGCACTTCATCTCAAGATCTATAAATACCAATTGTAGCTCTCTTTTTTCTCGTCGTATTTCTCTATCAACTGTCTCAAAGCAAATAAAGCATCGATGTCTCTTTCCTTAATCTTTGCTCTACAGTCCCTCCCAAATTAATGTTCACAATGTGTGACATTAACTTTATCCCTCTATAGTTCTGACTATAGAGGAATATCCCACTTATCATTTGCTACAACACATCAACATCTTCCTCTCCTAGAGCCTTCCAAACCTCCACAGATATTCCATCAGATCATAATGCTTTACCATTCTTCATCCTATTTAAAGCCTCGACAATCTCATCTCTCGTTATTCCCGGTAGTACATTCTCGTTTGAGGTTCCGCATCCTCAGCCTCAGGCTATCCTCCTCAAGGCATAAATCAAAATTGATGCCTTGGTGGACGCTAGAACATTTTTAACACAAAACCTCGAAATTTACGCCGGCAAGCAGCCTGAAGGACCATATCAACTACCCAACAATGCAGCTAGTGTAGTAAAAAGACTTATACGAACCGTACGTGGAACCGGGTGAAATGTAACAACGGATTACTTTTCTCTGTACCCTTAGCCAACTCTTTAGTGATCGATCATTGGTTGATTGGCAACGATAGGTACTTTTCGTAAAAGCAACCAAAAAATTCGACCTGAGTTGATAAATTTAAAAGGAAGACCTTTATGTAGTATCATGTTTGCATATGGTGACGACGGAAACAAGTGTTTACTTGTATCATATGTGTAAAAAAAAATAAGAATATATTATTGTTTTCAACACTACACAGCGATGGTCTTATTGATGAAAACACCAAATAACATAGCATGAAGTCAGAGATTATTACTGATTACAACCTAGAGGATGTTGTTGATAAAGTAAAGGCAGAATCCTCGGTGACTAGTTTAGCAATCGCTGACCGTTTACTGTTTTTTGCAGCCTACTAAATATTTCAACTATCAACAGCCAAATAATTTACACTAATATTGTAATATCTCGAAGAAGCTACATTGCAGAGCTTGGCAATCAACTTTTAATGTCCTATCTTCAACGACGTTCCATTATTCCAAATCTGCCTTTTCAGTTGAACTTAGAATCCGAAATATAACCGGAGAAACGCCATCGGTTACTGCAATTATAAAACCAATATGTTCTTTTTACCCTGTAAGAAAGAACAGGCTTACCCAACATTATTGTACTAACTTTTAAATGTAAGTTTATCGGTTTTTGTGAGTTAATAGCCAATAAACTTAACCAACAAGTTCTACTAATGACTCATTTATTATACCCATATGTTAAATAAAATCTAACACGCGGGTGATAATCTAATTTTTGAGGGAAGAGTGATGGAAGGTTAGTCCGCCGATCCTGAGTTAAGTCCTTTGATGACTTGTCCCTTGCTTTAGCGATGCTATATAACCTTTTCATCCCATCAAGGGTTTCCAAGTCTTCATACAGCTTTACAGACGATCTCTCCTTAGCAGTACCTACTGCGCGCTTATGTTCCTCTCTTTTAGACCTCTGTCTAGCCTCTTTCTTCTCACTAATCTGTTACCCTTCATCGTTTTACCTCTAAATAATTCTTTGTCGGTAGGACCCTACCAGGCTAGGCCCTTTACCAGATGTTTTTCGTAGCACTTTCTCTCCCACTTATGCCACAACTTTGCTCTTGGCTTCTACAATTTTTATTTTTCTTAATAAAATAAGAAATGTGGTTTAAAACAGTGCTAATTTTGTACTCGTTTTTTTTTTTACAAAAAACATTTTTATAATATATAGATTTGCATCCTACTTTTAATTTCTGGCGCTTAATCCGTTATTGCATAATTGGTCCAATTAAACTTCCCGTATGGTAAATATATTAATACTTTGTAGATATTCTGCTAAAGAAGATATGCAAATATTGGAATTTATGAGCAAAACCATGTCATGGAGACCTTATAAGGATTTAGGGATTTTACTAAATCGTACTACGAAATCGGTCGAGGATAGAGCCAGGACATTGCTGGAGGGTGCAAAAAATGTCCGCTGGGATATTGTCATGGCTGAACGGCTTATCAAAGCATTATTGGAGGCCACAGGTAAGTTAGTGTATATATATATATATATATATATATATATATATATATATATATATATATATATATATATATATATAGTGCTAGTCAAAAGGCCGTTCCCCCCGTCGTATCTTTTGAACGGTTATTGTTATAATAGTGAAATTTGGAGGGAGGTAATAAACAGACGTAGGCTTCTCAACTAGTTATAACAGGTGACGTAATAGTGACAGATGACGTTACAGCGCCACTGTGACAGATAATTTTAAATGGGACCTTATGGCAAGTGATACCTCGTTTGAAAGATATTGAAAATACCTATTTAGTCATAGTACTTTTGTTTGACTTTATGCTCATTTTGATGAATAAATTAAATAAATACTAACTAAACTAAAATTGTATCTTCTCATTGAATTAATAAATATTTAACAACCAGTTCTTGTAGTAAGTGTTCAAAATATCTTTCTACTTCCTGACAGTACTGCATCCTCTTGCCGTAATCGTTCAAATGTGTCGGGGGAAATTGCCTACATTCTTCAACAATTCGTTGTTTCAAAATGTCAATATTGTGGCTTGCTGTAGCGTAAACTTTAGATTTCAGTTATCCCCACAGAAAAAAATCTAATGGTGTGAGGTCCGGTGACCGAGCTGGCTATTCTATCGTACCTCGTCGTCAAATCTATTTACCACGATATTCCTTATCTAGGTAACGTCTTACTGCACCATAATGGTGTGCAGGAGCATCATCTTGTTGAAACGTTATTTCCAAGTTGCCGAATTCATCTAGAATCTAGATTATCCTCCAGAATTTCAAGTATTAACGGTTCAATTGCATTTGTAACATCTCCAGATACACTTCACCGGTTAAGTTAGTATTGGGAAAAACAGGCCCAATTATGTGGTTTCCCAAAATGCCTGCCCAAACATTTTTTTTTTTTTTTTGGAAATTGAGTATGTGTTTCACGAAAGACGTGAGGATTTGTGTCACTCCAATACCTCACATTGTCACATTGTGTGTGTTAACATTTCCATTGAGAGAAAAAGCACTTTTGTCACTAAAACAAATTATTTTTATGTAATCAGGCTGTTGGTGAATTTTATTGGGCATATTTTTACAGAATTCTGGTCTTCGGTCGGGGTCATCATCTGAAAGTTGGTGCACAATTTTTAATTTGTATGGATGAAATTTGTTTCCAGCCAACACTCGGTGTACTGTCTTTTGACTGATTCCATAGATAGATGCAACTTGGGCTATAGAAGAAGTAGGGTTCACTACCATTTCTGAAATTATGTCAATTTTTTTGTAATCACTAATTGTTGGTCGACCAGATCGTTTGACATCTTGAACACTACCTGTTTGTTTAAACTTCCGAAGAAGCTTTCTCAAATAAGCTCTCGATATAGGACGATCGGGTTACCTCTCATTAAAAGGACGTTCCGTTGCATTGAAATTATTTTCGTATTCACCAATTAGTAACACAGCTGCTACTTTGTCGGATACAGTACGTACCATTCTGCTTTGTAAAAATTTAAACGTCTCGTTAAGCAATAATTAAACTAAATATTATCTAAGAACAATTAACTAAAAACAACTTGACTAAACTAAACAGAAACTAAATATTTAGGTATAAACGCGTTTACAAAAAAAAAGTAACTAGAGAATTGACTAAACTAAGCAGAAACAGAAACTAAATATTGAACTATAAACGCTTTTGCAAACTAAAAACAACTAGAGAATTGAGAACACAGACACAAGAACCACTTATGGAATAAAATTTTCTGTGTCCTTATTTTAGAAAATAATAAAAAACGTTGAGATACCTTAACTTTTAAATTTAAATGTGCAACTTTTTAAACATAAATTTGAATGTACAAGGTGATCCACGCAAGTCTGGCATAGTCCTTAATCTGTATTTTAAATGAAACACCCTGTATATTTGTATGTTTTTAAAAGCTCCTTAACAACTCGATCTCTTCTTCTTCTTCTTCGCGCGACTAGGATTACTCCTGTTTGTCTGCCTCTTATTCTGTTTCAGTCGTTGTTGACTGTACATTATCTTTCCACCTTTTTGGCGGCCTTCCAACGGGTCTTCTGCTATACGGCTTGTTGTTTTTACAGATGTTCGCTAATCTATCTGGTCCCTTCGGTTTACATGTTCGTTCCAGTTTTATTTTTCTTGTTTTTATCCACCTGTTAATATTTTGAATTTTGCATTGTTCGCGTATATTTCTGTTGGTTTGTCTGTCTCTTAATGATATGCCCGCTATTGATCTTAATACTTTCATTTCGATATTGTTGATTTGTTGTTTCGTCTTTCTTGTATCGGTCCTTGTCTCCGCTGCATATGTTAGGATTGGTCTTACTGTTGTCTTGTATACTTTCATTTTGCTTTCCGTGGTCAGATATTTGTTTCTCCATATGGTTTCTCGGAGACAACCACTTACTCTTGCCGCTTTTGATGCTTGCCTTGTGGTCTCTGTTCTTATATCCCTCTCACTAGTGATTTCTACTCCTAGGTAATTGAATTTCATTACTTGTTCTACAATTTTGCCGTCTATTTCTAGTTTGCATCTACGCGGCTCTTTACTGATCACTATACATTTAGTTTTTTCTACTGATATTCTCATATTAAGTTTGTTTGCTGTAATATTGAAGGTGTGGAGCTGCCTTTGTAGGTTATCTTCGTTATCAGCAATTAGTACTGCATCATCGGCATAGCATAGTATCGTGATTTTATGCGCTCCCATGTGATATCCGTGTCGTTTGTTGTTGTTTATTGAATAACAATGGGCTGAGCGAGTCTCCTTGGCGAATTCCTCGTTTTAGTTCTATGCATTCTGTTTCCCCTGTTGGCATTATAACTCTGGTCTTGTTGTTCTTGTTAATTTCATTAATTGTCCTTATTATCTGATGGTCTATTTGTTCA
The DNA here is from genome assembly GCF_040954645.1 of Diabrotica undecimpunctata. Taxonomy (NCBI): domain Eukaryota; kingdom Metazoa; phylum Arthropoda; class Insecta; order Coleoptera; family Chrysomelidae; genus Diabrotica; species Diabrotica undecimpunctata. Next base: position 100,516,764 of record NC_092811.1, read on the forward strand.
GCTTGTAATAAATTTAAGATGTCATTTCGCTTCACCCTGTCAAAAGCACTTTTTAAATCTACAAAGCACATGTATGCTGGTTTTCCATATTCAATAGACTTCTCTATTATTTGTCTGATAATAAAAATTGCGTCTATTGTGCTGCGGTTCTTCCGGAAGCCTTGTTGTTCATCTGCCATGTTCGCTTTTTCCTCGATTTTATCTTTTATGACTGCCGTTAACAATTTTAATGTACTATTCATCAGACTAATGCCTCTATCTAAACCTGATCTCAACGAACTATATCATGTAGGGTCTATTATGAATAATACAAGGTGAAATTTTGAAATTAAGTATAATTTTCTTCAAGGCAATTAATTCATAGAATACCCGAGGTAATTAATTGGATTACATTAAAATAAATGCTCAAAATGTTCTCCTCCTTGTTGTTGGCAATAACACAGTCTCCTATAAAACTCGTTCCGAACTTTGTTTAAAGTTTGAGGTGAAATATTCCGTATTTCTGTAGTTATCCTTTCTTTGAGGTCTTCTTTGCTAGTTGGTTGTGTTGCATATACTTTGTTCTTGAGATAACCCCACAGAAATAAATCCAAAGGCGTAAGATCTGGCGACCTAGCTGGCCACTCAATAGTACCAGTTTGTCCAATCCATTTATTGAAGAAGATTGCACTCAAGTAATTTCTCACCATTAAAGCATAATGGAGTGTTGCACCGTCCTGCTGGAACCAGACAGTTTCATGCGGTAGGGTCGGATATATTGGTTTGGGATATAAGTTAGCCAACTGAGGGAAAACATCGTCTCTTAGCATGTTTAAATATTTTTCCGCTGTCAAATTATCATCTACAAATATAGAACCAATAATATGATCTCCTATAATACCTGCCCAAACATTCAACTTTTGAGGATACTGAGTGTGTGTCTCACGCATCCAATGAGGATTCTCCGCTGACCAATATCTACAGTTTTGTCGGTTTACCTCTCCGTTCAATGTAAATGTTTATTCATCAGAAAAAAGAATTGTATATATATTTAGGGATTCTACAGTATTCACTGCCTTCCCTCGCTCAACCGTTTCCATCTCTCTCTGTTGTTCCATTCTCCATCGCCTAGTCCTCTCTTACTCATGGCGTCGTCTACTTCGTTCCTCCAGGATTTTCGGGGTCGTCCTCTTTTCCTCCTTCCTATGGGGCTCCATTCGGTTATTCTCTTTATTTGATAAAGAGAATAACGAATTAAAACGAGAAAAAGAATTGTGCCAAGAGTTATTTCATTTGTGTTAATTTTATCCATCATTTTTTGCAGAAATCCATTCTACGATCTGGGTCGTCTTCTGTTAGCTCCTGCACAAAAGTCAATTTATATGGATGAAGTTTTTCTTCATGAAGACACCTTAGGACAGTTGTGTGACTCACATTATTTTGACGTGCAATTTGACGTGAACTTGACGTTGGATTATCTGCGACACTTAACAAAATATCCACTTTCACCTCATCTTCAATGAAGTTCGGTTTTCTTTTTAATGGTTTGACATGTCCTAGTTCTCTGAATTGTGCATAAATTTTAGACACAGTACCTTGTGCAATATTAGGCAACTGAGGATACCTCTGATTATCTAAGTTTGCTACTTCAACTTGACTTCTACAATTCTCCCCGTAACCGATCATCATTAAAATCTCAATTCGGTGGGTCTCAGTTAAATATTTCATTTTTATTTCTGCAAGAAATTAGCTTTTAATTACGAATTTATTATTTTAATGTAAAATGTCAACACACCAACAACTGATTGATAACAATCCGCATTATTTACCGATTTAGTTTAATTAGCAGACTACCTAGATAGTTTTTACCTATTCATGCCAAAAAATGTTAACAGGGTTACTAAACAGAAATTTCCCCCAATATACTTAGAGTAGAAGTGTATTGTCTGTATTTTGCTAATTTAAAATAATTCCATAACACGTGATAAATTATTAATTTCAAAATTTCACCTTGTAATATTCATTATAGACCCTACATGATATATAGTTCGTTGAAATCAGGTTGTTAGGAATCTTTTAAAAACATAAAAATATACAGGGTGTTTCATTAAAAATAAGGATTATGGACTATGCCAGACTTGCGTGGATCACCCTGTACATTTGAATTTATATTTAAAAAACGCACATTTAAATTTAAAAGTTAACGTGTCCCAGAGTTTTTTATTATTTTCTATATTATTATCTATCTTATAAGGACACAAACAATTTTATTCCATAAGTAGTTTCCACACTGTATAAATAACGACCATTCTCCAAAAAAAATATGACATTACTAAATGAATTGAAACAAATTTGATCTATTGACATCCAGTGTTGCCTAATGTATAAAATTTCTCTATGAAGTTACAATAAGTAAATTTCACGGAACCTTAGGAAACTGGCGCTTGATTTAAAAATAATGGAAGTCGAGTACGCACTGACTTGTCCGGAAAACGCACTTAGCCCTCCTTACTTAAAATACCCTTTAAAATTTAAAAATACAGAAAGGTATGAAGCTCCGCGCTAGTTACAGTACCGCCTGCTCTTCAACTTTCTTATTAATATAACTTGTTATTTTTAAACATCTTATGTAGTTAATATAATGATTAAGTTTACTATTTAAAGATATTTATTTATATTTTCATAATTTCATATAAATACAATTACTAAAACATTTTAAAAATTTTCATATTTATACAGTCACGGCCACAGAGTTCATTTGTGTACCTAACGAGGAGGTGGCCGTTAAGTATACAAAATGTCAAAACTGACCATAATTTGTTATTTTGATTTTTGAAGTGATTCATAATTTCAAAATACAGCAGCATTGTATGAAACTACATCAAGTCATAGATCGCTAAAATGTTAAAAGGCAGACATTAACTAATTGAAAGTTTATTAATTATATTTATTGTTCATTAGATTTTTAATGAATTTTGTTTTTTGAAAAATTGCTTATTATTTTTTATTGGGACAAAAGAGTTACATTAATATCTGTACCCCGAGGTAAAGGACACTATGTCCATTTTCTTACTTTTTCAGGAAAGCAGTTTTAATATTTTTTAATTTTTAATCAGTAAATACTCAAATGTTTCTTATATTTAACCAACATTAATGTGTTATTCCTGCGTGTATAATCGTATTTCTTTCAATGAAGTGTTATATACCTGAAGTTTACCTTTCATTATATAATTTTTTTTTAAATGTGTAGTTGGACATAGTGTCGTTTACCTCTAACAACTTTTTTAAATAATGTGGCATTGCATGTTAAGGTCTTTACGAAATAAACAATACAAACACATTAAACAGCGTATACTATTATTTTATTAGAGACGACTATTATAATTTTATAATAATTAAGTAAAATTATAGACGACTCAAAGTCTCAAAATTGTTAAAGAGGCTCCATGTCATCCTTATCCTCTTGAGGCTAATCGTTTGTGGCTACATCGCTGTGTGTTTTGATAAAATTTTGATAAAACGCATGACAAACCGACGGAACAAAGGCAATAGTGCAATTAAGTCATTGCACTTTTGTTTTTTGATTGGTAATGGGATTACTGAGACTTGATTTAATTGAGCTGGAAACGTTACTTGCTGTCTTCGATACCTCATGAAGTCCACCTCATACATATTTTGATTATTGAAATGGTCTTATAAAATAGCTGTCCAATCTGTTCTTGTTGGACTTGTAGGAAAACACATGTTGACAGTAGAAGAGACTCTTTGTTAACATTCTTTTTTCTACTCACAAAAGGTGGATTAGGTGACAGTTTCTTATCGAACAGCGTTTTGAAGTTTTTGAAATCTGCAAGTTCCATATTGTGCACTGTGTATTTACCTGATGTTTGCCCAACTAGTTGTTGACAGTCCCATGGTGTTAAAATGGCCAAATTGGAGAGTTTCTTTCTTTTTCTCTCGATCAAAGCATGAACACTGTCTGCTTCCATATGTGTGTGCCCTTTCATTAAAAAATTTTGAGTGATCGTCTTTATTTGAGGGTACGTCATTAAAAAAAAACAGACAAAATTCTTTACCAGTAACAAAAACATTCTAACTGATACTTCTATTTTAACGGTAGGTACAGAAAATGTAGGTACTATTTGAAATTCTGAGACCTATACAAAAGAATGTACAATATACTTCTTTTACCCTATGACGGCCGAGATGTAATTAAGATATGATCAGTGGGTCGTTAATATTTAATTCCGATCGGTTGAAAAGTAAAAATATTTAATTTCCTGTATTTTATGTTCAGTAATAAAATTGGATTTTACTGTATCAAAGGCAAATAAAATGAATATAATATGTATATACAGGGCGTGTTAAAATTATTTGTCGACATTAAATGTTCATCAAGGTCTCTATAAATCTCTATTTTGCGTAGAGTGAAAATTATACGAATGCCTTTGCATGCAGTTAAATTGGAAAATACTTGCCAAGTTGCTGGTATCTCCAAATTTGAATAAAATACATCCAAGACTTTACTTCCTGCAGATACTGTATTAAATATAACCTTGAAACAAATCCGCACTAAATCACTTCCGAGTTTTCAGCAAAACAAAATGTTTAAACACGTGTAGTCCAGTAATTCATTCCAAATCTATTGAAAGTATGCAGTCCAGTAATTAGACCGAAGGTACTTTATCGTTAACTTGTCCGCAAAGTCCGACTTGAATTTCCGACACACTTTTTTGTTACTTCTTTTTAGCAAACGATTTGTCCTATTCACTGTCTGATATTTCACTATCAGAGTCGTCACTATCTGAATTGTCTATCCGAATAATTAGAGGCCTAACCTCATCTATAACTCACTCGGTTTGAAAAGACTGAACAATTATGTCTTCCGTATGTCAAATACAATTTTGCCATTGTTCTGCCTTTATTTGTTCTAGCGATTCTTTCCATAAACTAAGAACGCCAGCGTCATCTGTTGTTTTGGATGCATGTTTATCACAAAAATTTTTGGTTATATCCCAAACTAACTTAATTGCATTATAGTGGCAATGCTAGGACGGAAGTCAAAGAACTTCATGGCCATATTTAAGAGCCATTTCGTCAGTAACAAATTTCTTTTGAATTTTGTCCTCTCCACACCTTTGAAGTAAATCGACTTTTAAAAATATGTCACTGTGATAAATTTTCTTTTCTGTCAACCACAACTTTATTTCTTCTTTTGTCCAGCTGCTTGAAGGAAATCTCTCTTCTATTCATGAGTGGTAGGATGCATTATTTAACACTATTATGGATGGTCGCTCCAATTTTTTTAAAAAATTTTCTTCAAACCATACTTCAAAAATATTTGCATCTGTATTTCCATTGTAATCACATGTATTCTTTGTGGACGAAAAAATTAAAATAGCGTCAGGAATAGAACCCTCATCATTTCCAGCATGAAGTATAATGTAGCCTTTACCATTACCGGAACGACTGGAAGAATAACATTTCGTGGTGCCATCTTGCCAGGATGATTTTGACATATTTCCTTTAGCGAAAATCCAAGTTTCATCTAAAAATACAACTTGCCTCGGACTATCAGACGTTTTATTGTTCATGTATTTTCTTAAAAAATGCCACCGTTTTGAAACAACATTAGAGTTCACACAATACTTGTCTATTATTTGTCTTTTTATATCGAAAACCTAAATGTTTCAGCACTCTCCACAAACTTGTTAAACTAATATCACACAGTTCCTTGTCTTTTATTTTTTGTAACACAGCATTACCTGTTAGATGTTCTTTGGCTTTATACATATTATATAGAAACAAGAGAACTTGAAACAACAGAGCAATACAATGTTATTCATAAAAGTATTGTAAATATATCGCCGCTTATCTGGTCTGCTAGTAATAAAGTTACCAGCATTTAATTGCAAAGCGGTCTTTGTAGGTGAAAAATATTATACTAAATATTTGAGGTTAGCAAAATACTAAATTAGTGTTATTAAACAGTAGCTTACCTGTAAGTGTTGTTTCATTAGGAATATTACATGACAGTAATTGTAGTATTATTTTCCCACAAGAGTTCAGATCCATCTTGCAATTATTAAACAACGGATGTATTGTACAACTTTTAATAATCTAACACTATTGCGAACTAAATAAAATGGTTACAATTATTTTAATTCATGACAATTCCACCAGGTCCAGGGTATATAACACTATGTCCGGATGGTAAATAACAGTGCACAGATTTAGTAGAGGTAAACAACACCAAGTCCACATGTTGTTGTTTACCTCTGACTGGAAGTGGACTTGGTGTCTATTAAAAAGTCGATAACTTGCCATAAAATTGTCTCTGGACATAGTATGGTTTACCTCTGTGTAGAGCAAGAAAAGTTATATTCAAAAGTGCAATAATCACAATTTTGATAAAAATGGACGTAGTGTCCTTTACCTCCGGGGTTCAGATATATAAAAATGATATTCGGTATCGGTAATTTGAAAAAAATTTGCAATTTTTTTTCAATTAGAAGGATGTAATTGCATAATAAAACATAGTTTTTAATTCCAAAGAACTTTTCATAATAACAATTTTCGATAAAGGTACTCGTCATACCTTGTATAATATTGATAAAATTTTGATGATCGCATCTTAGTTTTAGAGTATGCAAAACTTTTTATGAAGAATAACTTTTTTTCATAAAATTAATATTAAAAAATGTCCCCATATGTTGCCAACTTAAGTAGACACGCTATATACAGTAGACTCCCGTAAGTTCGGTCTCCGCTTAGTCCGGCCGGCTCTCTGAGCCAGGGATGCCAGGTCTGGGGATTTTTCCTCAGAACTGAGGAAAATTGAGAATATTTGGGGACTGGGGAAAAACTTTTGTTAAAATGACTAATATATGGGGAAATCAAACTGGTTAAAATATTGTTAAACTGGCTAAAATATGTTATAAAATATGTTAATATGTATTAAATTTAGTAAAATATAAGTCCAGTAATTATGTGAATATTACTACAACGACAAGATAAGATCGCGGTGACTGATTCCGCATATAGGCCACACTCAATACAGTTTGGTGAATTGGCGCTATCGCGAACAATGATATTACCTGGGGTTCCCTGACAGTGTCATCTATTATAAATTGTCAGTGTAGATCCTGGGTTCCCGACTCACAAGAAACAAATAAAATTATCAAGACTTCTTAGGAGTCATAAGGCATTGTCATTTGTCATTTCCTTTATTTCTATATAATAACTGTCATACTGTCAATAATGTCAAAAACAATTACTATGCCTGTCAGTGTCACCAATAGGACTTTACAACGCTTCTCATTTGTTTCGAGCTTCTGTCATGTCATATAATCTGTGTATAATATTAATATACGCCATATGACAGAAGCTCGAAACAAGCAAGAAGCATTGAAAACTCCTATGGCTGGATAAAATATCGGTAGCCTACGTGGCAGGCAACACACAGCGCAACGCGCGTTGCATACATGTAGGAGAAGATTTGTTAAAAACTGAAATATATAAATCTGGGGAATTCTGTTCAAAATCTGGCAACTTTTAAAACAAAATTTGGGGAAATAAATTTTTTTGGGCCTGGCTTAGTCACACACTTGGCGAGCGCCAGCCAGACGGGAGCAGGTCAAGCGCTCATCTTTACGGTAGGCCTACAGTCAGTGATTCTTGTTTCACTTGCGATTTTTACTGTTTATATAGACAGTATACTTGTGTGTGTGTGTGGACAATAACTGTTTCTTATTTCTGTATTAAACTGCTTTAAAATGAGTAAAACGCGTAAACGTAAATACAAGTCAATGGAACAGAGACTACAAGCTCTGCAAAAGTATTTGCAGAGATTAAGGGCCGGTTGTTCGAACGCTAATCAAAACTTGATTGTAATCAAATAGTTAATTAACATCAAATACGTCACATTTTGAGGTTTTCTTGACTGATTTATTATATTACTATTACTAATTTAAAATAAACCATAATCAAACTCTTTCTGATAATAATTTCATGTTTTTTTTACAAATCAATAATAATAATAAGCATTTTTAATAATTTTGACAGCTGCTGTGACGTATTTGCTTGTAATTAAATATTTGATTACAATCAAGTTTTGATTAGCGTTCGAACGACCGGCCCTTAAACGTGGGCAAAAGTACAATCCACGAATGGCGGCGCAATAGAAAAACTATCGAAGCTTTTGTACACAGATTGAAACTGAAAAAGTTCTACAAAAGCGTTGTACACTGAGAAAAGCAAAACTCTAATTGGTTGAAGATGCAGAAGGCTATGATCTTGCACTTAAAGCTTCAACCAGAAGAGGCGTTCTCCATCTCCGGGTCCATTTTATTGGACTTTGTAGCGAGAAGCTGTCAGCAGACCCAACAGCGGCCAAAAATTTTCTGCAAAATTTTTAAAAATCTTCTTCTTCAAGTGCCCTCTCCGCTGCGGAGTTTGGCAATCATCATTACTATTCGTATCTTTGAAGCTGTTTCTCTAAATAATTGGTTAGATGTGCACTGGAACCAGTCTCTTAAATTGCGCAGCCAAGATATATGTCGTCTCCCCACGCTTCGTTTGCCCTGAATCTTTCCTTGGATAATTAACTGGAGCAATCGGTACTTTTTCCCTCTCATCACATGACCAAAATATTTAAAAATCAATGGTGACCAAAACTTAAGTCCAGAGCAAATCTACAACATTGACGAAACTGGGTTAAATAGACTTCTGTCCAGAAAAACCTTTGCCACCCCACAAGAAACATCTCCGGCAGGATTTAAAGTCAGCAAAGAGATGATAACGATCGCCTTGTGTTCAAATGCCCCGGGGACCCACAAGGTATCCCTATTTGTTATTGGCACAGCAGCAAAACCGAGAACGTTCTAGAACATAAACATGGAAACTCTACCAGGGTATTACCGGTCGCAGAAAGCAGCATGGATGGACACATATTTGTTTAGGGAATGGCTTGTGTGCGAATTTGTTCCGAAAGTGAAAAACTATTTGACAAAATTAAATCTGCCCATCAAAGCACTTCTACTGCTTGACAACGCGCCTACTCAACAGGAAGGTCTTCAGTGTGATGATAAAAAAGAAATTAAACTGCTGTTCCTGCCACCTAATGTAACCAGTCTTCAACAGCCAATGGACCAAGGGGTCATTGAGTGCTTGAAGAGAAAGTATCGCCGAAAACTGCTTTCTGAAGTTCTTTTCAAACTGGAGGCTGATGTCTCTTAAAAGTGCTGAGGTTAGTTAGTATGAAGGATGTTGTGTACATGTCGGTCAAGGTATACAACAAAATACCACCGTCGACGTTTGTAAAGTCTTGGAAAAAACTTTGGCCAAATATAGAAGATAAGATTGACCAAGCAAACACAATCAGCAGATGAGCCAAACAACATTCTTGTTAACGAACCTGATGACAATGCTGCACGACCTTCAGCAACTACCTAACTGTGGTGTTGAAGAAGATGTTTTGGAGTGGATCAACTTTGAAAAGGAACTACACAACGAGGTTTTGAACGACGACAAAATCGCCGAGTGTATCATTCGCCAAGAAAATGAGAAGGATAACGACACAAATGCTGCTGAGAATGAAGAGGAAGATGAAGAAAATAAAATGAGCCACGCTGAAGGCAAAGCAGCTTTGCAACTGGCAGCTACCTACGTCGAACAGCAAAAAGAAGCAACTGTCATTAATGTAATGATTATTAAAAATTGGCGTGACTTTTCACATCAAAAATCATTAAAAAAGAAAATTCAGAAAAAAATTACTGACTTTTTTTAAGTGTTTAAGAAGCCAAACTACCAATGTGCAATAATATTTTTAAATTTTATTAGGCCTAGAGTTCTGAAAGTATTGTTTTATAGTATTTTTGTAACTGTCTATCTTTTTATATGTGTTAAATATATTTATGTCAGATTAGTCCTCTGTGTTGTCTTCTACTTAATGTACAAGTGTTTTGTTTTTGCTAGATCCATACAAACAATAAAAGGGCATTTTTTAGATAAACATCGGTCAGTTCGGACTAGGGTCCGGTCCCGAGGTGGCCGAACTTACGGGAGTCTACTGTATTAATGTAGTTTTTTTCACGTAATAATATTAGTTTATTGTTACCAAATAACTCTAATAATGTTATAGGTAAACAAAAAGTTGAAGATTTAGAACAGATTGCTCTAACTCCTGAACAATGGAAGAAAGTGTCCTCATTGTTAGATAACATACCTGTTCCTAAAATAAGAGCAGGTTGGAAGATAACTGTGCATCCGAAACTTTTTGAAACTGAAGATACTGTTACGGTTAAAAAAGATCTTGTACGATTGTAAGTATAAAATGTATATTTATAATGCTAACTTTGGCTTATATTCTTCTGAAGCTATTTTCTTGTGACATCTTAATACAATTTACTATTTCGACTTAAAAAACACCACAATTTTAGTTTAAAATATCTTTATGTTGACGTTTCGATTTCTAATTCGGAAAACGATTTTTGAAGTGGAAATCGAAACGTATTTGCAAGGAATAAAAAGTTTTATTATAAAACTAACAAATTCCGCTTCAATAGCTCTGGAGGAATTAAATGCCTTGTTCAATTACCTAATTTACCTCAGAATCTAGCATACATAAGCTTCAATTTTAAATTTCTTGTTGCGGACATAAAAAAACTTGAAAAACAAAATTTGACTTTCTGTGAATCAGTCGATTTGATTAATCATGTTTAAGAATCTTTTCGTAAGGTTGAAGGAAACGTAGGCATAACTGTAGGAAATAAATTGCAGTATGTTTTAAACAAAAACTCAGGATTTTCTATTGTGGAAAAAGTTGTGACAGTTCATCAAGGTGATTCTGTACTAGAACTTGAACCCATCTAAAATGCACCAATAACTTCTGTTGATGTTGAATTTTTGAAGTTTTTTTATTTATAAACATTTATGCACAGATAGAAACATAATATTTTAATTGCAAATTTGTAACGGGTATTGTGCCTACCAAATTGGGATCATTATAGGGAGTTGAAAATTGGGGACAGAAATTACTGGGGTGGAGATTGGGTAAGCAAAACAAACCGAAACGTTTGCGAACGGCTGCTCTTGGTTTGTTTGGAGAGCTGGGTCGTGAGAAAGTGAATGAAATAAGGGGACTGGAATGGGTTAACTACAAAAATGAATTAAAAAGGGGTACTTACATGGATCTCCTGGACAAACACAACACAAGAAGGTTCTTAAGCTATTTAAATCGGACGCAGCTTACAAGAATCTTCCTGCTGGGTGGAAGGGTAAACTTTTCTTTCATAAAAAAATATAAAAAAAGGGGCTAAAATATTTTTAAAAGGAAATAATAACTTGGTTTAGGGAAAAAAAATTACATATTTATTGTTATCCTCACTACAAACAGTTACAAATACAAATAATAATAACAAAATGCAAAAACAACTTACAATGTTGCTATCGGTTTAGAAACTCTAGATGTTGGAGACACTATAAGAACTTAAATTATTATTGGCGACAGTTTGAGGCGAAAATAAATTATTACAAATGAGAAATATGTTTTTAAAAGGAACTATGCATATAGGTTAACCTTTTTTTTAAAAAAAACAAAACAAAATCTCAATTTATGATTATGTATGTACCAATTGTCAAGAAAATAGTGCTAACTGTCGTATGTCAATACTAAATTTTAAAACTTTGAGAATAATTAATATGACAGCCAACCACTCTCTAACATTTATAATTTTACTTATTACAATTTCTTAACTTTAAAAGTTCAACAAAAAAAATTACCTGAATTTCACTAAGTGCTATTTTTTTCCTTTAAAAGTTGTGGGGTTGGAACTGGACTCAAAATTCACTGCAACACAAACAAATGCATCTTACAAACTACTAAAATAGTCTGGAATGACCTGAGACAAACAAAATGAAGATAGAAGCTGGGCACTAGATTATCTTGACGCAATCTTCGAAACTTGGCTTTTTAAAAAAAAACTCAATCGCAATGGAACCATGTGGTATCTTTTAAAGTTGTCTGGAACGCCGTTTTATAAATCCCTTGGGTGAGAGACGGCACGAAACAAAACAGTGATTACAGACAGAAATTGACACATTACATTCGAGTATAATTCACTTTTTTACAAACAAAATTTGCCGGTTTTTGAAGATTACATATAACCTCTTTTCCCGTCAAGATCTCAAACTAAACTTCATTAACTGCACTTAAACTCCACACTGCTACTATACTACATATTTTCTCATGCCAAAAGACGAAAAACATTACGAATTAGAAGAAAAATTCGGACCAACACCGAAACCAGTCCGGCTCGCGGAGATAAGAATACGGCCGAGGTCAGAAAGCCCTGCCTGTCGTAAGAGGCGACTAATGGGTAGGAATCGGGAGGTGGAGAGCCGTCGCTTGAGGTGTCGGGTTTGTAGAAACGCACACGGTCGCTTCGGCGACACGGTCACTGGTCTACACTCCTAGTATCCGAGACGGGACTCTCGTGGGACCACTCTACTCTCATTCCAAAAGAGCCTGGTGAGGTTGAACGAGCTGGGCCCGTACATACTTCTCCTAACCTTGTGTCAGGCGTGGTGTGGTTGCCCCGGCACGTACCCACCGGGAGATCCAAGAGTGGTAGAGGAGAGATCCTCGGCGGCGACCTGTCTACGTGCGAGGTGGAAATTCCTCCGCCTGCCAAACATATCCGCCCGGGGGCGGGATAACGGGTAGGTGAGGTACTCGCAACACAGGTACTACGGGGAAGGTGGAGCCCCACGAAACGTTTCTTGCATACGTGGCGTGGCACCTTCACTTTGGTGTCGGACTCGTAGGGGCAGAGGTTTCGTTAACGGACGTATAGCCGAAAGGCCAGGTAGTCCAGGGTCCTGCCAAAACAATTTGGAGGGCGCAAAGCACAGCAATGTCCCATCCTGTGATCCAGGCGCTTTGAGCATCGGCGATATTTGAAGAAGAGAAGAATTTTGACATTTTATTTTCGTCTGGTTTTGGAGAACTTAATTTGGAACCTAATTTTAAAGAAGAGGCTGGTTCTTCAAGTTTGGCAAGTCATTTTCGGCATTATTTACAATATTTGTAGTTTCAGCAGCAGCGAAAACATGGTCATCATATATATCCATGTTTAGCGGTTGAATTCCTGTTTTAGAAAAACCACTCAAAGCATTTTCTATTGTAGCTACTTTTTTATATGCATTACAAAATAAAACCCCTATCTGCCTGTGTGTCATAGCACGATTTCGATTTCATCTAATAAAAGCACTTACGAGGTGAATGAATGTTTCACGAAATCTCTAAAATGTATGAGCCATTTTAGAAACAAATCTTTATTAACCTATCCATTTTCTTAGCACAATCCTAAGCAACCTGGCAAAGCGTGGTCTAACAGATCTTGTTTCATTTTTTTTTCTTGGATATATGATACTGGGAGAAAAAAATGTTCCAATCGCAATTATGGCACAAATCACTGTAAAAGGAATACCTCTCTTCGCACTTGACAATATGCCAACCTGCTTGTGCCTTTTTGTTGCGAATATCTTTGCAGATCCGAAATGTACAGTAGAGAAGCTACTTTCATCCACATTTGGTTTGGAGACAGATTATTGTCGTCAATAACCTTTGTCAACATTGAAAAAAATTCCATAATTGTTGGTTTATTAAACGCTTGGGCTCTAGCTCATGAAGTTTTTTCCGATATAAACGCAAACTTATAGAGGGATTTTCTTTTAAAAATTCGTGCACCCAATCCCCTCCTGCTATTTCAAATGCCAGTCTACGAAGTTCTACCATGTTAAAACTAAAAAACGAACTTCAAGAGCTCTTAAATGGATGACCGATATTTCTTCAAACGCCTTACTAAATATAGGACGCTTACCACCCAAATAACCTTTTCTGAAATCTGTAGCAAAACGATTTTTCTCATGAAATCTTCTACGTAACGTGCTTGCAGGGACATTGTAAGTTTTTGCAGCACGTTTCCAACCCATATGTTTGTTTCTTACTTCGGCAAGCTCAGATTTCATATCATCTTTTACCAGCTCAAAAAGACTGCCTTTTTTTAATTTGTCGAATGGCCTATTATTTCTAAAACAAAAAATATATGAGAATGCTGCATTTGACTATGATGGCACCCTATGTTAACAAAGCCGCACGTTTAAGGTGCCATCATTGCCTCATACGCAACGAAGCAAACAAACTTTTTTTACATAACCAAATTCTAACCTTACTTATTTCTGACTTTAATAGCACGCGTACAAGGCATGTTTCTTAACATATAAATTAATACAATAAAATTTTGCAACAAATATAAGTATTACAAAGATGAAGTTACAACCATTTTCGCATATAAGTATTACAAGTTTATGACGTACCTACCTGTCAATGATGAATCAGCACCCAAATTTTTTAAAACTTCTGTATTTTGATAACCCAGCTTACTTTAACGTTGCCGTCGAATACAGTGACGTTTACGCATTTATGCAGTACCGTGTGAATTTGGTACATTGTAGTGTGGTTGCGTTCAGGAGATATTAGTAGGGTGCCATCATACCCAGGATGCCATCACAGACTGGTCTCCCCTACATTTTGCTATTGTGCCTTGTTTTATCAATTTTGGACAAAGTCTTGTCTACTTTAATTGATCTCTATCCTTTTGTTATCTATTTTATTCCAGAATGTTTCTTGAAACAATCCTCAAACACTCTTAACAAACAATCCTCGAAAAACTAACATTTATGTAGGTTTTTTTCTCCCAGAACTTTCGTAAATTTTAAAATTTCTGCTTGACTTCTGGGTGACACTTTTCCACTGTGGACGTGGACTATAATTTCAATGATTTTTTAGATAGGCTTGTCTGTATTTTCAATAAGGCATTTCCTTTAATTACAATTAAATCAAAACATCACAAAGCCTGGACTACCAAAGGTATCCGCATATCAGCTAAGAATATGCGTTCACTACTGTACATCAAGGACCCTACCTAAACCGTATTCAAACAGCTAAAAAATGTACTATCAAAATCGTCCGGGAAGTTCTAAAAATGTTGCAAAAGAAACTTGGTCCATAATAAACGATCTTCGAAATAAAATTAATACAGCTCAAACATTGTCTCTTCCAAACCCTGAAAATGTAAATGAATACTTCGTTAATGTGAGTAAAAATATAACATCAGCTATTTTGCCATAACAAGATCCTATTTCCTGTCTCCCCAATTCAAAAAAGATCTCGAATTCATTATTTATAAGACTAGTTGATAAATCTAAACTAATCCAAACAATAAGTAGTATCAAAAGCAAATATTCGTGTAGTACTGATGGACTTTCCATAAAAATCTTCTTAAATCTCCCAAATAATGTTTTGGAGGTCTTGGTCTCACTAATTAATGATTCCTTTGAAAAAGGTATATTTATAGAGTGCCTAAAGACAGCCATTATTATTCCTCTTCATATGGGTAGTAAAAAATCGAATGTCTGCAACTAAAGACCTATTGCGTTACTACCGGTTCTATCCAAAATTATTGAGAGACTTATAAAAGCCCGACATACGTCCTTCCTCGTTGAAAAAAACATGTTATCACAAATTTAGTTCGGCTTTTTATCTAATAAATATACCAATGATGCTAGGTTTTCTGTACTACATGAGGTCTACCAAGCACTAAACAATAATCTTTACACTGCCACTGTTTTTTGTGACTATGCCAAAGCTTTTGATTGTGTAAATCACGATATTTTGATAAAAAAAACTAAATTTCTACGGAATTCGAAGTATTTCTTTGAATTGGCTCCAATCTTACTTAAGGAATAGGAAACAACTAGTTAGAGCAAATGATACTGACTCTAGTCACAAAAACATTGTATGTGGAGTACCACAAGGTTCAGTATTTCTGTCCTCTACTTTACCTTATCTTTATAAATGACATCACTAACTTAAAAATCATAGCAAGACTGCATAACTTGGACACATACTGAGGAATGATAAATATAGTCTTCTGCAGGTCATCATGCAGGGTAGAGTCGATGGCAAAAAGTGAATAGGTAGAAAGAGGAAGTCATGGCTGCGAAATATTCGAGACTGGACAAACATGACTGTAGACCAATTATTCCACGTTGCAAAAGACAGACAAACTTTTAGAAATGTGGTCGCCAACCTCCGTTAATGGGGACGGCATAGGAAGAAGCACCGGCAGTATCACCTGGAGGAACTCTAATATTGCAACTCTTCATGCAACTATAACTTCTTATCTACTTAAAATAAAAACCTGGTCCGACTCGTGCTTCTTAATAACAGTGCCAGGAAAAACCTGGTCCGACTCTAATGTATTCTCTTTTAACGTGGATAAAATAGTAGCATTATAAAGGAGCTCTTCAACCTTTGCTTCTTACTAACAGCCAGATCAGTATCGTTGATTCTGTAAACTTTCTTGGTATTTTTATAGGCAGCAACCTTAAATTGTCTCTTCATATCGATTTGTTAAGTAAGAAACTAGCATCTTCCAAAATAACATATTTCTCTTTGTTCGAGTCTCATCTTCGATATGGTCTTCCTTTTTGGGGTTCTAGTACAGCTGTCCAATCTGATGTTATTTTTAAATTACAAGAAAGAGCAATACGTTATCTTTCTGGCCTCAGTAAAATAACACATTGCAGAAGCTACTTCAAACATCACGGGATTTTAACTCTTCCCTCTTTATATATTTTAGAAACTGTTTACTTAGTTAGTAAACACCTACCTGTTTCTCCAGCAAGACCTAATCATGACTACTCTACTAGAAATTCAACCTTTGATGTGTATTTACCGATTCCGTCCACTGAGTTAATAAAGAAATCTATATTATATTCGGCAAAAAAATTATACAACCCTTTGCAACTGAAATCTGCAACTTTTTTCCTTAAGTTCCGTAAAATGACAAAAGGCTATCTATCTGAAAGACCATATTATTCAGTGGAAGAGTTTCGTAACGAATAACTAAGAAACTACAGTACGTTTATGTACAAGTAACCAAAGTATTTATATATATATATATATATATATATATATATATATATATATATATATATATATATGTTCGGAAAGATTTCCGCGGTTAGTACAATTAAACTTAGAGCTAAGATTAATATTATTATAAAAATTAATATTAAACTCACCAGTCTTCCGGGTTGAACCGCGTCGATATCCATTTTGCCGAGCTTTCGACATCCTCTCTGATGTCTTCTTCAGGGCTTCCGAGGTCTCAGTCTCCCGAGCCCCCAGACACTACTACACTCACTAGTCACTTCTAGTTCACTCACTAGTTCAGTGTCCCCAGACACTACTACACTCACTAGTGAGTGTAGTAGTGTCTGGGGGCTCGGGAGACTGAGACCTCGGAAGCCCTGAAGAAGACATCAGAGAGGATGTCGAAAGCTCGGCAAAATGGATATCGACGCGGTTCAACCCGGAAGACTGGTGAGTTTAATATTAATTTTTATAATAATATTAATCTTAGCTCTAAGTTTATATATATATATATATATATATATATATATATATATATATATATATATATATTGGGTGTCACATGCAGCAACTTAAACTTATTAGTTGCGTAAGGTTTTTTAGAAACTTGAGGTTTTATTATGCAATTTGCAATTTATTTAAATTTTGCAATGGATTGTGTATTTTATTATCTTTTAATTTTTGATATTGACTATTTATGTAATTTTAGTAAATTTTAAATTGTTATTGTTATTTTTTCTGTTTTATTGTTATTGTGACTGTTTGTATGCTTTGTCCATAAAATTAGGAATCAATCTAAACTTCATTTAAACTTTGTAAAAAAATCTACCATCTTGTAATGTTTACTATTTCTTTACAGAATGATAGCGAATAACGAGACTGATATTAAAGCTATAAATTGGGAAAAATACGCTGAACACTTCGAAGGTATGACAGGCAGAAGGTTGAATTATTTGTTTAACCAGCTAAGATTTTATGCATCTGCGTCAAAGATGGAAGGCTTACCTGGTAAGTTTAATAAAGATAATTTATCCTAAAGCTAGAGTATAAATAACCACTAAGATCATCTTAAGCATTCAATTCATATATGAAGGAGTATAGACTTTCGCTAATTCTGTAATTGTACATTGTTTTTATGGTTTATAGGTAGTAGTTTGGACTCATTTCTTCTTAACGTTTCCTATATAATTGCAACAGATATCGTCAAAGCCGATGTAGCAGCAGCAGCAGTAGTACAGTAATGTGCCAATTACTATTTTTTTTTTCAAAAATTTATTTACACAATCTGTTTAAATTGACTATCAGTTTACTGTGCTTTAAATTTGGAAGTATTTCCAATGACTATCAGTTTACTGAATTTATAAATTGATAAACCTTTTAAAAAGACTTGTAGGGAGTATTCCAGTGAGTACTTACCTTTAAAGTCAAAAATAAGATTTATCTTAACCTAAAAAATATTTTAACAGTCTAATTAAAACTAATCCTAGTAGGTAAGTCAGATGGTTTGAACTTCTCGAGCTTCTTACTTTCTACTGGTAAGTTTATTAGATAACTTCCTAGTTTGTTTGGGTTTGATTTCACTCGTTCCGATAGGCTACACTAAACTTTTTGATCACTTCTTTAACACTCGGAACATTAAGATCCCTATGAATTATGCTGTTAGATGCATATACTGTATACAGAAATTTAGTGTCCTATTATGAAAGTTATTTTAATAACAGCTATAAAACTGAATAATCCCTTCTAAATACTCTATTGTTGTATAATTATCACAGTGCCCAAGCTGCCAGGACCGACATATAGCCAAGTCAACTGTAGGTAGGTACATATAATCAGATCAAATATTATCATTCAGGCGTAATGTCAAAAAACTCTTTTTATAAACATACAAATTTCCCATAATTATTGTATTCTTTTATTCATCATTATTTTAAGTCTCAACGAAGAAAATGCGCTTAAAATTATGAAGATCTTAATTTAGTCAAATTGACTG
Source organism: Diabrotica undecimpunctata (assembly GCF_040954645.1). NCBI lineage: Eukaryota > Metazoa > Arthropoda > Insecta > Coleoptera > Chrysomelidae > Diabrotica > Diabrotica undecimpunctata. The sequence goes on from NC_092811.1 coordinate 100,535,738, forward strand.
GACCGGCCATGGAAATTAATAAGTTTTGGGAAAACGGGTAATATCTCAAACAGCACATTCCAACTGACAAACCCGTATATACAGTTATGATGAGTAGACGTTTAACTTAATTGACCTTTTAACAAATTACTTGGGATTTATATAACTTTCCACCTGTTATTTATCGTTAATTGTTTTTTAATTTGAAGTGAGTTGTACGATGACAAACTAACACTTAAAAGTCTGCTTTCGATGGAATTGGTTGTAAAGTCGTTTGAGTGTTCAGTTTGTGCAAAAAATGAGTTGAGTATTGTTATAAAAGTGTTTATTTTTAAATTTAGAGTGTGTACACTTGCCGGTGAATCCGGCAATATACGTAAGACAAATTTACCTTTATTGTATGAAACAATGTGGCGTCCCTGGAGTCCAGAGGATAATAGGGCAATTTCGCCAGTTAATGAACCGGAACCAAATCGACAAGGAGGTGATCTTATTCAAGTCTTAGAACCTGAACACCGCCAACGAATACGTTTATCTACTGATGCAAAACAAATTATTGCCAATGTTTTTCAAACTTTTGTCGAAAAAAACATGGACAGTAACGAAGCCTTACATGAAACGGCAACTTTGACTAAAAAGCCATTATCCACAGTCAGAAAAATTGTAAGTAATCCTATTATACCAAGATTAACAAGACGGGATAACAGTATTTCTCGGAAGCTCAATCGTGCAGATGAAGATCTTATTCGTCGCAAAGTGTATGCCTTGTATGAAGAGCACATACAGAATTACTTATATGACAAAGATATTTATTTTCGCATAAATAATACTAAGAAGAATTTATTGGACGTTTTAAAAAGTTTCGCATTGAAAAACGAATACTTATGTGATAATTATGCCGAAAATATGGGTCATACGATTTTAAGACTTCCGCCATATTACTGTGTATTTAACCCAATCGAACATATGTGGCATCAACTTAAGTCAAGAGTTCGAAGAAATATTACTTCGCCACATTTAAATGCATCTGTCCTGCATCTAATTGAAAGGGAAATATGTACTTAACATTGATGCGAATAGTTGGAAAAATGCAATCTCACATATCATGAAAGCTGAGAATTCATATTTTCCTACACATAATATACAACATATTATCATCAATTTAAAAAATGACAGTGATAGTGACAGAAGTGACATAATTTCTATGTGATGTAATAGTTATACTTGTTTTGTGTGTGTGTTTTGTGTTTTATTGGCACTGGTTTTCACAACCAACTGGCCAGTCAATTTCAGAATGATTTTTTTACACTATAACTTATCACTAACTCAGGGGAGTAATGTAAATTGTCTGTGTTGAGTAAATGTCTTGTTACTTTAGTAAAGTGGACTTCATTGTCTTTACAAAGAGACGCTAATTGTAACCGAACGTCTGTAGTCCCTCCGGTGAGTACCGATTTACTCGTTTTAAAAGGTTCATATTTATTCATGTTGATTTGTTATGTTTAATTTTTCCGTTTTATGTCTGAAAAAGTTGGCAAAAAATGGGAAGTTTCTTTATTAATAATTTCATGAAAAAAAATTAATCTTCATTAAAGGTTATGCATCACATAGAAATCATTAATCAATAATCTTATAAAATATTAAGTGGTAGATAGGAAAAATCAAAATTATTAATGAATACTGAAGAAGAAAGGAAAGAATTATCGGCGCAAACGGAGAAAGCTCTTGACTGAAGAAAGTTTTCTATGAATCTTAGCACATTACCCCCTATTTGTGTAATTTTGATATAATATTAAACCTCCAAACCGTGTCGTACGCCTTGGTGTTATCGAAGAATACTGCGATAGTCGATTAGTTGCAAAACCTTCGTGTATCTCTTACTCTAAATGTAGTAAGTTGTCTACGCATGATCTATTTTGACAAAAGGCACTTTGTTGAAGAATTAACTAAGTACCACAATAGTCTTTTGTTTAGAATTTTTCTAGAACTTTGCATGATACATTAGTGAGTGATATAGTACGGTACGAGTCTATGTTTGTTCTGTCTTTGTTGGATTTGAGCAGAGGAATTATAATGCTATCTGACCATACATCTGGGAAGACCTGATTTGTCCAAATAAAATTGTATAATTTTAACAGCCAAGACATTCCACTTTCTGGTAGGTTTAATAAAAAAATTAATGGTTTACCGTCTGGGTCTGGAGCGGAATTTTTAGTTGATATTAGGGCATCCCTAAGTTCTTGCATTGTAATCTTACATTCAGCATGTTATAGTCGTGAGAGTAGTACTCCAACTTTATTTTTTTCTCCGCTTTGTTTCTTAAGCTTAAAGTCCGGTGAATAGTTATTGTTACCTTAATTTGTCTCAAATTCACTGGCGAATAGCTCCGCAATTTCATTTCGGTGGCTTATAATTTTGTTATCTTTTTCTAGGAAAAGTATTGTATTTAAATATTTTTTCCCAGATGTTTTTCTTATATTTTTCCACACTTTACTTGCAGGGGTAGAACTATTTATACTTGAAACAACCTGCATTTTTTTTAAATATATCTTAAAACTCCTTATAATAAAATGTGTAAACTTTGAATATTCTAAAAACTAGTTTAATAATTTTTGTGTTTTTTTACAGCAACTCTCAAACATATCTCTGAGGTATACCAAGGTTACCAAAAACGCAAGAACTATAAATTGGTCTACAAGAACGGAAAATTAATGAAAAAACAATGAAAAAGAAGAAAGAAAAAAATGAAAGGATATAACATTGTGATTTAGATAAGTCTGTATTGTGCCAATTGATTGCTTTTTATTGTACAGTTAGTGTTAATATATTATAGTATATCATATGTTGCTGTATTTCAACGACAATGATTCACTTCGATAATTTCTAAAGTTAATTGATGAATTTTGATATAGAAACATGAATTTTAAAGACCTCGGTCAATGAAATACTTATTATTTAATTTTAGTTATATTGCAGTAATATGTAAAAGTATGTACAGAATTGTACCTATTTACGAACAAATTTCCACTAAGCCTTTCATTTCCTTCATTCAACTCCTTCTTTTGGAGCCTTCTGGATTTTTGAGGGTTGGCCATTTCCATCTCTTAAATTTTTTATCTTGAAGAGTGTTCTTCTTTCTATAATCTATTGCCTTCGGTCTCTCTCTTCATTATGAAAAGTGAAACATTGATTTCCAAAGTTGACTGGACAGCGACTCTTGTCATACAAATCTGCATATTACGAACCCACGCGTTGTTGTCATAAAGAAAAAAAATTTAACTTTATGAATAAAGGACTGTTCAAATGAGAAAATGAAACAGTTTTTACAATTTATTAAGAGATATTTTTTCCTATTTTTTGTTATGATAGCTTTGTGTATGTGTGTGCGCGCGTGTGTGTGTGTGTGTGTGTATGTGTGTGTGTGTGAGTATGTTTGAGCATTATTGGCTTCGGGGTCAATGTCCATTCGCCATCTTAGCTTAGAATTATTTTGTATGCGGAAGCTCTAAAGGAGTACTCATTGCTTTCTTCTCGTTGGTTTCGAAAGGTATACATTCATAATCCTTCTCTAATTTTACAAAAAATTTTATTTCTCTTGTAACATATTCATCCTATTTTGAATTTTTACCTTATATACTTTTATACTTTTTTTCTAATATAATTTGGGTTATTAGATTATATTAATATTTTGGGATATTATTATTATCAACTTGACGCTCAGGAGTCGATCAGAGCATTTAGATCCGACATGTCGACCTCGGATAAACTTAGTGCTTTACACATAGGAAAACAACATAGGTTATACAATATATAAGATATGTTTGTACAAATATTGATCTTCTGAATATTCTTAATAATTGGGTTAGGTTATATGGTTTGGTGATTTTGGGTATTTTGGTTATTTCTTCATTTAATACTTTTACTTCATTAATTATTTTAGAACAGCAACAGGTGATAATATCGTCATTAATGTTATATCATTTTAATTGCCATGAATTTTAGGACCAATTTATTTCGTTTTAAGATTAGCCGTAATATTTTATATATTTTTTAATATTTTTTACAAAGGTTTCCAATAGTCTCATACTATATATTCCTTAGTTCATGTTTAATACAGTAATATAGAACAAATATAAATAAGTTTGTACCAGCCAAAACCGAACAAGCACTGATGATCTGACATTTTGTATTTCGCTCTTGTCATCGCTTGTTATGCAGCAATCAAATTATTGAAACTGGTACGAATTCTATTCGCTTATTGTATGTTCATGGTCGGAATAGATCGGGAAAGGGCCCATTTGTGAGCCCTTCAGACACTTAGACTCCATTGTATCACCCATCTCAAACAGACTGGGCTCATAAAGTTGGTATTTATAGGACCTATATTTGCTAGAATCGGCAAGAGCTCCAGATCTGAGCTCTTCCTGCCTTCCGCTACAGAAACCACAACTCTCTTTGGAGTAACTCCTTCATTCGGCTTGATTGCATTAAGGCCGAACCCAGGATCAGCCACCTCTGATAGGCCACTTCCAGATGACATGTGAGGAGGTTTCTTCCTCTCCATTACATAGGCGGTACCGCGGCATTCGCCAATCCAAGCAGATGTAGTGGTCGGTAACCATACTAACCACCAGAGAGCATCTTTTACGATTTAGTAAAAGAAGTTACTTCCACCACCAACTCAGAAGTCCTGGAATCTCCGCAAAAGAAGCTCCTTGAGAATACCTCTACCAGTACTGTAGGGCACTCAAATCACACGTTCGGGTACCACAGGCTGAGTGGAGCCCCGTATTGCCAGGATGTCAGTCTTTTAGTTCCCTTTCACACCTTAGTGTCCCGGTTCCCATATCAAGTTGACCTTATTTGTCAGTGCAACATTAGCCACTGCTCTCTTGTACCCAAGAAGATGCTTAGAGCTAACTTTGGGTGCTTCGAGAGCCTTTAGAGCTATTTAACTGCCAAGGCAGATAGAGATGATCCTCATTGAGCAAGTCCTATTAATTATCTCCTAAGCGCATACCAGAATCGCAATGATCTTGACCGGAAAAACTGGAGCCGAGAGCGTAACTAGACTCAAATCCGATCCCATTGTTATATTCCAGCGCTTATCCGCTCGTCAATTATGGATCCAGCTGAGAAGCAGATGCTCTCCGACGGATCAGTGCAGGTTTTCGTTCGACCCACTCCAGTCGTCAGGAAATTGAACCAAGAAATAGGATAAGGACTCAAATTGAGGAACCATAGTATGCTGTACCATAGAAAGCAAAGGACAACACCCGCTTGTATATAAAGATTTTATTTAAGTTTCGTGTGATGATAATTAATGTTATTTATTTAAGAATTTATTTTTATGTTTGTTTTTCTTGGCTTACCTGATTATACTGTTTATTAAGTTTCTGTTCGTTTTATCCATGATTTAAGGTTGTTTCTATAAATCTCACGAAAGCTGAGTTTAGTGTCAACTTAAAAGAACTCGATAGTAGCATACGTTACATTATTTTTGCGTGGTAGTATTTGGTTGAACTTTGAACTGAATGTGAGCCGTTATAACTGCTTGCTCAGCCTTTCCTACAGGAGAGGTGGGTTTAGCTATTCGTCCTTTAATAAGTACGAGATCTATAGTAGAAGGTTGGTTGTTAATTGTAAATCTAGTATGGTTATTGAAAAATTTTCAATTTGTTTGTTTGGTTTGTCAACTCTGTAGAAGGAAATTTGGTTTTCCTGAGAGCCAACAGTTTCCAATACCAGTATAATTTTATTTATTTGCTTTTTGCCTTGTATATCGTGTTTTGCGATTTAGAACTTCATTAGCGATATTATTCTAAAATTCGGTAGACTTAAGTTTGGTGCATGGTGCAAACCATGTTTATAGGCCACATACAACATCAACTGGAGTTGGCGATCAGCTGTGGCTGGTTTGGCATGGTCCAGTTTTTGTTGTAGGTAATTAGTAGTTTATTTTATATGATGATATTGTAAAATTATAATTGAAATTTTATTTTTATTCACTGGAATTCTATTTACTTTATACACAAAATTTTCACAAATACGACTGACGTTTGGTATGTTGAATTTTTATGCAAAATTCGTCTGGCAGATTCAAATCAAGTTTATATATTTTTCAGAATTTAAAATATTTAGAATCTAGTGGAACATTTCTAATGTATTCCATATACTAGTTAGTAAATAGTTGATTTTTTCAGAAAATTCAGCCTTTATTGCACAAATGGGTTCAAAACAACAGGTAATCAAAAGGCAGGATAGTAAGATAGATCAGTAATACAACAGCAATTAGAAAAAGTTTTCCTTAAAGTTAAAATATAAAAGGTTCTATACAATTTTCACCTTGCCAACTGGTCTTTTACTAACCAAATTTTTCTCTAATTGATGTTCTAGAATTCATGTTTATTTTGAAACCATTTCTGCAATATGATTTTTCAGAAATCACCAAATTGACTGAATTACAACCTTCACCAAGCCATGTATTACCACAAGAAACCGAGTTACGATTGTTCATTGTTTTCTTTTTAAATGCGTTAACGAATTGATAAATTCTGGCTTGTAAAGTATTTGGCAGAAGAGGACCGGGACGCAGAGCAGTCAACAAAACCACGATAGCCTTGATGATCGCCAACATCCGGACCGGATAAGGCACTGAAGAAGAAGAAGGGCTTGTATTATATGTGTAAGAAAGACTTAAAAAGACTCGACTGCTTCATTAGATAGAATATTATCGTTTAATTTCCGAATATATTGTTCCTTTTTAACGCCACACTATTTAAAAAAAAATGTGTAATATACCATTTTCTGTAAAACAGGTCCCATGTCTAAAAAAAACAGCTCACTGAATACTCTATACTGTGCAAGCGATGCTATGCGGAAAGAGCTGCGAACTTCACAGCGGTGCAACGTGATACTGTATTTATATTGGTAAGACTACTACTAGAGCGTTGACTGATCAGTGTAGCTTTCAACTTACAAGAGAACAAGCTGCAGCTCTTCTGCTGCTTAATGACAATGTTTTAATAAAGATAAAACCAATCAGAAGAGAAATATGTCCAATTAATAAGTTAAGACATATTTGCTGGAAGTATAAACACCTCATCTACGTCAGATGCCTGAAACCAGAATAGAACGCTCATTCCGGTAAACTTCTGAGTCAGACTAACAGCGCACAGGTTGTCAGCGCGTAGGTGTACGAAGAATATATGAAGAACTGTCTGACTCCGAAAACCAACGTTTATCTTGTACCCGTAGCAATTACTGACGAGTAGGCAGTTGAGTTTTTTTCCCAACATTTGGCAAGAGTTATGTCGTTCCGTTTCAAATCTGTTAATGCATGTTTACCTGAGAATAGTGCTTTTAAAATTAGAAGAATATTAGTATTTGTACCGCTAACTACGAGATGATAAAGAGCGGTTTTGGATCTATTTAGAATGAGCACAAATACTTGACTACTTTGTATTTGTCTCTCTGATCTCACAGTGCCTGACGTTGATGCACACTATTGATTTCCTTTTATGCGCTAAAATAGTAATGCGCCTTGTGATTGCATCAGTTCTCTAATTCGATCGAGTTCGCTCGGAGTGGAAACACTTCATCCCACCTCTCATTCAAAATTAATTCATCTGCCGGTCCTTGAGTTAATTACACTTCATCGCTATTCCTTGCTTTGCTCCGCAGCGCATCTCTTTGCTTGCTGTGTTAATATAACGCCTAAGGCAAAAAAAAACAATATTATTTATTACCGTTTTAAAATATTTAATTAAAATAATTTTTTGGTTCATCGGACCAAAATATCTTTGTATTGCGGCGATTATCGTGTTAAAATATTACTTTTACATGATTTTTCGCCAGATTTGGGGAAAATTGTTCAAAACTTTTTTAATTTAAGACCAATTTTTGATTTCAATATTATAATTTTTAACCTACTTATATCAACTAAGATCTTTTTGAGGTAGATCTTTATCGATGAAATACAGCAACATCTTGTATAATATTAGTATTGTAAATATAAGTATTGTAATTATTCTAAACGTAAGTTTGCATGAATGATATTGTAATCGGTCGTCGACTCACGACCGATACATTATTTACTTTAACATAACGAGTTTGTTCTCGAACGCACAATCTTTTATGTGCCTTAACCTGTACATATTCAGGGATGAGGCATTTTATATGATGACAACGCACATAAATAATAAAAAAAATTAATAATCTCTTAACAAATTGAGTTCAGAAGTTAATCTTTTGGGCTCTTCAATCTAGACAGAAAAATTATTGAATAGTTTAATATTCAATAAGTGAGTAGGGGAAACGTGGGTACACTGGGACGAAAAAATTTAGGACTTCATATTTGTTTCAAAATGTTTTTATTTACTAAAGTATGGCGAAAAGACATGACTAGGTTAATTGGTAATACATATGAACACTTAAAGTACCAAAAATATCGTATAGAAAAAAGTTTCACTCAAACAAAATAATAGGTGCAATTGTCTCATTGTACCTTTCCTTGGGGGAACAGTGAGACAACAGTATCAGTTTGATTTATTATTGTTCAAACTAATAGACAGTCTTCTTAAATCGAAATTTATTGCTGAGAGAAGACACAAAAGAGAGAAGACTCTTACAAAAAGAGAAGAAAAACACATTTGGGATCACTCATACATACTTTAAGAAATAGTATCGGTTAGGTTAGGTTAGGTTAGGTAAATTAACAAAAAAAATGACGCCCTTTGGTGACATGCGGTAACATTTAGTGTTTTTTGTACTTTTTCTCATAAAGTTAACTTCGACAGCCAAAATATCTTGTTTTGCCACTTGCCCCACAAAATACTTTTTCGCTGTTTTATTTTTGGCATCATAATCAAGTCTAACCAATATGAAATCTTTGCCTTGAATCCTTGAAACTATCACTGGGTCAACTGTTAAATTGGTAAAATCTTCGTTATCATCTGTATTTTCAAGGCCCATTGAACTCTCTGAATCGTGAACTGAAAATTTTGAAGAAGAAGAGTCAACATATTCTATCATTTTTTTCCTCTTTGGAATCATTAAACTTTGACAATATATTTACCTTAACAGTTTCAATCGCCCTCTTCATTATTCTAATTTTTTATAGCTCGTCTTTCTCTGGTATATCTGTATGTTTCTATCTTGTTTTGCGTATTACTGGTACGTTGGCTTTCTTTGGATACCCTCGTATTTCCACAGGACTCACAAATTGTAGTTTCATATCTTTTTCTGGTGTCTTTTTCCTTTGTTCGTCAAGTTGATGAAGCTGAATTTCACTAGTAGAAGTAGAAGATAATTCTTCCAGCGATTCTGGGGTAGATGGTCTATCCGTCACATGACTCACCAGAAAATCTCCTTCGTTAAAGACATGAAGATCAAATGGAAAAATGCCATTCTTCTTGAAAGCTGCAGCTATGTTTACAGGGCTCGGGGATAGGCCACGAACGTAAGGCGTCATTGTAAAAGATATAAAAAGGTTTTAGAAGACCTACATCAAGCGGCTGTAATTTTTTTGTACAATGAGGAGGAACTGATTGTAACACCATTTTCTTTGCACAAATTAATTCCTTCTATTGAGATAAGACTTTCATGATTGTCCATTATTATTAAGAGCGAAGGGTCTTCTTTTGAACTTAAGGTGTGTTTGATAAAATGCTTCAATAGTTCTATAAAGCACTGCGTGATCATCCAGCCAGCTTTAGTAGCCAGTCCTAAGGTGCCCGGAGGAGCTACTACCAACATATGGCTATCCGTGGAAACACCATCACAGGTAGTACTGCACTACCACAGGCGTTTACGATACAGCACGTTGTAACTAATGTTCCTGGTTCGCCAATTTGAATTGTCGAAACTTGCTTGACGCTCTTTTAGGCTACAACCTTAGCTGAACTGTTTGCGACTCTCAAAGTTCCCGTTTCATCTAGGTGATAAATTCTCAGACCATTTGAGAAATTTTCGTGCCTTCTTAAAACATTTTCTAGTTTTTCAAAAAATAATTTTACATTAGCACGATGAAATCCTGCTGTCCTAGCTAAACTACAACCTTCGGGTGTTCGTAGGCTCAAATTTGGATGCCGTTTTCGAAATCCTTTGTACCAATTTGTTGATGTTTATCCTGACTGTTCCCAATTGTCCGGTAGGTTAATATTATTAGCTTTGGCCAAATGACTAGTTAACTTGCGACAGTCGGTTACAGTTAGCCCATAAAACATCTTTGAGCAAGTCACAATGTATTGAACAAGAACTTCTTCTAACTGTGACGAAAAAATTTGTTTAACTTTGTAGCTAGGACTCATCTTACAAGTAGGTTGTATTTTTTTATATATCTGCTTAAAGTTTGGAAGCTTAAGTTTGTTTCCCTGATAGCACAGCATATTTTCATACCATTTGTAACTAAAAGTACCGCCTCCCTCATTTGTTCGTCCGTGAACCGACCAACGGTTTTTGCAATTTTCTTGGGACGCACCATACTGCAAATAAACAAGGATTAGTTTAGTTAGTGTAATTTTTTACCAAAATGTAAATAACATAATTTTATAAGGGAACAGTGAGACCACTTATAAAGTGTCCCACTGTACCCACACATGAAATGTCTCACTGTTACCCACATCACAATTTTTTCAGTTAAACGACTTAAAAATGTTTCTGAAACTAATGAGTAAGAAAGTAACATGCTTTAGACTTACCTTAAATATACTAATACTTAATAGTAACCGATAGTAACTATCGGTTACTATTAACAACACAATTTTATTGTTAATAGTTTTTTTCATACAAACTTTAAAATTGCGAGCATAACAATTACTTTGACAATGACTGAACACTTGACATCGACTAAGAACAAAATGTTTCAAACTGTCACTGCTTCTAAAAGATGAATGTCATAGTCATACCGCCAACTTATTTTTTTTTAGTGGTGCCAACAATCAAAATTCAATTTACCAAATATTGGCAAATCTCTCACTGTACCCTCTTTTCCCCTAGTTCCCTCGAAGCCATTCGAGTGAGAGGACTTTTACAAGCGGATATACTCAAAAGCAATAATATATTAATATTATATAAATGATTGATATATTAAATGATATTTTAAACAATTAGTCGTATGTGGTTGATCTAGTATGCATTTCGTTTAAAACCATTTGATCTTCGTATTGATCCTTACACCATTTTTATTTTTATCTTCTTTATTTATAGGTTTTTTTATTATATCTTAATATTGATCTTTATACCTTTTTTATATTTATCTTCTCTACTTATAGATGCTTTTTTATTATATCTCTTTTATTTAATTTTTAAATTTTATATAAGGTCCTTGATCTCCTAAGTGTAGTATAGAGTTTCAGTGAAAATGAAGACCTCGTTCCAAGACCTTTCTTAACCTTTCATCTCGTTCATAATTGATATTCTCCAAGTTTGTGCTGGGCGTCCTTTTTTTCTTTTCCCCTAGGTGTATTCCACTCTAGAGTAGTCTTTGCAATACAGGAACTATTTTCACGAACTGTTTGGCCTATCCAACCCCACTTTCTGGACTTTTCTTGACTAGGGCATTTGCTATCTCCTTCTGTTCGGACAGGTGTAGCAGATCTTTGTTTCTGATGATGTTAGGCCAAAAATTACGAACAATTCTTTGTAGGCATTTGTTAAAAAAGACCTGCAGTTTGTGTATAAGAGTTTTTGTCACTTTTCAGGTTTCACATCCCTAGAGTAGAGTAGAATAGAGTAGAACAGACTTGCCATTCGACTGGAATATTTGGATCTTTGTCTTTGTGGTGGGATGTTTTTTAACTCCGGAATTTTCCACACAACAGCATGTGATAAGCCGTCAAATACAGGCTCGAAATCGACAAAATCTAGGTATAAGGGTGTGTTCGGTTTGACCGATTGTTCCATTATCACCCTCACTGCTTTGTGGTCAATTCAGGAGGATTATATTCTAAAGCCAGCTTAATTGATTCGAAATTTAACTTCGTTAATCTTTTCAGTGTGATGGTCGCGAGAATTTTATTTGATTTTATTTTATATGAGTTTTTGCATAGTGTTAGGTCACAATTTTTTAGGAAATTTGATAAAGACAATATATTTCCTTGGCTTTGTTTATATTACCTATTCTTGGTTCATTTTTTCTTCTTCAATATTGTCTAATTGAGTAATATTTTTCCCTAAAATATGGTATCATTGGTACTGTCTATTTTATCTTCGTTTTAATAGTCTCTTTGTTTCTTATTTAAAATGTTTTTATTTGTGGCGAAGTAGATATTTACTGAGGGCGGTGTATTAAGAGTATTAAAATGCATTAATGGGTATCCTTTCTCTCTAGAAGAATGTTTTTCGTCCACGCTACATGTTTCGGCCGATATTTGGCTCTTATCATCTAATCTTAATTATATTTTCCTCTTTACGGGGTGGATGCGCTACTTACTACGGACATACTATTTACTTTGTACGATACAAAATTGGACACCTTGCGTGTCCCTGCTGAATTATTATCCATATTAGGCTACGTAAGCTATAAATTTTGCTCTAACTGCTCATGTAAACTTCATGAACTTTCAAAAATCGACTGCCACATTGCAAAGGAGCTGACTGTTATGGCAGCACATTGCATTTTATTTTTATTTATAAGGATAGATTTCATGTTCTGTTAAAGTCTTCTAAAAGCAGCTGTTTGGTAAATGCTACAGTCAAATTCCAATATTAACACACGGAAATCATTTGTAAATAATTGTAGTTTATGTAAAAATGTTTTTTATTGATTTAATAATACACTTTGGTGTATTCTGTTACGTTGTGAATTTAGCTTTATAACAAAGTTACATTTTATATGAACAATCAATATGTTACTCACTAATATGTTATTGTTACATACAGATTGAACGAATTTAAAACGGAACATACGAAATCAATGTATTTCGGCTCAACTCCGCTCTAGGTGGTTGGCCAACAAAAGGTTGTCAAATAATTATATTATAAAAATCCAATACTTCAGCGGGCTGCTGGATTCTGAATTCATTCAAGAACAAGTCAAAACTCCACCCAAATAGGTTGCCTAGAATCACTGAAAAAACTAGACTACACAAGCAGTCATTATGCTGTCAAACCACTTATCGCTTCCTTATAGTCCAAGAGATAGAGCCGAAATTTTGAACTGATCAGTAATATGACATTTCTCTATTGGAATATATTCATTGTAACTGGGTTAAGACTTTGCCTTACAGGCGGACGCCCCTCGTGGTACAGGGGGTGGCTATACAGGGATGAAGTTGTCATTTTTTTCGGAAAAATTAACGATCGATAATATGGCTGAAAATTTGACCAGAGGTATATTTAAGAAAAAAATGTGATTTGTAAAGTAAATATGACTTTAGTTTGAAAAAAAAAACATTATCATAATATCATTTTAAAACTACAAAATATTCTATAAAAGATTCAGACGATGACGTAGAGTTTTATCAGATGTTTTAGAAAAGTTTTTCTAATTTTTTTTTCTTATCGGAAAAATCGTTTGAAAATTTTTGGAAAAAAATCATGGTATAACTGACAGAAAATCGAAAGGATTCTACAATTTAGATTTTACCTCAAAAAATTACGAAAATTTTCATTTACGGAAATTTTTTTGGAAAATTTTGAGGAAAATTCTACTTGACGCTTTTCAGAATAGTAACAGAAGTGAGCATACAAATTTTCAAATCAATCGGTATAAAAATATCATAATAAAATCAGTTTGAAAATTGTTACCGAGACCTAAAATGCGCAGGCAAGTGATACATTTGATCCCGTTTTATGGCTCCCTGTAACAACCCAGCTGTCCGCTCTTTTCGATTTAGAGTTTTTAGGGGCTAAATAATGAGCCATGAAAATGACGGACATATTACTTATCGTTAATTTTTTCCCAAAAAATTGCAATTTCACCCCTGTCCGCCACCCCTTATGTATCCACTCTCGCGTCCGCCCTTTGGGATTTCGTCTAGTTATACCAAGATCTTACTCTGGGCAAATTTTCAGCCATATTATCGATCGTTAATTTTTCCGAAAAAAATGAGAACTTCATCCCTGTATAGCCACCCAATGTACCACGAGGGGCGTCCGCCTGTAAGGCAAAGTCTTAACCCAGTTACAATGAATATATTCCAATAGAGAAATGTCTTATTACTGATCAGTTCAAAATTTCGGCTCTATCTCTCCGATTATTAGGCAAGCTCCTCTTTCCTTTAAAGGAGACAAATAGTTGAACGATATTTTATACAATGTCTATCACCGGGTATGGATTTATTTTTGTCCAAGTTTTATATTGGTCCACTATTTCAAATGCAGTTCAAACAGACATATATTAAATTGTATGTTCCGTTTTAAATTCGTTCAATCTGTATGGTGTAAAAATGCATTATTTTCTAAATTGTTACTACAATTTATTGTTATTGTGTTACTACATAAGATTATTAAAAATCTTCTCATAAACATATATTTTTGTGAAGTAATAAAATAAATAAACCTCATGTTTTATTTTTAGAATGATTGTTACATTGTTGTCTAATAATCATTACCCAATAAAAACCAGTAAAACATTTTCCTTGCTTCCTAGCATGCCTCACTAGACCTATCCGATACTCTTTGCTACATGCTACTATCCATAAATTATACCTAATGACACAACTGTATCGTTTTCGACAGAGATAAGGAGCGATCGTTATATCTTGTTGTAATAAATAATATAGGATAGAAGTCGTGGAAGAAGACGCTCCTTCTGGTTGAACAATTTGAGAACTTGGTTTAACTGTATCTCTGCTGATCTCTTGCTGGTCTGCTGGTGTAGCGATATCGAAAGTGCAAATTGCCGTGACGATTGCCAAGAGATGACACTATGGAGGATTCAGAATACAAGTGAACCAAGTCCACTTTTAGATATTACTACAAAGAATTTTAGATAAGGTTGTTGCAGCGAGTGAAGAATTTGGTCTGTCACTAAACATAAAGAAAACAAAATTCTATTTAGGGGCAAACATTAATGAAACAGACGATTATACACTCGCGATCATAAAATCCGGGTCACCTTGAAAATCGCCGTTATTTCATTTTTAACGAGCTTTATCGTAAACAATAATAATAATACAAATACAAACTAATGCATGTTTCTGAGAATTGTTGTCAGCTTAGCGGTTTACTTTGTAACAAAGAATTCCAATAATGCCGCTTACGCGGAAAACTGTACACTTCCCAAAATGAACGGTACCTGTAACTGCCGCTTGTTATAAATATCTCATTTGTGCTTCGACTTTCTGTTCAAACGCAACAAACAAACGTTTATTATTGCCTTTATTAGTGTTTACTATTGTTTATTTTTTGCCAAAAATGTCTTGACTGTTGTTGAAACCGCACGCATTGTTGCGTTTGTGGAAGACGGTCACACTCAACGGCAAGTCGCAAGAACTGTTGGCGTAAGCCTTTCTACGGTTTAACAAGTGCTTCAACGCGTTCGGAAGACGAGTTTGCTAACCAGACGACCTGGCTCTGGACGAAGAAGAACGACCACGGCACGAGATGACCGTTTTCTTGTGTTTCAGGCTTTACAAAACCGGACCTCAACTGCGGTTATGCATCGAAATTGCCTACAGGAAGTACGAAATTGCAATGTTAGCGTTGAAACAGTTAGAAGAAGACTTCGTTCTTCTGGACTATCTTCTCGGGTAATGGCTACAAGACCGCCACTTGGCCGGGCGCATCGAGTTGCACGACTAGCTTTTGCTCGACAATACGCGCATTGGGGAATTAATGATTGAAGCAAAGTGTTATTCTCAGATGAATCCCGTTTCTGCCTAACTGGATCCAATGGACGTGTAAGAGTTTGGAGGAGAACCGGTGAACGATTTTCACAAGTTTGCATTGCTCCAATAATGCCATTTGGTGGAGGCTCGATCATGGCTTGGGGAGGTGTATCTTCCGACGTCGACACAGAATTACCCTTCATCGAAAATGGGTCCTTAACTGCACGAAGGTACATTACGGAGATTCTGGAAGAACATGTTATGCCCACCATGGCAGAACTTGGACAAGACGCCGTTTTTATGCAGGACGACGCGCGACCGCACGTTGCCAGGATCAGTATGCAATACTTGGACGAGGTTAGAATTACGAGGTTACCCTGGCCAGCTAGGTCTCCGGACCTGAATCCCATCAAACATCTCTGGGACGATTTAAAAAAACGTATTCAAACCCATACACCTCCTCCTAACAACGCACAGAAGCTTCAGGATCTGTTAGTGAGAGAGTGGAATAACATACCACAAAATGTAATCCGGAGAAAAATTGAGAATATGCCCCGTCGTCTGCAAGAGGTTATTAGAGCAAGGGGAGGCAATACACGATATTAGTCATTGAAATTCCACTGATGTTTTACCAAGTTCTGTATTTTTCATTTTTTCTTTCGAATGTCTGTTTCAACAATTTGGTTTGTTTTCTGCTTTTTTAATAAAAACAATAAAATAACCGTTTTTTTTTCTTTAAAAACAAACATTGATGACAAATAAAAAATACATTAGCTTAAAAAAAAGGTTATTACTGCACCAGATGCAAAAATATTCAAGAAACTTGAAATTTTCAAGGTGACCCGGATTTTATGATCGCGAGTGTACTAAAAAAATTAGAATTAGAATAGAAAAGTGCATTCAATAATGAAACAAATATTATGTTGTAGAGACCTCAGCCTAAATCTTAGAAAACGAGTACTACAGTGTTATGTATTTTCTATTTTTCTAATAGAGATTAAGGAGTTAATGAAACTGATCAAGAAGAACCAGACACTTATAATCATGCGAAGGTAGGGCGAGGACGTGTTGAGGATGTCGTGGGTGACTTTGACCTAGGTAAAGATCGAAACAAGAGAGGTAATATGCTAATCCAGTTCTGTCAAGAAGAAAAATTAGTCATTGCGAATACCTTGTACAAATTGCCACCTCGGAGACTCTACACCTGGCAGTCTCCACAACATACGCATGACAACGTCGTAAGAAATCAAATTGATTTTTTATTGATTAATCAGAGATACAGAAATGGATTGCAAGGAGTAAAAACGTACCCTGGAACAGATATCGGACCTGATCACAATCACGTAGTAGGAAAATTGAAAATTAAGCTTAAGAAAATTAAAAGACAATTGATATAAACAGCTTAAAACAACCTAACGTTAAACTAAAAGTCACAGAAAAATTAAATGAGGCAATAGCGGATATCACGGCAAGATCTAAACAACCCGGCCAGTATAGAAGACAAATGGAATTATATTAAAAAAGCTATCGTAACCACCACCAAGTCTCTAATCGCTTCTCAAAAGTACAAAAAGAAGAATTGGATGACTGACGAAATATTATCAATGATGGACGATCGCAGATCATTTAAAAACAAAGACCGAACCAAACATCAGCAGATTAACCGACAAATACGAAAAGAGTGTCGCAAAGGTAAAGAACAGTGGCTGCTAAACAGGTGTACAGAAATGGAGAACTTGGAAGAAAAACATGACCACTTTAACATACATAAACTCGTTAAAAAAGCGACAAGTCATACAAAACCTTGCAGTTTTAACAGTATTGTAAAGAACAATAAATTAATTACTGATCCCAAGGATCTACTTCAACATTGGAGAAACTACACACAGCAACTATGTATACTCAGACAACATTAGAAGAAACTCTGAAAGTGAATATAAAAGTGAACCACTCCCTCAAAATATTGAAGTCAGCAGTTGTACGGGCAATCAAACAGAGCAAATGGGGAAAAGCACCAGGCTCAGATGACATATACATAGAGGTTCTAACAATGTTGAGTGAGACAAAATATACGCCTTGGTAGATCTTTTTAATGATATTTATGGGTCCGATCAAATACCACAGGTTTGGCTTCAATCAACCTTTATACCAATCCCAAAAAAGCCAAACGCTGATAGTTGCGACCAATTCCGAATGATTAGCGTATTGAGCCAGGTTCTAAAACTCTTCTTAAAGATAATTCACACAAGAATATAAAACAGATATGAAAGAGACATTAGCCCCACACAGTTCGGTTTCAGACAAGGATTTGGCGCAAGAGAAGCACTTTATGGCTTAACTGTCCTACTTCAGAAATGCAGAGATCAGTAAAAAGATGTCTTCCTATGCTTTATAGATTACCAGAAAGCGTTCGATTGTGTTAATCATTCAGAATTAGTAAGATTGCTCCAGGAACGTTCGATAGATGAGAATGACCTTAAAATCATAAAGAACCTTTATATGAATCAAGTGGCATCTGTGAGGGTAGGACTGGAATCTACATCATATTTCTCAATCGAAAAAGATGTACGACAGGGTTGTGTTCTGTCACCCCTCCTTTTTAATCTTTACTCTGAAACGATTTTCGATAGACTCTTAAGTGACACTGAAGATGAAATCAAAATCAATGGACTAATACAGTCATAATAGCTGATAACCAAGAAGCGATACAACGACTAATAGATAGAATAAACACTGAAGGAGAACGACTGGGCTTGAAGATTAATATAAACAAGACGAAGGTAATTGTGGTTATCACAACAAGAAATATGCAATAGAGATACGTAGCAGGATTGAGCAAGCCAGAACAGCATTTACTAATATAAGAACTTTGCTAAGCATCAGCAGCCTTAACTTAACGCTTCAATATCGCTTTGTAAAATGTTACATTTACTCCATACTGCTATATGGTGTAGAAACCTGGATCATAAAGGCGAATGTGATGAACCGATTGAAGGCCTTTGAAATGTTGGTATTTAGAAGACTACTTAAAATTCCCTGCACAGATCACACAACAAATGTCGAAGTATTAAGTCGAATGGGCAGAGAACGAGAATTGCTGCCAATAATAAAAAGAAGAAAAACTGCTTATCTAGGTCATACCTATATTTCGAAATTCCAAGTACCAGTTCTTAAAGCTTATTATGGAAGGGAAGATAGAAGGAAAACGGGGCATCGGAAAAAAGAAATACTCATGGCTTAAAAACATAAGGGATTGGACAAACCTCGATGCCCATGCACTCTTTAGAGCCACACAAGACCGAGAGGAGTATGCCAGAATTGTCGCCAATATCCACTAATTGGATAGGGCACCATATGAAGAGATGTATTTTCTGTTCTTTTGTATGGCGTGGAGACATGGACTTTAAATAAACAATGTCTCAATAAATTGGAAGCATTTGAAATGTGGACATATCGAAGAATGCTGAGAATCTCCTGGACAGACAGAATAACCAATGCAGAAGTACTAAGAATAATAGAGAACAGCAGGGAGATACTGGATTCCATCAAAATAAAAAAACTACAACATCTGGCTCATATAACACGTGGTGACAGATATGAATTCCTAAAACTAATAATTCAAGGAAAGCGCAGCATAGGTAGAAGAAGATAATAGCTGAGAAATCTCAGGGAATGTTTGGATGCAGCTCAACGGAACTTTTTTGGGCTGTAGTGTCACAAGTTAGAATAGCAGTGATGATTGCCAACCTTCGTCGCGGAGATGGCACGTAGAGAAGAAAAAGAAGTCCACTTTAGCTATAGAGGTTTAAAGCTTCATAACAAATTTACATACATTGCTATTATTAGCCAAATGTCTTGTAATATCCCCAAAAAAATGCAAAAAAGTGGACTTGGTTCAAATGTATTCTGAAGAATTTTAGGAAGATAATGAATTAACTTGTTGTTAATACACTTTATTTTTACATCTACTTAAACAAACGAATCGTCGGTGTCATTTCCTTCAGTCGTTTTGTTGTCCTGGGCTTGACGATTTGACTGATTGCCTGGAAGGTTTCTAAACTATCCATGATGAATAGGAGGTATGTAAAACAGTAGAGACAACATGTTATCTTTGTTTTTAAATTCGTTTTTCTTCTGGTTGGGTAAATCTGACCCCGCTGTAGAATCAGTAAGGTTTGCACTTCCACGGGTCTACCAAGCCTTGGTTTACTGGTCTTTTTCGAGATGTCCAAGGTTCGGATCTTCGAAATTTCACTGAAAGATTTATTTATTTTTATTTGAAAAGGTGCTCCTTTTTTAAACCTCAACCACCATATTTTAAGTCAATTGATTTGCCTACGTGTCCTTTGTCCTGTTTGTGATTGAATCTTCGAGCGGTTTTCTGTTCAAAAACTCTTCTCGTTGTAGTTTTACAACATCAAACTGAGGCTTTTTCACTTTTGCAGTCTTAATGATGTATCAGTCATATTGATGGTCCCATGTTTCCTTGCTGCTCTCTCTATTATACCGAAATCAGTATCATTGGGAAGGAATAAGTAGCCTGATATTATAAATTTTAAATCAATTGGTTACATAACCAATAGAGGATATTGAACAAGTTTAAATGTTGTCCAGTGCATGAGTTAGAAAGCATAACATCATTGTTATTAAAACAATGGATGACAAAGTTATAGATATAAAGATTTCTCTATTAGTATACTATTGAAGTTGTGAGTTTAGGGATTGAAGGTCAAATGTGCAAACATATTTAACCTGCGAGGTTTCCGCGGCATCTTTTTTCAGTTCTGCTCGCCTTAAATACAATTCTCTTTCTGCCTTTAAGTCGGCTGTCTTTTTCTCATCAGATTCAGCACGGATTTTTTAAAATAATTTGTCACAGTTGCTGCAAGTGTCCTTTGAAGAAGGTTTAAAGTGCAAGTTAAATTTTTGACTGAAGACTCGGTAGTAATATTTATCTTTCACAGGATTTCTGTTCACAGTTTCACATTTCTGTTTGTATCAATCATACATTTAATATTCAAATTTTGACTCAAGTATCTTTTGTTCTCATTGTACTTTCTTGTGTACTGGCTTTGGTTGCAGGGAACTATCTTTATAATCTTCCCCATGGGAATTGATGACAAACCAGAGGAAATAAAAGAACAGTGTTTCGAAGACCTAGAGCAAGCCTACAGGAGATGTCCCAGAAATGACATTAAGATTGTATTAGGTGACATGAATGCAAGAATAGGACCAGAGCGAGTTTCCATGCCCACGACAGGAAAGCATAGTGTGGACTGTGGGCCAATTTACCTGGCGCCCCTGATATAACTTCGGATTTTTTTTTGTTTTGTGGACTGCACGACCATCTCCACTGTTTTGTCTAGCCGCGAGCCATCCCCAGACTGTCACTGTATAGTACTTTTCTTTCCAGGTGTACGTTTGATTTATATGTGGTACATTTTGAAACTTTTTTTTTATATAGATTCGGTTTTGTACGCCCCACCCACAAGTTTAGTAAAGCAAACTAGGTGCTATTGTGTAAAATGTGTATAATTGAAATATCTAGCTAAAAATGAATATGATTTCTATAATCAAAAGGTCTTACCTTTTAGCTGGAAATACCAGGTAGGTAAATCAAGGTCAAATATTTTTTTTTGTATTACGACAATTAAGAGAAGAAAATGATTGATTTGATTTTTCTTTTGTATTCAATTGTGATTAGACAGACTCTGGAAATCATGAAATTTTTATTTTTTCACAAAATTATTGGGTATCTGATGTGTGCGGTTTATATTAAAAAATAGGTGTGATCTTCAAGGGTTGCGTATATCGCTGAATATTAAATACAACTTCTTGGTTGAGGAATCTACATCAATGGTACAGACCTAGTATAACTTAGGTCTTTCGAAAGGTCCTGGAAAAAGTTCAAATTATGCTGTTGTACTCGAACAATGCGTTTGGAATTATTATATTGAATAAGTAAAAAAGTAAAACGTAATTTATGATTTTATTTTATTTTAAATCATATCCACATCTGTAAGTCTAAAAATACAAAAATGGTGTTCTTACAAAACAAATTTTCGGTTACAAAAATTCAACTGGAGGCTTTTGACTTCTGTCTTTTTAAAGTCTTTTCCTTGGCTTGTTCATACAAAGGCATAAGTTTGCCTTCTTTCGCCAAAATTTTCAGTATCTCTACAATTAGGGGCAAATAGTTGTGTTTCCGTCTGATATTTTCTATTTGATAGTGATGCCTCTTGTTGTCTTCTTCGGCTATAAGAAGACGTAACCTCGTTATTTCCGCCTGTTGGGTGTCCGTTTCCATTCCTGAAGATTCGCTTTGTTTCTGAAGTTCCTCTATTTGTTTTTCATACATCATTTTTCTATCTGAGACGATAGCCATAAGATTGAAATGGATCTCACCTTCACTATACCTAAAATGATATTAAATATTTTAAAATAAAAAAAAGTTATTATGGCAATTTTCGAAAAATATCAAGACTTATCAACATATCTTCCATTAAAAGCACTCTTGTTGCTAATATATATAATACTTAGGCATATTATGTTTGAGTATAGGATTTCTGTATGAAAAATAAGAAAATATAATATATAATATCTGTAAGACAAAAGTAACATTTTTTTTCGTTATTCTCATCATATCTGTTCTGACTGATGTCTTTGCATATTTCGATACCAGCCTTTTATTGTGTAACAATTACACCAAGTTTCCTGCTGTTCTTCAAAATTTTTTCTGTCGTTTACGCACACTAGTCTATAAGATAAATAGTTCCTCCCTTCTAGACATGCCATGGCTCATTTATAAATCATAGTAATTACATGAGAAATATACAGACGTATTGATTTTGCATTTAAAAATTTTAACTACCATACTAACTACTAGAAATATGAATACCTTCTTCGGAGATCAGTCAACTACTACAATAACAGTGAGAGGATGTCCTCAAGGAGGCGTATTATTACCTCTATTGTATTGTGATTGTTAGAGGTGGACGCTATCTTAGCAAAGCTCAAAAAAGGTTTTCGTGTTCAAGATTCTGGAAATTTTAACGATGTGGAAGTTCTCATTCCGAGAATTCCGATGATACCAACCGATATGCCATTAGAATTTAATATCCGATTCGTCTTAGATTCGCCACGACTATAAACAAATCACAACGTTAATCCTGTTTGTTATATTGTTTAATAGATATTTCTTATTCATGGAAAGAAAGTTATGTTGTTAGTATATTTAAAAATGGTCAGAAAGACAACATTGAAAATTATTGTAGCATTTGTATACAATCTGCAATCCCTAAGCTCTTCAACTGTCTTATATCAAAGCAACTTTCTTGATACTGTAAAGGCTTGATATCTCAATTACAACATGGTTTTCATAGCAAAAAATCCACTGCAACAAACTTGGTTTGCTATCAATCTGATATATCAAATGGAAGACTGTAAATAGGTAGATGCAACATACACAGATTTTTCCAAAGCATTTGATCGTGTAGATCACCAAATACTTTCAGGCAAATTAATTAATGTATGTTTCATGTCAATTTTGTTGAATGGATTAAAAATTCTACATCTGGTAGAAGTCAAAGAGTCAAGATAGGTTGTCATCTGTCTGACAATACCTCAGTAACATCTGGAGTTCCTCAAGGAGGCCACACTTCTCCACTTATTTTTAATATATTCCTTAAAGACATCACTTTCTGTTTCCTAAATAGCAAATGTCTAATATTGGCAGATGACTTGAAATTTACAAAGTTGTAGTTAACCTAAAAGATCAAGCCTTGTTGCAAGATAATTTAGACTGAATACAAAATTGGTGCAATCAGAACAAACTCCACTTGAATTTAAAAAAATTTTGTTTTATAAGTTTTTCTCGTAAAGTCAATAGAATTGAAACAAGCTATACTATTAATAATCAGCCTCTGAATTATGTTTCTTTCAATGAGAAGCTTACTTTCTGTAACCACATAAACACTATTTCAATAAAGGCATCTACACTTCTCGGTTTCATTACTAGGAATTGCATGTATTTCTCCATTAAATTCAGTAAGATTAGTGTATTGTTGCTTATTTAGAACTATTTTGGAATACTGTTCAGTTATTTGGTCACCTTATTTTCAGAACATTATTGATACCATAAAAAGAATCCAGCATAAATTTTTTAACAACAATTATCTTTACCCTTACTCAAAAACCGTCATAACATGTCAGGAGCTACATTTATATATAAGATCATACATGGATTTATTGATTGTCCAAACCTGTTAAGCCAGATTAACTTTAATGTTCCCCATCAAGATCTGTGTTACCAAAATTTTTCATTATTCCTCAGTACAGCCTATGGTATTCACTACCCATTGGATAGATACAAGGGGATAATAAATGTTCTTGATTTTGATATTTATAACCTTAACTCAGATAAAAAGATCTCTTGCTTTGTGATATGTATATTGGTATTGCTGAATTTTGTTCTTGTTATATTATGTTTGTTTCTTTAGTATGTAAAATTTTTAGTCTCATTTTTTAAACTTTTTGATATTATTTTTATTTTATAAGTAATTTCAAGTTTTTAATCCTAACTGTGATATTGTATATTGTAATTTAAACTGCTAATGGGGTTATCACATGTATTAAATAAATAAAAAATAAATAAATACTATTAATTATACATAAACTTTACTTACAAACAAATTCAGTACTATTGATGAGATTTACTACTCTGTTTAACACACTTTAAAAATAATAACTGTTTATGCTTAAAAATTACTCTTACCTTTGTATTCGTTTTTCTATAATAGGTCTGACAATATCCGTCCATTCAGCTTCTGCCGGTATAGCTCCTAAATCTATAGGCCCTTGCTTCAAACCGTCTAGTTCATATAATCTACCGTCGATAGGTACATAGCTTACAAAATGAAATGCATCATCATTCTTATTTGCCATTGTCGGATCAAATTCAAACAATTGCTGTCTCGCAAATGAATTATGAACGGTCCTAATCACGGGCGAATTACTAATAGTTAAACCTAAAGAAAAAAACAGGTTATATAAAAAATAATATTAATCCTTTCACGAACAACACTTTCATTACCATCGAAGTTGTGGGACAAAGCTTTCCTTTTTGGAGACCCACATTTTGAAAGGTTCAATCTTACTTCTATCAAGTTTTTGAGAGTCCATATTTCAGCTGTATAGCAATGGGAAAAATAAGGGAATTAACCTACCTAAGCTTAGTCTTCCTTGTTATTGTTAGGTCTTTCCATATTTTAATTAATTTAGCTGTTGTGGTTCAGGTCATTGCTAGTCTATGCTTAATTTCTGAGGAGAAGTTTCCATTGTTGGTTATCATAGAGCCCAAGTATATAATCTGTCTACAACTTTGAAATTTGCCACTTGGCCTATGTTATTTATACTGGTGTTCTCAACTTTTGCACATCTGCGATACCTTCCTGATTTGTTATGGTTTGGCTGCTACTGTCTTTGATGATCTGTGCAAGAGATTTGAATTCTTTAGATAGATATTTTACTTTGGAGTACAATTCTCTGAATTCTTGTCATCTACATGTTTTCAAGTTGTATACAAAGGTTTTTGATGTGATTATTTTTGTCTCTTCTGCATAGAAATACCTTTACTGTTTTTCAACTTTTAAAATCATCTTAAAATCCACTTCAATAGTATGGCTTTGAGTAACACGTCTAGATTTACAATGACAAAACTCTTCGATTTCAGAAATGTGCCCGTAAAAGTGTTAAATATTACATCAATTAAATTAAATTAAAAGTTGCAATAAAGTCTGATCATCTTTTGAGTGACATTCAATAAATTAATAAAAAATACAATTCTGATAATGGCAATTTCACTGCTCTTGCCTTATAAGGATTGTGCAGAGTTTTAGAATATTCTTTATATAAATTGCAAACATTTATGTTAATCAATTTGATAATTTTTAAAATTTAAATATTTTAAAAATAATAAATTACTTAAATATTCTATTTAATGTTTTTTCCATTTCATGTTTATTATTTTTTGTTTCATATTCATTCAAAGGATGACTTGACTTAATTGCATAATAGTTAAATTAAATTTTAAAAATCACCTTTCATGTTGGCGTCAAAACCCTGACAAAAGTCTTTTAATTCATTAAGTGTATGTCCTAACTTTAAATCATTGTGACGACAATTCAACAGAACACTGAGAATAGCTTGAGTGGCACAAGCATTCTCTATTACTTGTTTTGCAAAGAATATTTTTTCTAATCGGCTATCTTGTACTAGAGAACCAGATGGATCGTCGTCTTTTGTCCATTTAAATAAAAATATTAATCCATGAATTGGCCTACAAAAAATATATCATACAAATAACATAATATTTAGTAAAAATTTGACATTTGTGAAATAATTTCTCATTGTTAGTGAATCATATTTGCTGTCCTACAAAACATATTTAAAAAAAATGTAACCAATTGGGCAGAACAGGTGCATTTTGGCCTGGCACATCATACAGAGCATCCCAACATGATTAAGCCACAAAAGAATGATGAAATTCTAGTTTAAATTGTAAAAAATAGTGTTAGATGATCTTTTACATGACATTTTGAATTATCTTCGCACTGGAACTTAACTATTGGTAGTGATTGTTTAAATCACAATTTAATCAATATTGTTTAAAATTTTCCATTACAACTGTGAAGAAAAATATTTTCAGGCAGTTGGAATGGTCACAGTAGTGAATTTCAATGGGCACCTTAGTAGTGGAGTTGGATGCATTGTGTAGTTCATGAAATGTATGGTATATTATATACCTATAAGCTGTGTCAATGTCTTATACATTTTATGAACTTTTTTCAATTTTTTTACATTTGTTCACTTTTTGTATGTTTCCGTAGACATAAACATGAAAATTTCGTATTTTTCCTATTTTTCAGGCCAAGTCCACCAAAAATTCGCATTTTTAGGGACCATTACTAATGTAAACAAATACTGTAAAGTTCTATTAGAAATAATAATAATCAGATAGACTTTAAGTAAAATTTAGAGCTTGGCATTGATCATGTTTAACCATGGACCAGTGACCATGTATTGTGTATTTGAGGCAGTCATTTTCAAAATACAAAGTTTGAAATTAAACTTTGTTTATATAAAAAAAAACGATACGAAATAACAGAAAACAGGTATAATACCAGAAAATATTTTAAAATAGTCAGCTGGTTAAAACTAACTCCATCAAGTCTAACAAGATGGGTAACTAATAGCAGATGGGTAGAACTTTTAAATATAAACAATTCACTATATTGGTTAGAAGTAGATTAGAATAGCTAAGTATCTTACTTACTTTAAATTTTCGAATAGGTCGCTATCGAGCCCCCACAGCTCTTCCACTTGTACACCTTTGCATCCTATAAAACAAGAATATGAGATTTATTATAATTCTTCGAAATTCAGTATTTACCAAATTCCCTAATTAGTTCTGAAAAAACACCAGGATCACTTTCAATGAGACACCAGTTTCCAGCACTTTCGGCCATACCTAAATTTGAGTTTAAAAGCTAAAAAGGTAAAAAGCGTTAATTTGTTATACCTTCAATACTACCTAACCTCAAATTCATAATTTAGAAAAAAAAAAATTAAAAAGTAATCAAATTTGACAGCTGAAGCTGGCCTTGTACGTAGCTGTAATTACGGCTGATCATATTATAGCAGCCTACAATTCTGGAATAGAAGAGGAAGAGACATATTTCGACTCGTCCAACGAAGACTGTACTAACTCAATTTTTGGCGTTTTTGAGTTACACCCCCGAAGAAGTAGATTACCGTGATATCTTTCAACGAATAAAGTTCTAAGTTAATTTGATCATGTTTAGGCAACCAATTTTGCACTTCAATATTGTACTAACTTGTATATCTATACATTTTCCGACGAAAACTATCCTATCTTAAGTTAGTATAGTCTTCCTCGGCATTCCGAACGGAAGCGCCGTTGTCTCGTGAGTTAATACAGTTTTCGCGTTTTGAGATTAAGTAAAGTACGCCGGTGGTACGCCTACATGACCAACGGTGTTTACGTATAAAAGTTGTACAGTCTATAAATTGCTATCAAAAATAATACGTTTGAATAGAGGGTACATTTTTATAAATTTAAGTAAGTATCCAGGATGTATTCGGGGAGTCAATTCATGGTAAATTTAGTAAGGACAACTAACAAGCGAGAAACAGATTCTCGACAGACGCATTGTTCAAGAGGTCAGTATATTTTTAATATGTATAGAAACATGAATTATTTATACCGTTTTTAGAAACAATTTGTGATAACCCGGACCTAAATACGACTAAAGAAGTTATATCTACTAATATCGAAGCATCTATAGGTTTGTTTTAATTTAAACAAATAAAGATTTATAATGTAACATGCATCGTCTTTTGTTTTCAGAAACAGAACGAACGAATACAGTTAACGAATATTTTGAAGTTGATACTGAAGACCCTTTTCATGCAAACTCAGATAGTGACCCAGATTACTTACCTTCAGAAGATGATAATAAAAAAATTTCATATGATGATACGAAGGAAAGTGAGGAACACATAAGTAAGTGTAAAAAGAACAGGAAAACTAATACTAGAATTAAAGTGTGTAGAAAACGAGAAAAGAAAGAAGAAGAATGGATTGATGTAAAATCTAAAACTGGTCTAGATCGTGGGTTGGAACATACAAATCGACAGGGAAAACTGGTTAAGGCAAGAAAAATAGGCGAACCTTGCCAACAAACATGCAGATTTAAGTGTAACACAAAAATGAATCAAGAAATGAGACAGAAGATTTTTAAAGACTTTTGGAACTTTAATATCTTCAAGAACAAGATCATCAAGGCAATGGGACTTTATTGTACAGCATGTGACACAGATAGAGAAAAAACAAAGTACTATTTCTGCTGGTGTACACTCTCGTAGGAATTTTTCTCGGCAATATCATTTTCAGCTCGGCGGTGAACAAAACCAAATTTGTAAAAATATGTTTTTAAGAACTCTTGGTATTTCACAAACATGGGTAAATACAGCATTTACTAAAAGAAAGGAAACTGGAGTTTTACAATCAGATCAACGTGGAAAACATAAAGTTCGACCACATAGACTTACTCCAGATATTGCAGAAAGATTACTTTGATAAGAATGGCCAAAACTGTGGGAAAAGTATATAATGTAACAGAAATGTCACAAGAAGACTTCCTAGATTTCAAAAGCCTTGTTGGCAACAAAAATTGGAAAACTGACAATGGAAAAGGAATGATCAAAATCAGTCAAATAAAGGAAATCAGTACTTCATATAACACACCAAATGTTATTTTTTTAAGTATGATTTAAGTTCCGAATCTATCAGGTGTGATCTAACAAAAGCAAAAAGGGGACGTCCATCTCGTATTGATCAATTTCCATCTAAAGTATACACAAATCTTTTGCCAATAGATAAGAAGAAGTTAACTGGCTTATTATGGCTTTGTGATACTGGAAAAATTCCTACTATGTATCATGGATTCTATAGAAGTCTACATTCTGATACATCAGAAAAGTATGAAATCACTGCTAGCAGTGACGACGAAGAACTGCAATAACGTTTGTTTATAATATTTTGTAATTTAACTTCGATGTAGACTTTAATTATAAATACAATTTCACAGAACGATGGTATGTATTATTTATATTCCCGATTTTTTTCCAGCGAATACTGTACTAACTCATTCAAAATCCAGATAAAGAAACAAAATTGACAAGTTTAAAAGAACAAATGGAACAATACTGTAAACACAATGGATAAATATAAAAAGAATTTAATAAATAAGAACCCCTGATTTTTTGCGCTAATCAAGACTTTATCTTGCTTTATTCGAAAACTTCAAAAAATGAGTTAGTACAGTCTTCGCTGGATGAGTCGATTTAGAGTTAGAGCAATGAAAGAGCTAGGAATACCAAATCAGTTGGTAAATTTAAGAAAACTAACTCTTAAAAAAGTTGAATGTAGAGTACGAAATCAGGGGGAACTGTCTGAACTGTGCCAGGGAGACCCTCTATCCTATAGCTCTAGAAAAAGTAATACGTACGTATATCACAAATCACAACCATTGGTTCAATATATAATAAATCAGCGCAAATCCTTGCCTATGCTAATGATATCAATATTGTTGGGAGAACAGGAAACGCTGTACGAGAGGCGTATATAGCAGTAAAAGAATCAGCTACAAAAATGAGTTTAATAATAAACACACAAAAAACGAAGTATATGAAAATAAGCACGCAACCACAAATCCTACGGCCACTTGTTATAGAAAACAACTTCATCGAAGCAGTGAACGAATTTGTATACCTGGGAGCGCTCCTTAACACTGAAAATAATACTACCGCAGAGATAAACCACAGAATTTGCACGGCCAACAGATGCTATTTTGGGCCCAATCTACTCCTTAAATCCACACTATTATATCAAGAAATACAAAAATAAAACTCTATAAAACAATAATACGCACAGTCCCAACATATGGTTCAGAGACCTGGACTCTAACAAAAAGTAATGAAAACATGTTAGGATGTTTCGAAAGAAAAGTACTAAGGCGAGTCTATGGAGCAATGAATGACAATGGAGTGTGGAGAAGACGATACAACTTCGAACTTTGTACAATATACCATAATATATATGTAGAAATGGCCCAGCTAGATAACCGCTCCTTGATACACTCATTGGCAGAGAAGAAAAGAAAGGTCCAGAACAAGGTTCCTTGATAATATCGATGAAGACATGAGAAATATGGGAATACGTGCTTGGCGGAGGAAGGCAATGGATAGAGACGACTGGAGAGAAATTCTTGAGTGGGCTAGGACCCACGCAGGGTTGTAAAGCCAGAATGATGAATGCTTCCTTTACCTGGTCCTCCGTCCTCCTCAATATTTATTTCTTCATTTGCCGTGACCTCTGGTGTTGGTGGTTCATCATTGTCACCTTTAGCAAATAGAGATCGAAAGTAGTCTGCCCATGGTTCATTCTGAATGCGTTTCGTTTTTATTAGTTCGTTTATCTCTTTACTTTGTGCCTTGATCATTCCCCATATTTCTTTCTGTGTTCCGTAGAAGTCGTGTTCTATCTGTTTTGAGAAGCTCTGCTAGTGTTCCCTCTTGAAAAACTCGTATAAGACTATATAGAACACTGATGGTCCCAAGACCCTAACCAAACCAAAACAGACGAATCGTCCCTATCGATTTTTGAAAGAAAGGTACTATGCAAAAAATTTTGTGGGGGGGTGGAGGAGATATTACCACAATAATCAAGCGAAATTGTCTGCGATGGGTAGGACATGTAGCCCGAGCCTCGGAATCGAACATGGTAAGGACATAGTGCGGAACGAGTGTGAAAATGATATATATTGGTACGTAGGTATAAGCCAAGATAGAAATATTGAGAAATGCAATTAGGGAGGGATAAAAGTAAAGAGAGTATAATAATAATGACAATGATGTGTACTGAACATTTTAGCACTCATTTCCAGATTGAAGGATATAAAAATACACGCTACACTAATAATTTTAATCATAATGTTCAAAACTACTTAACAAAGTTGAATAGTTTTGAAAAAATCCTTTATAAAATCTCTTATTCCAATATCCTACTCAAATTTCACTTTTATGTATAGATAGCTGCATATTGCGAAGGTATACTTCGGAATGTAAATAATTTTAACTGGTAAAGTTGAATATGAGGTTATCAACTCATTTAATGATAAATATATCTTTATCACCTCTAAAGAGGTTAAACGATTGGGCTTGGAAAATTTTTTGACATCAATATTCCCCTTCCACACGATCGTCTGCGCATACATCACTTTTATCATCCAATGTTTATTATTGCTAATTTCACTTTATGTATATGTATATAAAAGGAGTACAGACAGAATCCAACAACCAGCCGGTTGACGGTTTAAACGTAAGCAGTCGTTCAAAGTTTTTTGGTTTAAGTTAGTTTAAAAGAAGGAGCAACATGGCACACAGAGACACAGCTACTAACCAATTACTTAATTACAAGAAAAAGACTCAAGGGGTAAGTTATTTGTAAACATTCTCTACTTATTATATTGTCCAACTGGACTTTCATTACATGGATAGATTAAAATAGATAATTGAATTGACAAAGTTCAAAACTGGAAGACAATATATCTCAAATTTGTTTATTTTCCCATAAAGTTATCATATTATTTTTTATTCTTAATTACCTAGTTTTATTTTATTTATTAATCTTTTTATCATAAATTGTAAGAGATTTCATATTCTCTTATTTAATTCTGTGCAAATGGTTTTTGAAATATGATAAAATACAAGATAGTTCTTTAACTTTCCATCACTCACAAATTTAATCAACTGCTTATTTGAATCTTTTCCCAAAATTGTTGTTAAGGACCTTATAAAAAAATATAGAGGCATGTAGTTTCTTAGTGTTATCATGTCTTAGTCCATCTGTTTATCTGTCTGCAATTCATGTAACTCTTAAAAGATAAGGTCTGGGGTCTTGTAACTTAGTACTTAGGGTTCCCTTGTATCTATTTTGAGTTTTGTTGTATCTGTTTATTTACTAAAAATGTTGGTTATCACAATCTCCTGAACTTTCTTTGAATTCTATTCTATAGTGTTAAAATTCATTTAACATTTGTTGAATGTCCTGCTTGAAAGCATTAAAGATACTCCAGTAACATTTATAAGCTTATTCCTGAATATCAAGAGAACCACTACTGGACTGTGATAACAGTAATTAGTGTTGTGGTAGGGAATATCAAATAAATCATTATTTCTAAATGGTGTGGAAAGAAAAGTCTACTCACAATTTTTTATGTTTTATATTTTGTTATGTTCATGCAACTGGTTTTTGAAATTTACAATTTATACTCAATCATGAGGCCTATGAAACTAAGAAAATATTACAGTATCAGGGGCATATTACCTTAATGTTTTATTTAGTTTAGCCAACATAAAATCCTTTGTCAACCAGTTATCTATTTTTAAAAGGAGGGACAGATTAAAATTAAAATAACCACTATATATTTTAAAAAAGGATTTTTTGCCAAAGTCCAATTGTAGTGTGCTGGCAAAAATCTTATCTTAATATATTCCATTAGAGATTTTAAATCAAAATAGCTTAAGAAGAGATGGGCAACAAATGTTTCCAGATAACACTTTAAAAAGAAATATATCAGACTTTATTCTTTGATATTCAAGAGTAAGAAAATTGAAATGCCTTAGGATCTCATTACAAGAATAAGTGTGAATATGCCTATTCATTTTATAAGCTATAAACTTCAAGTGTGTGCCAAACCTTTTAAATCTTATTGATATGAACTTGGGAATATGGGATCATACACTGGACATATACTACAAATTTGAGCAAACCAAAGCACTCTGCCTATGCTGTTTTTGCCAGGTTAACTGACTGGTCTTTAGAGTTCCATTAAACCAAACCAAGCATTTGAGGAGTTTTACAAGTAATGGAGTAGACACTGTTAATAAAAAGAAACCAGTGAATCAAAAAATACTTTGAAATCTCTTACAAAACTTTAATGTTGTAAGGGATTACACAACCTTTGTATTTAATGGTGTGCTGTAAAAATAGTAATAAAAAACTACTGAAACTCTAGATAATATAATAAATGTAATACAGTTATACTACTTGGTACTCAGACTCATTATATTGACTTCTAACCAATTCTGTAGAGCTACAATATCCTTATTTAAACTAATACAATCATCAACATTGTTTATTCTTGCATATAAAGGTTATCTGTGAAGAAATTTGCAAAATAGAAAATCTGAACCAATGCCATTTATAAAGATATTGAAAATCAATGGTCCAAGGTGAGATCCCTGAGGAATACCAGGTCAAGTTGAAATGTTATTATAAATAGCATTTATTTGACTGCCATTATCTGTTGAATTATAATTATTTCTGGAATATCAACAGGTTAGTAACAGTAGAACTACCAGCTGTAAAACAGTGCTGTAGATCAATGATAATATTTTTATAGGGCCATGAAAAGGAATCTTGTTTTTTTAAATATTAGTGATGTATTGTGTTAAGAAAAAAGAGAATCGTAAAATATTCCATCTAAAAGATGTCATTGTGAAATTTTGGGTGTTTTTTTAAATAGGATCAATGGTCATTTATCTGTAACATTTAAAAAGGATGTTGATGCCACAAAAATTAACTTCCTAAACCTCAAGAGCATGATAAGTATGTTTATGTTTAAAAATATGGGATCAATAATTTAACTAAAAACAGCCAAAAATTAACCAAAAACCACATTAAGGTGTTTTCTCTAAATAATGTTTTTAGTAGAAAATGATTTTGTGTTTATTTTTAATTGTATTTAATTGAATATCTATACCTAAAACATAACATTGAGAAAAAAAAATATTTCAACTAATAATCAAAGAAAATTAAAGCAATGACAGATAAAGAGGAATATTTTTTATTTGTGATAATTCCCTGCAATAATGACATTCACAGTGTATATTTATTAGTGTTATATTTAGAACTATTGTCATATTGTCACACTCTCCAAAGTGCAGTGTCACTATCAAAATTAAAATTGGCGTAATATTGCTACTCTAAATACAGAATATTCAAAGGCTTTGCACTATTTGCATATAATTGAAAAGGTCAAGGCGTTTAAAATTAAATATATTCATCACATAGACTATCCACTATTGATTTATTAGTTAATACAATGTTGAGCCAGAATATTCTAAAAACATTGCAAAATATATAATAAGCCATGTTCATCTTTAGTCTTGACATGATATCCCATCTCTTCCTATTCCGCCACACTTAGCGACATGTTACTCTCGAGCGAACTTGAATCGGTGTAAACAAAAACAGTTTAAGTCATGAAAACCATTTTTGCGGAAAACTGGAAAAAACTGTATAACTCTGTTTTAGTTATTTAAATAAATACCAAAAAATTTGGGAGTATTTTTGACACTTTTAGATGTAATATTAGATATTCCTGAGTACAAAATAATGTATATATATATATATATATATATATATATATATATATATATATATATATATATATCATATACAATTCAAGTTTTGTCGACTTAAACAATTTTTGTTTACATTTATAAATTATATACTGAATGTAAATTCAGTAATTTTTAAATGCTTCAGAATGCCATGTTTCTTCCTATTGGATGTCATGTTCCTCTTCTATAGCATTGAGATTATCAGTTGTTGGCCACTAAATTAATTCACAATAAAAATGTCTGACACTATCAGGTATATAGGGTAACAGCTTACCAATATCTTGGAGCTTCAGTTTTTTAAGTGATACTGTACCGGATGGATAACAAAGTATTGTGGAAATTCAATTGATTGATTGCTGACTTGAGAAAGTTTATAGGTTTGTTCCGATAACCCATCAATAAAAGACCTACAAATAATCACACCTTTAGCTGTTCCATAAGTAAAGTGCATTAAGGAACTTATGCCAAAAGATATATTATCCTCAGCAGGAACACTTTTTCCTCTTGTTTCCTCAGAAATGTACATCTTTTTATAGTAGGTTGGCCACCAATGTTGAAAATCTAGTATATTTTCTATGCAAACTTCTGTGACTGTAAACTTATCTGTCCTAATACTCTGAGTAATGATAATTTCGGTTATTTGGTGTAACATGTATACCCTATCATGTCTTTTTAGTTTTCTCTTACTGATTGAAAAATCCCTATCACAAGGAAGGTAGGAGTGTCCTCTGATGTGATAATACTGCTCAATTTGATTGAACCAACCACTGTCGGTAAGGGCTAAAAACACTCTGTTTAATGTATGTTTCTTATTTTGACCTCCACAGTTATCTGAATAAATGTGAACTTCCGTAAACTGAGGAGGAGCAGAGTTTAAATAATTATATACAAAGGAACAAACCTCATCTGAACTTTTTCTGCCGGTCCCTTCATGGTATAGATAAATATGAGACTTACTGCTTTTTACATCATAAATGCAAAACACATTCACTGTTAGTTGCCTCAAATAGAAGGTTTCCTGTACTAAAATCATAGACAGTGGAATATTTTGCATATAATCAAAAGTTATTGCTAGCACATGGGGTTCTTTCGCTTTTGTTTCTTGGTTATTTTCTCTTTTTAATTTACTGTAGAATTTTTTTGATCTACGTTTGTGAATCATCAATTCAGCAGAAACGTCTCTTTTTGCACCATCACTAAGATGAGGACTTCTCAATTTTAAATTTAGTTCTTCACAAGTACAGCATGAATCAATCTGGAGGCGACCAAATCGTAAATTGTAGTTGTCCTTGAAAAATCCTAAGAAAAACTCATAGCTGCATTTTGATTCAGGGTATTTTTCTTTAAACGCATTTTATAAAATTGTGACATTCAGTCTTGCGTCCAAATATTTTGTAGTCTTTACTGCATATTTACTTTCTTTTAAAGGATAACTTTCAATATGTTGTTTTATTAGTAACCTGGTATAACCACTGATTGCATTAGTGCCCATTTTTTCCCACGAAGATCCTTGGGAGTTTTACCCATTAATAATAATAAACGAAGCCTTCTAATACGACTTATTTTAATGCCATATAGCGACTTAAATGCACCTCGCTTCTGCACCTTTTTTTCTGGGTCTATGGGTTTTACATTGTTGCAGGTAATCAATGATTGTAAAAAAATATCCTGCTCATTTTTAGTTTCTAATGTTCTCAAATGAACGAATATCTCTTTAGCTTGATTGTGCAAGCGGTCAGAGTTGGTACAATGCTCATATAGGCTATATTAATTGAACATTATTTTAATACCAATGTCGTAATATTTTATTATCGAGCTATACAGACTTCAAATCGTATCTTACCTGCAATCAACGCCAACAGTGATAGCTGGTACAACTCTACCTTTGTAATCAATGTACTCTTCACCTTTGACTCTAGCATTTCTCATGATATCCTCATCCATCGCGATTTTTACAAATGCAATAAAATGGTGCTAAAACAACTTTAACCTCACAAAAACAATTAAAAGTGTAGTTATTTAATCAGGGATTCACAGAACACAATAATTTACGGTACAATACATATTTAGATGTTGATAGTATTGCCTACAAAAACATTCTGACATAGAATCTTTTAGTTTACAATGATATATTTCAGCTCCCTATTT
Organism: Diabrotica undecimpunctata; assembly: GCF_040954645.1. Classification (NCBI taxonomy): domain Eukaryota; kingdom Metazoa; phylum Arthropoda; class Insecta; order Coleoptera; family Chrysomelidae; genus Diabrotica; species Diabrotica undecimpunctata. The sequence continues at coordinate 100,572,688 of NC_092811.1, forward strand.
AACATGTATAGGGAGACCAGACTTAGAATGTTTTTGTACCAAAAGAGGCAATACTGTTCATAAAACAAATTTTCATCAAAATGTCAAAAATGAAAAAAAAAACAACTTAGAATGTTTTTGTTTACACGGATTCACTTACTGTAATAATTGTCTTATCTTATTTGGGGTTCTATGTTTATATGTTCAAGGACCTTTTGCAATAATTTTGTGATTTCTAACATAAAATATGGTGGTGTGAATGCCACACCTCCATATTTTAGCAGTTCATTGGGTATTTTATCTGATTCTGGTGACTTTCTGTTTTTTAACTGGCTTTTTCTCTCACTCTATATTGACATTGATATCCTCTTTATATAAGTCTGTTAGGAATTTCATTCACGTATCTATACTGACTTAAGAATAATTACAAACCTTTACTGGAATCAAACAGCACATATTGTAATAGATAACGAACCCAGTTTAGAAATTGAAATCAGGAGAAGAGTTAGGCAGGGATGTATTATGTCTCCATCACTATTCAATGTATAGTGAATCCATTTTTGGAGAAACGTTACTATCTAAAAGTGAAGGAATAATAAAATCAACAAGGAAAAAAATCCACAAGGAAAAAATTCCTGCAGCTGACTGTATACCACGTATCACAAAAAGAGGTTAATCTTTGTAAATGGGTATATTTTATAAAAACCCTTAAAAGGGCTACATTAAAAACACGAACGTTTTCGGAACAACAGTTCCATCATTAGGTTAAAATACAGGTTACCATGCCTGAGCCACCAAAATATTTGGGTAAAAACCCTTTAAAATATATTATGTTACCAAAGATTGTACATGATGCTGATAATATTATTTGATGTTTAATATTTTAATTAAATTTTACTTCAGGTAACATACACCCAGTGAGTTCCAGTGTCCGGAGAGTAAATCTCTTCAAACGGACTTCAGCTGGTAACTGAGTTCTCAGTAACTTCAGAGTTACCAGCTGAAGTCCGTTTGAAGAGGTTTACTCTCCGGACACTGGAACTCACTTAAAGCATGGGTGTATGTAACCTGAAGTAAAATTTAATTAAAATATTAAACATCAAATAACATTATCAACATCATGTACAATCTTTGGTAACATAATATATTTTAAAGGGTTTTTACCCAAATATTTTGGTGGCTCAGGCATGGTAACCTGTATTTTAACCTAATGATGGAACTGTTGTTCCGAAAACGTTCGTGTTTTTAATGTAGCCCTTTTAAGGGTTTTTATAAAATATACCCATTTACAAAGATTAACCTCTTTTTGTGAAGGAACAATAATTAACCGAAGAACTATTAACAACATAGGATACATAGATGAGATTGTGAATATGGCAAGCTCTGCTGAACAACTTCAACTACTACTAAACAAGACAAGCAGTTTCTGTGAAAAATATGGACAAAAATGAATATAAAAAGACTAAATATGTGATAATAACAAAGAAAACAAATATACAAACAAACATACATTTGGGAGATGTACCGATAGAAAAGGTTGAAAATTTCAAAAACCTGGTAACCTGGATTTTAGAAAATAATGATCAAACAGCAGAAATAAGGGCCAGGATAGAAATAGCAAGAAATGCCTTTGTAAAAGTGAAATTAATTCTGTACTATAAAGAATTTATATTAGAACAGAGAGTAAGAAGTCTAGTGAGATTGATCATGATGATTTTATAACATGAAAGAGTAGTGCTTTTAAATAGAATATGATCAATCTGAAATCTGACTAATTTGGTCAAACAGTTTTTTGAATTTTTTCAAAGGGGTGAGAATGATGACAATATTTTTATTCTACTACTCTTTGTTTATATCAAAAGAAAAACAGATTTTTTCTCCGTGAAAATGATACTTTTGGCAAAAGTATAAAGAAAATGGCAAACAATGGTGTGAGTAGCGAACTTTGGAAAGTCGTATCTTGGATACTGTGAATCCAAGACTTCTACCAAATGTCTGTCAAATGCTGTAAAGCAATGCCTATAATACCGGTATCCCCGTAGAAAAAAGTTAAGGGGAAAAAATCACTCTTTTTCGTTTTTTTTTCTTCGTTTTTTGAATACAATATTTTTGTAAAAAAAAATTATTTTGTACTTTAAAAGGTGACATTTCAACAGGCAATTTAATTTTGAACAATTTTTCTGTATATTTATATTTCGTCGGTGCAATGTCACACCCACAAATGTGCAAAATTTTCTTTTTTAACTTAAGTACACCACTAATAATTTCTCAATCAGTCCTTACTCTGCCACAACCACGAATGTGATTTAAAGCTAGGAGATGGTGGGGAGGAGATATGCACTTTCACGAAAGTTTTTCTGTATATTGTTCGTGTTTGTGGCATAGTAGTGATTAAGTTAAACTGCGACGTGCATATGGCGAAAGTGACACTTTCGTGTTTGTGGCGGTGTGGGTTTTGCATTTGTTTTACATTCGTTGTCTTGTTTCAACTCAACATTCTCAGTTTTGTGTGTAAAAATAAACGTCCACAAAATGTGGAAAACATGTCCCACATAATAAATTGATAGATGATGATGAACTGCTGATTCGTGAGCACATTTTATTATTTCCAGCCGTGAAGTCTCATTATTGTAGGGCCTCTAGTACCAAAAGGTATTTGGATTCTTCACTAAACGTTTCTGTTATGCACAAATTGTACAAATTAAAGTGCTCAGAATTAAATGTCCATCCAGTTTCTTCCGAAAGGTATCGACGAGTGTTAAAAACTTATAACCTGGGGTTCTATAAACCCAAAAAGGACCAGTTAAAAGTGCTTAAAATATATGATTATGGCAGAGGAGGAAAAAACACACAAACAGGCTCATCACAAACATATGCTAAGGAAACAATTAGCTCGCGAGGCTCGAGCGAAGGCAAAGAAACTGCAAAGAATAATTCAGAGGTACTATCGTTTAACTTTGACCTCGAAGCAGTGCTTACGACCAAAAAGAGTCCAACGGGACAAATATTTTTCCTACGAAAATTGACTATTTACAACCTGACTGTATACAACTTAGGAATTCAGGACGGAATCTGTTACCTTTGGGAAGAAAACCTAATGAAAAAGGCGGTCAAACGAGATATCCACGTGTATTTACAATTACATTACCAATCAACCAAACATTACTGAGGTTCGAATGATGTCGGACGGGAGTGGCAGGCAACAAAAAAATTCATATTTTGCTGTTATGTGCTTGAAACTTCTTACAGATCACACTAACTTAAAAGCTATTGATCACAAGTTTTTTTAATCAGGACATACCGAGATGGAGTGTGATCCACTCGAAAATCCAACAGAAATTAAAATATGTTCCTGTTTATTCATCAGATAATGGGCTCAGATGAGAAGAAATGCTCGAACACATCCACGTCCTTTTGAAGTCAGATTCATAATGTTTGATGACATCTTTGGTTTCTAATCCTTTGGAATATAAAAGTGAACAAAATTCCCTGGCAACAAGTTTGCTGGTTACGATACATTAACACCGATGCCGTGGTGACAATATCCTATAAAAAAAATTTTGGAGATGAATTTCAAAAAGTAAACAGCATGAAAAGTCGTTGGCGACCCAAAAACGTTGACTTGATTAAAGCTTAATATAAGCGGTTGCCATTTGCGATTGCTAAATATAAAGATCTGCAGAAAATGTGTAATGATCCAACATTTCAAAAGAACTATCATAACTTCTATAATTCTATAAATGGAAATAAAAATATAAGCTACAATTTGCCGGAGCCAAATCAAAGCGAGATTCAGACGTAAATTAAATTATTCTAAAATATGTTTTAAGTGTTTCACTATATTATTATTTCTATCTTTGTAATTTTTATTAGAAATTTTTTTTTGTTCCACTTTTATCATAATAAAAGTAGATATAATTTCACGTATATGCATTTTACTACAAAATCTACAACGCCACAATCACGAGAGTATGTGTCTGGCAAATTTTGTTGAATATCAAAAAATAAATGATAAATGTAAACGAACCTTTAAACAGAAATGTAGAGACAGTTGAGCCAACTTCTGTCTCAATCTAAACAGACAAGCTCATCCAACTGAAATATGGGATATAATTAAGAAAATTAAAAAAAATAAAAATCTGTATGTGCACCAACCAGCTGGAGGACCATCACGGAGGTGGTTCAAAAAACTAGCAAGGGATGAGACGATGCATTATTCGTTGACGGACAAGGCAAAGAAACAGGAAATGACTGCAGATAAACCCGGGTACAACAAAAGTGCAATAAAGAAAGATAGACAAGAAAACAAAAATAAAAAACGAAGACAACAGAACAAAAAAAATAAAGAGTTGAAAATAAGCACATGGAACATAAGAACCATGCTAACTCCAGGAAAAATGCTAGAAATAGAAAAAGAACTCAAAAAGTATAAAATAGATATTGCAGCACTGCAAGAATTACGCTGGGAGGGACAGGGACAGATTGACAAACAAGACTTTACAATGTTATATTCAGGAGGAAAGAAACAAGGGCAAAAAGGCGTGGGATTCATGATACTAAGGCACCTAAGAGAGAAAATTATAAATTTCAAGCCAATATGCGAAAGGATGGCCTATGTTAGAGTCAACAGCAAACCATTTAATATATCAGTCTTGAATTTATACGCCCCCACAGAAACAAGCAATGCAGACGAAAAAGAAATCTTTTATGATAGGGTCGAAGAGGAGATAGAAAAAATACCCAAAGAAGATGTCATATTTGTACTAGGAGACCTCAACGCCCAGATTGGAAAAGAGGACTTTTTACAACAAATTGCAGGAAAGCATACAATACACGAAAACACGAATGACAATGGGCAAAGACTATGTAACCTAGCAACAAGAACAAATTTGTTAATAAGCTCAACAAAATTTGAACACCCTAAAATACATAAGGTAACATGGAGGTCACCAGATCAGAAAACATATAGTCAAATTGATCATATAATGATTAATAAACGAAAGCAATCGTCAATAAAAGATGTAAGAACGTTCAGAGGTGCGTGTGCAGATTCAGACCACTACATGGTCACAGCCACTATAAGACAAAAAGTTAAAATTGAAACAAAACAAAAAAACCAACATAAAAAGTGGAATGTCAATAAAATGAGTAATGAAGAAGTAAGAAAAAAATATGAAGAGGCAGTAACAGTTCAAATAAAAGAGAAATATAAAGCAGAAGATATAAACACAGAATGGGAGACGATCAAAAAATCAATAGAAGAAGGTGCAAATATGCAGATAGGTAAAAGTCAGGCTAAAACAAAAAACGAATGGTATAACCAAGAATGTAGAGAAATAACAGGAAAAAAAGTGCAAGCCAGAAATAAATGGCTAAGAACAGATAAAGAGGAAGACAGAGAAGAATATGAAAAATTAAGAAGGAATGCTAAGAAAGTGATAAGGCAAAATAAAAGAAGATGGGTAGACAAAAAAATGCAGGAAATAGAGCAGGAAAGAACAAACAGAAATACGAAAAGTTTTTACAAAAAAATTAAAGAACAAAACAAAAAATACAAGGGCAAAACAAACGGAATAAAAAATAGAGAGGGAATAGTGATAATAGAGGACCAAGAATACAAACAAGTATGGAGAGATTACTACAGAGAGCTCTTGACGGAGGAAACAACAGAAGAAGAAATGCATAATGAGGAGGAAACGGTGCACGAAGAAGAAGCAGATGAAGTAGATATCGAAATTTCAAAAGAACCAACATTAGAGGAATTGGATGAAGTAATACAGAGAAGCAAAAATGGAAAAGCCCCTGGTAAAGATGGCATTAATATGGAACTAATAAAATACGGGGGAATGGAACTAAGAGGAAAAATACTGGCACTATTGAAAAATATATGGAAAGAAGAGAAAATGCCAGCGGACTGGGAGGTAGGGCAGATCATAACAGTACATAAAAAGGGAGACCAACAAATCTGTGAAAATTATAGAGGAATAACGTTACTAAATACAACATATAAAATATTGACATCAATAATAAAAAAGAGGTTATCAAAGATCACAAAGAAGACAGTAGGACAGTACCAATGTGGATTCACAGAAGGAAGATCTACAATAGATGCAATACACACAATAAAACAAATAATGGAAAAAGCAAACGAGTATAAATTAGAATTGGAAATGTTATTCATAGACTTCAAACAGGCATTTGATTCAATTAAAAGGAACGGATTAATGATAGCACTTAAAAAATTAAAAATTCCACATAAACTCAGAAAATTAATAGAAGTGACAATGAGAACTACAAAAATAAGCATAAAGACGCAAAGAGGAGAGACAGAGGAATTCATTATAAATAAAGGGATGAAACAAGGAGATGCCTTATCAACAACGCTATTTAATCTAGCATTAGAATATGTACTACGAAATATAAATAAAGGAAATCTCAGAACAAGAGGTGGTCAAATAATTGCATATGCAGACGATATTGCTATTATTGCAAAGAACAGAAAAATAATGAAAGAAATGCTAGAAGAAATAAGAGAGAAAGGGGAGGTAATGGGGCTAAGATTAAATCAAGAAAAGACAAAAATATTAAGATTAGGGAAAAACCAATGAAAGAAAAAATCAAAATAGGAAGTTCTGAGTTTGAAGAAGTAGAATACTTCAAATACCTAGGAGTTACAATAAGTAAATCCGGAGAAAGGAAATCCGAAATAAAAGAAAAAATATTAGCAGCGAATAAAGCTTATTTTGCAAACAAAACATTACTTAAAAGCAAAACACTGACTAAAAAAAGTAAGATGAGCATTTATAACACCATAATTAGGCCAATATTATTATATGCAGGAGAAACAATGACGATGGTTAAAAAAGATGAAGAAGACTTAAGAATAGCAGAGAGAAAGATTATGAGAACCATACTAGGACCAATCAGAACAGAGCAAAATGAATATAGAAGCAGAACAAATGCAGAAATTAAGGAAGAACTTAAGGAAGACATCGTAACTAAAATAAAGCAATGCAGAGTTAGATGGTTAGGTCACATTTGGCGAGCAGGCGATGAGGCAGTGACATACGCAATGATGGAATGGAATCCAGGAGGAAAAAAGAGAAGGGGAAGACCTAGATCAAAGTGGCTGCAAGAAGTTGAAGAAGACCTCCAAAGGGCAGGAGTCAGAGAATGGAGAGGAAGAACTAGAGACAGGAAAAAATGGAGAGATATTGTCAAGAAGATAAGATAAACAAAAAAGACTGATCCACTTAAGAAATCGGATCTAGAAAGCATTTGCGGTTTAACCCCACACTGGGGTGTATAGCCATTATATATATATATATGTGCACGACGAAAATATCGTTAAAAATTTGTTTCATAAAATAGCTCCTTGCTCCTTCAATATATCCCACTGAAGATAAATTAAAATCACATATTTATTAAGCTAATATTAAGTATTCTAAGAGATCCTCACCTGAGATTGATGGTATCAATTATCTTATGATATATAACTTGCCTACAATAGCACTTCAATTTCTCCGTGATGTTTTTAACAATACTCTAATTAAAGGTGATAACTGTGATTCTTTGAAGCAGTGCCTTGTAATACCTATCCTAAAAGCTAATGATTCCAATGTCCTAAGACTGATATCTCTTATCTCATGTATATTGAAAACATTTGAATGAATCATGAAAAATCGATTAGAATGGTGGATGGAAAGTAACAACCTTTGCCCAGATGGCCAGCTTGGGTTTCGTAGAGGGAAAGGTACTATGGATTGCATTCCACACTTAGCAACCGATATCCAGTTAACTTATTCTAAAAACCAATATACTAAACTAGCTTTATTTGTGGACATTTCTGCTGCATATGATAATCGATTTTCGACTTTCTGCTTGATCAACTTGTTAAATTAGGAGTGCCTAGTAAATGTGCTTATGTCCTATTCAATCTATTTACAAATAGACAAGTCCATATTCGTTTAAATAATTCACTGATTGGCTCAAGGATAGTTAACAGAGGGTTACCTTAGGGTTTAGTTCTTAGTCCCTTAATATTTAACTTGTATTCATTAAACTTACAAACTATGGGAATACAGTGTAACATTTTATAATATGCTGATGACTTCTGTTTCTGTGTTGAGAAAAAAACTTTTCAACAATGTATTAATGACCCTAAAGTAAATATGTCTTATTGCAAAAAGTATTTTGATAGTCATGGGCTTGACATCTCACCTAAGAAGTCAGGCGTAGTATTTTTTTTCGAGACACAGGTTACCAAAAGTTAGTACGTTAAAATTCTCCCAGCTGGAAATTCCTGTATATAACAGTTTTACATACCTAGGTGTCACCTAGGTATGTAAAAATGTAGGTAATCGAAATCCAACTATTATATCTATTTTATGGGAATTTTTCAAACGTATCAAACGGAAAATCTAAACTGCCTTTTTCAGTGTTGTGTGAATCCAAAATGGTAGGACGTTAGTTGTAGTATTTTCCATTGCCTTTCCTTTTATGGTATTTACCTTTAATCGTTACCTGTATTGTTTGTGTAAAAAAAGTCGCTATGAAGGGCACCTTAGCGTGAACCTTGTGTTCCTGTTCAATCCTTTTTGTATAGTCACCCAATAGTGTTTTCAATGGGAAGGTTCGAAAATTGAGTTAATGAACGAACTGTTAGGAAATTGTCAGAAATGAATTTAAAGGAAGTGTAGGAGTTTTTTTTACGTATTCAACCAATTGTCTCTCTAAATAGGTCTTGAACCTAAGGCAAAAAAAAATCATGAGTGTAACTTTTTTTGAAAATTGATGGATATTTTCGTAAATCCCTGGTAATATTTCTAAAATATAACTGTAACATCTGTTAATAAAAGTACAAAGAAAAATGTCACATTAAATCCTGAATTTTGACAACTAATTGAAAGTTTAAAAGTCGGATATCTGCTAACGCTCATTTCGCACTTTCGTGGGTGTGGCATTGCACCGACGATGTACGAAAAGTGCATACAATTCACCCAAATGTACCCTAACGCATAGGGCACCCTTTTAAATGGTAGCACTCTGCGGTTTTTACATATTTGGGGTCCATTGACCATATGAAAGAATAAAACCCCTTCAACGTTGTGGTTTCTTTCTAAAGTACATAATCATTTGCTTATAACTTATAAGATAAGAAATAAACAAAAGATCAATCCGGCCGGTTTAAAATGACTAGCACTTAACCTTCAGAATAGCGGCTACCTCCCCACGACTCATAATCTTCACTGGAATAATTTTTCAATATTTTGGTTATATAATAGGATTCTAAAAAAACAGACCACAAAATAGATTTATTTCTATTTTATTACTGAGAACGAAGTCTATGTAGTCAGACTAGCCATAGTAACAGTGCATATTATAAATCTGCATTATGTTAATGTAGTTTTTAGCAAGTCCCGTTTTTAAATAACCACGTCGAAGACAGGAACATTCGAAATGATGATTTGCATTCAAATTTAGAATTATTTGAAATATAAATTGACGAATGTCTTAAATCATTATTTATACAAAATAAAATTAACAAAACATCCTTGAAACATGGTACGATAAAATGCTGCTACTTTTTGTATTGTTAGCGTCATTTTAATTTCTACTATACAAAACTTGTTTCATTAACTTATGAATATAACATTTTTGTTTATTCACACAAGCCACTGAGACCGGAACTTCGCATCAAAATCTATATTGAACCGAAGTGCGCTGAAGGGTTTTAGGGGTGAAAACTACCCCTAATTGTCAAAAATTATAAAATAACATATTAAACCTGAATATGGGTAAGATTTGGTTTGAATTAGTTAAATAATGATTATTTTATACTTTTGAATAGAGTTCCATCATATTTAAACCCTTAAAAAGCAACCCTTGTTAGAGATTAATGTAAAAAAATTACTAATTCTAAAAAAATGATTTCGCCTTGGATCGATTTGGATAAAAATTTGGATTTAAGCTCAACTCAACCTCTGCTTTATAGTTTATGTCATGCCGATGAACCCTGATTGTTCTTAGGGGTAAAAACTACCCCTAATTTTCAAAAATTGTAAAATAACATTACAAATCTTAAGATGAGTGAATTGGTTTGGATTAGTTAAATTGTGATTTTTTATACTTTAAAATACAATTTCATAAATTTTCAACCCTTAAAAATCAATTGTTGTGAGTGCTATAGGTGAAAACAATTTTTTGCCAAAATTTTGCAACTTTTCAACGTTTGAAAATCACCCTTTACAAGATTGCAGTTTTTATAAACTAATTTAATAGATATACATTTAAAAAAGTAGAATTAAATACAAAAAAAATTATCAACATAAAAAGGCACCATATATTCTTATACATTTACATAAATAGTTGAAAATATTTACATTTATAGGTAAAACAATTATAATATTAATTTTATTCGTCATCAATTACATCTTCATCGTGATCTATGTCATCCTCATCTTCTTCAATTATTGGTAGACTATTATTGCACCCTTTACCTGAGCACCCAGAACAAGTAGAGTTACAGTATAAACCAACTTTTCTGCACCCACATGAAACGCCGCATCCTTTTTTGCATTGGCAAAAAATAATTTTCAAAAGTTCATCGGGTGCAGGTTGTTTGTTCATGCGTACGGGTAATAACAAACCATCTTTGGAATACCATCCCCAATCTGTTGCTCTGATATTTTCATTGTCAAGCCACTGTTGAATTTGGTAATAGCATCTTTTTGAATGCTCATCTAAGGCATCAACAGTGGGCAGAAGGGATGATAGCTTAACCGCACAGTTTTTCGTTGTAGCTTTGATGAACTGTTCGTACCGCATCTGCTCGAAAAAAGCTTCCAAATCTTTTATTTTTTTTAACTTGGTAAGCTGCGTGTCTTTAAAACAGTTCCGTACAACATTATTGCACAGTATCTGCCAGCATCTAAAATATTTTCAAGCTTAGCAGTACTACTGTAAAAAATTTCGGCATGTTCCCTCATGTCCGATCTTTTTTGAAGAAAAACGTCTTTTTTAACGTATTTTCTTCATTTTTAACGATAGAGTGTTTCTTCAAAAACGATTTTGTAGAGGTTTTTAAGAGCTACAAGGATCTGTGAATTAAATCTTTTTGGAACCCTTGGTTTTTAAATGGGGTGAGTTTAAAGGGCTCGAAAAAGATGGTGCTTGTTCGTAAATCGATGCTTTAAACGGCTATATCTCGCCAAATATTCATTGTACAACAAATCTAAATAAAGGAAAATTTTAGTCATTAAAAAAGCTACAATTTAGTACATTTTTATTTTTTTCATATATTCAGTATTTTCGGAGATACTTAAAAAAAGAAGAGTAAAAAATATGAAATTGTAAATCGTTTCTCGCTTTAAGCTGTACGTTTTCTAAAACTAAGCATTTTAAATGGGTCAAACTTCTTGGACGTATTAACAATACATGTACAAAGATAATTGCAGAAGGGTGGAGATCGATTTTAATTATGGGTGTAGTTAGGGGGTTGTTTTCATCGATTTTTTCGTAAAAAAAATGAGGTATTGACCTTATTTTCATCATAACTCACCCAATTTTTGAGCTAGAGTCTTTTCTTTTATGATAGGTCTATAGTCTTATGCTCTTTAAAAAAGGTTCTATGAGTTTTCTTCCAAAAATGCATCATTTTCCCGATATTTGACTTTGAATCTTTCAAATTTGGCATTTGAAGAAAACCGCTGAACATTGATAGGCCGTATTTCGGTTCCTATTATATCGCAAAAACATTTTAAAAAATGAATTGTATTTGTCTTTTTAAAAGCTACAAATTTGTTCTCTACAATTTTTTTGATAAAATTCACCATTTTCGAGTTATTCGCGAAAAATCGATTAAAAACGTCGATTTTTTCGTCTAAAAGTTGTTACTTTCAATTGCGAATAACTTGAAAAATATCAGTTTTACAAAAAAAATGTATAGAACATTTTTTGTTTAGAATCACTTTTTTAATCGAAACCTGTGGTTAAAACGTAAAAAAAGTTTTCACCCCCGAGATGGGGTGGCAACCACCCCCAAGGCTTTGGCGCACTTTGGTTCGATATAGATTTTGATACTTAGGCTATTACCTACCTTCTGTTAAAATTTCAAGTCAATCCACGCAAGACGAAAAAATTGTGAGGTGAAATGCTTCATTTCCTTGACTACCTATTCTAACACAGACTCCCAGAGAGACATTTAAGGAGTTGTACTAATCTGCATCCAACATTCAAATAAAATTATCGCAGAAAGTGTTGAATTTCGAATTATTAATTTGTGTACTTAAATGTTTTTACCAATTGATCGAAATACTGATTATTTTTAAAGTAAACTTCCTCATAATATAGTATTTAGAAAAATTTACCTTCACCTTTTTTCAAAATTAAGATTTATTATTATATTAATTCGGTTACGAAAATAAAAATTTTCTTTTGGTGGATTTACAAGTTTTTTTATTAACCGTGCTAAGTTCTTCAATGAACACTTAATATTAATATATTATACAGTGAGGTCCTAAAGTAACGGATAAATGTAATTTCTACGTAATTATAAAGTAGATGAAAACTACTGAACCCGGTCGATTTTTACATACAAAAGTATACATATACAATATACAAATCATCAGTAGATATCTATCACCGTCCTAATATAATCGAATTAACAAAAACACCAATATATTTTTTTCACATTTTATTTGCATTAATACCTACCTAATTTAAAAGATTTAGATTTAGCAACTAACTTCATGCTGTGAATAGACTCGTACTTCATAATGTGAATTTTATAAAAATTCACTCTCATCATTTTTTCCCAATCGCGCCTAAAGAAGTATAAATTCAAAAATAGTTTTTATTTACTTACATGCCACATGCGATGCCACAAAAAGTTAGCCATTGGTTTTTTTACTATTATAAATTAAATTTTATACTATTAGCCACTTCGGAAATTCACATTCATTTGGGATCTTCCAGTTAGAGTTCACAGTTATTCCAACTCATCGTCATTATCGTTCTCTTCATCAGTCTCAACCAAATAAATAATAATTTTCTTCAAGTCTGGGACATTTTTGTCTGGGTCTGTTTTTATTAGTTCGACAACACTTTGGGCATCTTTTGGAGATGTGTTGTTCCTCCGGACATGGTTTTTTAATTGAGCCCATAGCAATTCTATGGGATTCTACACACAGTAATATGGAGGTAATCTTAAAACCATATGTCCATTGTTAGTAGCTAATTTATCTACAATATGTTCTTTAGTTACGACTTTTGTATGAAGAACCTGGATTAGTTGATCTTTGGTGTAATTATCCTCAAAATATAGGTCTTCGGCTATTAAAAATTCTTGAATTTCATCCTTCCTACTCTGTTTGGTTGGAATTTTTTTAATGCATCTGGAGTGATATGATGCATTGTCCATAACAATCACGCTATTTTCTTTTAAATTTGGGAGTAATGTATTCTCAAACCACGATTCAAAAAGCGTCCCTTCGATGTCTTGGTGGTAGTCTAGAGAACTGTCTTTAATACTTTTGGAACTCAACAATAACGCATCGTTCACCCATCCATGTTGTTCTCCGCAATGTAATATGCAAATTCGTTTGCCTCTAGAATGGGGTACATCTATTTGGCATTTTCTTGTACCGTTTGTCCAAGCTTTATTTATCGTTTCGTGAGAATCAAACCAAGTCTCGTCCAGATAATAAATTTCTCGACACTTACTGCGGTATTGTGAAATTTTTTCGATATATTCATTCCTCATTTTTCTTAGGCGGCTACTTTTCATTATGGTTTGTCTCTTATTGACAGTTTTGTATTTAAAACCATTTTTGGTCAAAAATCTTCCCAAAGTCTTTGTGGAACAATAATCAACAATATGTTTTTCTTTTTAATTTTTCCATGATATTGTTTAGGTTAGGCATAACTTTAGCTGCATACATATTATATATTGTCTCACTAATAATAGGTTCCAAGAGGTAAGGTTGAATTTTTCTAGAGCTTCCCAAATCCTTTCTTGTTGTTTTACTTTTCTAACCTGTCTCTATTGAACGGTACCCTGTTGCACAAGAAATTTTTATTAAAACCGCTGTTTGCTTAACAGCTTCATATTTGCTAATTTTTTAAAACGTCCATCAAATACATCTAACACCATATTTTGCTCAGCTACACACAAATTCTTTCTTTGCTGAGTACTTGGCCCCGCACTTTCATCTTCATCAGGTCAGGTAAACGCACATCACTTTCCCATGGCCGCCACATTTTTTTCTTTGATAAATACTAAATATATCACAACACTTTTTTTCGACAAACGCTGGCTGAAAGAACCACAAAATATACTGCTTAAGAATGACTAATTCAGTTATTTAAATATTGTGACAATGATCCCGCACCATTTAATTATTCTACGAAAATGTACTTATTAAGTACTTAGCCATTATCGGAAATATAAAATTGTTTGTAAATTTGTATTTAGGTTAACCGCAGGAATTTCTCTTAAATATTTTTAAATGTTATAAACAAAGACATCATATTTTTGATAACATTTCACAAAAATATTTAATGACGATGATTTGGAATAGTTTTTTACTTCTTTTTGTGTATATCAACAATTAGTGTTAATTGACGAACCCACAAAACAAAATGTCTACTTATTTTCGTAACTGAAAAATATTTTATTTTGCCATTCCTTAGTTTAGAAAAAAGATGAACACAAGTATTTTTTAATAGTATATTGCAAGATTGTTTACTGCTAAAAACCATTATTCCGAAACATTTAAACAAACTAATAATTCAAAATTCAACACTGCTCCGGTAATTTTATTTGAATGTTGTATAAAGGTTAGTACAACTCTGTAATGTCTCCCTAGAGGTCTGTGTTACAATAGGTATCAATAGCGGATTATCAGCAGGTTGGTCTTTAAAATTTCGCATAGATCTTCCCCCACTGTACTATTATATATACAAGCTATTCGTTCCCGAAGAAGCTGAAGCAGTTTTCACTTGAAGATCCTTTTTGTGTGGGGGATCATCCCATTCTGGGATTTGTTTTACAGTTTCTGGTGTGGCTTCGCTGATTCCGCTACTTTTCTCCATTTTTCTCTCTCTCTTTGATTGCCCTTTCTATATTTCTAATTTCCATACTCCTTAAGTCTTCTTAGACTTGTTGTCTCCATCTTAGTTTAGCTCTGCCTCTGGTTCTTTTACCTGGTGGTATCCATTCCGTTATAACTCTTAACGGATTGCTCTTTTCTCTTCTCATTATGTGTCCATATCATGTAATTCTTTTTGCTTTTATTGCTCTATGTTCTCGTGTTCCATCCATTCTTGTATTTCGTGATTCATCCATTGTCTTGCATCCTCTTCGTTTTTCCTCTTTGGTTCCAGTATTCTTCTGATAATCTTCCTCCCAAAAACTTTCAATTGCTTTTCTTCTCTTGTTGTTAATGTAATTGTTTCTGCAGCATATACTACTATTGGTCTCATGGTCGTTTTATAGATTTTCATTTTTGTGTTTCGGCTTATCTTCCTAACTCTAAACTTCTTTTTATTTATATAAAACGCCGTATTTCCCGCTTGAATTCTTCTTTTCATATCTACAAATTCATTTCTTCTGTTGACTAGTACTCCCAAATATTTGAATGTTTCAACCTCTTCGAAACTCTGTGCATCTATTGTCAGTTCTGTCATTTGTGTCTTCTTTTTCTTGCTCACGTTCATATATTTTGTTTTATTTTCGTTTATTGCCAGTCCTAGTTTGGCTTGCTTTTCTATTTCCTGGAAGGTTTTTTTAATGCCCTTTTATCTGTTGCTACTACGGTTATATCGTCCGCATATCCTATTATTTGTACTGCATTCTTGTTTATAGTTCCTGTGTTTGACAGCTTTTTTATTATCTTGTCTAGTGATAAAATAAACGGTACCGTTGAGAGCGCATCTCATTGTCTTACTTCATTTTTTATTTTTAATATTTCTGTTTTTTCTCTTCCGGTGTCTATTGTTGCTTGGGAATCTCGCAGTGTCATTTCTATCGTTTTTATAATTTTATTTGCTATATTACTCTCTTGTAAGTCTTCGATTATTTTTCTTCTGTTTAGTTTGTCAAACGCCTGTTTAAAGTCTACGAAAAGTACAGTAAAACCTCGATATAATTGACTACATGGGGGGAGGAGGTGTCCGTTAAAGCCGAAAGTCCGTTATATAAAAATATGGTTAAAATAAATCAAAATACTTTTTTTTTGAAAATATATATGTACACTGTAATTAGATATATATAAAAAATACAAAATACAAACAAAATTCTATTTAAGTAATTGTCTTCGGACATTCGTCGTGAAGTGACGTTGCTGTGGATATCGACGCGCTTGCTATCGGTAATCCCGTTTTGAACAAGTTTCGTTTGCTCTTTCCATGTTTGTTGTTTTTCTATGATCAACTTCCTAAATACAGTTTAATTTAAGAATCAATAAATGTTGTTAGATCGTAGAGATGCGATCTTACCTCTGATAACTTCATTTTTAACAGTCTTGTTTTGTCGTCTTGTTTGCTATCTTTACTTCCGTCCTCATTTTTAAGGTTCATAACTTCATCTGCTATTTCACTCTCAGTCATGATATTATACACCTTCATCTACTTCTAGCGATTGTAAAACATCTTCCTCGGCACCATGTTCTCCGGCATTATTACGTATTGTCCTACAGAAATTAGTAACTTTCAACCCTTCTAAACCTATGCCTGCATCTTGACCATCAAACAAATTCTTCCAACAATTTTTTAATGTTTGCTCTTTCACCTCCTCCCATGCTGCAACAAAATTAAAAATTGTTGATTTTAAATTGTAAGACCTTAAGTTTTGCAAGGTACGTTACGCTCTTGTATCTTCTGCATTATCTCCATCGTATAATACAACCATTGCTTCGTCTAAAAACTTTCTGCGATATATTCATTTGGCTGCCAAAATCATTCCCTAATCCATGGGTTAAATAAGCGATGTTGTATTTTTTGGCAAAAACATACACCTGAAGTTTCCATCTTCTGAACGTAGAATATTTTCAGAGGCGTGAGCAGGAGCGTTGTCTAAAAGCAATAAACATTTCACCTCTTCTGACGGTATTCCCAATTTCTCCTCTTGAAATTTTCTCACTGAAGGTACAATTTCGTTGAAAAACCAATTTTTGAAAATATCTGAGGTGAACCATGCCTTATTAGAGCTATAATATGTAAGGGGCATATGATACATTATGTCTTTTAAAACTCTAGGTTTACGAGATTTGCCAACCACTACAGGTATCAATCTATGCGATCCATCAGCGTTAGCACAAAGCAGTGCCAAGATCCTGTCCTTGCTGATTTTTCTACCATAATCCGATTTTTCATATTTGGAGGCTTTTTGCCTAAAAGGCTCTGTTTCTTCTTTAGGTGCAGTTGAAGCTTCGCCGTAAATTCTTTTATTCATGATTCCGTGCCTTTTACGAAAGCGCCAGAGCCATCCATCACTTGGTATGTCCATATGATTTGAAAATTTCAATTCGACTGCTCGGACCAGGATCCCACTAGAACGTTGTTGGCCATACCATTTTAAGATTGCTTCTTCCAGTGAAGTTTCACGAGCCAATTTCATTCGTTTTAAAAGATTGCTATGCTGTCCTACATCACACATGAATGCAAATTTATTTATTTTATTTTTGTTTTTTTTTTATGTCCGAAAGTTTGCTATTTTATGCCATATTGATTACATATATGAGACGCATGTGTAATATTAACAGTATGTTTTTATTTTTTTTACATTTGACCGGATTTTTTGTCCGTTATATCCGAAGTCCGTTAAATAGAGGTCCGTTATATCGAGGTTTTACTGTATATGGGTTTCTCCGTCGTACTCGTATGTTTTCTCTATCACTTGTTTTAGCGTATGTATAGCTTTTATCGTGGATCTTCCTTTTCTAAAATCGTACTGGTAATCGTCTATGCTTTGTTCTGTATATATTGTTAGTCTGTCTCTAATTATACCAGTCATTACTTTATATGTTACATGTAGTAAATTAATTGCTCGGTAGTTCTTGCATATTCTATGGTCTTATTGTTTTGGGATTGTCACTATAATTCCCTTCTTCCATTTTTCGGGCATTATTTCTTTGCTCCTGAATTATTTACTTCCTGAAGTTGTTTTTCGTGAAAAGTTACCTTAAGATGATTTTTAATTGTATAAGACATAAAGGCCTACATATATTTTTTTTAAATACGTGCTTGTAATACTTATTGCGAGAAAGAAAGGAAAATGTTCGGATGTTTTTGTCTGCATTCATTTTGAAATAACAACTGTAATCTTGCATTTGAATTACTGAAACTAAATCTGGCGATAAAGGTGCTTTTTAGGCCGATAATGCAATCATGTTTTTTAACTTATAATTTTAGAAAATTTTATACAATCTCATGACTTTTGAAGGTTAGATAAGCCTGTTTAAAATTCTTGGACATTGTATAAGAAATTAAAGAAAACTTTTTATATTTAACAATTCAGAAGTATAGACAACTTTTCGGAATATCCCATGTTATGTTCTTGTTGTAGGAGAGTCTCTTCAGATTGTATTTGCTTGGAGGAGAATATTTGCTTGTATTTGGATATTCTTTTCAGCGTGATTATACAACACATTTTTTGAATATATTCAAAGTTATTCAAATTAAATATACATTCCTCCAGGTTTTTTTATCCGATCCTGCGCTTAGATTTTATCGGTGATCCTTCTTGTTGTTACTGGTTGGGAAGATGAGGTTATCGGGTGATCCTTCCTGTAAGTTGATGGGGTGCGGATCAGACCGGAAGTCTGATGCTCCATCTACTTATAACTACTCGTATGGGAGTAAAAATTGGCCAACATTTATTAAACCAAAGTTTTAATGTGAGAGTGGAGTGCTCTGATTGAGTTATATTTTTTGTTTTACAAAGCGTTCAATGTATCCAAAGGTTAATTTATTTCAAAATTTGGCATTGTATTATGTATTATATGGAGGAAAAAATAGTATCTGTTTGACCATTACCGTTAGTGGCGCCACTTACACAACATTGATTCATTGTAAGAAAATAAAAAAAGAATATATCACAAAAAATGATGCCAAATCAAACATTACTTACAAAGACTAATCCCAGTGGATTTTAAGTACTTCAAATAAAGATACTTTTTGCAAAATAAAATGCAAATGATCGAAAACAATTATTTTTATAGCCTTACAAAGTAAATAAATTCAAAAAAAGCAATTTAATGAAAAATAATTAATAATTAATTCAAATGAATAATTAACCTAAAAAAAACACAGCGATAATTGTTAAAAATGTTCATAACTTAATTGAATTCATGATCTAATTATTTTGTTTAATTTTTTTCTTATTTTAAATAATAAAGTTTCTTTAAACTTTCTAGACTAGACTTTCGTTAAACGACAATAAAAGTTCGACAGCGAGTCTTGAGAGCAAATGTAAGAGCACATATATAATGAGATTCATTGAATGAAATAAAAAAATCAGTTAAAACTGATTCTGAAGTAGACAATGAATGAATTTATGAATGAATTACAGTCTGCTCTGTAAGGATTTTTTAAACTGTTGGTGCAGTAATTACCTTAAAAGGTAAAGCTTTTAAATCTTTTAATTGGTAAATCTTTCATCAGTTCAATCTATGAGATATGCAATTGGAACGATGAAAAAACTAATTTTCTTTTTTTAACAACTCGTAAAGAATACAATTTTAGTAAAGAAAAAGTGGCTGCTCTGTTTTTTTAACCGATTATATATAATTTAGTTGCTGATTAACACAGGTTAGTGATATACAGGGATGAGTGCCTTAAGAACCGGCAAAATAACGCAAAAGATAGAAAACATAATACGTTGTGAAATAAAAAGAAATGAAAGTAGTAGAGGTGAGAAATTATCGATATAAACCTATAATTTACTTAACATTACATTAGATCTATCGAAAGTTTCCCACCTTTAGACGTTAGCTTATGAGCTGGTTGACTTCAGTCATAGTAATACGTATCACGTAATGTAAGTAAAAACAGTTTAAGTACGAGTATGTTTTTATCCAAAATTAAAGTAATGATCAATAATAAACTGTGATTTGAGACGTCGAATACACTCTTCTCAATACAGAATTATCATAGCTTGTTATTCTGTATTCATTAACACAGAATTAATTATTAAATTACTACTAATTAAACTGTTTACTTACATTTGCTTTATTGCCTTCAATCAGTTTTTACTTTATGCGAAATTTAAAAAATGTTAATGTTCGACGTCATACTTGTAATATTATGACTGAAGTCAACTAGCTCATAAGCTAACGTCTAAAGGTGGGAAACTATCGATAGTCCTAATGTAATGTAATGTAAATTAGAGGTTTCTATCGATAATTTCCCACCTCTACTACTTTCATCTCTTTTTATTTCACAACGTATTATGTTTTCTATCTTTTGCGTTATTTTGCCGGTTCTTAAGGCACTCATCACTGTATATTGTTTATTTTTAATAGTCTTTTCATGGATTTTCCCATAATTTCTAAACGGGACTCTAGTGGTAGTTTATACCGGGTCGTATTTATCCCATTCGTATTGTTTGGTTGCAGACTTAATGTGGCACGTATACGTTTTCAAACACAAAAAGAGCTTAAGAAGAAATTGAAAATCTCTCAAATATTTCTGAAAATGGATCCGAGGAAGAAACTTATGCTACCTCAGAGTCTGATTAGGTACGTGGTGACTATTCTGCCTCAGATTCTAATGAAGTACCTGAGAATATTTCTGACCGTGTGGATGTAAACATCACTGCTTCCGACGAAGAAAGTTCTGATAACGCGGAAATATCTGAAGATGAGTCTGAAAGGAATGAATTGACTGCACAATGGAATATACCAAATACAAACTTTTGTGAGAAAAAAGAAATTCCTAAATACTAAATATTGATAAAGGATCTCGTTCTGTTCTAAAATTATTTCCGCGTAGTTTATTTATGTATATTGCTTCCTGCACAAACCAAAGAATAGCAGCACTTCTAAAAAAACACAAATATAAAATTAAACACGAAAAAAAAAACAGATATGTACGAAATGGTGACAGTGATTGGTTGTACTATGGTTATGTGATACAATAAAGTACCATCTATCCCACACTACTAGTCACAAAACGAATCGCTTTCGAATTCCCTCACAAAAAGTCTGTGCTATCTAAGTCCTACTATAATAATCTTTAAAGAAATGTTAATACATCAAAAACCTACTACATCTATGAAGTGGTTTCTTGTTTGAAACAAACTTTTGTAAAGGCGAGGACTGAGAGTTCCCAACAGTCCATCGATGAATCAGTTACAAAGTGCAAAGGAAGATCTGAGTTGAGTCTTTACCGTTATTAGAACCGATGATATCGCCAAAAAACAAAAAAGCACGTTTTATTTATTTTTTTTTGAGGTTATGTTTGGGTCTAGGGATCTAAAAAAATTTTAGATATAGAATAACATGGCATTTTTATTTTTCAATACCGCTGGGGGTATTTTTCACTATCTTTACACCACTCGTGTATTTGACAAGTTCGCCAATACTGGGGTACTTCGCAAGTACAGTAGATTTATTCGCCTCTCGGCGTCGGCTTTAAGTTTGTTTTTATTGTTTATTTTGTATCGATCGTGGATAGTTGCGTTGTCGTTGCAGCAGCGATTGTGGTATTGTGTGGCTGCATGAGAAGAATTGAAGCCAGTCATCGTTAATCAATTTTCTGTTTTATGTTATGAATGCCTAGGTTGCCATATAACTGGTTCATTTTCATAGACATCGAGAAATTCAAAAACCACTTCTTGAGACCACACCATTTCAAAATAAAACGATAGAATTAACAATATTAAAAACACAAACCACGCCCGCGCTACAGAAGCCAAACACAGAGTACTGCAGAAATGAATTGTAATTAAATCGGCAAGTAGTGGAAGCGCATTAAATTGTAATATTTTAAAGTATAGACTCTGCTGCTTCTTTTTGTACAATTACTTAAGCACCACCCTGTATACAAAAAGTTCACTTAAAGCGATAAAAAACTGGATCGACATGCAAAAGTTTTATTTTCAATTGATAATAAAGCTGACAACCTTTTAGTGGGTCAAGTAAAAGAACATACTTACTTTTCGACTTTCTTCTCATTGAACTCGTTTGCAAGACGTAGGTATATCTTATATTAATATCTAAGAAATCGCACTTTTTGAAAGAAATATAAATTGGGAGTAACATTGTCTTTGTTTGTTAAAAAAAAAAACAATCTTTATATAATATTTAACATGTTACCACTTGATTTCAAATGACGGTAAAATGTTTTTCAGATTTGTTTAGTAAACTGACTATAACTGTGTTACTAAATAATATCGAAATCTAATTACGAAGGAATTCATCTAAATATTAGACTGAAGAGGACAGAATAGGAAAGAATCTTGTCTCTCTGTCTGTAAATTTTATTAAACTACAAAACCATTAAAACGATCTAAAATAGAGTGCAAACAACATACCGAACCCAAAACTTAAAAAATAATAAGATGATTTAAAAATATGTAAAAATATTGTGGCTAAGAAGCAAAAGAAATTGTTTTGTGATTCAACTGACATATTTACCAATAATTATAGTAGAAAACAACTAATTAATTACGTTTCGTAAAACGTGACCTTGCCGTGGTTGTCATGTAAAAATAAACTGCGCGCCAAAATTAACGCACAATTTTAAAATTATATTGTTCTGAAGCTATTTTCTTGTGGCATTTTAAAGTAATTACTATTTAAATGGGAATAAGCCACAATTAAAGGTTAAAGTACGTTTATTGACGTTTCAATTTCCACTTCGGAAATCGTTCTTTCAACATTGTGAGAACGATTTCCGAAGTGGAAATTGAAACGTCAATAAACGTACTTTAATCTTTAAGCGTGGCTTATTCCCATTTAAATAGTAATTACTTTAAAATTATAATTTTAGTCGTAATCATGATACTATGACTAACAAGATAGGATCTTCCCGTAGCACAAAATCGGTCGTGTTCGCGCATGCCGTCATTGGAGATCAGATTTGAATTCTTGTTGAAGTTAAATGAGATTTTTATGCATTCTGTGATGAAATTATTTAATTAGCAAAATAATAATATTAAATAAAGGTTTAATAATTACAATAATCGTACACAAAAGGATATCTCCAAACTATTTAATAAAGATTATTTATTGACACATACAAAAACTGACATTACGAACGTGCAAGTCTCCAATTACGTCACGACTTATGCGCAATATCTTATCTTCTTAATCATAGTATCATGGTCGTAATGAACAAATTTTGTTTGTTCTTTAGTTCGTTAACGTTGCTTTTAAAACATCTGAAATAAAAAACTTTTTATTTTTTAGGAAAAATGTATTGCAATAAAACTACCTAATATCATAAATAAATGACGGAATTTAATTTTTTTCAAAAAATTGAAAAGTTTAATAAACATAAACTAGTAGCGAGTATTGCCTCCTCTGGCATTTAATACTGCTTGACAACAATCTCTTATGAGAATGAGAGATCTCATTCGTATTTCATCTTGTTGGTGCGTTAGGTAGTTGTCGTAGTCGTCTCCCTACGATGTCCCAAACATGTTCTATTGGGTTGAAGTCGGGACTTTCCGCAAGCCAAACCATGGCAGGAATCTCAACCTCCTGACGATACTGCTGGACAATTCTTGCAATATGTGGCCTGCATTATCTTCCATCCATCCATACAATGGCACTACAGCCCAAATCGGGCCTTGGTCTTCTTCAACAAGCTTCTCCAATCATCTCGATTTACCGCTGTTCTTTTCCATGAACGCGTTCCCAGGCAGTTCCTGGCATCCTCATCGACTTCGTCTTCCCATCTCTTTTTAGGTATTCCAACGTGCTCTGCCCACCGTAATCTCTGCAGTTTAGTATATTGTGCTAGAGTTGGCTCGCTTTATTGCTCTATTATACCTAATTCGCCAGTTGTTGTTTTCACTTATTGGGATGCTCTGAAGATGCTCTAGGAAGCGAAAGTACTTGGGCAAGATTTAATTAATAAAACTGTGCTCGATATCTGCCTTTATTTTATTAAAATTATTATGTCTGAATAGGTACCTATTCAGACCCCTGTCCTATTTTGCGTTGAGACCTCTCATTTTTTTTCAGGAGGCTGGGAGGTTTCACATTCCCAGAGCCGAATAGACTTGACATTCTACTAGAATATTTGGACCCTAATAATCAGTACGTTAAGATATATGATAGGATTGGTGTTGCAAGAGGTTCTTCATTGTCATACTCCCCAAATACATCAGCCGTCATTAGTATTAAAAAAAAATAACTATCCATTTGGAAAGAGCAATGGAATCATTACTGCTTCACAAACCATACAAGTTACATACATATACATACCACTTTACAACCCGTTATTCCTCAAACCACTTGGTTTTAACGTTCCACGTAAATATATAAAGACCATAATCCGACTATGCTTTACTAAAATAATGGCAAATAGTGCTATTGTTGCTATTATAATAAAGTTAAAGTAAATACAAATATTATATTAAAACGGTAATAATTATCAATTCCAAGGTCTTATTGATTATGATGGTTAAATGCACTAATTCTTTTGATAATTACAAATATTTTTAACTGGATTTCGTAATACTTTGTAGATACCAGAAGAATATGATAACATGCATTTATTATTACATATAATATACACCATCTTGTTTTTGGCGTATTTGTTACTGATAAGTCACATCGATACATCACTTCAATAGCGTAGCAAGTCCAAAATTAGAATATTTGAAGACCTTGGCGTGAAAAGGATGTATTATTATTATTATTATTATATTACAAATAAGGGCAGAGGAGCGAGCTCCTATTATGCCCAAAAATCAAAAATAAAAAAACATCCTTATAAAACTAATACCAATTATAAAGTCAAGTAAACATAAACAATTAAGTATATCATACAAAAGTTGAATGGTGAGACAGTAAATAAATAAATAAATAATGCTGTCAAAGAAAAAAAAAATCCTATAAATAAAATAAACCACTATCAAGTTTATTTTTAAAGATGTTAACACTAGTTACCGATATGGTGTCTTGATCCAAATTGTTCCAGATATTAAAGATTCTATTTGGCAAGAAGTTCACCCTGGACCTTGCAGTAGTTTGTTCCCTTTTCAATTTGTATCGATGGCCTCTTAATCTTTCGTCTTGATTCAAAGTGAATATGGTGCTTAGGTTCCCAAAGTTATGTTTTAAAATACGGAAGGACATAATTAGATCACCTCGAAGACGTCGCTGCTCGAATGTCGTAAGATGAGCCATGGATAATCTATCTTTATAGTTAGGTCTTACACGACCGTATGCCAGTCTTGTAGCTTTACGCTGAACATTTTCAAGTAGGATCTTATCGCGAATGAGATCTGGATTCCACACTGGTCCGGCAAACTCAAGAATAGGTCTAACGTATATCGAGTAAAGTTTACTAACAGAAGTTAGAGATATACGTGTAAAACATTTACGGATCAAAAACAGTTTCGAGTTTGCACGTTTACACACCGACACTATGTGATCAGACCAATTTAAGTCACTATTAATTATCACTCCGAGATCATTGTGGGAGGTTACCGAGTTTAAGGGATGTCCATTAATAAAGTACGGTAGTGATGGGTTATTTTTGCCGATATGTAAAACAACGCATTTTTCAATGTTAAGCGGAAGTAACCATTCTGAGGACCATTTGAATATTGCGTCAAGATCTTGTTGAAGAACATGTTGGTAAATAGTTGGATTCACATATAATTTTGTGTCATCAGCGTAAATGGAAACCTTACTGGATACGATGAGCGGAAGATCACTAGTGTAGACACAAAATAGTAGCGGTCCAAGTACTGATCCTTGTGGGACTCCACTCTTGACTGGCTTATCTAGTGAGTGGTCTTCCCCAACACGAACCCTGAAGTATCTATCGGATAGAAAATCTTCAATCCAAATGTTCAACTTTCCACGGATACCATAGTGATCCAATTTAGCTAGTAATCGACGTTTTGGAACACGGTCAAAAGCTTTGGAGAAGTCTAAGTAGACTACATCGACAGGATTCCGATTGTTTAAAGATAATGACCAATCATTCACACAATGACGTAAGTTTGTGATCGTTGAACGACCTTTGATAAAGCCATGCTGTTGGTGAGGGATGATATTTTCTTGAAGAAGAAACTCAGACATAGCTTCTGAAATAATCGATTCCATGACCTTGCCGACAATAGGAACCAGGCTGATTGGACGATAGTTATTGCAATCAAGTTTATTTCCTTTCTTGAATATAGGAGTAACCGAAGCCAATTTCCAGGACGAGGGGAGAGAACCTTGATTAAAAGAAGCATTCATTATAAGAGATATAGGGATGGCTACAGATTCTGCACATTGTTTGAGGAAAAAAGAGTCCGTCTAATCCAGGTGATGAATTATTTCGTAGTTTCCTTAAATGATGTTTAATTTCATCAGGTGTGAAAGATATATTGTCAAGAGTTTTAGACAAACGTGGGCACATTATTTGAGGAATGGTATCGTTAGGTTCATCTGTAAAAACCTGAGAAAAGAATAACGATAAACAATCCGAAGATTCGTTATTCGAAGAACATAAAGACCCGTCAGCTTTTTGAAGTAACGGTATGGAGACTTTAGAAGATAAAGATGTACGAATGTACCGATAAACTTTTTTACTATTACCACTAGCAATGATAGATTCTTCAAATTCTGTTCTTAACTTTAGCAAATATTGTTTGACTCGGTTAGAAAAATTACGGTGGGCGAGAAAATCATCAAGGGATCCAGTAAGTTTATATCTTCGCCAAAGCTTTCGCTTATGTCGAATTAAATGGGTAGCTGAGAGGTTAATCCAAGGTTTTAGTCGGTTTCTGTATAGCTGCCGTTCGGTTGTATAATCAGAAATTGTAGTAATAGCAGTATGAAGAAAAGAGTCCCACATTGACGATGGATCAGAGTGATTAAGAAAAATAGATTGCCAGTTTAACTGGGTAAAACTGAATTTACATTAAAGAAATCAGTAGTGGCATACGTTACGAAATTATTTTTGCAAGGCGGTGTTAAACTAAATTGAATTTGAGCAGTAATAAGTGAGTGGTCAGAAAGACCCATAGGAGAGGACACTTCAAGTGTAGAAATTAGTTGATCATCATTTGTGAAAAATAAGTCTAAAATTGAAGGATTATTGTTCGATCTAAACCTTGTAGGTTCAGTTATCAGTAATAAATTTGAGTTCATGACAAAGTTTCTAAACAAATTTTGGGAATTGATAGTATCAGTTTTGGAAATAATGGGCCAGCTTATGTCTGGAAAATTGAAATCTCCAACAACAATAAGATTTTCAAGAGATGATAATTCCTCAAGTTTGTTAATAAGCATATTGTCCTGAGTAAGTACTGTATCCGGAGGTCGGTATATGCAAACTATATTAAATATGAAAGAGTTATTAGTAATAAGTAAGTGGATAATTTCTATACCGGGTACGTCTATTGTTTTATTACTAATGGAAAAAGTATTGGTAATTTCATTTGCTAAATAGATGCATACTCCTCCCCCATGACGAGTACCTCTATCTCTACGAAATATAGTGAAATTATCAATGTTTACAAGAGCGTCGGGAATAGAAGATATATATGCCACATACAATTACTTTAGAGAAAATTAATCTTTGAAAATCATTTTAAATCCACAAAATCCAATTTAAGTGCAATTTATTTGATTTGAGGTACAAAAGATTACACTGGACATTGAGTATCTTACCAATAAAAAGAAATTGAAAAAAGCATCAATTTTGTTTTTTAAGATTTAATTGTTGAGAAAATTGTGGCTTGTATTCTTTTACATAAAAAAAATCTGAATTTAGTTTTCACTTGAAAGATATTCTTCATCTATATCTTCTACTGCCATTGTTTGTTGCTCAGCCTCTTGAATAACTAAATTTTTTGCACCAATTTCCAAGTAAAATTGGTGGTGAACTTCGGGTAGGTATGTATGGTAGCAAAAGCGATAAGTTTTGAAGTTTTTGAGGGTTTTATTGGTTCTGCATACTTTGCTGAAGACAGTCTGCCAAACATTGATTTCTGATGCCCCTTTTTCCAACATTTACATTCTTAAAAATTTCATTTAGGAAGTGTTTTACTTTCATTATATTTGGGCGTTCATTGTCAAATCTAAAAACACAAATTTTGGAGAAGAAAACATTTTCTTTTTCATCTGTTAACTTTTTTGTGGTTATAGTTTCTTCCAAAACTTTAATGAAAGGAAGTCTTATCTTTTTTATTCAAAAGGATTGGTTCTTTTACATTTCCTTACTGTATCAAACCAATCTGGTTCATATACTGAATTCATTTTGAATTCAGTATTGAATTCATTCATTCATTCATTCATTGAAGAGTATTTTTGTTTTATTTAACCGTAACCAACTTTTAAAATGATTCATTTTGTAACTAATTGCTTCCTTGTTTGACATATTACCCAAATACTTTTTATCGAACTGTATTGTTTGCTTTCCCCCGACTTTTGTGGACGTCCGTGATTTACGTTGCAACTTTCAATTGCATTATTTCTGTGTATAAATTTGTATAGATTTTTACATATTCGTATTACCGGTTGTATTCTTTCTAATATAAGCGAGTTCCAAGTTTAATTAATTAAAATATTCACATATATTTAACAGTACTCGTATCTACATTGTTTTTCTACAATCGCACAAAATTCATCAATTTGCCTGGGGAACATGATATAACAATTATAATTAAAATGTTATTATAATTAAAATGTTTTTTATTAACTTGAGTCATAAAAAACCAATACGCCGTTCTTTCTTGTACTTGTTGGAAAAAGTTAATTCAAAAATTTTCACGTTGAGGTATTCATTGGCGAATCTTTTAAAAAATTGGCTTTATGTCTGAGTAACTCATGCTAAGGCACCAAAAATGAGCAGAAAAGAACAAAAAAGCAGTGGTAATGGTCTATCTATTGACTACTTACTTGTATATTCATCACCATTTGGCATTCATAATATCGTTTTATTTTTTTAAATGTAAGCAAACTCTTCTCTCAGGTTCTACCGAGGAGGTATAAACTATAAAATTACTGAGCACCATATTAAAACTGATAATAAATGTTATAACAAATAAATTAATATAGTCTTACTACCAAGTCAACAACAAGAAGGGATCAGATAACGCAGGCCTTTTACGAATGCTGTGTTTAACCTCAGACAAATAAAAAACTGTAACCAATTTAAAGATGTCATAATCTCTTCTTCTTCTTTCAGTGCCATACCTATTGTCAGACGTAGGCTATCTCCATGACAATTTCATTGAATTGACCCCTATTGAATGCTGCTCGGAACAACTGCTTTACTCCTTTGTCTGGTTCAATATCGTATGTTTCGTAATCATGATAGTTTTTTACGGCCTATTAATTTTTTACTCTCCAACTTTCTTCTTCTTCTTCTAGTACCGACTCCACTAATGCAGGTTGGTTATAACTATTGCAAATTCGTTTCTATCTTGTGCTTTTCTCAAAAGCGTCTGTGTGTCCAGTCGCGAATGTTCTTCAGCCAAGATATTTGTCGTCTACCAGGACCCCTTTTTCCTTCGATTTTACCCTTCATAATCAACTGCAATAACTCGTACTTCTTATTTCTAAGTATGTGCCCCAAATATGCTGTCTTTCTTCTTTTAATGGTGGTCAAAAGTTGTCTGTCTCTTCCCATTCTGTGAAACACCATTTCGTTCGTAATATGATCGGTCCATGGTATTTTCAAAATTATTCTAAAAAGCCACATCTCAAAAGCTTCCAGCTTTCTCATTAAGTCAACATTACCAGTTTAAGCTTCGGCACCATAAAGAAGAATAGAGTAGATGTAAAATTTTACCATATGATATCGACTTACAAATTGAGATTTTGGTACTTAGAAACTTCCTCATCTTCAAAAAGGCTGCTCTTGATTGCTCTATTCTTGATTGAACTTCTGATTTCGGATTTAGATCTTCAGTAATCCAGTCTTTCAGCGATAATGACTCTTTCGTCGACATAACAAATGTTATTAATATTATCACCTTTTATTGATACCTTCTGTACAGTTTTCAAGGGCTTGTGTAAATAACTCTTTGGAGTATATCTTAAATAGTAATAATGAAAGTACACAGCCTTGTCTCACACCTTCTTTACTTATCTGTTGCGCATCCGTGCTATTTCCATCTAATGTTACCACAGCTTGTTGGTCCAACAACGATTTCTCACTATGTCAATATCATTTTTGTCGAGTCCTTTTCGCTTTAGATCTTCCATGAGAACGTTATGTTTGCTTTGTCGAACGCTTTCACATAGTCTATAAATGCGACGAAAAGATCTTTTTGTTGGTCTTCATGATAATCTAAGGATTATTTTCAATAATCTGTATTTAGTGCCGTTTCTTATTATATGTCTGTCATTATATGAAAGAAAGAGAAGTGATGCGTATATGTTACGAGCAATGCCCGAAATTGGACAATCCTAGCATTGTACGGAAAATCTTGTCCACTTCTAGAATTGTACCCCTGTATTGTACAATCTCCGAAATAGACCTAATCGTCGGACTTTGTATAAAAGAATTGCTGTACAATGTTCGAATTTCAATAAATAGCCATGCGTCAAAGTTTGGGAGTATGACAGATATAGATTCATATCGATTTTTACGATTATTCCCCATTTGTTAGTAAAGACAAACAAACATCAATGAGGTTATAAATCCATAACTAATTAGGGCTTCTGACTTCTGAATTGTAGGATTAAATTATTTTAAATTATCATACACATCTCTTAAAAATCTGAAATGTTTCACTAACAATTATCACTCTATTGTAGAACAATTTCTTCTTATTATTTATATTTTAGTTTGACACAGCATTTTATCACATTGTTCGAAAAAGAACAACTCTATATATAAATAGAGAATATAAAAATATCAAATAATTAACAAGAAGTGTTCGATTTTTGATTTGGTGTGTCGCTTGTTATAATAATCGATTCGAATCGATGAGCGTTTCGATAATCATTTTTAGTTTTGATCATTTCTGACATTGTTCAGTTTGGTGGTACAATGCTAGAAGTGGACAATAATTTCCGTACAATGCTAGGATTGTCCAATTTCGGGCTTTGCTCGTAACATATACATCACTTTCTTCGTAGTACAGTCCCGTTGGTTATCTTGTCCGTCCGTGATATCCTTAGGATTCTTCTGTATCCAGTGAGTGTCCAGGATTCAACTCCGTAGTATAATATCGAGAAGATATAACATCGTAAAAGCCTTACTTTTATCTTCAGATTAAGGTTGTGGCTTTTAAAGTGTTTGGCCATGTTGTTGAATGCATTCCTAGCCTTCTCTATTCTACATTTTACTTCTTGTGATTTATCCCAGTGTTCGTTTACTATTGTTACAAGATATGTGAACTGTTTTACACGGTTCACTGATGTACTCTTGATAAGCAGTTGGACGTCTCTAATTTTATTTTTGCTGATGACCATAAATTTAGTTTTTGATATGTTTACTTGTAGTCCAAATCTGTCACTTACTTTATTTACTTTGTTTATTAGTTGCTGTAAACTGTTTAAACTGTCTGCAAAAATAACGGTGTCGTCTGCATAGCGGATGTTGTTTAGGCGTTCTCCATTTAAAAGGATTACTTGTTCACATTTTTCCAATGCTTCACTAAATATTTCCTCTGAATATAGGTTGAATAATATAGGTGAAAGTATACATCCTTGTCTATTGTCTAACGCTTTGCAGAATCTGGATCGCTTCCGTCGGATCATCTCCAAGATTTGTTCTTATCTTGGCTGATTGGTTCCAATATAAATTTTGTATTATACTTCCGACTCCATTTTCATATTTACCATTTAAATTAAAAAGCTTCTAGTTAATCAATACTTAACGAAGACCACGTTGCTCAAATCAGTAGCTTAATTGGGGGCGGATATGAATATAGATGATAGAAAATTGCAGATCAAAGACAGATAGATAAACGATAGATAATAATTAGATAACAAAATATCACAATTTGACAAAGAAAAATGAGAAGCACAGAATACAGCTAATTAGCAGCAAAGACTTACCTTTTCGTGTAATTATTGTAGTACAAGATGTCTGTATGGTGAAGTAGTAAGATATGCCTGTATGGTGAAACAGTGGGTCGACTAAATCTGGGGTAGGCTTTATGCCCTATTAATCCTGCTATCTCAGGATCTTATCTTTGGGGTACGCAGAGTCAGAATATACGTATAACTTGTTCCTTACATCTTTATTGGTGACACACTTTGTACAATTTATAATTAATTATTTGTATAGTACTTAATTGAAGATCTAATGCCATTTACTTAGATCCGCAGGGTGATATCGTTGACTACGCGTAACTAAGATTACATCTGTTTAATTACAAAGTACCGACCAACTAAACTACATTACGAGTATTGAGTGACCAGATTCCTGTCTGTTGTATAGCATAAAGGTTCTATTACACATCAACTCGTTACTAGGCCAGGTATGTTGATACAAACTGCTGAATCTACAAGGTTACTCTAAAGTGTAGCGAAAATGCTATGAAACAATGCACGCGTGGTATCCAATACGTGTGCTCTAGTTTTCTATTGAAAACAAATATTTATTGCAAAATAATATTTTTGATACTTCTATTTTTTTTGAATTACTATATTTATCTCAGTATTTGTAAGATACGTCTTTTACTACTTGAATACTACACCTGGGTTCGTGTCAGGATTCTTAAGAGATATGCCCGTATTTGTGTAAACAAAAGGGTAGGGATTTGCAGTTAGACGCGTTAGAACGGTCCAATATCTCTAGTCACAGGCCTTAGCGCAATAATAAATTAAATGAACTTGTGGAGTTATTAATTTTGAGTGGAACGTCTATGCAAACTTTTATAATTTATTTAGGGGGTACCAATTTGTTTTGAGAAATTTAAAGATAAAAAATTAGCGATTAAATAAGGTCATTAAAAATATTAAGAATGATAGAATTAAAATATTTTTAAAGAAGCACTAAATACTTTTCCAAACATTGTTTATAAAAGAATTCCCTTATTATGGAATTGACAAATCAATGTAAATGAATGCAAATGTATACGTACTATATTATCTTTTAAGGCGTTTTTTTTCAATTATCTCGGGAACCGCTTACTAAAAAAACTGGAGGATACGTCTGAATTAATTCTCTAAGTGAGGGCTTTTATTTAAGCCATACCTTGACCTTGACGGTGTCCCTATATCATTCTATGTTTAGATACATTATTGATTTGTAAGCCAAGAAGAAATAATATTAATTATGCTTTTTTTTCTAGGGAGAGTCTCTAACAACTGGATATGGTAACCCCATTGGACAATTCTCTTCTTTAAGCGTCGGACCCAGAGGTCCCATTTTATTCCAAGATCAAATTCTAGTCGATGAGCTTTCCCACTTTAACAGGGAAAGAATTCCCGAACGAGTAGTCCACGCTAAAGGAGCTGGTGCTTTCGGATATTTTGAAGTTACTAATGATATCACAAAGTAGGTGACTTTTTACGGAAAATAAGAGCGAAAATTAAACTCATCTTTTCGAGGAAATTTGCATACTTAAGATTATTACAAATTAAGATTATTATACAAAAAATAAATCATTTCGAAGGGTTTATCTTTGGTATTTGTTAGAATAAAGTTTAATTCATTTATCATCATCATCATCAGTTGGCGCTACAGCCCTTCGTGAGCCTTGGCCTGCTTCAAAATATTCTTCCATCCTTCCCTATCGAGTGTCTGTCTTCTCCAGCCCCTCACTCCAATCTCCCTCAGATCTTCCTGTACATCGTCCAGATATCTGAGTTTAGGTTGCCCCCTTCTTCTTCTTCCGACCGGCCTGTTTAGCATAGTTATTTTAGTGGGATTACTCTCATCCATCCGCATAACGTGGCCCACCCACCTTAGGCGGTTTATTTTGATGGTCTTCACAATATCTGCATCACCAAAAAGAGTTCATCTCTTTTCAGATGAACTATCAGTAGATAGTTGAAAGTTATATCACCTTCTCCATAGACCCTGTTCGTTTACTCCACCATATATGGTCCTCAATACTTTTCTTTCAAAATATAATTCATTTATATACGCTTAAAAAACACTTTGGAACATGAAATGAGGATTCTAAAACCTTTTTTTTTATTTAATACTAGCTGAATCCGGTCAAGGTGTTAATAGCGACTTTAGCATTTCCAATATCTAACAACTGCTAATTAACTGCAATAAGGACTCCATTACCTCTTGAGAATGAAATTTAATTTTATTCTATTTTACTCTATTTTATTTTTGTTTAGTTTTTTATGTTATTTTACTTCATTTAATTTTATAAACACTTTCTGAATTATCATTAAATTTAAAATCTACCCATCTCCTATCTTCCCATCTGATATGTTAAACCTTCATCGTTATTATTTGGAGCCGCAATACCAATCTCAGGTATGTCGTTATACCAGTCTATCAAAACTGACATTTATTTTGTTAATCATAGCTTCCTTTGTTAATCATGGTACTGCGCCATCTATTAGTTATATTGAGATTTAAAATTACAGAAAACATAAAAACTGGTTTTTACATCTTTCCCTGCAATTTTTTGAAAATTATGTTACACAAACCTTCTCCTGATAATAACAAACACAACAAAAAAAGAAGTTATGTGTAGAAACGTAAATGCGTAAAAAGTTCTGAAGTTATGCGCGTACAAACAGTTTCTGTCTTTCTTTTTCCTGTTCAGAAAATTACCAGTTAGAAACAACACATGGTCAATACTTTCTAATCTCATCCTTACTCATTATTAAAAAAAAAATGGTAATTTACCTCCCGCGATTTTAAGTGATGGAATTTCTTAACCTGTGATAAAAAGCATGTTCTGCTTTTAAGGGTTAGAAAAAAGCACTAAAAAAGATTTCAAAGTGGCATGGGACACTCAGTAGCGCCGTATGTTGGGAATTCAATTTATAAAAAAAAATTTAAATTTAAAATTGTACAACTTGACTATGCAAAGTGCAGAGGACTTCGTGTTATAGCTTCTGCAGGTATAATAGACTGTACGGCAGAGTATTACGAGATAAGATAGAAAGTCCGCTTGAGGACTGGGAGGAACAGAGTTGCTTTAGGCCTGAAAGATCATGTGTTGATCTTATTTTTTGTATGAAACAATTAATGGAGAAGGCATTTATACATGGGCCTGTATCTACTGTTCTGGTTTTTGTTCTAAAACCCTTTCCGTATTTCCTATGAATACTATATCATCAGCATATATTTTGATCACATCTTGGATTTTGAACTAGTGCCCCATTCGTAAAGTTACCCAGATTTGGTTCGCAGCGACTCTCATTTGATTCCAAACTTGAAAAAAATAGTTCCAATTCGGTAATTCTTTCAGTAGTAGTAATAGTAGTAGTAGTAGTAGTAGTATTTGGATAATTCTTCTGAAAATAGCTTTTACAGTGCGGTGAAAATACTTTCAACACTTTATATTAAAATACTGTATGATTTTTTTTAGATACACAGCAGCAAAAATATTTTCTTCCATCGGCAAGAAGACCCCCCTCGCTATTCGTTTCTCGACTGTCGGTGGTGAGTCTGGATCAGCAGACACAGTAAGAGATCCCAGAGGTTTCGCAATTAAATTCTACACCGAGGAAGGCATATGGGATTTGGCAGGAAACAACACTCCCATCTTCTTTATTAGAGACCCCATCTTCTTCCCTAGTTTTATCCGCACTCAAAAGAGAAATCCACAGACCCATCTTAAAGACCCCGACATGTTCTGGGACTTCATGTCTTTGAGGCCTGAGACTATGCACCAATTGTTATTCTTGTTCTCAGACAGAGGTAAATATTTCTTTTTTTATGTGTTACTTTACTTTATAATGAGAGCAGTGTAATAGTCGAACTATTTTATTTCAGGTATTCCTGATGGATACAGACATATGAACGGATATGGATCTCACACCTTCAAGTTTGTCAACAAAGAAGGTCAGGTACATTTCTGTAAATTCCACCACAAAACCGACCAAGGAATACAAAATCTCGATGTCAATAAAGCTTCAGACTTATCTGCATCAGACCCTGATTACAGTAAGTAATTTTTCTGTTAAAAGCTTAAGAATATTATTTTTTCCACATAAA
Organism: Diabrotica undecimpunctata; assembly: GCF_040954645.1. Classification (NCBI taxonomy): domain Eukaryota; kingdom Metazoa; phylum Arthropoda; class Insecta; order Coleoptera; family Chrysomelidae; genus Diabrotica; species Diabrotica undecimpunctata. Next base: position 100,608,937 of record NC_092811.1, read on the forward strand.
TAGAGATTCTTGATAAAATTAGCATTTTTAAAAATTTCATTATTATGTTAATAAAGAAAATTAATTTACTATTTAAAAATTTATTTTGTTCATAATTATCTCTTCAATTTACCTCGTAAATCCAAATATTTTAATAACATTATTTTACTTCTACTTGTCTCCGACATTTGATCGTGAGACCTTTGTACCTAACCTTGCCCTCGCGTTAAACCATAGACATATCATACAAATAGACTGAGTGGTGCAATACAGTCGCATTCCACCCGTGCGACAGAGAAAACTGACGCACAGCAGTCCCTGCATCTTTTTTTAATTTGCCAGGATTATCGCCTACCTGACCTAAATGATTTTTAGTTCCAAAATATGGTCCCCAATAACTATTTAAAACAAAGTGGCAGTACTGGTGGAGAAATATACGTATTTGCAGGGACAGCCAAACATGCGAAATCCAAAGACGAATTACTTTAGCGTGGGCAGCCTTTGGAAAACTGCGAGACACACTTAGGGCCAACATACCAATTAACCTCAAAAGAAAAGTATTTGACCAGTATCATGACCTATGGGGCGGAAACTGTGACTCTAACCAAGACTACGACTTCGAAATTGAGAGTGGCACAGAGACGAATGGAACGATATATACTGGGAGTGACGTTGCGGGACCCAATAAGAAACGAAGATCTGCGAAGAAGGACCAGTATTGCTGATGTGGAACGCATAGCGGAACTTAAATGGAATTGGGCAGGCCATGTAGCGAGATTGCATGACTCACGATGGACGAGTAAAATTACACATTGGAGGCCAAGAGCAGACAAACTTAGTAGAGGAAGACCACCTACACGTTGGGCTGACGACATCAGGCGTATCACGAAAAATTGGCAACAAAGAGCACAAAATCGTAAAGAATGGAGGAGTTTAAGGGAGGCCTATGTCCAGCAGTGGACGTGATAAATGAAGGCCGGATGATGATGATGATGACCTAAATGACCAATAATAAGGTCCCATGGTCGATAAACCCGGCCCATTAGGAAGACATGCAGGGACTGTTTTGCGTCATTTTTCTCTCTCGCGCTGTGGGAACGCGACTTTATGGCAGCAGACAATCTATTTGTATTATATATCTATGCGTTAAACGCCACCAAGAAGTCAGGTGGTCTAGAAATATCCATCAACGTTTCGCCTTAAATTGCATCCCACCCCCCACTGATCTTTTGGAGGTTCAACGTATTGTCCCTATGATGTTTCTTTTTTTGCAGGATTCCATTTTGGTCTCCTGCGTGGAAGTAATGTCTCAAGCTTTAATTTATTAGTCTTCCTAGCCTATTGAATGGATTTCTCTCTTCTAGCTCTAGGAGTTGGTACTAGCTCTTCCAGTGTATTCTACTAAATTCCTCTTTGGACTCTGTATCAATCTTGAGACTCATATGTAGTTCTCAATCGGCTCGATGCTTGAACTCCAGGATTGCTTAGCTCTCCACATTCTTCTTCTTCTTATTGAGTCGTCTCCTTTAGAAGGTTGGCAATCCAAATTGATACACTAAAGATTTCTGCGGATCAAATCCCAAAACCGGATAGGTTTTTCAGCCATGAGTTCTGGCGTCTTCCTGCTAATTTGAGTAATTCTTTTTGTTTACTCATGCGCCGAAGTACCTCATAGTTGTTAACTTTTTGTGCCCATGGCATCTGTATTTTATCTGACAATCCTCAGCACCCATCTGTATATATACATCTCAAAGGCATCTATTATTTTCTGTTTTAATGTTCATTGTCCCACTTTTACAGTTTAACTACCGCATTTATTAAATTTTGTAGTTCTTGTGCGCTGTTTTATAGACCTGACAAAGGCTTTCGATGGTATTTAAGTCCAAGACGCCTTACACCTACTGTATAAAAGAAACATACCAATTAATATTATATAAACCATCGAAAACATTTACTTCCATAATCGAATACAGGAAAAGATAAACGGAAAACTAACACAGTGTATACCAGTAAAAAGCGGAGTCAGACAGGGTGACTTGTTAAGCCCGCTTCTCTTTAATATAATAATGGACGAAATAATACAAGCAGTACGTAAAGGTCATGGTTACAGAATGGGGAACAAAGAAATCCAAATATTATGTTATGCAGACGACGCAGCATTAATCGCCGAGACAGAAGACGAACTCCAAAGATTAACACGCATTTTCAATACAACAGCCAAGAAATACAATATGATAATATCAGCAGAAAAAACGAAATGTATGACAACATCTCAATACCCACTACGATGTAAAATCGAAATTGATGGGAAAATAATAAAGCAGGAAGCAAGGTTTACATATCTGGGAATACATATAACTAGTTACGGATATATTGAAGAAGAAGTACAACAAAGGTTAAAAGCAAGTAAAGCGGCGGGATCTCTTAATGACACAATCTGGGAGAACAAACACCTAAGACAAGACACAAAAACAAGAATCTATAAAGCAGCAATTAGACCTATATTAACATACACGGCGGAGACAAGACCTGACACATCTAAAACGAGATTACTACTAGAAACAACAGAGATGAAAATACTTCGACGAATGTCAGGGAAAAGTCTGTTGGATAGGGAGAGAAGCGAAAACATAATAAGAGCATGCAATATAGAAGACATAAATGGATGGGTGACAAAACGGGAACAGAAGTGGAACAAACACATTAGTAGAATGGCAGAGGATAGGATAATACGATTTTAGAAAGTCACCAAATGGACGAATAAGTATTGACATACCAAGAAAAAGATGGTGCGATAATTTAAACACTTTAGGAGGCTAATATTGAAGAAGAAACAGGCTTTAAAGCCTACATACAAGAAGAAGAAGAAAAAGTTCAATATTATTTATGTGCAATAGTTCACAAGAATGGTTGTTGTTATATAATTTTCCAATCAGTACAACCAAATGATGATCATCGTCTTTTCCATATAATGGTATTTATTTTGTTACCAAATTAAAAAGTTTTGCTGTAGTCAAAGGAAAAATGTGTTGTAATATTAAATTATCTTTATTTTTTATGGTACATATATTTTACTTAAAATTAATTGCGGCAATCTGCATTTAAACCATATCATAATACCGTCAATATCTTGTTTTTTTTATTTATTTTTATACTGAGATAAAATAATTTATATTTTCTAAAGTTAATGTACTGTAAAACATGCTAATCTTTTTTAAAACCATTATATTATCGTTGCTAAGTTACTTAGCTAAATACTTTCAATTTTTTACCTTATCTCATTGTGCTAATTAATGTAAAGTAGTAATACTTCACAAACACAAACATTTAATAGTATTTGACATAGATAAAATAATTTTGATGCAATGATGTGACCCTAGAATTGAACAGGCGAAGGATAATAAGAACAAAATTACGACTATTAATACGGCGTATAAAAGAAAAACAGTTTAAACCTCTTTTAAAATTGTTCTCTTTTGATTTGAGTTGAAGGATTAAAAGTTGTAACGTAATTTCTAATTTGTTGCATGCGGTTTGTAACCATCGACTCTTCATCTAGAATGAAGAGACATGGGCAATGACGACCCGAGATGAAGAGTTACTGCGAGTCTTTGAAAGAAAAGTATTGAGGACCATATATGGCGGAGTAAACGAACAGGGTCTGTGGAGAAGGCGATATAACTTTGAACTCTATAGACTTTTTGGTGATGCAGATATTGTGAAGACCATCAAAATAAACCGCCTAAGGTGGGTGGGCCACGTTATGCGGATGGATGAGGGGCATTGGATGCGGATGGATGAGGATGGATGCGGATGGATGAGGGGATGTCATTTATAAATATAACGAAAAGTAGAGGACGTAATACTGAACCTTGTGGTACTCCACATACAATGCTTTTGTGACTAGAGTTGGTATCATTTGCTCTAACTAGTTGTTTCCTATTTCTCAAGTAAGATTGGAGCCAATTCAAAGAAATACTTCGAGTTCCGTAGAAATTTAGTTTTTTTTATCAAAATGTTGTGATTTACACAACCAAAAGCTTTGGCATAGTCACAAAAAATAGTGGCAGTGTAAAGATTATTATTTGGTGCTTGGTAGTCCTCATGTAGTACCGAAAACCTAGCATCACGGGTATATTTATTAGATAAAAAGCCGAACTCACTTTGTGATAAAATATTGTTTTCAACGAGAAAGGACATGAATCAGGCTTTTGTGTCTCTCAATAAGGCAATAGGTCTATAGTTGCAGACATTCGATTTTTTACCACCCTTATGAAGAGGAATAATAATAGCTGTCTTTAGGCACTCTGGAAATATACTTGTCTTTTGCAACATTTTTAGAGCTTCCCAGACGATTTTGATAGTACATTTTTTTAGCTGTTTTAGATAGGTTTCTCTGGACTTGGTGATACATTCAGTGACAAAGACGTTGGTAGTAAATTTCTTTATGTACAGTAGTGAACGCATATTCTTGCCTGATATGCGGATACCTTTGGTAGTCTAGGGTTTTGACTTAATTGTAATTAAATTATTGAAAATACAGACAAGCCTATCTAAAAATCACTGAAATTATAGTCCACGTCTACAGAAGGAAAATGCCACCCAGAAGTTGAGCATGCATTTTGATATTTACGAAAGTTCTGAGCAGAAAAAATTCTACCTGAACGTCGGGTTTTCGAGGAAGGTTTGTTGAGAGTGTTACACTTGGTATATACTGCTTCATGATTAGATAGTCCTACATTAATATTCATAGAGCATACATCAAGGGGTGAGAAATCTGAGACCATAATCAATTATGGTAGATATTGTTTTAGTAATTCCTGTAGAAGAATTAACGTGCATTATGAAACCATACGATTCGAATATATTGACCAAGGATAGTTGGGTAGCACAAGCAACAGCGTAATTAATATTTAAATTACCGCGTATAATTTTTCTGCTTTTTTTTTGGGCAGGTCATCTAACAAATTTAGCAGGTTCTGAAAGAAAAAAGAAAGAATTAGAAAAGTAGAAAGAATTAAGGTGCCCCCATAGCTGATCTTAGATGTTAGATGATCATACCTAGCAATTGTGGTATATTTTTCTACAAAAAAGGCTCAGACTTCAAGCCAGTGCATTGTAACCGCAACTATAAGGGGAAATCCTAATTCCTCTAAAAACAAAAATATTTCATATCTACATATCTTATAGAACGAATATTAGTTAGATCCAGGCTAAAGTTGTCATCACTAAAATAATTTGAGGTTTCTAGTCCCTCAAAACACGCACTATGCACTAGTTAAATTATATAGTTCTTTTCACAGTGTACCATTAATCTGTGCATTTAGTCCGAGGATTGGTCTGAGATCCTAAGATTGTCTCTTGAGTTTATGATGTCTGCTCCCAGTAATAACAATTGTGGCTGTTCACTGGATTTGGGTCGTGATGAGAAACAAACCATTGCTTGTGATAGCTGTAAACTACATTTCACTTGGTAGAAAAATGTTGTAGATTGTCGACTTCTGAAACAGAGCTGTTTTATCGCAGAAACGGTTACTAATGGTGTTTCTTTGTACTACATGTAGGGACGCATTTTAAAAGTGTTAAAAGACAATAACACTAAGAATACATCCAGTGCTGTTTACTATGAAGTCCAGGAACGCATAGAAAGATCTCATAGTGTTATGATTTACAATATTCCTGAATGCAACTCAACCAATATCAAGGACCGTATTGATTATGCCAGGAATAAGTAAGTGAGATTTTTAATAGACTTGGTTTGCAGCAGAATGAAGCTACTATAAGTCAAGTTATACGAGTAGGCAAACCCTCAAGTCAGAATAGACCAACCAAAGTAATATGTAATGATGTCACAGTTAAATTTGCGCTTATATCCGGAGGTAAACTTCGTGGAACCACATTCAAGATCTCCAAGGACCAGACAAGAATGGAACAAGATGCGTACAAGGCTGATAAAGAGAAATTAATGGAAAGAACATCTGCTGGGAGATTAACTTGATTATTCGTTACCTTAGTGACGGTGGTGGTAGCTAATCAAAAAACAACGAATCTCTACCCCAGTAACTGTATACTACCAAAATCTACGTGGTCTACATACTAAACTTCTTGATCTCCTTAAAAGTATTTCATGCTCTCTTGTGATATAAGTACTTTAGTCGAAATTTAGTCGAAAGTAACTTAAACAACAGCGTAATGGATAGTGAATTAAAGTGTAAAGCTTTTAACATTTATATGAGTGATAGAAACGGTAGAACGAGTAAGAAATTAAGTGGAGGTGGAGTTCTAATATTCATTAATAACAATTATCAATCTCAGTTTATTTCTATTATTGAAGATCCCATAGAACAGCTCTACATTCTTCCTTAAATGCCTCGTGAGTCTTATATCCAACACTTCCACTCCGCTGAAAATATTTTTCAGCTGTTATTTAAGTTAATATCCATATATTTGGTGACTACAATTTACCGAACGCATTATGGTCTAATGATGAGCGTGGCATATTTTTTCATTGTTCAGGAGGAGATCCAGCTGTGAATGTTGCTCAATCACTTTTTTCCAGCGGAAGGGAACTGAATGTTGTAAAAACAAGTGATCCTCTACTGAACTCAAGTCTACATCATATTGCCTATGAATTTTGTTTAACAATCTCAAATATATCTAATTCATTAAGACTAGTTTATGAGGAATTTTTTTATTATTTTAAAAATGGCAATTACACCTTTTTGGACTCTATTAATTGGCAGGATTGCTTTGACTCACAATGATATTAATGCTTCAACTAATATGTTCTATGAAATTCTTTTACTAAGAATCTTCTACTTTATATCTCTGAAGAGATACAGAACATCAACTTTTTCTAAATGGTTTTCCCAAGAAGTTAGAATTTTGACATGTGAGAAAAGATATGCTCACTCATGGTACATGAAATATCGTACCGGTACCAATTATAATAAATTTTCTCTTCTTAGGACAAAATGCAAACGTTTGTCTGATATATGCTTTAATCAATATATTCCAGGTATCCATACTCGCTTGAAAGACAATCCTAAATCATTTTGGAAATATGTTAATGATAAACGTTCTAGGCACAGTGTACCAAACGCTATGTTTTATCAGGTTGCTTCTAATGGGCAAGAAATTGCTAATTTTGTTGAAGGACTTCTTTCAACCTGTCTATACCCCTTAGGTTAATAACCGTCAGATTCCCAATATCCCCATCAATAACAATATTGGCACAAATTATAATATTTCTGAAATCGCTTTCATTGATATTTTTGATTGCATAAGTTCTCTTCCAAATAAGGTTACCTCTGGACCTGATGGTTTTCCAAATTTTCTTTTAAAAAACTGTATTTCTACTGTTACCATGCCATTGCATACTTTAAATAATGATAACTCATTATAGTCATCTTTATTTCCTGAAGTGTAGAAGGAGATTTTTTTTCTACCGATACTCAAATGGGATCAGAAAGAAATCATTGACAATTTATTATCGAAGTATATACATTCAATCTGCAATACATAAATTATTCGATAGCTAAACGGCTATCTTGGTTGTGCAGTGAACTTATCTCAGAGTTTCAGCATGGTTTTTGTGCAAAAAAAATCTACAGCTACTAATTTAGTTTGTTATCAGTCTGGGATTATGAATGCTATTTATACATATGAATGCTATTTATACCGATTTCGGTAAAGCATTTGATCGTGTTGATCATCAAATTTTTATTGCAAAATTGCTTTCTGTGGGATTTCATGTGCAGTTTGTTGAATGGATAAAAAATTCGTTGTCAGGTCGTAGTAAAAGAGTTAAGGTTGCTGGTAATATTTCAGAGTCAATAATGGTCACCTCAGGGGTACCGCAGTGAGGACACACATCACCTATTTTTTTTTTTTTTTTTTCAACATATTTGTTAATGCTATTTTGAGCTGTTTTTTAAGCAGTCGGTGTTTACTGTTTGCTGATGCCTTGAAGTTGTGGAGGTTTATAGAAGATTTTAGAGATCAGTTGTCTTTACAAGCTGATCTTGATCTTTTATACAATAGGAGTAGTAGGAATGGTCTTCATTTGAATGTTAATAAGTGTTGTTATATCAGTTTTACCCGAAAAGTGAATAGAATGGTACAACTTATTTCATTGATGAGCAACCTCTTCCATTAAAGACTTAGGAGTTACTTTAGATGAAATGCTTTATTTGGTGGAGCATATTAACTTAATATCTATAAAGGCTTCTAAATTACTTTGGTTTGTCACAATAAATTGTAAGTATGTTTCTATTAATGCAACTAGATTAGTGTATTGTTGACTTGTAAGATCCATCTTGGAATATTCCTGTGTAGTTTGGTCACGCTACTTTCAATGTCATGACACGTTAGAGGTTGTCCAACATAGGTTCTTGAAACACTGTGCATTTAGAACAACTACTAGGATTACCATTAATTAGGCGATATATTTCAGACACTGCGTTTATTTTTAAAATTATAATTAGTCATATTGATTGCCCTTACCCGCTGAATGAAATCTGATTTAATGATCCATATTTAGGTTTGCGCCATATAACTACTTTTAATGTCCCCCTTCATCGAACATCATATGGTAGTAACAATACGTTAACAGATATATGGGATTGCAGAGTAACAGAGATGTACACCTATTTAACACCAGTTTGAATCAACTTGAGAGGTCTTTTGTACTTTCATAAGTTTATTATTTCTGTATTATTGTATTTTACGGTTATTGGGGTTATCCCGGTAATAAAATAATAAATATCTATAGGCCACAGATGGACTCAGCCTGAATAAAATGAGTATCTTGGGTAAAACCAGGTGTAATAATAGATGGTTGAAGCATAGCGCTGGACCTGTTACCTGCCTTTTAAACCGTGGGCTTAAGAGATAGCAGGCTACCCTGCTATAATCAAAATAAAACATAAAGCCGCACTAGCGGAAGACTGTTATTATTATCCTTCACTGTAAACTCTTTCTGCCAGTAAGCAATTTTTATATGGTTCTGAAACCATTTGCCTGTGGCAGTTCTATATCATCTACTATCGTATTTTATGTACCTTCACTATTTTCAATTAAAATTGTGGTTGATTTCCAATAAATACACTATATAATATGAAATTTTTATTCTTCTTCTTCTTCTTCTCGTGCCACTCCTAGCGGAGATTGGAAATCATCATGGCCACTGCGACTTTGTTAGCAGCGCGCCTAAAAAGTTCAATCGAACTACACCCGAACCATTCACGTAGATTACGAAGCCACGATATTTTTCTTCTTCCCACACTTCTTTTGCCCTTAATTTTGCCCTGCATGATATTTCTTAAAAGTTCGTACTTTTCACCTCTCACAATGTGCCCCAAGTATTCCATCTTTCTGGTTTTTATCTCATTTAGAATTTCGCATCTTTTGTCTAAAGTTTGGAGTACTTGCGTGTTAGTGACGCGGTCCATCCATAATATTCTGAGAATGCGCCTATAGCACCACATCTCGAAAGCTTCGATGTTTTTTGTGGTCAACTGTTTTAGTGTCCAAGCCTCTACTCCATACAACAGGGTAGAAAAGACATAACACCGCAGCATTCGTATTCGTAACTTTATATTGATATCACGATTGCAAAAGAGTTTGCAATTGATTGCACGATTGCACAAATTTTTATTGCATTCACGTAATATCCAACTTATATTGATATGTTCTAAATATAAAAAATCACTTGCATTAACAATGTTGTTATCTTATGAAAGTAAATCTCTTATAAACAAACATTTTGATAATATAATCGACCTTTAAAATGCCAGTTAATATTATATCAGACATAGATAATTTAAATCTTGCCGTTAAAATTATTAAAATAATAAAATAAATATTATTCCCAAAGCACTGATTATATATACTTACCTAAGTTAATTATATAGAGTTTCTTTTCCTTCTTTGTGATGACTACGGGAACTGAATCCATTTGCCAGTTATATAGAGTTGGCCACTCAAAAGAGTCCACCATGATATTTGTTAATATTCACTGGATTTTGTGAAAATGGGAACATCTTTTAACGGTGTTGATATCTGTCATTTGTCGACCCCCTCTCTTCCAGTACAACAAACCTTTAATTTTAAATAGGGAATATATCATGTGTGGCAGATCATTAGACAGACATTTCGTCGTAACCCACTGTGTTCTGCTAGTGTCAATTTCAGGAGTTTCCCGTCACGTCGAAAAGTACATTAAAAGGTAATTTGCAACATTAGTATGAAACTTTATTAAATGTATCGTAAATAACATAAACTAAATAAAAACAGTTGAATCATCACCCATTATCATTCAACTAAATGTTCAAAATGATTTCCACCAATGTCCATACAATTATAAACTCGTTCGAAAATATGATGAATATTTTGAAGCATTTAAAGGGTTACTACACTACATTCATGCATTATTAGTCGTCTTAGTTCTTCCAATGAAGCAGGAATGGTGTTATAAATCTTGCTTTTTAAATAACCCCATAGGAAGAAATGCAGGTAAGTTAAATCGGGGGATCTGGCTGGCCATTCAATACAACCTAGGTATTTTAGGATACCTAGGGTTGGGTATGTAAGACTTGTTCCTAACGCCATCGATTTCTAATTTACATTGAGTTGCTTCTTTACTAATTACTATTATTTTGGTTTTATGAGTTGAGATCGTCATAGTTAGCTATTGGAGGTTATAAGATTAATTATAACTTAATAAATATGTACTTACTCTATTAAATCGAACACTAAGGAAATGTTTAGTCGTGATAATAATTATTTTGGAAAAAAACTATTAACGTCAAGACACCAAAATGAACGTAAAATTTAAATAACTATGACGAATTGAATAAGAACACCGGTTTGTGTCTGGATGCAAAGGATGGGTCTAATTCTCAGAATAACTTGTATTTTCAGTTTTTACAGTTTTCATTTGTAGGTATTTTACAATAACTTACTTTCGATGACCGAATAACCCTTTGAGTATTTTGACCTTCACAAATCCTCGCCATTTTTTTCTATCCTGTGTCGCTGTTTCGAGAGGTGTATTAACATTTATCTCTTTGAAGTTTTGATTTGATGGTTTTCGTATCTCTGTCGTCATTACCTACTTCTTTATACATGACCTATCCAGGCTAATCTACGGGATCTTACAATACTTCTTAGCAAAAGCAGTCCAGTGAGTGTTCGTATTTCCTGATTATTGTAAATTGTCCAGTTGCCCTGCTGGTTTTGATATGGACCTAAGCTGGATCTGATAATTTTATTTTCAACGCTATACGATGTTAATCGCGTAGAATCATGCACTACGTTTCACATCCATATAGCACCACAGGTTTTATGGTGGGGTTGTATAAATTAAGCTTTTGTTTTCTGCTGCTCGATTACCGCTCAGTATTCGAGTCACTACCTCTTAAATAATCTAATTGATCATGCTAACCAGGTATTTAATCTTATTTACATATTTTAAAGTCTTATTATCAATGGTTATTGGATTCGTGCATGGACTAATCCTGTTTGTTCCTGATACTTTAAGAAACTGAGTCATTTGAACAATAATGTTTAGTCCAACCTGTCTAGTCGCTGTCTTAAACTCCTTGTACTTTGCAACAACTAGTGTGTTGCTTTCCGCTTAAAGCTATTCCTCCAAGTACTTATTGTCCTTTACATACTGCTCATTATATTACGAGGTTAAATAAGAACCTCTTTGTACTTCGCAACAACTAAACAGAGTGTTGTTTTTCCCCTAAAGCTATTCCACAAGGTACTTATTGTACTTTACGTACTACTCATTCTATAACGAGGTTAAATAAAGTTTTTATAAGAGCGGTTTTTGTAATAAGACTGTTTGGACTGTATAAATATGCGTTGATAGTTCTGCGTAACACTTTTGATTGAAATCATAATATGTCGATGTTGTAATTGGAAGCCGAGTCTAAAGGTTAATTTAACATAACAACAGACACGCTTCATGACTATCTAACTGATATCTTGATGACATCAGTAACATAGATGACTATAATAATTACAAAGTTGATTTACGTCCCAAGACCCAGTACATTTTGCTTAGTATAAGTCCTATCTGCTTTTTTCTGGCGAGGAGAGGTTTTCTCTATTTAATTACCTATGCAAGTATTTGGCACCTTCTTGTTGAGGTAATTATTGGTTGTTAGAGAGTTACTGATGAAGATTTGTCTCTGCAATTTGTGAACGTTGCATATATGAACTTACTTTCATTTACTTTGATTTATTTGCTTTTTAATAATTTCATTAAACACTAAATTATTAAATACTGAATGGATTTTTTTTCGACAGGCATTAGAGACCTATTTAACGCCATCGCCGATGGAAACTACCCCTCATGGACCACTTATGTTCAAATTATGACTCCAGAACAAGCACAAAGATCACCATTCGATCCCTTCGACTTAACCAAGGTTTGGCCCCAAGGAGAATATCCTCTCATCAAGTTGGGCAAAATAGTCCTCAACCGCAATCCCGAAAACTACTTCAGCGAAGTCGAACAGCTCGCTTTCAGCCCATCTCACATGGTGCCCGGAATTGAAGCCTCTCCTGACAAGATGTTACAAGGACGTCTGTTCGCTTACAGTGACACTCACAGACACCGTTTGGGTCCCAACCATTTGCAATTGCCAGTTAACTGTCCCTTCCAGGTTCGCAACCACCAGAGAGACGGATTCATGTGTACTAAAAGTCAAGGAGGTGCTCCCAACTACTTCCCTAACAGTTTCAACGGTCCAGTAACTGACCAAGTAGCTAAAGCTCTTGAACCAGCATTTACTGTTTCTGGAGAAGCTTATAGGTGAGTATCATGTTTGATAGCAACACATAAGTAAAAAAGCGTAAATGTTTCTCTAATAATTGTTACATTTTATCGGATACTGAAAAGCAATCGATACTACAACAATAAACGAATTTGTACTACTTTAGTCCATCAGATGTCTCTTTTTTTCACCAAAATAAATCTTTTATAATAGAAATACGGGATGAACAATCACAATCATAGATGTGAACAATCAATCACATATGGCGACAGAAAGATGCGCTGGCGTGCCTCCTTTTCAATATTGTCCTGGAAACGGCCGGCCGTTAGAGACTCCTGATTAGACAACAGAGGAAATATTTTTAATAAATCCTCATAAATTATGGCCTATGCAGGTGATATAGACCTAATTGCTTGTACAATAGGCAAGCTAAGATAAATTGGAATTACTCTCCCAAATTCTGAAAAAATGTGGGCCTACAAATAAATGAGAAAAAAACCAAAACTATGGCATTATCATCAAACAACGGAGCCAGATACATTGGTCATCAATTCACTGTTGATAACTCTAGCTTTGAAGTGGTGGACAAATTCACATACCTACTTAGGCTCACTGATGAAGACCTCTTGCTCATATTCTAACGAAGAATCTTGAGAGGAATATTTGGTGGCATATGTGAAAACGGTATTTGGAGCAGGAGGTGTAACTATAAGCTATACCACAAATACAAACAGATATCTGGTAGTAAAGTTGTCTCACAAAAATAGAAAGACTAAGATTGGCGAAACATCTAGCACGATCACACAAGAACAACCATTCTAGACGAATCCTTATGTCACAGATGATGAGAAGTAGACGGAGACTGAGAGGTAGTCTAAAACTTAGAGGGATGGTGTGAAGATGCTAGAAAACTAGCTGCCGCAGACGCAACGGCTAGTAATAGATAGGGTTGACCAGCCAAATAGACTTAAGAAGGTCAAAGTTCTACTATAGGGCTGTAGCACGATTGCTGTAGCACCTCTACACCACTTGTACGAATTTCTTCGTTTCCCACCCTATCTCTCAACGTTCTGCCCAACAATGATCTTCCCATTCTATGTTGCGTCACTTGTAATTTACATGCAGAAGGCCTTGTGAGATTAAGTGTCTGCACCATATGTAAGAACAAATAGGTACATAGGTACACCTTTAAAAATATCACGCAATCTTCCAGATGCTGCCCATATTAGAGTTATTCTCCTTAACAGCTCAGCAATTTGATTATCTCTGCTAATTTTAATGCATTTACAAGGTATATGTAGCTGTTAACAACTTTAATTTCGACTTCTAGCATCACAGGCTAGCTCGGAACTAAATTCGTCATCAATTTTGTCTTTTGGTAGTTAATATTCAAACTTACCTTACGTGCTGCGACTCGTAGATGACTAAACATCTGGCCATCGATATTTATTCCTATATTTTCCTATTGCAGTGACTTCACTGCATTTTTAAGTACAGTGATAAACAACTTTGGTGACATAGTATGTCCCTGTGGAACCCCTTCCCTGATATGTATTTTATCGGTAGGACTTTGCAGATTTATAGTTGTTGGAGCATTGCTATATGCATATATGCATATATGCATATATGCATATATATATATATATATATATATATATATATATATATATATATATATATATATATATATATATAATGCTGGTGTACCTATGATACCTGGTCCATTATTGTATATATTTTTCAATCAAACTTTTATGCACTGTAGGTGGTCATTTGTACCATAGTTTGAGCGAAATCTAGCCTGTTCTGTTGGCTGATACAGTTAAAATTTTTGTTTCCAATCATATGGTCACCCTTTTATGCAGAATAATTATAATATAGTTATTCCAATTTTTAAGAATTTTTTGACTATACAAGGAGATATTGAAGAAGTCTTATATTTCCTTCAGAAGAGAAGTGCCTTCAAGTTTTAGAGCATCTGTATCCATTCCATCATTAATACCTCATTAATACTATGAATACCCTCAGATCCCTGGTTTTGTATCTTTTGTCTGCCGTGTTGATTTATGTTATTGTTGATACACACAGCAGAGTTATAATATAAAACAGGTTGCAAACTTTATTTCACTACTAAAAGTTAGTTTGTTTTTTAAGCAGTTCCATAAATTCTTCAAATTCATAATATTCAATCATGACCTTGATTTTCATTTTTATTTGCAAATTTGCGAATAATTAATCTTTAACATAATAACTTGTTTAAATAATCTGAAAATGTACTCAACCCAAATTTTTGGTAGTAATAAAAATACTTTATCACAATTTTTGTTTGAATTAAGCCGTCATTCGACCTTCAAATGACAATACACTTTATAATACATATATACATTATATCGGTTTTATTTTGATACACTCTGTCTGTTATCTGTAGGTCAAAATGTGCAGTTTTAAAGTTGACTCCAGATTTATATAAGGCGTCGATGATCTATGTATAATGATTTCAAATTAATACCGCCTTCAGTCTGATAAAATTAAGCTGTAACTAAAATTATATTTTTTAAACAAATAATTTAAATTAAATTTTTGTTTTTCTTTTATTTACAAAAAAGGGAAAAATTTATTCATTAGTCATTTATTTGACTGTTTTTTTATTGTGTAATATTTTTTAATGTACTAATATGTACGTGTTTGTCCAGTATATTTGATTCCGATAAATCGATAACATTACTAATTTGCAATAATTAATTGCTAATTACATGCGCTTCTCTTGGCTAGAGTTTTGACAGATGAAATATGTCTAGAGTCGACATTATTGCGATAACGTTGAGGAATAGTAAAATAAATAATAGTAACAATAAAAGTGTTCAATCTAAAATTAATCCCTTAATTTGTAATCTCACATTATTCTTAACTTCTTAACCTTTTATAGTTTCACCGTGTATAATTGAAACATTGTGAAAACATCGTGTAATATTTTAATAATTAGAGTTCATTTACCTGCAACTTAATAAATTGCCGAATAATATATTTTCAAATTGAACTTCCTAAGTGTTGCAATAACGGCCTAGATTGAATTGTATTGTAAGTTCGTAGTGTTCAAAGTTTGTTAGTATGATAGAAGGATTAACCTCTGTGCTGAGGTATACATTATTTGTGAGATTATAAATTGGGGATTTGAGCGCAGTCTATTATAGAAAGTTACCTAACCAACAACTAGAGTGTAATTATCAGTAGCTATCAATAAAACTATAATTTTTACTCCACGACTTCAACATTTTATTGTATACCATCGTTGATCGAGAAGAATCGTACAAAGGGGCATTACAAAACAATTCGATCCATATAACTACATTCGAATCTGTCCAAAAAGAAATAGTGGAAAAAAATAAGTGATTTAAAGCAAAAACTTAAATTAACGCCTTAGAACAGCCGACATTAGACAGCCTAGCAAAGTGACAAAGAGACATGTTTGCTTTGCGTGGACAATTGGGATTAATACTGATTCGCTTCTCCTAATGACTTTATCCAACAGACTGGCTACTGTCAACATTTATAATGATACCGAAAAAAAAAAAAAAATAAATGCCAAACAGTGTAGCGAGCAACAACCTTGGAACCAAAGAAGCACTCTTCAGTTTGCAGGTCATGGTTCAAAGATGTAAGGATATCAAACAATCGGTATATATTTGTTTTATCGACTTCGAAAAGGCCTTTGGCCAAGTAAACCATGACAAACTTATAGGTGTCTTGCAACAGGTGGGAATTGATGACCGAGACCTCCGTATTATCAAAAATTTGTATTGGCATCAATGTGCAAACATACGAATTGGACACAACACGACGGAAGCAGTGGAAATACGACGTGGAGTGAGGCAAGTTTGTATTCGATCTGTACTTTTTAATATCCACTCCGAATTTATTTTCAAAGAAGCCTTAGTTGAAGATACAGACATTAAAATCAACGGAATTAATGTCAACAATCTCAGATATGCAGACGACACGGTACTTACTGTCTCCAATGAAGAAAACCTGCAACGTGATGGATATGGGCTAAAACTTAATACTTCTAAGACAAAACTTATGGTTGTCAGCAAAACGGAGTTACAACCAACGAACATCGGAGCGTATGGAATAGAGTTAGAAAGAGTCCACAATATTGCCTATTTGGGTACAAACGTTAACGATAACTGGGATATAAATAAAGAAATAAGAATACGCATTGAAAAAACCAGAGCCGCCTTCTATAAATTAAAGAAAATTATAATTAATAGAGATATTACGTTAAACCTTAAAATCAGATTAATACGCTACTACATATTCTCCACATTGCTGTATGGTATGGAGAGCTGGACACTTCTTCTTCTTCTTCTGGTTCCTATCCGTTTCGGATGTTGGAAATCATATTCGCAATCATGACCTTGCTCGCTGCGGCTCGAAACAGCTCCGTTGAGGTTTTCTTAAACCATGTTCTTAAATTCCGCAGCCATGATATTCTCCTTCTACCGGGTCCTCGCTTACCTTTGACTTTACCTTGCAATATAGACTGCAGCAGGGAGTAACGTTGCTGATTTCTCATAACGTGTCCCAGATATTGCAATTTTATGCGTTTGATCGTAAACACAATCTCTGGTTCCTTCTTAATTTTTTCTAGAACTTACTTGTTCGTGATCCTTGCTGTCCATGATATTCTCAGCATTCTTCTATAAAGCCACATCTCAAATGCTTCAAGTTTTTTAATAGTGGTGTCTGTAAGCGTCCATGCCTCCGCCCCGTACAACAACACAGAGAAAACATAACATCTCAAATGTCTCATTTTTGTATCTAGGGATATGTTGTGACTTTTGAAGATGGCGCTCATTTTGTTAAAGACCGTTCTTGCCTTTCCTATGCGGCACTTTATTTCCTGTACATTGCTCCACTGTTCGTTTATAATAGTTCCCAGGTAGCAATACTGTTTTACTCGCTCTATCTGCGTTCCATTAATGTAAAGATGAGCCCCATTTATATTCTCCTTGCTGATAATCATTTGTTTCGTTTTGTGGGTATTAATGTTTAGTCCGTACTGTTGACTGTACTCGTTTATTCTGTCCATTAGCCTCTGAAGTCCCTCTAAACTATCTGCTATCACCATGGTGTCGTCGGCATATCTAACATTGTTTACTCTTTCACCATTTAGAAGGATGCCTTCGTCTATTCCGTAAAGAGCCTCGTTAAAAATTTTCTCTGAGTACATATTAAATATCAACGGCGATAGGATACATCCCTGTCTAACTCCGCGTAGTATTTTTATGTGATCTGTTTCTTCTCCGTTAATTTTCATGTAAGCGGTCTGATTCCAGTATAGTTCTGAAATTATTCTGAGGTCTTTGTCATCCAGGTCTGCTTCTTTTAAAATGTCTATCATCTTTTGATGTTGAACTCTGTCAAATGCCTTTTCATAGTCGATCAAGCACGCGTATACGTCGCAGTTAACGTCCCTGCATCTTTGAATCAGTACCTGTACTCCGAAAAGTGCCTCTCTGGTACCCACTGCGTTAATGAAGCCGAACTGTCTGTCCGATATTTGTTCCTCGCACTTCTTATAAATTCTTCCATGGATGACTCTAAGAAACAGTTTCAACATGTGGCTCATTAGGCTGATTGTTCGATATTCTTCGCACTTTTTAGCCCCCTGGTTTTTAGGTATCGCTATGAATTCTGATTCTAGCCATTTATCAGGGATGATTCCTGTATTGTATATTTTATTGAAGACAGCCGTGATCCAATTTATTCCTTCTTCCTCCAAGAGTTTTAAAAATTCAGCTTCGATATTATCAGGCCCTACAGCTTTCCTGCTTTTCATCCGTTTTATTGCTTCTTCTACCTCGGATTTAAGTATGTCCGGGCCCGTCATCCTCTCTGAAAATGGATGCCTATAATCCATTCTTTGATCTTGAAAAAGTGTCTCCAAATATATTCTCCATTTGTCTTTCATCTCTTGGGTGTCAATGATTAATTTTCCATTGGTGTCTATGAGTTTCATTTGTGTTCTCTTTTTAAAAGTACCCGTTATTTCTTTTACCTTTTTTTGTACATTAAAATTGTCATGCTTGGCTTGTAGTCTTTCTATTTCTTTACATTTCTCTGGACACTTACAGAGACATCAATGAAGAAATTGGAGGCCTTTGAGATGTGGATTTATCGACGAGTATTGTGGATAAGTTGGTTGATCGAATAAGAAATGAAATAGTTTTACATCGAATGAAAAAGAGCACAGAAATAACAAAAACGATAAAAATTCGAAAGTTACAATATTTCGGTCATGTAATGAGACATCGAGAGAGGTATAATCTTTTACACCTCATAGTACAGGGTAAGATCGCCGGAAGAGAGACCCAGGCTGAAGAAGAATATCCTGGCTCCGAAATATCTGAGAATAGTATTAAGAGACCACCGCTAATTTATTTAGAACCTCAGTAAACAAACTTATTATTGCCAATATGCTCGCCAACGTTCGATAATCGGATTGGCTACTGAAAGAAGAAGAAATGGCTTTATAATAATCTTTATTTCCCAAAAAATGTGTTTACAATTAAAGCTATTGAAAATTAATAAATATAGATAAGCTATCGACAATGAGTTTGTGATATATTTTACTTTTTTATAGCATTTTTTTAAGTTTAGTTTAGTTCGTTTAGTTCGACAATGTAACTCTTATTTATACATCGATAATTGAATCATGTTTTAGTTGAAACAATAATTAACATAAAAAATTGGCAGAACCAATCATAAAAAGTTTAATGATATTTAGAAATAGTAATGACAAGTATTCAAACAAGACGAAAAGAACTTTGAGATAAAAGAAAGAATCATTTGAGCTGCTTTTTACTATTGCCGTTGTTTACAACCTATTATAATAATACCTTTTATTTATTTAATATATCTAATCTATTATTAATTTAGTATATTAATACTGATAAAAGTTGTATAATGATAATTATTTTTTTAAGGTACGACACTGGTGATGCTGATAACTTTAGCCAGGCCCGTGTGTTCTGGCAGAAGGTACTGAACAAGGAACAACAAGACCGATTGGTCAACAATTTAGTTGGACATCTTTCCGGAGCTCTGGACTTCATTCAAGAAAGACAAATAAATCACTTCAAACAAGTAGACCAATCATTTGGAGAGAGAATAGCAGCTGGACTTCAAAATATTAAACGCACTAAGGCTAAAATATAAATTTTTATATTGTATACTTTTTTTGTTATGTACTTGATTTTTATTGTTAATCAAGGTGTTTGTCGAGGTTTATAATAATTATATACTTCAAAGTTTTCGTGAGAGTTTTATTTTGCAGGAGATTAGATTAACTAACAATAAAGCACTGAAAACTTTTGTTTTCAACACTTCCACAAAATTTATTTTAAATTATTATCACTACAGCTGTTTCGGCCACAGTGCATTTCTCAAGTGATCTATTTTTCTTATGTGTTTACACTTTATCGTCTTTAACTGAATAAGTTGAGGAGGGGAGAACTGTTTGTCACAAGTTGGTCATTCAGAATTATGTCTGTTTAGGGAAAGAATTTAAACACAACTTGCCTCAACATAATAATCAAAAAACTTTAAAATATTTAGGTGTAGAATGTGAAGAAGTATTAAACAAACTTAATAATATCGAAAAAAGTATCATTGCCAAATCTATTACCAAGGTGTGTAGGGAAACTAAGAAGTCCTGTTACAACGAGAATCCAACAGTTATTTAAATAAAAAATAATTCAATAGAAAACAACATAGTGTTTACAAAAGCAGACTATTGCTGTAGATCAAATAGAATATAATAAAAAAACAATAGAATTTTTAAATAATCAAAATATTGAAACAATAAACAAAGATCCTACGGAAAAGTGTCAAAAACAAGTTAAACTAGCGTTAGAAAATTCAAAATCAATATTAAATTCAATAGAACAGAAATACCTTAACATCATAAACCCACAGCCTCCTAAATTATACTCTTTTATAAAACTATATAAACCTGATCACCCAATAAGACCTGCAGTTTTTTTATACATCTCCGTCATATAAACTATCAATAAAACTGTTAGAGATTATTTTAGAACACACTAAATTTTCACCTCAATTTACCGTAAACAATACAATAGAACTAGTTAATAAAATAAAACATTTTCAATTATCTAGCAACTAAAAATGAATTTCATTTGACGTCAAAAACCTTTTTCCTAGTATTACTCCTACAGAAACTTTAGTTCTAGTAAAATACCTTTTAGACCATAATACAGTAGACTCCCTCTATAACGAGAACTGAAATGGCAGACTAATTAACTCGTTATAAGCCGGTCTCTCGATCAGACAACAATAATACTGTGAATACATAGGAATATGTAGATTTCTAAAACACTAACTTCCTATAGTGAAGCCATTCGAAGCAATATGAGATGCTAAATATTGTTTGAATGGCGATTTTGAAAAAAGTTGTTTACTTTTATTGTCAATGAAATACATTAAAACAAAAAAGAGTTATTTACTTTTATTGTCAATAATATACGTTAAAACTAAAAATCTTTACTTACATTCTTTTCCAACTGCATAATATATAAACCGTATTTTCAAGGATAACATAAACTATTGCTTCTGCAATTGGAAGAAGTCTGTCATTGTTGACTGCTTTAAATTGTCCAGTATCATTCTATCTATCATTCTATCTTCTAATGTAGATTTCTAAAACACTAACTTCCTATAGTGAAGCCATTCGAAGCAATATGAGATGCTAAATATTGTTTGAATGGCGATTTTGAAAAAAAGTTGTTTACTTTTATTGTCAATGAAATACATTAAAACAAAAAAGAGTTATTTACTTTTATTGTCAATAACATACGTTAAAACTAAAAATCTTTACTTACATTTTTTTCCAACTGCATAATATATAAACCGTATTTTCAAGGATAACATGAACTATTGCTTCTGCAATGGAAGAAGTCTGTCATTGTTGACTGCTTTAAATTGTCCAGTATCATTCTATCTATCATATTTTCTAAAGATGTGAAACAGTTGTATGCTTCTTCATTTGCGTTTTGTCTTTGGATAAAGTTTCTTACAACGTTTAAAGCACTTTCCACATCTTGTCTATTAGACCTTCTTGCGTAGATTCACCGCGATTGTCTTCTCCATCTTCATCACTTTCGTCACTGACGATAACGCGCTCCGACGGCGGATTTATTACTTCCGCGATAATTGCACTATCCTTCGGAAGGAAGATCACAAACAATGACGTCATCATTAATGGCAATGAATTCAGAAAACTCGTCATCATTGTTCAGTTGGGTTAGTTCTTGACCTTGCTATTGTAACCTCAACCACTGCTACAGGATATTTATCTTCTTTGTTTTCTACCTCAGTCTCTGTCTACCCCGCATGACCGAAACATTTTCTGATGGTTTTTTATCTACGGGTGTCCATGCTTTGTGGATGAAATTTATGGCATATCTAATAAAGTATTCACTACGGCTTTCCACATTATTCAGGATCCGCTTAACTAAAAGTTTTCTGTAGTGAACTTTAAGGGACCTTATGATGCCCTGATCCATCGGTTGTAGAATAGATGTACAATTTCGGGGTAAAAAAAGAAGTTGAATGTTTTTTAAACCGTTAACTTTCGGATGGGCTGTACAATTGTTAACAATTAAAGGAATCTTTCGAGATGTCCCAACTCTCTGTCCCACTTCAAAAGTTCTCCACTAAAAATCTCTGCTGTCATACATGATTTGTTATTAAATTTATATGTGACAGAAAGCTGATTCACACCTCTGAAACATCGTGGTTTTTGAGATTTCCCAATGACGACTAACTTCCTTTTTTCGGAACCGGTTATGTTGGCACACGCGAGTACAGTTATCCTTTCTTTTGATAACTGTCCACCTATACAACGTTCATCTTTGAATTTGAGGGTCTTATCTGGAGTAAGTTTAAAGAAAAGTCCCAGCTCGTCGGCATTGAAAACATTATCGTCACTGTAATTTTGTCTTATTGTAGGCCATGACTTCAACCAGTTGTCGGTGACTTCTTTGGAAACACTCTTCGCTTCACCGCAAATTTTTCCACACGTAATTTCGTGCCTGGCCTTAAAATGGCTCATCCACTCACTCGATGCTTTAAAATTCTCATCACCACCAAAACGGTG
Source organism: Diabrotica undecimpunctata (assembly GCF_040954645.1). NCBI lineage: Eukaryota > Metazoa > Arthropoda > Insecta > Coleoptera > Chrysomelidae > Diabrotica > Diabrotica undecimpunctata. The sequence goes on from NC_092811.1 coordinate 100,631,884, forward strand.
TTGCGTTTTCTTTAAGCAATGGTCCATTTATTGGAACATTCGCAGCCCTGTTTAAGGTAAACCATTTGACCATTGCAGTATCGATCGAAAAAGACGAACCTGCTTCGAGAAACTTGTGTTTATTTTTAAGCATGGTAGATAGAGTGGAACTTGAAATTCCTCTTTCACGATAAACTTCTGCTTTCTTCTTACCGTTCTCAACATCTTTAAGGATGTTAATTTTTTCTTCTAAAGTAAATGCTTTTCTTTTAGGAGTCATAGTGTGTAATCTATGTGACTATGTAATCTACAACACGACTTTCAAGACGCGAAAACACAATCAGAAAACAAACGATAAACATCTATGACAAAAACAACTGTGAAATGAAATTCTCGTGAAATTTGTCATGTTTTTAAGCCTCTTTACGTAGTTTATTACGTGGGAATGGTCAAACCCCTACACTGACACTTCTGAATAATAAATTGTAAATTTCCGACAACACAATATCGGTCGGTGGATTAAACAGAAGAAGTTTATTGCTGGCGGCAGTTAAGAAGGGTATTTATTTATAGCCACGGCCGGGCCAAAAACGTAAAAAAACACGTTTTTCGATCCTATTTTCTCTCGTTATAACCAAATTTGCCTCGCTATAGAGGGTTATTTGCACGGGACATCTAATGTACCTCGTTATAAGCGAAACCTCGTAATAACCGTGTTCGTTATAGAGGGAGTATACTGTATTACAAATCCAATCATTACGTCTCAAATTTTACAAGCTTTCATAGTTTTTGTTTTGCCAACAAGTTTTTGGTCTAATAACCACCCAAATCGACAAAGAGACATGTTTGCTTTGCGTGGACAATGGGGATTAAAACTGATTCGCTTCTCCTAATGACTTTATAATGATCTTTATTTTCCAAAGAATGTGTTTAAAATGAAAGCTATTGAAAATTAATAAATATAGATAAGCTATCGACAATGAGTTTTTGATATATTTTACTTTTTTATATAACATTTTTCTTCACGTTATTGTTTAGTTCGACAATGTAACTCTCTTATTTATACATCGATGATTAAATCATGTTTTAGTTGAAACAATAATGATAGTCTTTTATACAACCCTAGGCAATTGTTGTGTGCGCGTATATTCCAGTGCTACGATTGTTAAATCCGGTCCTGATGCGCCACTTGGGGCAAACCGGCAACGTGGTCGGTTGTTCTCCTCTAAGAAATACATTGCCTATCTTACTTGCACTGCATTCTAACTGGGGCTTCTACTATAGCTCACATAATATGCATTCTGCCTCATCTACTAATAAAATCTTTAAATCTTCTCAATCAAAATGAATTTAAATGATTTGTTAAATAAAAATTGGCAGAACCAATCATAAAAAGTTCATCCGATATCAATTACGTTTAGAAATAGTAATAACAAGTATTCAAACAAGACGAAAAGAACTTTGAGATAAAAGAAAGAATAATTGGAGGGGGATTGATTTACTAATCACTGCTTTAACTGACAAAAATGTTTAGGAAGCAGTAAGGTTAGGTTAGTGGTAACTATAACCAAAATTTTGTATTGCTCTTGTTCTAAAAAGCATATTGGGATACTAGCAATACGATAGATGTATTCCCCATACTTACTAAAAAATAAATTAAAAGTAATTAATTAGTGTATCATACAATTTTTATTATTTTGAATAAAAATGTACAAGAAATATGATACCTTAAACTTTGTAGTTGTCAAAAACCTATTGCTATAGTCGGTTCGCTATATTTACGCGGGTTTCGGATTAAAATTTTTATTGTAAGTACCCAGTTTTAATTGCCTGCTCTTTGGGGAAATATCAACTGGTCAAATGAAATGAAAAATAATCCATAACTTTTTTTAATTAAATAATAATGGAAAATCTTTTATATAATTGACAGTATAATAAGGAGAATTACTTCATTAATGGAGTCTAATGTGGCTAATATAAACCTAATAATAATTTTATATTACACTTCACACAGAAAATATGATCTATGTATATTTGTTCCATGGACAGAATTTCTAATGAAAAATAAAAAAATTTAACTTGCCAACAAAAATGAAAATCAGTCATTATGATCAAAAATATCATAATCGTCATCATCATCACTGTCATCACCATTAATTGTTATTATGATTGGACTTATTTCGTATATTTTATTTTCACGAGTCCACAAATCTTCTATTAGTTTCTCGCACTTGAATATACAGTTGCACCACACTTCTGGAGTTACAATTGAAAGTGCCTTTCGCCAAGTTTCCCGAACTGCGTCGTCGCTATAACCGTTAGGCCCAATATGGTTGTCATAATATTGTTTTGCTATTCCCCATATATATTCTATGGGATGAAACTGGCAATGATACGGTGGCAGACGTAAAACTTGATGACCGTAACTTTCAATAATCTGATCCACAACAAAGGTTTTTGGTTTTGCGTGGATATTTGCCAAGCGTAATAATTCTGATTTTAAAATATGTTGTGTAAATGGTATATGTTCCTTTGTCAACCATTTTTTGATTTTATTAACAGTCCAAGAATTCGTTGGACTTTTGTTTAATACTTCAGAATGGTAAGATGCATTGTCTAAAATAATTACGCTGGGCTCACTTAAACCTGGGAGGAGTTTTTCATGTAACCATTTTACAAACATTTCTGTGTTCATATTATCGTGATAGTCACTTGATTTTGATTTAGATGAAAATATTAAATCAGCACCTTCTATAAAACCCGATTTCCCTCCTGCATGTAAAATTATGTGTCGCTTCCCTTCTCCATCAGTATGTTTGATAGACTTTACGTTATCATCTTGCCATGTTCTCTTGGTTGCACCCCTAGAAAATATCCATGTTTCGTCTAAATATATAAAATTTGCCCTTTCTTCTTTTAATTTAGAATATTTTCTTAGAAAGTTAATTCTTTTATGCACAACAGAACTTCTTTCACAAAGGGCTTTTCTGTTATCATCCTTTTGAAATTTGAAACCCAAATTATGTATCACTTGCCATAGACTTGTTCTGCCAATTTCGTCAAATTTTCTATCTTTTAATTCCGAGAGAATTGTATTTAAGGTCACATGTTCCTTGTTGGCTCGCATTCGATAAATGGTATCACGAATTTCAAATTTTTTTCCATCTGGAATATCTTTCGTTTTCAATGATAGGCGAGTTTTTCGGTGATCTTCTTTCGGCCGTTCATTATTGCGATTTTGTAATACTCCTCTTAGTTTGGTTTCACTAATTCCTAGAGCATCACATACGCGTTGTTGAACAGACATTACCGATTTTAAAGGACCGCCATTTTCTTTTTCATCCGTAAAATACTTATGTACACTACAAATTAGACTATCTACATCTAACACACGTCTAGGCATTTTTAAATATTTCCACCAAACATACAATGTCAACACTGGCAAAGAATCAATTCAACTGCAATATTGTAACAAATTTATACCTACCCTAATGTTATTTTAATGTATTTTAAAATATGACCATTAATGCAGTTTTTACCTAATTTTCTGGGAAGTCGTTTACTGCAACTGGTTATCAATGAGACATTAGCATAATTTTGTTAATCCGAAACCTGCGTAAATATAGCGAACCGACTATATTAATAAAATGACATTTTTTACTAATAATTTTTAATGCATTTACATTTTTTGGTTATAAAATGTTTGACGTGTCATTTTTAATATAGTCAACAACCATATTACCAAACAACACATAATATTTTTTACAAAACAAAGATATTCTCAAGCTTCCCAAATAATTCTAAAGTCTTTCGACCCTCTAATTATCTAGTAGCCATAGCGATTAAGATATTATTTTGGTTTTAACTTTTATTTAATTTCTATAATTTGCAACCTAGTATGTGGATTTGTTTTACTATTCATTGATAAAAATGAAAAACATGAGTTGATGCGATTGGTTGTACAAAAAAAGTGGAAGTAAAAAAAACAGACCGGGGAGACAACGCCGACGCTGGTTGAACAATTTAAAGCAGTGGACTGAAAAAAAAAACAATAGAACTCTTTAGAACTGCTGCACACAAAGTAAAATAGGCCGAGATAATCGCGAATGTCCTTAAAGGATGAGGTACATTAAGAAAAATAAGCATTGTTTTGGAATCTAAAACTTTGTCATTGGGTGTAACTTTAATTTCTTACCGTTTTTGGACTGCCTAACTATTCATCCAAAGTGTATGTGGTTTTAATTTACTAATTACTGTTATTGGATCCCCAAAATTTTACCAATAGGATATGTTTTTGAACACCCAAAATTTTCAACCACAGGATATGTGAGTTTATAATTTTGGGTGAGGTGAAAATTGATTTTGGGTTGGATTCGTGTAATAGCCATTTGTGGAAATTAATTTTATCAATTATTTTTTATATTTTTATAAGCCCCTTAACGGGCTTAATATTCCATAACGAATATTTTATCTACGTGGGATTAAACCACGGTTCGTAGACTACATTGAAACTGAATGTAGAGGGCAGGTCGATTGCAGTGTTGATTGATTGAAGGGGAAGAATTACGTCACGAGAGTACAGTTTCGGGCTTAATGTTCATTGGTTAGGCAGAAGAGACAACCGTAGTAAGTCTACGAACCGTGTGATTAAACCAGAATAATCTTATATACTAAAACGCTAAGCCCTTTTCTTGTCCACCTTCTTTTTCTTAACATGCCATACACCAAAGTGCGTAGGCGACTATCTCATTACTAGAATTCTGTTCTTGGCGGCGTGACACAGCTCGCCTGTATTATGTATTCCTGTCCATTCTTTAATATTTCTTAACCAGGATAATTGTTTGCAGCCGGCTCCTTTCCTACCTTCGATCTTCCCTTGTAGGATTAACTGTGGTATTTCATATTTTGCTCCTCTCAATATGTGCCCAAGGTAACCAATCTTGCTTTTTTTTAATTAATTTAAAGAGTTCTCTTTCCACGCCGGCTCTCTTAAGGACGTCATCGTTTCGAACTCTATCCACCCAAGGTATGCGCATCATTCTTCTTAATGACCACATTTCAAATGCTTCAAGTTTGTTGATAGATGTTTTTTTCAAACTCCACGTTTCCATGCCATAAAGCAAGATGGACCATATGTAGCACTTGACCATTCTGTAGCATATTTCGAAATGTAGGTTTTGATTACATAGAAGCGGTCTGAATTTCACAAAAGCTTGTCTTGCCATTTGTATTCGGGTTTTTATCTCTTGTTGTGGATCCGATTGGTCATTGATTGTGGTGCCAAGGTATTTAAAAGTTTTCACGCGTTTTATGCGATCGTCACCCATGCATATTATCGGGTTTTCTGGAGGGTTTCTGCTAATGACCATATATTTCGTTTTCAAAATGTTGATTTTGAGGCCATATTTTTTACCTATGCTATTCACCCTATCAAGTAATAACTGCTGATCTTCCAATTTATCAGTTATAATTACTGTGTCGTCCGCATAGCGTAGGTTGCTAATTGGTATGCCGTTCACCTTAATGCCTAATTCCGTGTCTTCTAATGCTTCCGCAAATATATTTTCAACATATAAATTAAAAAGCATCGGAGAGAGTATGCAGCCTTGGCGGACACCTTTCCGGATTTCAAATTCATCCGTATTTCATCTTGTCCACCACTTTACTCAAAAACCATATTAGATAATTAAAATATTTTTTCGGAATATTATTAGTATTACGTATGAGATTGTCAAGATATACTTTTGGTACAAAAATTCACTTCCGGTTTTGAGATGACCGGAAGTTAAAATTTACTTTAAGTTTTAGACCCCACAATGTATATATGGATCGAAATGTATATGTATATATGGATGTACTTCCGGTTGCGATCCGACACCGGAAGTGACCCGAAACGCGCATAAAACTTCAAGATAGAGCAAATCTGACACCGGATTCGTGATCAGCATGCAAAATTAACTGCTAAATGATAACATTGTAACAAAAAACATTGTTTTCGACGAAATATTTCGTGATATTTAATACACTTTTTACTGGCATTATTATTGATGAATGTTATGTATATTCTTGCTTATATTGTTTGTATTAATCTCTTAATTTTTCTCGCAAAATAAAAATTTCATTTAAAAAACTCGATGTCCAGTTGGTCCGCTAGTTGATTGTAAAGAGAATGACATTCTACATTTGTTTTTGACATTTCGATTTCCAATCGAGAAATCGTTTTCATAAAAATATAAATTAACAATTAAAAACTTGTTAATCTATAGATGTTTATCATTTTCGCTTTGTGGTAGCCTATTTGGCAATTGGCAGTACTTTGCCTTGATCTTTAACTTTTATTCCCTTTTCAAACATTTTACACAAGCAAACGCTACAACCTTCGGACTAAAAATGAACTACTATATCCAAAAATTAAAAATAAATTTCTTACATTTAATAAAAATTCATAAAAATGACTTTGCAAGTTCCATGAAAGAGTTTTATTTATATATTCGTATTTATTGTCCAGTAATGATGATATGAGCTGCTTTTTACTCTTGCCGTTATTTACAACCTATTATAATAATACCTTTTATTTATTTAATATATCTAATCTATTATTAATGTAGTATATTACTCAATGTAAATTACTGATAAAAATTGTATAATGATAATTATTTTTTTAAGGTACGACACTGGTGATGCTGATAACTTTAGCCAGGACCGTGTGTTCTGGCAGAAGGTACTGAACAAGGAACAACAAGACCGATTGGTCAACAACCTAGTTGGACATCTTTACGGAACTCTGGACTTCATTCAAGAAAGATAAATAAATCACTTCAAACAAGTAGACCAATCATTTGGAGAGAGAGTAGCAACTGGACTTAAAAACATTAAACGCACTAAGACTAAAATATAAATTTTTATATTGTATACTTTTTTTGTTATGTACTTGATTTTTATTGTTAATCAAGGTGTTTGTCGAGGTTTAAATACTTAGATACTTCAAGTTTTCATGAGAGTTTTATTTTGTATGGGATTAGATTAAATTGTCTTACCTATTAACATAAACTATTAACATCTTTATCAACGTCTGCTTTGCCTTGCAATTTTTAGAAGGCTCAGATTAAGGCAGAAATCTGAATTGTGTTTCGAAACTATTTTACGGATTTGCACCAGTTAAAATTTATTAAATGCAACTTTGCCCTTATGAAAAATATTTGATTTTTAAAACAAGAAAATAAATGAAAACAGAATATGTAGGTACCTAATTATTATGAATTATTCATAAACATTGTATTTCTTGTACGGTTATATAATAATTGAAATATTTAAAAAACTTTAATATAATTAGAGGTACCCCTTTTTCCAACTTATTTTTTTTTTCATCCTGTAAAAAAAGAAATAAAACATTCAGAATTTTAGTCAAAAATAAACTTATTTTAAACTTAAATTGTGGCGTATTCCTAATAAAAATAGTAATTAACAATATCTGTTTGATGGAGAGGCGAGGGTTTTCAACAATTGTTGTGCGACTACCATGGCATTTCATCTGTGTGCACCGAACGTAGTCGGCGGTTACGCTTTGCATCTTCAGCATTGCCGGTGCGTTAAAACTGTTAGGTACGTCCACCATGTACCTAATGGGGATTCGAAAAACGTGCATGAGGCCATCTTTGTGTAAAATCGTCTTCAATAGCTTCGTAATCGCAATTCTGATAGTAAAACTGTTTCAATAAAAACATAATATGTTTCTTTGCCATTTCACTCGAAACACAATGACTGAACTGACCGACAAGTATACTGACTTATGCCCAGCCGGCCATGTTGGTAGGTAACGCACTCTAAACGCGGTAGAGAACGGTGGAATTCTAGCATGCGTGGTTTTCGAGGACGCAAGTTTACATACAGCCACTGAGGCCCGCCTATTAAAAAAGATGAGAACGAAAAGGCCATTTTATCCTTGAAGAATAATAAAGCACCTGGCCTTGATGGTATACACGTAGAACTTCTTAAACTGATATTCGAAACGGACTATCAATTCATTAGTATGGTACTACCACTGTTCAACAACATATAAGAATGTACCAACTTGCTATTTATCACTATCGTTAATAAACTGCATACAAAAAGTTGCGATGGATACCGATTAATCAATCTGATAATCTGATGAAGTATTATATATACAAAAACAGCCGCATATACATAAAATGTGGATCGAAAGGTGCTACAAACCAAATTTTGCTTTAAAGTAGGTTTTGGGACCCCGAGTCTTCCCAGATGGGATGTATTTTTGTGTTTTATAGATTTCTCAAACGTGTTCGATAATATAAAGCATGAGAAAATAACAAATATCTTCAAAGATGCAGATCTAAATTCGAAAGACATCAGAATCATAACAAGCCTATATTGGATCCAATCGGCAAAAATAAGAATCAATAAAGATCTATCCAAAATCACGCCTTCGGCAACTTGTTCTCCAGGGAAAAGTGGATGGAAGGAGATGTCCGGGTAGAAAAAAAAACAAAATAATGAACTTGGAAATAAAAAACTACTTTTTGCAACTCTAGTATTATACTCTACATTTTTGGTTCTTAGGTCTATTGTTATTAGGTATGTTGGTTCTAAATAAAATCTTCATTACAAAATTGTATCTCTGCCTGTTCCGGAAATATAGAATACCTATGCATTACTAGTAACATTTTGCACGCGTTTGAATTTGGAAATATATTCTCAACGCCGTATAATGTTTCGTTTGTTTCTTCGAAAAAACTCTATGAAAATTAATCGATCATGACCTTTTTATGCCACTTTTAACATAAGTGAATAATTAGTTTTTGGTTACAAAATACCTTGATTAAATAAACTCAAAATATAATCAATGGGAATGTTTTGCACATTTTTTAATTTTATCACTATTTAGATTTGTATGCAATCTTTGACTTTAACCTTCAAACGACAAAGCAACAGTTTATATTTGAATATGGATAATTTATGTTTTTTATTGTCATGTATTTTCAAGTTGAACTCTAATTTGTAAATTAGATACAAGCTATATCTAGAAATAAAGATCTGATTTCGATTCAATATGTCTAACAATAGATAAGAAAATGAGGCTTTTTAAAATCAAATATCATTTTGTAAACACAGATGAAGTTTTTAAAACTAGCTAAGAATTTTTTTTAATATTCGATCATTGATACGGTGGAAGGAAGGGGAAGGTAGTACACAGTGAAACAAAAAATACATTTTTATTTCTGACATTATCATTTTTGAATTTGTCTACAAACTGAGTTAACCAGTCATCAATATGATTCTTTGCTCTTTATAATTTGAAATAAATATTCCCGCATGAGCGAAGCAACAAAGTCTATAATTATTTTTCTAACCATCTACGCCTGTCTCATTGAGTACTATTGGTGTGTACACAATGAGTCAAGTGGTATTATTTCAATATTTTGTTAAAGTAAATACATAGAGTGTAGTTTTTATTATTAAAAATAGCAATTTTACAGGTAAAATAGAAAAACTGAAATGAAAGAAAATTTTAACGGATCTTAATACTGTCGAAATTTACATCAAATTTGAAATAAGGTGCAAGGCGCTTGTCTTGTTGATCTACATTTTTTGGTTTTGGTAAAATTGATACAGCGTCTGACCTTGCTACTGCAGCAATGTCTTCAACTAAAGGAAAAATAAAGCAGCCTTGAATCTTTGTCTTGAGAACTTTAGCAACATAAAATATATTCAGCATCAATGCCATAATCGTCTTCCAACTGTAAAATTTCCCATTCATCGCCAGCAGAATGAACTCAGATGCAGTGCTATTACTTCGTTTATTTTTTTCTGTTTTCGTGCTTAACTTCTTATCTTATTTTTTAAATTTACATTCATTCGTTTATTATTCTGAGGAGTCATTTTTTTGGTTGCTGCTTGTAGTTTTAACTGATCAAAGTCAGGCGTGTCCGTTAAAATTGCACTCATTTGAGTTTTTCTTGTTTTCACACTTTTTTTCTCGTCTGCTTTTGATCTTTTAAACTTGTGAGGGGAGATGAACCAACTTGAATTCACAGATGATACTATTGACTTAGAGTTTCGAGACATTATCGGTTTTTCAGGTATCCTTGGTGGGGATACTACTTGGTTTTCAGGTGTCTTCGATGAAGATGATATAACTTGATTGTGTATTTGACTTTTCAGTTTCAGTTATAGAACTTTCAATGAAGTCAGCTTCAGAAAAAATATCTCTAATAAGAGGAAAAATCCCGTTTTATTAAAACCTGACAGAATATTAGTAGGTGTTACTGGTTTCATAATGTGCCTCTCCTACACATTGTGCCATCTGGTATATTGAAATAGGTTTCCCCAGGATGGCTCAGCAACCATGTGTCTATAGCGGCATTGTAATACGCATTAAGAAGGCGGAGTATGATTATACCATTATCCTTTTAAACTAGGTATAAATTTAATTTTTAAGCGAAAATATTGGATTTACATAACTTTTTTGACAATAGGTTTTAAACAATAACGTTTAAACTGGCTCCTGTAAAGTTTATCGTCTCGGAGTTACGAGGAATGCTAATAACAATATACTCCAACAATTATTGTTGGTTGTCCAAATATGTTCATTCTAATTTTCATTATTTTTTTTATGTATGTACTGGTAATCTTGTACGTGTTTTCTCCATTTATTTTTTATTACTATTGATACTCCTTTTGCTGCTCTTTCATGTTTGCGAACACCACTTCATATGTGTGTGTGGGTTGCATTCAATAGAGGAGATGGAACAAACAAAGAGTGAAAGAACTAGGTGAAGGATACAAATTGTATGTAGGGAAAAGTAATACTAGGAATGGAGTTGGTATAATTGCTGATAGAGAAATGAAAGATAACATGATGAATAATAATTCATGATAACAGTGAAATTTGTCAGAGAAACTAAAAAAAATATTGATGAGGCTGCAAAAAATAAGTGTCTACTCAGGGTAAAAATAATAAAAAACAAGAAAGAACTACTGAATATCAAGTTCCTGGGCCAAGCAAGACCTGAGGGGAGATGCTTAAGCTGGACTTGTTGGTAAAGGATATCGATTTTGGTATACAGATGATTTATACATACTTATGTAAATAAAAAAAGGTAACCCCGTCTCTAGGGTAGGTAAAAAACTAAAAAATAATTGGGGTTTGCTTAGTAAAAAATTTTTGTAACGCCATCCGTTTTCAAGATACAGGGCGTTGAAGAAAAAATTTTACGCAATTTTTACGATTTTGCCGAAACTACTGGCAACATTGTAATGAAATTTTATACGAATATGTTTTGGAAGCTGATACATCCCATGAATTTGTTTTTATATCTGATTCTTATAGAGGGCGCTAGTTACACGGATCGTACTAAGTATTATTCAATATAACTTTTTTAAGAGTATAATTATTAGTCAAAATTTCAAGTAAACTTAAACATCATTCAATTTTACACGAAAAAGGTACTCTTGGTAAAACTCGATACTGTGTACCGTTTTCGGAATATTTTGATTTGAAAAATATGAAGTAATAATTGATGCTGGTATAAAATAGTTAGTAATTAAACAAAACTCACAATAAGAAAATTAAATTAATGACTAAGAACATAAAATAAAATTCAATTACAGTAAGTGTTCAAAATGCCCTCTGTTTTCGCGAATACACAAGTCTATTCTTTTTTCTAAAGATTCCATTAACCTTCTAAGTAAACGGTAGGGGATCAGCTATGATGTCATTAAATTGACGTTGAATTCTTTCTTCCAATTCTTGGCGTGAATTTACCTCTGTAGCATAGACTTTTTCCTTAATATACGACCAAACTGCGTAGTCCAAAGGGTTAAAATCGCATGACCGAGGAGGCCAATGAATCGGAGCTTCTGCACCTCTACCAATCCATCGATTCGGAAAATGATTACTCAACTAATTACGACACCTTCTATCAAAGTGTGGTGGAGCTCCATCGTGCATAAAAAATAAAGATCTTCGCTCGTTTAGCGTTAAATCTTCTAATATCTCGAATAAGGAATTGTTTAAAAAATCAAGATACATATTACCATTTAAATTTCCAGGTAGAATATGATAACCTATCAATTTGTTACCTAAAGTTGCTGCCTAAACATTAACTTTAAATGAGTGTTGGTAATGTGATACCCTTTTGACTCGTGGATTCTCATCACACCAGTAGTGTGCATTATGGGAGTTAAACATACCTTGTCGCGTAAAGGCGGCCTCGTCCGTAAAAAGAATGCATTTTAAAAAATTTGGATTGTGGGCTGTCCTTTGTTGCAATGTTTCACAAAAATCCACTCTAACCGGTAGATCATCTGGCAAGAGCTCTTGGACTTGTCTGTAATGATAAGGATGTAATTGCTGTTCTTTCAGTATCCGCCAAGTACTTGAAGAAGAAGTATTTGTTTGTCTTGCTATATTCCTTAGGCTAACTGTTGGATCTTGATCAAGTAAATTTAAAATATTATTTTCTTTATTAATTGTTCTTGTTGTTCTTGGTCTACCAGAATTTATTTTATTTGGTCTCACATTCCCAGTTTCTCGACAACGTCGTTCAACGTCTCTAAATCTTTTTTTACTTGGTAAGTTTCTTCTAGGAAACTTTTCTGCATAACGTGTCACAGCTGCACTAGAACATCCTAAATATTCGCCTAAGGTTAATAACATGTCAGTGTATTCAACATTTGAGTACAATTTGATTTGATTTTACAAATAACAAGGTTTCAAAACTCTAATTATTGTTGATTTATCGTCATAACAATCAATAAATGTCAGATTTCCATGGCACACTTGGAGAAAATAGAGGTATACCTATTAGAACTTTATCATTACTACCAGCATCAATTATTACTTTATAATTTTCAAATCAAAATATTCCGAAAATGGTACATAGTATCGAGTTTTACCAAGAGTATCTTTTTCGTGTAAAATTGAATGATGTTTAAGTTTACTTGAAATTTTGATTAATAATTATACTCTTAAAAAAGCTATATTGACTAATAGTACGATCCGTGTAACTAGCGCCCTCTATGAGAATCAGATATAAAAACAAATTCATGGGATGTATCAGCTTCCAAAACATATTCGTATAAAATTTCATTACAATGTTGCCAATAGTTTCGGCAAAATCGTAAAAAAAAATTTTTTTTCTTCAACGCCCTGTATCTTGAAAACGGATGGCGTTACAAAAATTTTTTACTAAGCAAACCCCAATTATTTTGCAGTTTTTTACCTACCCTAGAGACGGGGTTACTTTTTTTTAAAACACCCTGTATGTATCAATATATTTATATAGAAAATGGACTTGGGTAGCACCAAATGGAATCACTAACAACGAAATTGACTCATTCTAACCAACAAGATTGCTACAATAAAATATGTCAGTGTAATAAATAAAATGTCAAACAGGCAGTGACCATAGACTAATCAGAGCAAAATTTGTTCTGGATCTGAAACTAGAAAGAATAAAATTAATCACAAAACTAAGAGTAACCGGTATAAATATTAACAATCTAAAAGAAAACTCAGATCACTACCAAAGAACAATTGATAAAAGAATACATGACCAAATCGACAGCTCTCAATTAATGGAAATCATCCTTGACAGTTCCAAAGAAATCGGAGGACCGCAACAACAAAATCAACATAGTAAACCGTCTGATAAAACTAAAATAATGCTAAAACAAAAAAGGTAAATGAAAGTAAGCAGCAACATACAGAGAATACAATACACAGAACTTTGTAAGAGAATAAGGAAAGGTATTAAGGAAGACATAAGAAAATACAATGAAAGACTGGTAGAAAATGCAATCGAAAACAGGAAAAACTATAAGAAAACAAGAAAAGTATTAATCATTGAGAAAAAGCAAATCGTTGCTCTAACAAACGAAAACACCAGAATTGTATCAGAAATGTACCAGAAGTCCTTCCGGAAGAAGTAGAATCGACAAATGCAAAAATGAAAAGCGGTAAAGCAGCTGAAATAGATGGTATAACAGTGGAACTGCTTAAATACGGTAACAATAAAACCTGGAAAACCTTAGCAGGCATATTTACGAACTGCCTAAGATTGAGATGCATACCATACTGGAACACAGCAAACATAATTCTCATTCATAAGAAAGGTAGCAAAGAGGATATCAAAAACTACAGACCTATAAGTCTACCACCAATCGTATACAAGATATTCACAAATATCATCAACAACAGATTAACAAACGCATTAGATGCTGCACAGTGGAGAGAACAAGCTGGCTTTAGAAGTGGATTCAGTACCATAGATCATATTCATACACTTCGAGAACTAATGAGTAGAGCTAAAGAATATGAAATACCGCTAACATTAATCTTCATAGATTTCGAGAAGGCTTTCGGTTCTATATATCCCAAAGCAGTAATAGAAGCTTTGACCAACCAAGGCATTGACAAACGGTAACTACAAAGAAACTTTAGCAAATATATGCAGACAAGCAAAAGCTAAGGTAAAAATTTATGAAAACACTCCAGAATTTCCCACTACCAGAGGCGTCCGACGAGGAGACGCAATATCACCAAAGCTCTTCACTGCAACTCTAGAAGATATATTCAGCAAAATGAACTGACAGAACAAAGGAATATCCATTGGAGAATATCTCAGCCATCTAAGATTTGCGGACGACATCGTTCTGATTGCTAATAATCGTGCAGAACTACAAGAACTTATAAGTGACCTAAATGCAACTTAGCAATGAAGTTGGCCTAAAAATGAACTTTACAAAAACAAAAACCATGTACAACGAGCTAGTGGATGTCCAAGATGTAATAATAAACAACACTGCACTTGAGACAGTAGCCAAGTATGTATACCTGGGACAATTAATACATAAATCTGGCTCCTTACTTCCAGAAACCAACAGAAGAATGAAACTAGCTTGGACATCTTTTGGTAGAAATGCAGTTATATTCAAATCGAAGATGCAAATCCACCTGAAGAAAAAAAAAAGCATTCGATCAGTGTATACTACCAATCATGACCTACGGCTGCGAAACTTGGACACTAAAGAAAGAGATAATATCGAAACTCAAAGTCACTCAAAGGTCAATGGAGCGATGCATGCTAGGTATAACAAATAGGGGCCGAAAAAGAATAGAATTGATCAGACAGAAAACCAAGGTTGTTGATGTAATCCATAGAACTAAATATTTAAAATGGCCGTGGGCGGGACATTTAGCGAGAAGAACTGATAATAGGTGGTCCACTAGAATTACACTTTGGTATCCAAGAGGCGTCAAGAGACCAAGAAGACGTCCAAATTTAAGATGGGACCATGACACAAGGAAACAAGCCGGTACAACATGGCGCAGAAAAGCGAATTTTAGACAATTGTGGGCTGATATGAAGAATGAATATGTAAGGGAGGCTATACCATAATCAGTAGAATATGCTGTGAATGATGATATATATATATATATATATATATATATATATATATATATATATATATATACACATACATTATCATCGCAACACTTGTAGACACATGGGCACATTGAGCTGATACAGTCCTGGGCCCTTCCCCTTGTTGCACTGTTTACCCAGTATTTGTATTAAAACATCACAATGCTATGGATTTGTTTTGTCTTGATATTCTTTTGCTAGTAAAACCTATCAGAAAAACAATTCTAATTTAATATACTATTGTAACTTCACAAAAGGTGTCAATTATTAATGATATTTCAAAAGTTTGTATTGTAAAATGCGTACTTTATATTATTTTAATAAAAAAAACATATTTTCGAGGTGATATATTATTTTATGGTACATTAAAATAAGTACCTAATTAATCAAAGGAATATGAAAATAAGCTTTTTGACATGTTCCATCAGAAACACATCAAAACGAAATTCTTTCAAACTAAAAATATAATTTAAGAAATATAAAATAATAAATAAATGGTACAAAAATTTTTTTGTATGGAATAAAAGAGTATTTCTTTATAACTTACTATAATTTCTATTTAACTGTTATCACAATTGTATAAGTAAAATCTTAATAAATACAATAATTTAAAAAGCCATTTATTAATCTTTTTTATTACTACTGCTAGGTATATTGTCCGTAGTCTGATACAATTTAAAATCAAGTGGTTTGTCAAAGCCCATTATTTTTACATAGTGCTCAGGATCTTCGAAGAGTCTGGGATCAACAAACAAGGCTTTTCCTTTGACTTCAAATGTTGTGAACATGCCAGGTACATCAGGTACTACTACATCTTCTGGTGTGAATTCAGTCTAAAACGTATTTCAAATTGCAATAAATTAGATACTGTTATGAAAATATATGAACATAGTATAAACAAAAATAATTTTTAAATTACAGAACATTTCCAATGGATACACACGATTCTATAAAAAAGGAAAGTTCCAACTTAATATATTCTAATGTTATAGATTTTATGTAAATTTGCTTTGTTGGAAAAGTTTCATTTATACACTGGTGGGCAAAAAATTTAGGTCACACTGAAATTGTAATGTCTCGTTGACATTTTCAGTTGTAAACTACTGTTTACAGTTGTAAACCATTGTATTGTATTTTGTAAACTAACTTTAATAACCAATATTAAATTAACAGCAATATTTTGGTTTTTGAGCTTTATTTAGAAGTAACACATTTACAGTAAAAACAAAATGTGATTTATTAAGAAACTGACAAAAAAAATGATTAAAACTAAACATTCTAAATATCCGAAGTGGAAATTGAAAACGTCAATAAACGTATTAACCTTTAATTGTGGCTTATTCCCATTTAAATATAAATTCTAAACATTCTTGGAAAAAAAATCTTCATCAATAGCATATATTTCCCCCTCTGGCATTAATAACAGCCGGTAGGTGACGAGGCATAGTTTAAATTAAATGAAGGATCACATTCTGTTCGATGTTATCCCACTCTTACAATAACAACTCCCGTAGCTCCTGGTCAGTTCTTGGATAGGATGTATTCCTTTGAATACTTTCTCCCAAATCATCCCTGATATGTTCGATAGGATTCATTTCTGGACTTCGTGGTGGCCAATCAAGCCACCTAATTCCCACTTCATCAAAATATTCTCTGACAACTCTGGCATTATGGGGTCTAATAGTCATGAAAGACATAATATGATTATCTAAAATCTCTGTAATATATCTGTGACCCGTAAGGGAGTTATTTTATATGAAGGCTAACTCTGTGCAAACTTGTGAAGTAATTCCGGCCTAGACCATAATCAATCCACCGCCACATGGGAGTAGTTCATCAATACAAGACACAGCATATCTTTCTCTGGATCTTCTCCATACTTGATGACGTCCGTCTGAGCCATTGAGGCAAAAACGTGACTCATCTGAAAACAGTACGTTGCTCCAATTTACATTATTCCAATGTAGGTGAGTGTGGGCAAAATTTAATCTTGCTATCCGATGCTGGCGTTGTAATGGTGGACCTGTAGCCATCGTTCTGCAAGATAATTCAGCAGCTCGAAGCCTTCTTTTAATGGTCCATTTACTAACTTACTAACGTTAACATTTCAGCAGAGGCTCTTCTATTCCGCAAACTTGCGGACATCATAACCTATCGTCTTTTTGGGTAATGATTCAATTTTGCCCGGATTCTGGTCTTCTGGTTATTAGATCAGTCTCCTAAGAGTGCTAGTACACATTTTGAACTGCACATAGACTCCTTCCAACAATTCCTGCATTTTATATCAATGCTACAATTCTTGCCACAGTAACAGGATCTAAAGGCATTATGATTCATTAGATATACACCATCAACAATACACTGCATCTCCAATAGTTTTTACGCAAAAAAATAACACTTAAATGAAAAATTGGCAATTAACTGTAAAGGTTCCACTAGAGTGAATGCAGATATTTCATAAAAACGCCCTGAATATGATGACAAACAGTACATGACTGAACTGATAGATAACAACAACAAATGATACATAATTTCTCAGAAAGCAATATATCAGTGCCTACTAAGAAACCTATACAACCGTAAACAAGTACCTTAAAACACAAAATTTAAATGTGACCTAAATTTTTGCCCACTAGTGTATTTTCTTTAATACATTTAGTGAGATTTTATTAGAATTTAGCTTGCTTTTATTTAAATTACTGTAATCATTTAATTTAATTTGTTGTCATAAACCTTTCAAACATACTATTACCTATGCAAGTATATGTACACTCTTATTGATTATAAGGTACCTTACTAAATGTAACATACTAGTTAAGATTTTCGATAATTCCTGTCAATAAAAATAAAATATACATACCTTTTTGGTTAGGCAGAAGAAATTAACATTATTTGCGACATAGCTGTTGGTGTTTGGTTTGTAGTATAGATGAGTAACATACTTCTTCGTAATTAAGTGCAACAATATAGGAGTAACAACTGTGAAAAAACCAATAGCAGTGTATGCAGCTATAATAACAGGTACATTTCCAGTCGCAGCTATTTCATTATATAAAAAAGGTTGAGCTATAACTCCAACTACACTTGATGATAATGAAAATATCTGCAAGCAAAATTAAGTGGATAATTAAACTTGTCAATTATTAAAAGATGACAAATATCTTACTTTAACTGCTTTTATTTGCGGAGTGAGAGATCCGTAGTAGATTTCCCTTGATTCTGATTTATTTTCTGTTGAATATAATCTTATATCCAGTTTGTTACATAAAGAGAAAATAGATCTGTGAATATTACTTCTATCGAAATTAATTGTTCGTGGCAGACACGAACTATGTGAGTTTATACTATTCCTTAATAAAGGAATTACTCGAATACAGGACCTTATAGACATATTTATCTAATAATTTTCTAAAGACATGAAGTTCAAAATTTAACCTCACTTATATTTCATATTTTTAGGAACTTTTGATTTAAATTTATTGTGACAGTATTACCAACAAATAAAATCCAATTTCCAATTTTAATTTTTTTCCTAATAATTATTAAAAGACGTTATTTAATATGAATTAAGTAACTTCTGAACATTTAATCAACTATTAATTCAATATTTATTTTTTGCGTTTTTACTTTTTCATATTTTTTTGCTTTTGCAATTGATTTTCAGCGAACTGAGGTATTAGTCAGAACTGAGGTAGGCAAAACAGATTTCAGATTCGTCGGAAATCCAATAACAACAACCCTATTTATTAATTTTTTTGCAGTTTGCTTTGTACTTTGTGCTTGTGCGTGCAGGGCTCCGACTACAGACAGCAAACAAGTGAGTAATATACTTTTTATTTAAAACATAATAATATAATTATTAATGAACAGAAGAAAAATAATCATGATATGAACTGAATTGTAAGTTTCAAAACAGTTTTCATGTTTGAAAAAAATGTAAACAGTTGCTTAATCTAAACACTACAGCAATATTAAAAAATGAAATATAATTATTAAATACTTATGCCTATAACCATGTATAATGTCTGAGTTGTCAATATGAATGAGGGAGATAAAATATAATTATTAGAAAAAATAACATAATTTACAAAAATCAAATATCAGCATTTATTATGTTATCAAGAAATATGTAGATCAGTATTATATTAATTCATTTGCAACCACATACGGCTATGCTTGAGCTCCAGGTCTGTTTGCCAGAGAAGACAAATTTGTCTGAGAAGACAAATGATTTAAATACAAGTTCATGTAAGTCTTTCTTCCGATGTTGTATTTCTTTGAAACGTCTTGATCAGTTTCAAAGTAGAGAAACATCTTTCACTATAAATAATGACAATTTTACTTATTTCACATATTATGACCCTATTAAATTAAAGTAGGTATGTAAACAACAGATTACATTTTCGTTTTCTTGTATTATTTCTGACCGCCAGTAAAATATTGTTAATTCCAATTTCAGGATATATTTTTCAAGCATTGTAAATGCATAGCAAAATATGCATAGCAGAATATATCAATACTTAATAGTCCAGTCGTTAGATATTTGACCCCTAAAAATCATACGAACAAGCTGAATTTTGCCGGGAATATCAATTTTGCGACTTTTGAAAAAAGGTTTACCACTTTAACCCCTGGGCTTCCCCCTAAAACTCCCATCGCAGGGGATAAAAACGCAAAAAAATCGATTTACCAAGAATCTGTATGCCGTAGAAAAAAATGTTTCAAATAAAAAATATAGCTGAATTGTGCTTCGAAACTATTTTACGGATTTATTATCAGATGTCGCTATTGCGTCCATTTCGAAGCCATTTTAGTGTTGCTTCT
Organism: Diabrotica undecimpunctata; assembly: GCF_040954645.1. Taxonomy (NCBI): domain Eukaryota; kingdom Metazoa; phylum Arthropoda; class Insecta; order Coleoptera; family Chrysomelidae; genus Diabrotica; species Diabrotica undecimpunctata. The sequence goes on from NC_092811.1 coordinate 100,652,133, forward strand.
TAAAGACAGAAAAGATTTATTTTTCACGTTGAGAAAGCCTATGAATATCTGTTCTGATGAGCCCTATTAGGGCGAAATACGTATAAACAGATACATAGACACTTTGTACGTGAAATCAAATCTTGACTGTCTTTTTCATTTTATTCGGATACACTCTGTATGAGTACAAGAAACCAATTCGCTAAGGATTTCTGCTTAGTTGAGGAGACATGTAGTGGAATGCAAATTTTAGATTCCCCATGTCTCTATTAACATCTTTATCAACGTCTGATTTGCCTTGCAATTTTTAGAAGGCTCAGATTAAGGCAGAAATCTGAATTGAGTTTCGAAACTATTTTACGGATTTATTATTAGATGTCGCTATTGCGTCCATTTCGAAGCCATTTTAGTGTTGCTTCTTAAAGACAGAAAAGATTTATTTTTCACGTTGAGAAAGCCTATGAATAGCTGTTCTGATGAGCCCTATTAGGGCGAAATACGTATAAACAGATACATAGACACTTTGTACGTGAAATCAAATCTTGACTGTCTTTTTCATTTTATTCGGATATACTCTGTATGAGTACAAGAAACCAATTCGCTAAGGATTTCTGCTTAGTTGAGGAGACATGTAGTGGAATGCAAATTTTAGATTCCCCATGTCTCTATTAACATCTTTATCAACGTCTGATTTGCCTTGCAATTTTTAGAAGGCTCAGATTAAGGCAGAAATCTGAATTGAGTTTCGAAACTATTTTACGGATTTATTATTAGATGTCGCTATTGCGTCCATTTCGAAGCCATTTTAGTGTTGCTTCTTAAAGACAGAAAAGATTTATTTTTCACGTTGAGAAAGCCTATGAATAGCTGTTCTGATGAGCCCTATTAGGGCGAAATACGTATAAACAGATACATAGACACTTTGTACGTGAAATCAAATCTTGACTGTCTTTTTCATTTTATAGCTGAGAAAATTTTGAACAAAAATGTATAGTAGCACTTTTTGCGTAGAATTAACCTTTCTCTCAGAAACAACGCTTGAAGCGACCGGCGATTTTGAATGTCAGTTCCGCGCGCGAAATCAAATAATTTTTGACAAATCAAAAAATTGTGTTACTTGTTTTTTGGCTAAATATTCAGCAGTTACTGCTGTTTGCCCTAATAATGAAGTTGTTTTCTTAAGCAGAAATGTAGAATTGCCAGCTTTATGTAAATCATTATCATCATCTTGGTGCTACAGCCCTTAGAGGGCCTCGACCTTCTTAAGCTTTCTACGTCATCCTGTTCTGTCCCTTGCTTGCATTTTCCAGTTGCCGACTCCGATCTTCTCGACATCTTGTGTTACCTCGTCCATCCACCTCAGCTTTGGTCTACCCCGTCTTCTCATTTCCACGGGTTGCGCTGTTAGAATCTTTTTTATCATGTTCGATTTAGGAGCCCGGGCTACATGTCCTGCCCACTGCAGGCGGTTTCGCTTAATTATAGTGGTAATATCTTTACCAACAAACGTATGCTTGTAGATATTCTGCAGTTCAAAGTTATATCTACTCGTCCATATTCCGTTCTCACAGACCGCTCCGAATATCTTGCGTAGGACCTTTCTTTCAAACATCGATAGAGCGGATTCATCTGTTTTAGTTAGCGTCCATGCCTCTGATCCATATGTGAGAACGAGGACTATCAGTGTCCTATACAGCTTTATACGAGTTTTTTGAGACAGACGTTTCTTAGCTAAGTACTTTGATAGGCCATGATAACACCTGTTTGCAATTATTATTCGCCTTTTTATTTCCTCAGATGTGTTATTATTGGGGTTAACCGATGTCCCTAGATATATGAAATCTTTGACTGCTTCGAAGTTTCGGTCATTGATGATTAAATCTGCGTCAACATTTCCAGCTCTTGTGTTTGAGTTAGTCGCCATGAATTTGCTTTTATTTTGATTTATATGTAACCCCATTCGTTCTGCTGCTGCTACTAGCTTGGTTAGGATTTCCACAGTTCTCGCCCTGGTTCTTGTTATAATGTCCACGTCGTCAGCATATGCTAGAATTTGGACTGATCTATTAAATATTGGCTTTATGTGAATATCGGTTTTAAAAATAAAACAAAAATGCAGAATAAAGCGGTAGTATAATTAAATAAAAAATCAAATGTAATTCACATTAGAAAAAGAAAAAAGTCTTAATTAATTACATAATATTGAAAAAACTATTCAAAATTTATTAAGTCAACTTCGTCATCTTCTTTTAATGAAAGCCAAAAATGCCGTCTGTTTTCAGGCATGAGAGGGCACAGTTGCGAAATTATACCATGTTTCTTTTGCGTAGGGACACCTCTAAAATTATCGCATAATTTACTAGAAATTTCTAGTTTAAAATTTGCTTTAAGAAAATTATATTCTTTGAAATTTTCGCCGTTAATATTATTTTTATAAAAAAGTAATCCACTGCCTCGTCTGAACTGTACCACAGATATATTGCAAAGCAAAGATCTATCCGTTTTTTTTTATTTGGCTTTTGAATCTGCAGATTGTCAATTTAAAACATCTTCGTTTTTTAAACAAATTACGTTCATTTTTTTTTCATTTGACTTTTCTACAGCCTTGATAAAATCGTTGAAGTCGTAAATATTTCCTTCATTTGTGATCTTCATGCTTTGTTCCACACCGTGATGAACAGGATCCGCACTCATGAATGTGTGGCCTGTCTCAAAATATTTAAGGGTAATTTCAGAGGTGGCAATCATTCATCTCAATCAATCAATCAATCAATCATTGTGACAAACATGGTAAATAAGGGTAAATAAGCACCAATTTTTATTTTGGGCTGAGCAATTGTCTTTCCAATACAATACTTTAACGGCGTCTTTTTCTTCAACTTAAGCTCTACAGTATGCTGATGCAATTTCTTCTGCCTTTCTTCCAGCCACTCCTTCATGCCATAAGACTGATATGATTTTTTAGTGCTTCTACTCTTCTTGTTTGCCATTGATGCAAAGGTTAGATGAAAAGCCACAAGTCGTCTTGTAAAAAATGTGTTCTGGCTTCCGGGAATCCTTGGTAGCATTATAACTTTCTGTGAGTCTACACTTCTTACTACTTCGGTTTCGACTTTTTCCTATGTTACATCCAGTTTGTAGTTAAATCTTCTTTTTTTGGCCTTTTCAGAGTGCTGTAGTCATTTCATGCAAGATGTACAAGTTCCTTCAAACTTAATTCTCACAGACTCAAGAGACGACAGATTAAGTTTAGAACTAGCAGTTGTATTAATAATATTTGTTCTGTGTATTGTTTGCTCTTCATTAGAAACTTCCACAATTTCAGTAACATTTTCACCTGCTGTGCCTATTGCCTCATTATGAGATTTTATATACTGAATATGCAACATATTGTAACAATTATATATAATATGCAACAACTATAAAGCTAATATTCATGTCGGACACCACTTTTCGATAAGTGTAATAACTAAAATGAAAATGAAAAAGACAGAAAAGATTTGATTTCACGTTCAAAGCGTCTATGTATCTGTTGATACGTATTTCGACTTAACAAGTCTCATCAGAACAGTTATTCATAGCCGTTTTTAACGTGAAAAATAATCTTCTCTGTCTTATTAGGAAGCAACAATAAAATGGCTTCGTTATGGACGCAATAGCGACATCTGATAGAAAAATCGGTAAAGCAGAAATCTGAATTTGTTTCGAAACTATCTTACCGATTTTTCTATATGATGTCGCTATTGCGTCCATAACGAAGCCATTTTATTGTTGCTTCCTAATAAGACAGAGAAGATTATTTTTCACGTTAAGAACGGCTATGAATAACTGTTCTGATGAGACTTATTAAGTCGAAATACGTATCAACAGATACATAGACGCTTTGAACGTGAAATCAAATCTTTTCTGTCTTTTTCATTTTATTCGGATCTACTCTGTATGAGTACAAGAAACAAATTCGTTAAGGATTTCTGCTTAGTTGAGGAGACATGTCGTGGAATGCAAATTTTAGATTCCCCATGTCTCTATTAACATCTTTATCAACGTCTGGCTATGCCTTGCAATTTTTAGAAGGCTCCAGATTAAAGCAGAAATCTGAATTTGTTTCGAAACTATCTTACCGATTTTTGTAATAACTAACTTTATTTTCGGGATATTTTTGAAGGTAATCAGCATGCATACTTCGAATTGTGATATCGCTAGCTAGATATAAACGGTTAGGAGCATATTCTTTTCGGTAGTGACTTATACATGGATGAAATGATGAAATATGATGTACCAAAATTTGACGATTACATTTGTTAGACGGTAATGCTGATCCTCGTCTATCTTTATTTGGGGGTATTGATTCCGGTGTGGAATTGCGTAAAATCGTTGTGATCAACGATTATAGTTTTTTTCATCATAACCAAGAGTTCTTAAAAATAATTTTTTTACATATGCTCTGTGTATGTGGGTTTTCATCCTGTAACGTGTAGATTAAAGTTCTACTTCCCTTTCTTACTTCCACCTCAGTTGTTCCACGTTCTTTATCTTTTTGGGTAATACAACCATCTTCTTGCATTGTAATCTATTTTATAGAATTCGTTCCAGATGGCTACTCTTCTTTCCTCTTTTTTTTTCTATACATCTCTTCTTGCATACACATAGACTCTTTAACTGATGACTTCTCTTATCTCTTTCTCTCCTTTCTGAATTCTTTCTTACTCTTTTCCTTTTTCGGGAGCGAATAACTTCATCACCTATGTTTTCAGATACATGATCTTCAGTAATATTATTATTCTCTTCTGAACTATCAGTCTCAGGGAGATAATTTGTATCGTCAATTGAATTGTCGGAATATCCACTAGTTTCATCTTTTATTTTTCTACTGTTGAAAGCTCGAAACCGAAGTGGAAGATCAAGTGAATAGAGCAAACAGAGCCACAGGCTGCCTAAATGAAATAATATGGAGAAATAAAAATATCGGGAAAGAAACGAAAGGCAGAATTTACAAAACAATCATCAGACCAATAATGACATACGCGGCAGAAACAAGACCTGACATAGAGAGGACAAAAAGGATGTTAGAAACAGCAGAGATGAAAACACTTAGAAAAATTTATGGTAAGACACTATGGGACAGAGCTAGAAGTACAGATATACGACGTAGATGCAAGGTGGAGAACATCAAGAACTAGGTAAGAAATAGAAGAGTAGAATAGAACGATCATATAAGCCGAATGACAACAAATAGAGTAGTAAAGATGGCAAGAGACGCTTCCCCAATAGAAAGACGATCAGTAGGAAGACCACGAAAACGATGGAACGACTTACTGGAGGGACATTGAAAAGCAGACAGAGTCATGTCTATATAAAAAGAAGAAGAAGAAGATTTTTCTATATTTGCTTATAGAAAATTAGTGAATTAGTAACATAAAATATGTATAAAATAATATCCCCCATTAACAGTGAAAAGTGGAACAAATCATCATTAGCTATATTTTAGATTTTGATCGCCAAAGTCAAATGTGCCGAATGATCCCCACTTTCCCTCACGTGGGGGGAAGCCGGGGGGTAAAAGTGGTAAACTTTTTTGCATCTTTTGTAGAGTCCTAAAATTGACATGTTCGGCAAAATTCAGCTTGTTGGTATGAGTGGCATTTTCGTCTCTGACGACTGGAGTATAATATAAAATATAATATTTCACAAATTTCTCTCGTAAATAACTTCAAATTCTCCTCAACTGGAATGAACTGGAACCGAAATTCAACCAGTACTGGAATGTAGAATAATTAAACCATTTGCCGAAACTGTAGTCTCTATGTTATATCGACAGAGTTTGGACAAAACATCGTAACATTTTCAGGAGACGACTTTTTCTTCTACCAATTTTTTGACTAATACAATGAAACTTTTTAAACTACTTTATGATAAATTAGTACATAAAAGACATTATAAATTTAGGAAAAAAACTATAATTTAACATTTTTTTATTAAGTTATGTAATACCAGAACTTGGCCATTCTAACGTGGCGATTCTAACGCATCGGGATTCTAGAACGTAAGATGTTACACTAAAATGCTTTTGTTTTGTAACAAATGTTTTGGTAGTCGCCTTGTTTGTTTTTTCTATCTTAATCTATTTGTTATATTCTCACCTTTCATTTGCCATGTCGCATGTTAGGATTCGATCAGTTTTTTTTCTGTACTCAGGCAGAGCCTTCTTCAGGTCAATAAAGCAAATTAACCTTATAGTGTGTCTATTATCATCCATACTGTCATGTGGTATCTCGTATGTCACTATACGTTCATTAATAACGAAGATAAGGTGTAGTGCCCTTTTGGTAGTCGCGTTGTTTGTTTTTTGTTGCGCCTATCTTAATAGAATCCTTATCCCTCCCCTTTTATTGAACACATTACATGCTCTAATCGGACCAATAACAACGGATATAGGATGCAATATCGGCGCTAATTTTTTCGTTACGGACAGACAGACATAATAAGCAAATTATATGTAGGTATTAATACTGTCATGTGATATCTCGTTTGTCGCTATACGTTCAGTAATAACGAAGATAAGGTATACGCACTTTTGGTAGTCTCCTTGTTCGTTTTTTCTATCTTAATATAATCTTTATCCCCTCCCCTTTCATTTAAGGTATTACACGCTCCAATCGAACTAATAACAACGGAGATATAATTTTATACCGGCACTGGGGTTTTCATTATGCACAGACAGACAGAATAAGCAAATTACATATCTCGCCGAAGAACCAAAACCGCCAAGTGACATGACGTGACAAAAGAACCATTCAAAGACTCCAGCTTTCTTCAAATGGACCTTATTTCTTCTATCATGTCCATGGCTTGCTTAGTAGTGTCCTTTATGCATGCAACTTCGCTCTTCAAAACATCTACTCGTGCTGAGAGCCCAATCAAATTCTTAATTTTGGGAGTACAATCCTTGCAAACATATGGTATTATTCCACTTGGCATCACTATTGCTCTGATTTCTGTGGCACTTACATTGGAACAATTTCTACACAATACCAACTTGCAATAATCACAAGGAAAACCAAAGACGTCGATGGAAGACTTTGGTTCCTTAAAAATGCATGATTTATTGCATCTATCACATGTGCCTGACATTATAGGTTAGAATTTTAAAACTGCAAAAAAACAAGAAATAATATTGTAATCACATAATTTGACTTCAATTGTATGGATAGGAAACACGACAAGGAACCAATTAAGGCTGTGAATTGCTTTTTCAAAGTCCACAAATATTTCAGTTGGCTCTAATGATAATTGAAATGTTTCAAAAATCTTAGACCTTAATAAAGAAAATAAATTTTTGTATGTCATTGACAATTTGTCCTTTAACAAACAGTATGCTAAAGGAACATAATGTCCATTTTCCAAGCCATGTATAGTAAATAATTGTAGAAAATATTTGGTACTATATGAAAATGTACCATCCATATACAAAGTTTTTAATTTACACAACAAACGAATATTTGTCTCGCATGAAAATACAATTACATTTAATTCAGGATGATTTAAAAACAAAAAACTTTCATTGCGACAGGTTTTAGGAGAATAATTACTAACCGCGTTATGGACTTCTGATATGCTTCTTGGTAACGGACCTGGTAACAGTTTACGACGACAGTTGTAAATATTCTTTCTTATGCTAGCTATGTCAGGAACCGTCAGCAAATTGGCATCACACTCAGCAACAGCAGTTCTTGTAATTTTGGCAGGCTTTTCCGATATGTCCTCTTGGGCTTTTCTTTTACATGCATTGGTTACCATCTTTACTTCAAGCTTTTTTGGATCGGCTTCATGATTATGTACCAAATCACTTCTTGTGATGGTGAGGTCCTCACAGCCTATTGTAAACACTTTTGCGGAACACTTAGTGTTTCTTTGGATGCAGCACCAAAATATCTCGCCGCTTTTTAACACTTTCTGTTTCGAGAACGAATGATGCTCCACCACTAATAAATCTCGACCACGGGAACTTTTTATCAAAATCATTTTTTAAATATCCATATACGTACACAAGTCAACGTCAAACAAGAAATAAATTACAACTGAAATAATTTAGTCACAAGTACACAAGTGCCACGCCCCCCGCCGTGACAATAAATATTGGGAAAACCCGCTTGTCCTGCTTGGGTGCAAATGTCCATCGCCGCTAATTACCTACCTACCTGCTTTACGCCGCGGTGTCGAAATTTCCTATAATAAAATTTGACCCTTCGATTACCCCAGGTACAAAGACAATTTGGTGTCGAAAGTTCGCCCGCCGGTTTCTACTTACTTTCATTTCCCTTTTTGTTTTAGAATTATTCTGGTTTTATCCGACAGTTTACTATGTTCATTTTGTTGTTGAAGTATTCCGATTTCTTTGGCACTATCAAGGATGAATTGTCCTTTGGTAGTGATATGAGTTTTCTTTTAGATTGTTAATATTTATACTCTTGATTTTGTGATTAATTTTATTCTTTTTAGTTTCATTACTCTGATTAGTCTATGGTCGCTGCCTGTTTGAAATTTATTTATTACACTGACATCTTTTATTGTAGCAATCTTGTTAGTTAGAAGTAGAATGACTAAAATTGAGTTTTAATTTTTTTAAATTTCAGTAAAGCTAGAAACTTTTGAATCTATTTTTGTAATAATTAAGCAACAAATTAACAAAAATATCTTTACAAACTTCCGTGTGGAGTTGTCTGTCTCCCATCGGACGCGTCCCCAGGTGGTGGATAGGGGAACGCCCTAACCGGTTCTAGGACCGGCGGGTAGGTGGGAAATAAATTACCACCCGTGAACCAAAACAGACTAAGTTATGGTAACCCCAACAGAAGAGTCCCTGGCCCTCCAGGTTGGAGGTTGGGCGTAGGGCTAACAACTCTATCCCGTAAAAAAAAATATCGTTACGAGATCTACAGCTAAAGAAACCGGACGGAACTTACGACGACGACCAATGCAACGAAACAAGGACAAAGATTTAAAAATTTACACGTGGAATGTGCGGACACTTTATGAACCTGGAAATCTTAAAAAATTAATAGACATACTAACTCAATATAAAGCACACATTACTGCTGTGCAAGAAGTAAGATGGACTGGCCAAGGAATTATCCAAAAGAGACAATGCGATATATATTACAGCTGTCACAAGAATAATCACGAATTCGGGACCGCATTCATTGTTAACAAAAAAGTAAAACATCTTATTATGGACTTCAAACCAATAAGTCCAAGAATATGTTACCTAAGAGTAACCTAAGTATGTTACCTAAGTTTTTTAACATCAGTCTCATAAATGTACATGCCCCAACCGAAGACAAAGAAGAGGATGTCAAAGATCAATTCTATGAGGAAGTAGAGACCATCTACGATAGAAGTCCCAGAAACGACATCAAGATCATAATTGGAGATCTTAATGCAAAAATAGGGAAAGAAAATATATATAGTCCATACATCGGAAAATGCAGTGCTCATGACGTCACCAACGACAATGGAAATAGAATAATAGGATTTGCAGCATCCAAGGGCATGGTCGTTGGAAGTACCTACTTCCCCCATAAGAATATCCATAAAGTAACATGGACGTCGCCTGATGGTACAACCAAAAATCAAATAGATCACATCCTAATAGAAACCAGGCACTTCTCTAATCTAATGGATGTACGTACTTATCGTGGAGCTAATATAGATTCAGACCACTTCTTAGTAGGCGCAAAAATAAGAGCAAGAATCTCAAATGCAAAAAAAGAAAAGGGCAAGAAAAGTACTCGCTACAATTTAAAACTCTTGAAAGAGCCCCGTGCACTAGAAAGGTATCAAAATTACCTTGAACATGAAAGCACAACAGATGAGAATTTAACAGCTAGCGAGCAATGGGATATATGTAGAAGAACAATTAAGGAAGTGGCAAACAACGTCCTAGGACCAGAAGAATCCAATCCACGCAACAGTTGGTTCGACGATGAATGTGAAGATATCACTAAAAGAAAAAATTATGCATATAAACTTATGCAACAAAGAAGAACACGGGATAAGGAGCAAATGTACAAAGATCTTAGGAAGGAGGAAAAACGCATACATCGAAGGAAAAAGCGGACCTGCGAAAACCAGATTATGCAAGAGCTTCAATCATTAAAGGGGGAAAATGAAACTAGAAAGTTCTATAATATCCTAAATAAGACAAGAAAAGAATTTAAACCACGGCTGACGATGTGTAGAGACAAAAATGGACATATAGTCAGTACCGCTGACGCAGTACAAAGCAGATAGGTTGAGCACTTCAAAGAACTACTTGGTACCGAAGTGGAAAATGATGCGTCACCCCAAAAACCAAGAAATAACACTCACGTAGAACCTCCTTCAATATTTGAAGTGAAAGACGCAATCACACGACTCAAAAATAGCAAGTCCCCAGGAGTGGATTGTATCCCCGCAGAGCTCATCAAACATGGAGGTAACAGCATTATGCACCAAATTCACAACATAATAGTCAAAGTCTGGGAAGAAGAACAAATGCCAGAGGAATGGTGCACTGGAATCATATATCCACTGCACAAAAAGGGAGATTTGTTGGAATGTAAAAATTATAGGGGTATAACTCTTCTGAATACAATGTACAAAATATTCTCCAACACCCTGTACAGCCGTTTAAGTACGTACGTGGAAGAAATCCTTGGTGAGTATCAAAGCGGTTTTAGGCCAGGTAGGTCAACAATTGACCAGATTTTTGTGCTACGTCAAATCTTAGAAAAAACCAATGAATTTAATATTGACACGTTCCATCTCTTTGTGGACTTTAAGTCAGCGTATGATAGCGTCCTAAGAGGTAAATTATACGAAGCCATGAATGAACTTAACATTCCCCATAAATTAATAAGGCTCGTAAAAACAACTATGAGTAAAGTGATCTGCAGAGTGCAAATACAAGGCGATATGTCACAAGCGTTTGAAACATATGCAGGGTTAAGGCAGGGAGATGCGCTGGCGTGCCTTCTCTTTAATATAGCGTTAGAAAAGACTATAAGAGATGCCGAGTTACACAATAGGGGAACAATCTTTAATAAATCAACGCAGATTATGGCTTACGCTGACGATCTGGATTTGATCGCACGTACTACACGAGGACTTAAAGAGATGACTTCCACCTTCTTGACAGCCGCACAAAATATGGGCCTTAAAATAAACGAGGAAAAAACCAAAATGTTAACATCTATTCCAAATAACAGAGATAGAGCTAGAAACGCCGAAGAAAACTTCAGTATAGACCAATATAATTTTGAGGTAGTAAATAAGTTTACATATTTGGGTTCTCTCATAACAAACGATAATGACACATCTGAAGAAGTAAAACGGAGGGTACTGCTAGCAAACAAATGTTATTTTGGACTAAGCAAGCAGCTAAAAAACAGAAATTTAAGCCAGAAAACCAAACTAATAATATATAGAACACTCATCCTACCAGTGCTGACATATGGGTCAGAAACATGGACCATCTCCAAGACAGACGCAAATCTTCTGCTCGTCTTCGAAAGGAAGATACTAAGAAGAATAATGGGCGCATTCTGTGAGAATGGTATTTGGAGAAGGCGATATAATTTCGAATTGTACGAGAAGTATAAAAAAATAGTAAATGGTAGAGATGTAATACCCTTCATAAAAATAGGTAGGCTTAGATGGGCTGTGTCAAGAGCAAATGAAAATTACCCACCCAGACGAACTCTATTATCGGTCCCAGTGGGAAATAGGAATAGAGGCAGACCACGACTGAGATGGAGGGACGGTGTGGACGAGGACGCAAGGAAAATCGGCGAGGCAAATTGGCAACGGTTGGCGATGAACAGAAACGACTGGCGAAATAGACTGGGGAAGGTCAAGGCTCAACTAGAGCTGTAGCACCACTGATGATGATGATCTTTACAAACTCTCATTTTAAAGAAGTGTCTACGCTTTTTTAGTAAAATTGTCTTAGTTTTCCATATTTCCATATAATTTACCGGTCTTCACCCTCAGTGTTTAAAATCAAATAGCGATATTACAATGTTTATGTATTGTTTATAAGTAAAAATGACGTTTAGTCTTTTGTATATTTTATTTATTACATATTGTTATCTTCATATTTATCACAAGTAGTTATTAGATACCTGCACCAACAGTGTCATGTAAAAATCGTTAGTTCCCTGGTCTATGTAGTTTTATTATTATTCTTTTCCGCCACTAGCATTATTAAACTTTTACTGTTTCACTCCAAAATACCCTAATCAAACATCGATATATTTATTTCTTATTTTCTTTTTAACGCACTAAATCTCTCGACTGACAATCATCTCCAAAACATTCTCTCTATAATACTCCAGTTAAGTGGAAGGAGATCTCCTAGCATCCAGACCGCATCTTGTGCAACGGAAACACCAGTTTCTCTGAAACTACATCGCTAGAAGACGCTGTGACCGCGGAGTGCGTAATCCATGAATTAATTCATGATCGGCGAGTATTAACTTTGAGTAGGCATGAAGTTCCAAGCGAATATTTTGCAAATATTTTTGCTTGTGCTTGGATTTCAAATTTTTGGTAAGTTTTTATTAAATTGTTTTGTTTTTTTATATCATTTATTTTGTGTTTTTACAGTTTATGCAATTTTAAAATGACAAATTGCTGAAGACATACAGCTGATTTCGCTTTGTTTTTTTTAAACAATCATAGAAAGTGAAGAAATAAATTTTTGTCTATAAAACGTTTCTTATACTTTTTAGAGAAAAATGATTCAAATAAAAATTGTAGATCTTAAAAAGTTCTTTACTTTTGCGAGTTAATAAATTAACATACATACACAATTTACTGAAACTAATGAAAGGACCCTAATTTTGCAGTAATTTATAAATGTTAATAACTTTGTTCCTTGCATAATAACATGTAATATTACTACTTTAAATTATGACAATTAGTGAGTTATTGAAGTGTGCTAAATCTCAGCTAGATCGACTAAATAGTTTGTAAATTATTCAATTTGTTTATGCCGGAGATCGATTATTTAAACAACTGCATTTGTCGAAACAGTAACGAGATATTTAGCAGATCGCAGTCGATTCTTTGAAGTTTTAGTTTTAAGATATATTAAGAAAATTCAACATTTTAGCCCAAATTTTTATTAAAAAAACCGTTTGAGAAAGGGCTGACTTTTTAGCTTATAAACACTTATAATAACTTTAATATTTTTTATGTCACGCACTTCTAAGTAGACTCACTGAAAAGATGGTAAAAACTAACCTTCTAGCTTAAGAGCTAAAAATTAAACAGATTATAAACGAAAATCTAAATTTTTTGATTCGTTTTATATATGGCATATACAGAGAAGGAGTAAAAGGATATAACCCGTTAAAATGATGATACTCGTAAAATACCGCCTGACCGAGCTCCGTTTTTTTAGAATCGAACTTCAAATTTTGGAGCTTCTTCTTCTTTAAGTGCTGTCTCCCGATCGGAGGTTGGATATCATCATCACTATCTTTACTCTATCTACTGCTGCTCTGAAGAGTTCTATAGAACTGCATTTAAACCAGTCCCTTAAATTCATCAACCATGACACTCTCGTTCTTCCTATACTCCTTCCTCCTCTTATCTTTCCCTGTATTATCAGCTTTAGCAGTTCATATCGCTGTCCCCTCATTACGTGTCCCAGATATTGTAACTTTCTTATTTTTATTGTGTTTGTTATTTCGCATTCTTTGCCCATTTCTCGCAATACTTCCGTGTTAATTTTCTTCTGTGACCATGCTATTCTAAGCATCCTCCTGTAATACCACATTTCAAAGGACTGTAACTTATTTATGTGTTCTTGCTTTTTAAATTTTGGAGCACGCAAATGCAAAAGCTTGATTTTTTTTTAAATTTCTGTAGCTGGATAAAATAATAAGAAGTGTGTTATTTTCACCTCATGGAAAAATCCGAAAATTCTGGAAAAATCAATCAGTTCAATTTTTCCATAAAAAAGTTTGATTTTACTATTATTTCGTAAGAAATATTTAACTTTTATTAACTAATGTATATTATTTATATAAATATATAATAATATTTATTAATTCTTCTTGTAAAGTACAAAAATATTTGTTTTAAAATTTATTTTAACACCATTTATTCGGGAGAATATAAAAACTTTTTAAAAAACTAAATCGTTTCATATTTTAATTTAAATAAATACAGTTGGAGTATTAATTTTACAATTATTATTAAACATGTATATACATAACATACACTAATGATTAAAATTAAAATATTTATTACGAAATAATAGTAAAATTCAATAACTGTTTTATGAAAAAAATTAATTTATTTATTGTCCTGGAAATTTCCAATTTTTCCAAAAGGTGAAAGTAGCCCAGTTCTTATCATTTTCTTAAATTATCCGAGTTTTTAAAAAACGGAGGGAGCTCGGGAAGTTCTCCCAGAATTAAATAACTTATTTGGTCGATCTTGCTGAAATCTAGCACTCTTCAACAACAATTGACACAATTGCAAGTATATTACATGTCATTATACAAAAAACCAAAGTTGTTAACATTTATAAATTTCTGCAAAAATAAGGGTTTTTAAAATTATCTTGGTCAATTGTTTATGTAATTTAATTTAGATACTCGCAAATTAAACAACTTTTTAAAGATCTTCATTGTGCCATACAGAGTTATCCGATGTTAGCGATCACACTTGCGAAGGTTCCTCGATATTCTGCCACATGGAATAATTGTCCTAAATTTGATATCTCTTATCTCGTGATTAGTTTGACATTTCGTAAGGAAAATACGTTCTTATGGATTTTTTTCAGTAAGATAATTTTTCGAAAAAACTAACAAAATATATGCATCTTCTAAAAAAAATTATAGGTGTTGTAATGTTCTGAACATCCTAAATTTTTGTAAATGTTACAATTAAATTGTTATACTATCAATTACATTATTCTTAACTTTGTGCACCTTATTCTTTTTTGAAAATCTGGTTTTTATCGACATTCCTCTCATTTTTATTTTGCTTCAAAAACTCTCGAGTACCAAAAAGTAGTTATGAATGAATTTTCATATTATTATTAGGTCCAAAAAATATCTATTCCTTACAATTAGTTTAGTGTTTTTATACACATTTATATTTTTTCTTCTTCTTAAGCTTTCACCTTCTTTTGAAGATTGGTGATAGAAATTGTTGCATTCACAGAGTATTTTATACAGTGATGAGTGTCTTACCACCCGGCTTTTTAACGTAAGAGATAGAAAACACAGTTACCTTGTGAAATAAAAAGAGATGAAACTCGTAGAGGTGAGAAATAATCGGAAAAACCTATAATTTATATTACATTACATTACCACTATCGATAGTCTCACACCTTTAGACTTTAGATACGAGCTAAATCACCTCGGTCATAATTATTATGAGTAACGTAGAATGTGTGACGTATTTCCATTTTTTAATTTGGCATAAAGTAAAAACTGATTAACCACAATAAAGCAAAAATGTGAATAAAATAATTTAATTAATAGTGATTATTTAATCTAAAGTTTTAAATTATTAACCAAGAATAATTTCTACTATGATTTGAGGAGTTTCATACACTCTTGTCACGGAATAATTATAAATCCTTCGTGGATTAGTGGAAAGAATTCGACATTGCGATACAGACATCGCAGACGATTAGAGTTCAAAACCCACATGTGGTTTTTTTTTGTTTTTTTTTTAATAATTTGAAATTATGCAAAGATCGTTTTGCTTTGAATCACTAAACAAAACTAAACAAAAACTGAAGTTAAAACAAAAAATCTTATTGACAAAACAGTATCATCGTACTTTCGAAAATAAAGTAAAAACTTTTAAAGAATGTTTAAATAAGTAAAAATTCTACAAAAATAAAAAAATATCCGTGGCCACTAATCAATCGATTAGGAAAAGTCGCACTAAGATATTCACTGACGATGCGAGAATTATGTACAGGACAACCATCGTGTTGAAACTATATGGAATGGAAAGGTATTGGTAAATTACAAAGGGCTGGGACAATTTCATTTTGCAGAAGTTCCAAGTATTTCCGCCCAGTCAACATACCGTCTATAAAAAATGGACCAATGACATGATTCCCTATTATGCCTCCCCAAACATTTACTTTTCGAAGACGCTGATTACGAGCGACATAAATCTGACGAGGATTTCCTCGAGATCAATACCTAGCATTGATTGAATTGTGACGGCCATGCAATGAAAACGTACATTCATCGGTGAACAAAACGTTCTCTAAAAAATGTTCATCTTGATGTGACATTTCCATTGCAGTTTGACAAAATTCTAAACGTCTATATTAATCCCCAGGGAATTGTTCGTTGGATTTATGAAGTTTATAGGGACGGTATCGATGTCTTTACAACATTTCACCTACTCTAAATCTTGGAATTCCACATTGTTCTCCGAGACGAGGTGTTGATTGGGTACGATTTTGCTCAATACTTGCACAAATCAAAGTGTCCCTTAGTTCCAAATCTGGATTTACCTCCCTTCGTCTGCGAACTCCTCTTGGATCGAACACGGATCCATAAGTAAAAAAAATTACGTATAATAGACTGAATTATTGATCGTGCTGGAGCCGGCCTATTTGTAAACATATTTACAAATTGTTGTCTAATCATGTTGTCTGATAATCCATTCATATGCCAGACAACAATTTGCACTTTTTCCTCAACCGTTAAAATCCTTTTCACGAATTGTTTTTTCAATAAAAAGTTTCTGTTTACCGTAAAAAACACTTCTCATGTGTTATTATTTGATAACTTGAAGGCTTGATGATTTGGTTAGCTATAAAGCAGGTAGCTGTTAGCGCGCATCCATTCCAATGTCGTCAATTGTTTTGAAAATCATTACCTGTACAGAGGAATTGATATTAACACTGAGAATTTAGTGATGGATTTGACATTAAACAGTCTTCAATGGATTATTTTCCATTCACAACTGAAGACTGTAAAACTGGAATTGAATTTTAAATATTTTGTATTTCTATTTTATAACATTGGAATAAGAATAAATTGTAAATAATGAGTTTTTCGAAAACTTGTTACCTAATATGTATCATATTTTCTATTATTTGTGATTGAGTAAAACAAAAATTTTACCCTTGGTGTGAATTGAACTCTAGGCTTCTTACCAATAGACAACGTCTCTAACTATTACGCCAACTCTACATACAATAATTGTTTTCAGATAGAACATACCTACCTTTAGTTTATTCAAATATTTCAGTTGAGTTATTTTTATTATTAAATAAACTTAAAGATTTATAATTTAAAATCGATACTAATTAATGTTTTTTACTATAATATATCTTAATATATTTAATCATTTATTCTAACATCAGAAATTATTAAAATAAAATATTTTCGAGGCCATCCGTATAATTATGACTAAAGTCAAATAGACACGTCTAATAACTAGCCTTTTCTCGTACTATCTTACAACTTAATCTGCCTTCTATCCTTTCCGCTATTTTGCCGGGTGGTAAGACACTCATCACTGTATAAGTTTTTTGATCTCTCATGTGTGTTGTTAGGTTTGGTTTTGGATTAAATAGATCTCAGTGTATTGGTTGTTTTGAATGTTGTTGTCATGTTGTACGGATTCCTTATCCTTTTTAATCTTTCCGATAAGCCCTTTACATATGATATTGTTGTCATGCTGAAATCCCTTCTTGTGAACTTTTCCAGATTGTTTGTGGTGTTTTGTTGTATTCTTTCTTCAATTTTTTAATTGACCAAGGTAAATGAATACTTGTCAAAATTTGATTTAAAAACATTTGGTAAAAACACTACCCTTAGATTTATTGTTATCTAAAAGAAGGCTATTGCCTACAATATCGAGGCCAAGTAAGCCAACCATCAATTTTAAAAAACATAACCTACTAACAACTTGTTAGCTATACAGCTTCCCGTAATTTTTTAACATAATCTTTTTTCCGGAGTGGCAATCGAGACTTGAAACGTTATTTAAAATATAATTTTTATTACAATCAATTGTGGCCATATAAACATAATATTTAACTTAGACATGTCACAAGAAAACAGTTTCAAAATCTTATTACATAAATATAAATGTTTCATAAATGATTTTTGACATTATCAAAGTTATATTAAAAAAAGTATTACAAAAAAAATTATTTTATATTTTTGTTACAAGCGTCAGACTTAAAGAAAATGGTAAATGCATTTCATCAGACAATTAAAACATTAGATTCTATTTATTATTTTAAAACTATGGTAAAAAAATCATCTGGTTATTAATAAATATGCACCAAATATATTCTTATCAACGCAAGGTACCATTTTCGAATACGACCCTATATCTCTATCAGAGAATCATTAAATCATATTCTAGATTTCATTTAAAAACAAAAAAATGTTCGGAAAAATCGGTTATTATAGTTATTTATACGGTTACCATAAACACACTTGTTATATCCTAGGGTATAATAAGCAGGCATTATGATCTAGAACGCTCTGTTGTATAAGAAAATAAAAAGCAAATGTTATAGAACGAAGAACGATAGAACGTTTTTTTTATTTTAAACAATTGAAATGATATTTATTTAACTGTTGCCTTTATTCAATTTATAATGTCTTTATTTAAAGGTTCTTATTTTAATTTATTAAAAAGCACGATAACTTATATTAATTTATTTATCAGTAAAAATACATAATTTATTTAAAGGCGAACGTAACAATTAAATCGCGACCGCGAATCTTCAAAACTAACTAACTGTTCCCTTCCATGAAAGCTCCTGTTTTATATGCCAGTACCGTTAAGCTAGAATCATCGACAGCCCTCTCCACTAGCGGTAAACTGGTATCGGCTCGTCCAGAAGGTAAATCCGGGTCATCGTCTCGACCGCTTCAGGTAGATAGAAGCCTCTCGTAAAATCTAAAACATAAACATGTGAATAAAAACATGTTTACAGGTTTTTTAAATATGACTCATATTTTTACGTAACACAATTTTCAAAGGAATAAATATTATAAAACTAACATTTTTTAACCTTAAAAATGGGAAATATCAGCTTTTTCATCCCTGAAACCTCATTTTTTGAATATACACTGCCCTTTATACATCCTTCAACAACCGACGTACTCTTCCATCCACCATGCCGCTTCAACGTTGTCATACTGGCTTAAGCGTCTGCTAGAAGAGTTCAACGCAGACAGTAACCTGTTTACTTGTCAGTATCGCTCAAACCCAGATATTTTGCGATGATGAAAGAGACTTTTTCAAATGTATTTTTTGTTAACTAGTTATCCAGTACCTTGTCTGCAGGTCAGAAAAAATCTTTTTTCTGAACAACCACATATCGGTTTTTGTCTCTGGTACGTTTACCACAAAAACTGATGTTTAATCTTCTACGTGATAGTAATTAGCATATTCACCAATTCTTGTCGTCGATATCCACCAAATACACCAAGTGTTAATGCAACTTTGTTCATTAAAATCGTCTCATTCGGCGCTTCATGGATAAATTTTAAAACATCTTCTCTAATCAGAACTTTAGACTTTTTCGGCTGGTGTTCTTTTGACCCTTGCTCCAAATATTCGCTTAAGTTATGGTAATTAGCGATGTTAATATCTTATTTCTTCTTTATCATTAAAAGTCTTCTTTATCATTTATAATTTGGACCATAAGGAACTCGGGGAAAGCATTCAACGAGATCGCCGAAGTATCCAAGCAGCACAGTTTCACTAAGTAATATGTTCTACATAGTTTTCTGCCATCCAGTTTGGTAACTTGTCGTATATCTCTCGATTTCAACAGCAGCAAGTTTTGTATTGCTTCTTCCGCTTTTTTGCGATTTCGCCGGGAATTTCAAAACTTTCCTGCATTCACCCTAACGACGGTATTATATACTATACTATGATAAAGTTTCTGAATTTTTAAAAATATTTACATAGATTTTGAATATTACCATGACAATAAAATATGCAACTAGTATGACATAAAGGTTTGTATACACCGTGGGCGTTAATTGATGTGTATACCCTATACTTACAAACACTCCGGCCAGAGGCCCTCTTGTTTGGCCCTCAGGCATAAGCATCTAGGTATTTAATGCCCTCGGTATAAAAATAACTATTTTGATAGTCATAAAATCGGCCACTTTCACCGGTCAGACAGAAAAATCGGAAAACAAGTTCCGTCAGATAATATGAAAAGTTGTTTTTGCTGCTATTAATGAGAGTATCCTGAAAAAATTAGCTGGTTATCTATGAGTTTCGTTACTGTCGTTTTTTCGACATGTTGAATGGCCTATTATCATCAGATAATTTTATTTTTATGTTTTTCTTATAATTTTTATGGTATTTAACTAAAATCTATAAATTTTCGGTGTCGCAGAGAGAAACCGTAGACTCGGCTTAATAAAATTAAAAAAAAATAGTGTAAAAGAGAGCGCGAAAGAAATCCAAGGTTTATAAATGGCAAACAAAGAAAACAAAATGACTCGAGAGCTGAGAGTGCTCCAAACTAATGTGGGAACGGCAAGACTAGCACATGATCTTGCTGAGACTGCCGCAGTAGAAAAGAACATCGATGTGCTGGTGACGGCGGAACCAAATCCAACAGCGGTGAAAAGAAGAGGATGGTTTGTAGATACGACCGGGAGAGCTGCTGTACGAATCTACAATAGGAAACTGCGAGTGTATGAAATTAAGCCGAAAGAAGGATATGTGATTGTTCGGATGGAGGGGGTGCGACTGGTCTGCTGTTATATTTCTCCAAACGTGACGGTGGGCGAGTACGAGATGAAGATAGACGAGATCATGCAGGAAGTGGGAAACACAGGAGGAGAATACGTAGTGCTGGGAGATTTTAACGCAAAAGCAGCGGACTGGGGATCTCCCATCACCGATGCTCGCGGCAGGATACTAACTGACTGGGTGGGTGCTCTAGACCTAGTGGTTCTGAACACAGGTCTGGAACCTACGTTTGTTAGGAGAGGTACAGGTACGTACATCGACGTGACCATGGCGACACAAGAAATAGCGGCGAAAGCAGTAGGATGGAAGGTTTTGCCAGACTACACTGGAACTGAACATCAATACATTGAGTTCTCGATAACTGGAAAGGGGACCACTAACACGGTCCGTGCATCCGGGACGTCGATGGGCAGATGCGGCGATGGGAATGACTGGAAAGTATACGAGGAACTAATTAAATGGAGAGTGAGCATAATGCAGGGTCAATCACCGACAGTGGAAAGCCTGGAGAGAGTCATTAAAGAAGCGATGGAGGGAAGCAAGATTAGTCGCCAAGATGTCAACAGGATGCCATATTGGTGGAATGCGGACATCGAGGCACTAAGAAATGTGTGTATAGCGATGAGAAGAAGGTTAACAAGAGCAAGAGGTAGAGCAGGAATCAACCCTGAGATCATCGAGGAGATCGAGGAAGAGTACCGCGCAAGGAAGAGGGAACTGTACAGGAAAATCCGTACAGAAAAAAGAAGGCACTGGAAAGAGTTGTGTGAACAGCTGGATGAGGACATCTGGGGTCAGGGGTACAAGATCGTCATGAAGAAGTTCCATGCGTATTCTTCTTACAAAATGCCTATGGATAAGAAGCTTGAGGTAACAAGAGAGCTCTTTCCGGACGGCAAATGTCATGGTGTATGGAGGGATGAAGGAGCTGAGCGAGCTGTACCCTTTACCATGGATGAACTTATCGAGGCATTGGGTTCACTGAAGACTCGTAGGTCCCCAGGACTAGATCAGATACCACCTGAGGCGGTGAAGGGTCTAGGACGGGTGGAACCTGCGTGGCTTCTGGAACATATGAATGCACTGCTGGAAGCACAAACTTTTCCTGAGCCTTGGAGGACATCGAGGTTAATACTGCTTCCCAAAGCTAGGGAAAAGTATCGCCCCATCTGTCTGCTTCCATGCATCAGTAAGCTGTATGAAAGGATGCTGCGAGTACGCATAGACGACATGATTGAGAGGTCAGGTGGTTTATCAAGGAGGCAATTTGGTTTTTGTAAAGGGAAAAGCACGATTGATGCAATCATGAGTGTACTCGAAGCATTGCGCAACAGAGGGGATGAACATCGCTGGGCGGCTCTGCTGTTGTTTGATGTTAAGAATGCATTCAATACGTTGCAGTGGAACGAGGTAATGAAGGCAATGGAGGAGAGAGAATGTCCTGGTTACCTGATGAATGTGGTGGCGGAGTATCTGTCGGAGAGAAGGATTATGGTGGAAAAGGGCACGATCGTGGACGTGACGGCCGGGGTACCCCAGGGATCTGTCTTGGGCCCGACGCTATGGAATCTGGCATATGACGGGGTTATGCACTGTGAATACGGAGAGGGTACAACCCCCTTCGCATTCGCGGATGACCTCGCTGTACTGGTAGTGGCTCGGGATGAGCCAGATCTCAAATACCGGGTTAGAACCGCAGGCGGCGTCGTAAAGAAATGGATGACGCAGCACGGATTGAAACTTGCGACAGAGAAAACCGAAGCCATCATTCTGAAGGGGACAAGGAATAGGCAAAATATTGAATTAAAATGTGCGGGAGCATGTCTAACACCTAAGAAACATGTAAAGTATCTAGGAGTGACATTGCACCAGAATGGAAAATGGTGAGAGCACGTGCGGGAGGTGGTCCGGAAGGCTGCGAATAGTACGGCTGCGTTGGGGAGGGTGATGCCGAACATTGGAGGACCCAAATCCGAAAGGAGGAGGGTCTTACACGGTGTTGTACAATCGATCGTCCTCTACGCGGCACCAGTCTGGAGCGAGGCCGTAGAGATAACTGCCTGTAGGAGTCTCATGACACGAGTAGACAGAACAAGTCTGTTGCGAGTGGCATGCGCCTACAGGACTGTGTCTGCGGCAGCCTTATGGACCATCACTGGATGTGTTCCGTTGCATGTTTTGGCGGTGGAAAGAAAAGAGCTTTATGAGAGAAGAGGTCCAAACCTTACTGTGGCCGAGAAAAGACAGGAAAGGGAAAGGTCAGTTGAAAGATGGCAAGAAGAATGGAACAACATGGAAGATGTGGCACAGTGGACGAAAATGCTGATCCCAAACATAAGAGATTGGGTGGACTGTGGCCACAGGCGACTGGATTATTTCCTAACGCAGGTGCTCACAGGACACGGGTGTTTTAGGGCCTACCTCTATAGGATCGGAAAGGCTGATACAGATGAATGCCTATACTGTGGATACTCGGACACTGTGACACATACGATGTTAGATTGCAGCAGATGGATAGTGGAAAGGAACAGAATGGAGAGAGAGACAGGTGTGAATTTTGTTACAGTAAGAGAAATGATTGAGAGAATGATTGAAAATAAATTAGTTTGGACTAATATACACAACTATATCCGTGCAGTAATCAAGAAAAAGGAAGAGGAAGAAAGACTGCTAAACCAACGCTAAAGGTAAGAGTGAATGATGCTGAAAGGTGAAGCTAGAAAAGTGGGTCACACTGTGTGAGTTGGAATGCGTGAGTCAGACTGTGGGGAAGGAGGAAATGCCCATCTGGAAATAATGCCGAACTAGGAGCGATGAGTGTCTTCTACGCGCTACCTGGAACGAGACAGGGAACCTCCTTGCTGATGAATAGAGTGTGGATGTGTATGAATGGAGAATGAATGAATAAAGGTAGTGATTCGGAAGTGATTCCGGCCTTACAGCGGCCATTCCGTTTCCGGATCGCTGGATGACAGAGGAGGGTCTGGTTTAGCAGGTAGGCGTTCGGCGTAGACTCGGCGACGAGAGGGCATTTTAAAGTACCTCGGGAACTATCGCCGGGAGTACGAAGAACGAATCCTGCACTAAAGTTAGTCAGGCGGCGCCCTGGACTGAGATGTCTTTTGAAGATTCCAGACCCCCCCTCTATAAAGATGAAAAAAAAAAAAAAAAAAGACTCGGCTTAATGATGCGATACTTGTTTGGAGAGAGTATCTATCATAAACTTTTTTGCCGAAGGGAACTTTAACTATGGTTCCTTTTGTAATTTTTCGCTAGTTCTTTTATTTTTTAAACCTTCAGTATTTTATCCAACGTGTTTTGAAGGCCTAGAGATCATTTTAGCTTTGAACCTAAAGTTATTAATTCGTGGATTATGGTTAGAGCCAATACCTGCTTCCGGGTAAGCAGCTACTGTTTTAATGCTATTTTATATACTATAAATATGCTTATTACTATATACTATGCTATACATGATCTATTTAGTTAATAATTTCGTGTTTTTCAATGTTTTTGGAGATTTTCATGTATATAGCCATCTGGGGGACATCATACTTTATATGACCATATATTTTTAATCAAGTTCTTTTACCTTACAGAATTGTACTAAAACACCTCCTCGTTTATTCCTTTCTCCCAAGCCAACAAGGCCCATATCTACTGCTCCTTTTCCTACATTGGCGTTAAAGTCACCAATAATTTTTATTAGGTTTTTTGATTTTATGGCATTCCGTAGTTGTTCATAGAACTGTTTAGCTTCTGTGAGCGTATACTTAAAGCATATTTACATTTACGGGTTTGCATTTCAGCGTTATAAATATGATTATTTCGAATATAGGCACCACCTTCTTTGAGGTATTTTGGTAAAGAATTCTTTAAGAGGATACCTTCTCCATCATGTCTATGTTGAGAATCTTTTGTATGTGTCATTTCTGTAGTCTAGTAAACAAAAAAATGGAATTAGTAATCCAAAATCACGCTCCGTAACTGGTCGAAAATAGTCGAAATCACGTGTTAATCATTAATTCTAGGAAATTTTGAATTCACTCATTGGCACCGCGTAAGAAAATTTGTTTTCTTGCTGACCATTGTACATTGTAACAATATGGTATTATATTTCTGCTTCTAATAATAACAATAATATACTAGATCTAGTTTATAAAATAAGTTTTTATGAATCATATTGTTACAAATACAATTTTCCCCGCAATTGATCCTAAGTATTCGGCAGTAAACAGAACGAAAGGCAATTATCAAGACACGAAGTTTATTTCTGAGAAAAATTTAATTATCATGAGTGAGAAAATATCCGAGTTAGCTTATTTAATAGCGGAATTAATCATTGTCCTGACATTATATCGAAATGTGTTTACACAGCAAACTAAAGATGAATCAACAGCTGAATTAGCCGCTAAATAAACGATTGCTGCAACTACAAAGCACAACCTTTGATTCTACAAGCGTCAATAAAAAAACTGAAAATTCTGCCAGAGGAAGAACTGGAATACAAAGTAAACGTTTAGCTTGCATAATATGGAACGGTAATGATAACATATCTAAACAAATTTCAAATATCCCACCAGGAAAGGAAAAAATGCAGATTCTGATTCAAACAAGAACGATAAATTATAGAAGAACTTATAGATACAAACAAAAATAAAGAATATGAACAACATATAAACTAGAAAACAGACTAAAACATGAAAACATAAATGAAGAGTGGAAAAGATGCAGAAACATCATGAAAGAAGCAGCTGAAGAATTACTAGACATGAAAGGCAAACAAAGAAGAACAAGAACGAATGACTGGTTTGAAAAACAGAAAGAAAAAGTAGAGCATATTTACTGATGAAAAAGGGGCACAGAACCCGACAAGCAGAGGAGGAATATAGATAACTACGTAAAGAAGAAAAAAAGAGAGAAAATATGAATAAAGAACTTCAAGAACTACAAGTTATCTAAAACTAGCACAAAGTTAATCATGCCTAATACATCGTTTTGCGCTAATTGTTCAAAACTAACTTCTACCTCCGATAGAAAGCTCCAGTGTGATGGCTGTAAGAAACCAATACGCATTGCTTGTACGGATCTGTCGGTCGATGATCGAGTTTCGAGGCAAAAAGTACGTGGGATATGTATACATACTTTGCAATACATGTAGTTCAAACATTGGGAATATTACTGAAATAAGGAGTCTATTGGTCGAGTTTAAAGCGCACATTAAGAGAAAAATTGAAGACTTTGATATTAAACTATCTGAATTCAGCAGTAAATTAAATCAACTTGATTCTATTACAACAACAGAATTTACCGACAGCATTGTCAATGAAGCCGCTGACCGCATATCTCGATTCAAAAATTTTTTGGTTAGAGACGTCCCTGAACCTAGAGGAGACGCACAAAATAAAAAAGATCATGATAAGAATAAAATAAATTTAGCCCTAGAAGTCATTGGATGTCACGAAAGTCCTGTTAAATTTTATAGAGTCGGTAAACCAAATCAAAATAAACGTTATCTCCGCATGATAAAAGTTATAATGAATTCTGAATACCACACTCAAAAACTTCTTTGTAACAAAAATAAACTTTTGGAAAACAAATCTACTGAAACTTATTCTGTTATTGATGACAAGACACCTATGCAGCAACTTCGTTTAAAGGAACTTCGTACTGAGCTTATAACTCTTAAAAATTATGAAGAAAATGACCTTACGATTAAATATGTAAATGGCTGTCCAAAGATAATGAAATTTCGTTCATAATTCTTCTGCACCAAAATTTACGGATTGGCTTCTTATGGATACGAATCCAAACTATCTTATGTCCAAATTTAATGAATTTATAAGTACTGTTCAACTTTTAAAACCTCACATTATTCTCCTAACAGAAACGTGGCTTAATTCTTCTATTCTCGATGCTATTGTAAACATTGATAATTTTACTATATTTCGTAGAGATAGAGGTACTCGTTGAGGGAGATAAGTATGCATCTATTTAGCAAATGAAATCAGTAATAAAACATATCAATAATAAATATAATAAAGCAATAGACGTACCCGGTATAGAAATTATCCACTTACTTATTACTAATAACTCTTTCATATTTAATATAGTTTGCATATACTTACCTCCGGATACAGTACCTACTAGCTCAGGACAATATGCTTATTAACAAACTTGAGGAATTATCATCCCTTGAAAATCTCATTGTTGTTGGAGATTTCAATTTTCCAGAGATAAGTTGGCCCATTATTTCCAAAACTGATACTATTAATTCCCAAAATTTGTTTAAAAACTTTATCAGGAAGGATTGAAAATCCTTCAATTTTAGACTTATTTTTCACAAATGACGATCAATTGATTTTTACACTTGAAGTGTCCTCTCCTGTGGGTCTTTCTCACCACTCGCTTATTACTGCTTACATTAAATTTAGTTTAACACCGCCTTGCAAAAATAATTTCGTAACGTATGTCACTACTGCTTTATTTAATGTAAATTCAGTTTTATCACAGTTAAACTGGCAATCTATTTTTTTTAATCACTCGGATCTAGTGTTGCCCAAGTGCAAGAACAAGACGAGACTTAGACAGTGTTGGTCTTGGTCTTGCGCCAATACACCTGGTCTTGGTCTTGGTATTGCATTCCCAGTCTTGGTCTTGGTCTTGGTCTTGCAGCAAGAGTCTTGCAAGTCTTGCAGTTACCCATTAGCCTATTGCTATTTATTAAACGTTACTAGGAGAGTTTGAAGCCACGATCTAAGCGATCCTTGCCTATGCTCTAACTAACCCAGCTATCTACCATGCCCCACGAAAGTGAATCAAACATGGTTAAAACACAAAAAAAAAACAAATTAATGACATAAACTTAACTGTATTTTAAAGAACATTTTCTGTCTAGAAAGGTATTGATGGACCTTCACCATATATGAAATGGAAATCTTAAAAAAGATTGGTACGTGGCAAAAATCCACATACAGGTATCAAGGGCACATATTCTTTAGGTGATAAGATAACAAACTATAATCCACTTATTAAAGCAACATAAATGTTATTACAATTTTATCTCTACTTTTATATAAAAAACTAACTTGAAAAAATAAAGAATAGGTAAGAAAGCAATGATAATCAAAAGAAGTTATTTTAAATTAAGGAGATATCTACTTAATAAATACATTAATTTACCAAAATAAAGTAGTAGGAACATTTTTTTAGGAACCAGAATTTTGGTTTTTCAGGAAGAAATATTTGTAATTCTTTTTTGTGAAAAGATATTAGATGCTTCTTTAAACCTGAAGTGTTTCTGTTTTTCATTTTCATTTTAACCTTTCTATGTAGGCACAATTTAAACAAAGCAATTTGGGATGCATGAATTATTTCGAAAAACTCATCAAATTTGCTTTTAGATCTATAATTCCAACGCTCACTATTCCGACTAAAACTATTTTGAATCTTTGTCCCCCATGTCAAATTGTAAACTTGTCAAATGAAGTTTAGTAATGTCGAAAAAGTAACTACTACTATAAATGTCCGTTACTATTCAATACCCTAGGTATCTAATAACAAACCGAGAATTATATATCGTTACTTCGTTATTCTAAATATTTCGGTATTTTGTTTACACGGTAACCGACATTATCTGTTATTCATTTGTCTCGTTACTTTTGAATATTAGTCACGCTCTTTCAGCAAATTTGGTTTAACCGAATGATTTCATCGCACACTCAGCAGAAACAATGTTTAGTCTTAGGCCGATAAGATTTGTTTATTTAGATTCCTTCTAACTAAATTATAATGGTAAAAAAAAATGAATTATTAAGTGGGTGTCCGTAATAATAAGTGTTATATTTTTTATTAGCTAAGGTGAAATATTTTTAAAAAATTTCTATTTAGAGCAGCTATTCTCAAGATCTGGACAATTAATTTCAGAGCGAAGAAGTCGTATGCTGGAAAAGATATCTAGATGTACAAAATATTTTATTTTTACATTGTAATTATGACCTCTGAGCACGTGTCAAATGTGTTGTTTTTAATGAATATTTTGATTGATGATTTTGATGTATGTTTATGGTATTGTTCGTAATGCGCATAAGTCCAGTTTTTCAAATTTTTATTACATATTTTTTTGCGTCTCATAGAGTCTTTAAGCATATACCCGAACTACAATACTCGCTAAAACGACACTCCTAACTGCAAGACGCAAGAGTCTCGCAGGCTTAGTCTTGTTCTTGCGTAAATCTTGCAGGGTCAGTCTTGATCTTGGTCTTGCTAAAATTAGGCGGTCTTGATCTTGGTCTTGGTCTTGCGAAAACGCAAGAACAAGACCAAGACTGCAAGACCAAGACCGATTTTGGGCAACACTACTCGGATCCGTCGTCAATGTGGGACTCTATTTTTCATACTGCTATTACAACAATTTCTAATCATACAACCGAACGGAAGCTATGCAGAAATCGACTAAAACCTTGGATTAACCTCTCAGCTACCCATTTAATTCGACATAAGCGAAAGCTTTGGCGAAGATATAAACTTACTGGTTCTCTTGATGATTTCGTCGCCCACCGTAGTTTTTCTAACCGAGTCAAACAATCTTTGTTAAAGTTAAGAACGAATTTGAAGAATTTATCATTACAAGTATTAATATCTAAAAAGTTTATCGCTACATTTGTACATCTTTATCTTTAAAGTCTCCATACCATTACTTCAAAAAGCTGATGGGTCTTTATATTCTTCGAATAACGAATCTTCGGAATGTTTATCGTTATTCTTTTCTCAGATTTTTACAGATGTACCTATCGATGAACCATTCCTCAAAAATAAAGTGCCCATGTTTGACTAAAACTCTTGACAATATATCTTTCACATCGTATGAAATTAAACATCATTTAAGGAAACTACGAAATAATTCATCACCTGGATTGGACGGACTCACCTCCTTTTTCCTCAAACAATGTGCAGAATCTGTAGCCATCCCTATATCTCTCACAATTAATGCTTCTTTTAATCAAGGTTCTCTCCCTTCGTCCTGGAAATTGGCTTTGGTTACTCCTATATTCAAGAAAGGAAATAAACTTGATTGCAATAATTATTATCCAATCAGCCTGGTTCCTATTGTCGGCAAGGTCATGGAATCGATTATTTCCGAAGCTATGTCTGAGTTTCTTCTTCAAGAAAATGTCATCCCTAACCAACAGCATGGTTTTATCAAAGATTGTTCAACGATCACAAACTTACTTCATTGTGTAAATGATTGGTCATTATCTTTAAACAATAGGAATCCTGTCGATGTAGTCTACTTAGACTTTTCCAAAGCTTTCGACCATGTTCCAAAACGTCGATTACTAGCTAAATTGGATCACTATGGTATCCGCGGAAAGTTAAAACATTCGGATTCAAGATTTTCTATCCGACAGATACTTCAGGGTTCGTGTTGGGGAAGACCACTCAATAGATAAGCCAGTCAAGAGTGGAGTCCCACAAGAATCAGTACTTGGACCGCTACTTTTTTGTGTCTACACTAGTGATCCTCCGCTCATTGTATCCAGTAAGGTTTCCATTTACGATTTACTTCCGCTTAGCATTGAAAAATGCGTTGTTTTACATATTGGCAAAAATAACCCATCACTGCCGTACTTTATTAATGGACATTCCTTAAACTCGGTAACCTCCCACAACGATCTCGGAGTGATAATTAATAGTGAATTAAATTGGTCTGATCACATAGTGTCGGTGTGTAAACGTGCAAACTCGAAACTGTTTTTGATCCGTAAATGTTTTACACGAATATCTCTAATTTCTGTTAGTAACCGTTACTCAATATACGTTAGACCTATTCTTGAGTTTGCCGGACCAGTGTGGAATCCAGATCTCACTGCGTTAGCAAGCTTTCCTACAGCAAATAGCGTTCTTACATTCCATGTCGCTATATTTATTAATTTCACTGTGTCGAGCCGAAAGTTTCTTAGCCCCCTCTGGTGATTTGATACCTGCCCGGAAGCCAAATTATAGTGGACAGCATAATTGTCCTGGGGAACTAAACCTTTACTGGTTACTTTACCTTTAAAACTTTATTGTTATCGTTGTAGGTTCTTGTCACTTTCTACTATTTGTGGAATTCATTTCCGTAATCCCACAATTTTATAGCTGTACCGCTGATGGTCATCAGAGCCTCGTTTGCTATCTAAGAGAGAGTACCAGATAACAAGTTACCACTCGTGAAGGTGAGATTAACATTTGAGTAGGAGAAGTGATTTAAGACGCATCCTACCCCAATGACTCCCCCTTTTTTAAGTCTTTAGAAGTATTATTTTATTTTGATTTGGGTTCAAAATGTAAATTTTGTTTAGCATATGAGTAAAAGACGTTTTATTGGCTCTCACTGTTTCTAATAGAGCTTTTTCGTGTTAAGGATAATGAATTACTATTTTGGGTAATGCCGGAATGGTTTATCGTTATGAAACATTAATTTTAATAAATCCAGTGAACTTATTCTAAGTTCCGCACGCCGCTGACTTAATTAGTGTACAGTAATGTATTCCTCAGAAAAGCAGTTAAACTTGATACAATTAACATAATCCAAGATCAAATAAATGGAACGAATGAGCGTTTCCTCTCCTTTAATAATATTGATCAAAGCTACTTATTAAAATAACAATATTATTCTGAACCACAAGATATTTATAAAACACGTGGGCAACATTTAATACAAATGTTAAAACCAAATGAGCTTACCGCATATGGCAACTTGCTATTATTTTTATTACTTTTACATCTTTACAATTCGCGAATATGCTTTACTCATATCTTTGTCACTTTCAAAATATTTGCCATAGTCGTAAATTTGGAGTATGATGTATACGCCCACTACTCATCCTATCAGAAATCATTCATTCCATTTTTTATGGGATGGATCTAAATTTTATGCAAAAATGTGAGTATAGCTGATGTATTTTGACGTTTGAATCATTCATACCCAGTTGTTTTTTCGTTGGTAAATGTTTATGGGATGAAACAAATAAGGAGTTTCTTAATTTTATTAACAAATGTTTAGAAAACATGCTTCCAGTTTGGAAATAAGATATTATTTTGCAATTTTCTTTAAGGAATACAATCTAATTAATTTCTTTATGTCCTTCACCATGAATGAAAAATAGATATTATTTACTTACGCACATTTCACTCTATTTTTCAAATTACAAATGACCAAAATATTTACTAACTTATGCCGTCGTAGCAAGAGTGGACCTATGAAATTATCCACTCTGCTTAGGGGTTTCGTGAATTCGATGTGCGAAACACCCTAGGCACTTATCCCTTATTCTAGTTGGGACGTTGAATTGTTTCTTTTTGAAAGATGAAATAAAACTCAATCGTAAGAGACGAAGACAAAGCCTCAGAGTCTGAGGTAGGTGGAGCAGAGCCCCGCTAGTAGGCTCCCTAGAGTTTAGGGCTCTAAGAGAGACCGAGGTAGACCGTCCCTTTGGTTTGGAAATTAACATTTTACAATTAATTAATATTTTACAAGATTCCAAACCAAAAGACCAATGAAAAAATGGGAAAAGAAAGGGAGGTGGGGCGATGCGCGCCAAGAGTGCTCATTGGTCACTCTGACCGAGCACTTGGCGACATGTTACTGCATCTCCCTCTGCGGCATGCTCCATCCACGGTCGGTGTACCATTCCTCCCAGCAGGTTCGTCTTCTTCTCTGCTATCAGGATTCCATCCACTTATCCTGGGGTCTCGTAGGCTAGTTTGCCCGGGGCTCCGTGGTGACGCGGACCACATATCTGGAGGGCAGGCAGGGACTGTGGCTACTCCAGGATTTTCGTAACTTCCGGGGCTTCAAACGTCGAAGAAGGCTGGCTCGCTAAGACACCTGGCACACTAAAGGCATCAGGACTGCTGCAAAGATCGATGGCGGAGTGTTAGAGTATAGCTTTCTAACACTCCGTGGCTCTCCCCACTGTTCACTTGACTTCAACCCATGTTGAAGTCAATGGAGTGTTGCCTTCTGTGGATCAGGAACTGGGTCGCAGGTTCGGATTTTAATCCATTTGTTGGGAGCCATGTCGTCGTAGCACGAGTGGACCTATGAAATTATCCACTCTGCTGTACGCTCTGCTTAGGGGTTTCGTGAATTCGATGTGCGAAATACCCTAGGCACTTATTCCTTATTCTAGTTGGGACGTTGAATTGTTTCTTTTTGAAGGATGAAATAAAACTCAATCGTAAGAGACGAAGACAAAGCCTCAGAGTCTGAGGTAGGTGGAGCACCCTAGAGTTTAGGGCTCTAGGAGAGACCGAGGTAGACTGTCCTTTGGTTTGGAAATCAAATAATATTTATACATAATATTTTACAAGATTCCAAACCAAAAAACCAATGAAAAAATGGGAAAAGGAAGGAAGGCGGGGCGATGCGCGTCAAGAGTGCTCATTGGTCACTCTGACCGAGCACTTGGCGACACTTACATAGAACACGTACAAAATTTACTTACTGAACATTTTTTTCTTCATATAACGCATCCACCACGCAGGGATATTAGTGTTTATGGATTATGTTACAAAATTATAACAACTGAGAGCAATAGATAATTAGAAGTAGATATACTTCTATACAAATTAAAATACTAGATTTTTGATAAAAGCTTGCAGTCTCTGAGGAAGATGACTGATTGTGTCACTGCGTTTTCCAAGAGCATTATTTAGTGTTGGTGCTATGTTCTTTTTTAAAACTGGGGTACAACGTTAAAATAATAACATTTATCGTATTTTTATTGCAAAATTATCCAAATCCAAGCAGCTAATAACTAGGGGATGTACAAACGTTTTTTAAGTCGCTTTTTATTGTTATTTTTTTTTATTTATTTATTTAAAATATAGAAGAAATATAGAAGTTCTAGAAAACATGAAACTCAAGTTAAAAAAGTTAAAAACAACTGCCAAAACACCAAGAATCAATCTGAGAAAACTAAAAGAAACTGATATATACCAACAAATCAAAGAACAAGTGCACAAAGAAGTTCAGGAAGTAGAAGGGCAAAAGCAATTGACAACAACAGATAAATGGAGGAAAGTAGAGGAGATTTTGAGAAATATCACAAAACAAAAACTTCAAGAACACCGATGACAGACACATCATCTAAAAATAAACAATGGATCACACGAGAGATAAAAGAACTGATGACGGAAAGAAGGGCATACAAGAATAAAAACGAACAACAGTACAAAAAAATTAATATAATAATCAAACAGAAAATCAAAGAAGCTAAGGAACTGTGGCTATCAGAAAAATGTGAAGAAATAGAAAGGTTAGATAAACAACATGAAAGTTTTAACACACACCGGAAAATCAAAGAGACAGCTGGCATATACAAGGAGAAGGGTATCGAAAATATCATGGATAAAAATAACAAGATAATAACGGAATGTACAGATAAAATAAACAGATGGGAAGAATACATAAAAGAGCTATTCGAAGATGACGAGAAAATTGAGGTCATTGAACTAGAGGAAGAAATGGGCCACCAATCACCAAAGACGAAATTGAAAAAGCGCTAAAACGTATAAAAAATGAGAAGGCCATGGACCAGATGAAATACCTACAGAAATCTTAAGAATACTAACAAAAAATCATATGGACACACTAATAGAATTATTTAATGACATTTATTATACGGTAGAGATTCCGAAAGGATGGTTAATATCAATATTTATTCCATTATCCAAAAAATTAAACGCAATGAAGTGTGAAGAGCACAGGACAATTAGCTTGATGAACCATATTCTAAAAGTGTTCTTACGAGTGATACACGAACGTATCTATAAAAAGCTAGATGATAGAATAGCTGAAAACCAATTGGGATTAAAAAAAGGCTTTGGCACTAGAGAAGCATTATTTACTGTACAAACACTAATCGAACGATGTCGAGATGTCAATTGCGACGTATTCATATATCTAGTCGATTTCGAAAAAGCTTTCGACAAAGTATAACACCGACAAATGGCAAAAAAACTGCAGAACACAGAAGATGACGAAGACGTGAGAATCATTGCCGATCTATACCGATATCAGAAAGCCATAATACGAATAGACCAACAAAAATCGAAAGAAATACCTATAAATCGTGGAGTAAGACCAGGACATCAAGAAGGACTTGATGGACAGATCTTAGTTGGTCGCATTACCCAATACTTCGAAAGATATGGAATGGCGCTGAATACAAATAAAACAAAAATCATGGTGGTAAGCAAGAACAAGATTGAGGAAGACAGTGTTTATGCTAAGGGAAAATTTTTAGGCAGGGTGTACAGATATCAGTACTTAGGTTGTTAACTAAATGAAGAATGGGATAGAAGTACGGAAATAAACCGGCGTATTGAGATAGCTAGAAGTGCTTTTAATAAGATGAAAGCAATATTATGCAATGGAAAACTCAACATCGAAATTAGAACTAGAGTATTGACATGCTACGTGTTCTCTGTCCTGTTGTATGGATTTGAGACCTGGACAATTACAGAGGCGACAGAGAAAAAACTCATTAACTTTGAAATGTGATGTTATTGAAGAATGTGGAAAATATCTTGGACAAAACACATAACAAATGCAGAAACGCTACGAAGAATGAAAAAAGAAGAAGAAATACTTAACATTATAAAGAAAAGAAAAATGGTCAGTCACATACTAACTTTGGTCACATACTAAGAAACGAGAAATACGAATTGATGCGGCTGGTCGTACAAGGAAAGGTGGAAGGCAAAAGAGGACAGGGGGAGAAGACGCACGTCCTGGCTGAAGAATCTGAGACAATGGAGTGGGAAAACGTCAATAGAACTTTTCAGAAGGGCTGCAGATAGAATCAAATGGGCATGATGATCGCCAATGTCCTTAGGGATGGGCCACGTTAAGAAGAAAAGGATAGAAGAAATTATAACTTCTTAAATATCTTATATGTGGTTCCGACACCGTATGTATATATAGCGGTCGCGGAACTCTCATCGTCACCATCAACCTGTATGAATCAACTGCTGGACATAGGTCTCCCTCAACTGATCAGAAAGATCAATAAGCAGTTCTGTTCCGTCCTAAATTATTACTTAAATCAAACTTAGACAAATAAATACGGAATTCTATGTAGACTTAAGAAAATAATTTCCCAATAATAATAATCGTGAACTTTATGCACCAAAGCACTAATATATCATTGGATTAGTTTGCGTACAATAATTATTATATTTCCATTTTTGGCGTGTCCATGACATAACCTGCTCGGCGTTGAGATATAACGTTTATCATTTACTACTTGTATAACCTTAATAATTTAATTGGAATTAAGTTGTCATTTGTCAAAATAATTGGTATACTATAGTGTAAATTGAATATGTTGTCGTAAATTACAAGTAACAAGATTTTAAATGAGACCTCCTCCTGCATAATACAAAAATCATGTAGTATTAAAGCGGATTAGTAAGGTTTGTTCGCATAGAGGTACGTTCGTGTATATGTCATATTTATTTTCTCGCTGCAGAACCCACAACCATGAAATTAAATCGCTTTTACATCCACAATAGAACACATCAAACAAAGATAGTCATTTGATAGAGGAGGATGAATTATACTTCAGTTATTCTACCTGTTCTTTGGTAGAACCAATGTTTTATTGTCATAATCAGAATAGAACACAAGCATTTTTGGCTTTATATTCCTTACAGTGCACATTTGATTTGAATAAAGATGGAAATATAAAGGAAAATATCTACAAAAGTATAAAGACATACAATTCAGAGACAAATCAGTTGATGAAACAATGTAAAGAGATAGAAGAATACATAAAACACAAGAAATGAGTACTACTAATATATTTACCCAACAAATTAAGAAGATGGGAGAAGTAAGTTACAGAATTTTTCCAAGATGAAAGAGGTGAATTTATACTTGACGACGAGATACTCAATATGATGGAACAACGGAGACAATTTAAAAACAAAGACATCAATAAATACAGAGAGATAGACCACGAGATCAGGAAAATGATAAAGCAGGCAAAAGAAAAATACTTTGAATGAAGAGAAATGTAAAGAGATCGAACACCTTCAAAATAAAAATGATCTGTTTAACCTACACAAGAAGGTTA
Source organism: Diabrotica undecimpunctata (assembly GCF_040954645.1). Classification (NCBI taxonomy): domain Eukaryota; kingdom Metazoa; phylum Arthropoda; class Insecta; order Coleoptera; family Chrysomelidae; genus Diabrotica; species Diabrotica undecimpunctata. Next base: position 100,689,014 of record NC_092811.1, read on the forward strand.
AATAACTGGCAGGACTAAGAAAACAAAATCCCACTGGTGCACTTCTGGATAGACACGAGACTACTATAATACAGACTGACGAGAAAGTACAAAGATGGGCAGAATATATCGACGAACTGTTCGATGATGAAAGAGGAGATCTGGAGCACATAGAATTTACGTCAGAAAAAATAGGTCCATATATTACAAAAAAAAGAAATATTACACGCATTAAAAACAATGAAGAGTGGTAAAAGAATAGACCTGACATGCTTCCTATAGGAATCCTAAAAATTGAGATGGGAATCCTAGATGAGAAGCACATTGATGTTTTAGTGACACTCTTGAACCAAATTTATAGTTCAGGCGTATTACCTAAAGAGTGGTTAACGTCGATTTTTGTTTGTTTGTGCTAAAGATACTACTAAAAGTCATCCATAACCGAGTATATCAAAAACTGCACATAGACGTTAATGATACACAATTTTGTTTTCGCAAAGGCCTAGGAACGCGTGAAGCTCATTTTTCACTTAATTTACTGATACAAAGATGCCAGGACGTCAATCAAGATATATACGCATGTTTTATTGACTATAATAAAGCATTCGATAAAGTACGACATGAACAATTAATGAATGTCCTGAAATCAAAAAAGATTGACTACAACGACCTCAGGATCATATCAAATTTATACTATAAACAGCGAACAAAAGTACGTGTTAACGAACAGCTATCAGAAGAAATTGAAATTAGACGCGAAGTGAGATAGGGATGCGTATTGTCGCCAATTCTTTTTAATGCCTACTCCGAAGAGATCCTGAAGAAAGCTCTTGAAGGTGAAACAGCTGGAATAAAGGTAAATGGAGTTCCCATTAACAACATTAGATATACGGACGACACTGTGATCTTAGCGGAAAATATTGAAGATCTTCAGAGACTGATGACCAGAATAGCGAACTATGGAAAAGAGTACGGTCTAACAATGAACGTCAAGAAGACGAAATTCATGAGAATATCGAAAACTCAAAGAAATGACGAGAATCTTCTGATTAACGAAACAAACGTCGAACAAGTGGACAAATATGCATATCTGGGAACAAAGATTAACTCCATAAATGATTACATTCAGGAGATAAAAATCAGAATAGAAAAAGCTAGAGCAAATTTCAACAAAATGAGAAGAGTGCTATGTACAAGGAATTTAAAATTGGAATTAAGAGTTAGGTTGGCGAGGTGGTATGTTTTTTCGACTTTGTTTTATGAAATGGAATCTTGGACCTTAAATGCGACATCAATGAAAGAACTGAAATTGTGGGTGTATAGAAGAATTCTGAAAATATCGTGGATAGAACACGTCACAAACAAAGAGGTTGTGAGAAGGATGAATAAAGAAATAGAAAAATTAAATACAATTAAAACAAGAAAATTGGAATATCTCGGACATATTACACGTTGAGAGAAATACATCTTGCTCCAACTGATTATGCAGGGAAAGATCCAAGGAAAGACAAGCATAGGGAGACGTAGAATGTCATGGCTGCGCAACCTGAGAGAGTGGTACGGATGTACATCAAATGAACTTTTCAGAGCAGCCGTCTCGAAAGTCCGAATAGCTATGATGATTGCCGACCTCCACCGCGGAGATGGCACTCGAAGAAAAAGATTTATACGTTATTCTACCTTCAGACTCAGCTCTCATACAACTTATGATACTTTTCTGTCATAAGCTAGTCATATACAATGACAATAACATCAGGTATAATCTTAAATACGCAATTTTTCACCCACCGATGTTTAAGCATTATTCTCTCTACAAAAGCAGCTATTATGTAAGTTATCGAATACCTGTAGTCACGTCTGTAGCTCGTCCACTTAAAAATATTAATCCACTTAAAAATAATCATTTTCACAGTAATAAACTGGATTCTGTATTACTTACTGAGGTTGTTAAACGGTTAAGAAAATAAATAATTTACAATTTGTGTATCCTTTTACGACTAGATCCTTAGAGTATAAACTGAATCTTAATAGAACAAGAAAACTGAGTTATTTCAATTGCTTCTGGAATGTAAAGTTATTCCATATAGACACTGTTTATATGGGCTGTTAAACGCCTCCCTTTTGCATGAAGCCGAGTGCGTCCATCATACTGTTTTTAAGATTCTAACAAAAAAATGTTTTCTATGGGTCCATAAATATGCAACGAAAATATATTATTTAAAGTGAATGATAGAGTCAAGTTTAATTGTAATGCATATGAATTTTGCTTCGACCCACGTTGGCATTCGTTTCGAATGAAATATTTAAACGATCATTGAACGAACACAAGCGTTTATGCAGATTGAATATCCTTCACGATTTCATATATTGTAAATGTGGTCGTAGGTTAGGATTGTGCAATATATTATAGTGCTTCTAAAAAGTATATTGTATTTTTATACTTGTTATTTTTTTACTTGAAGTAAAAATGTGTAAATTGAGATTTTAAATCAGAAATGAAGGAGTTCTTTTAGCGAGCTCCTATTATGCCCAAAAAAACAAAGAAAAATATCCTTATAAAACTAATACCAATAATAAAGTTTCAATTAAGTATATCATACAAAAATTGTTAAACAATAAATAAATAATGCGGTCCTAAAATAACACAATATTATAAAAAAAAAAAAATAAGAATCTATCAAGTTTATTTTCAGTAGTAATATCCCCAGGACATTGATAACAGACGAGATAATTTCATGACAATCGAAACCTCGTTCCTTGGTAACAGCACGAAGCCGAAGGCTGAGTGCTGTTACCAAGCAACGAGCTTGAGAAATTTGTCATGAAATTATGAGGCATTCATCAATGTCCGAGGGATATTCGGCGGATAATTTTTCGAAAAAAAAAATCATAACTCAACATAACGAAACATTTATTTATTAAAAGTACAGTTAGTGAAAGTACAATTATTAAAATTTAAGTTAACATTAGATTCGTTGCTGTTCTCAACAATCTTTTAGTATCAACGCCAATTCTTCTAAGCTTCTATGTTCATTCAACTCATATTCTCGTCCGCAGCAAAATTCCATGAATATTTCCCATATATTTGTGACTGTAGGTTGTATTTTTGGGAATTTTTTCTATGATTAGCGCATTTATACTTTGAACATTCTCATTGCCGAAACGTGACATTTTGAAATTTATTTGGATGAAGTTGTCAAACTCGATCGTGTTGTCATAGGGATTGAAAATTGCACTGAATGCAATTATCAGTCTAATGTTGACATGATTGGGTGAAATTGTTCCACATGACACAAAATGACGAAATTTGAATGGTTGTTAGAACAGTCGAAAAATTATCAAAGATATAACACTAGTTGCCGATATCGTGTCTTGATCCTAATTGTTCCAGATATTAAATATTCTATTTGACGAGAAGTTCAACCTGGACCTTGCAGTAGTTTTTTCCCTCTTAATCTTTCGTCTTGATTTAAAATGAATATGGTGTTTGAGTTCCCAAAATTATGTTTTAATATACTGAAGAACATAATTAGGTCACCTTGAAGACGTCGATGATCGAATGTCGGGATGATCCATGGATAGTCTATCTTCATAATTAGGTCTTTTACGGCCGTATGCCAGTCTTGTGGCTTTACGTCAAACATTTTCAAGTAGGATTTTATCGCAACTGAGATCTGGATTCCACACTGGCCCGGCAAACTCAAGAATAGGTCTAACGTATATTGAGTAAAGGTTACTAACAGAGATTAGAGATATTCGTGTAAAACATTTACGTATCAAAAACAGTTTTGAGTTTGCACGTTTACACACCGACACCATGTGATCAGACCAATTTAAGTCACTATTAATTATCACTCCGAGATCGTTGTGGGAGGTTACTGAGTTTAAGGGATGTCCATTAATAAAGTACGGTAGTGATGAGTTATTTTTGACGATATGAACAACGATTTTTTAATGTTTAGCAGAAGTAATTATTCTATGGACCATTTGAATATTTCATCAAGATCGTGTTGAAGAACATGTTGGTTAATAGTTGGATTCACATATAATTTCGTATCATTAGCGTAAATGGAAACCTTACTGGATACAATGAGCGGAAGATCACTAGTGTAGATATAAAAAAGCAGCGGTCCAAGTACTCTTGACTGGCTTATCTAGTGAGTGGTCTTCCCCAACACGAACCATGAATAAAATACACGGATATCATAGTGATCCAATTTAGCTAGTAATCGACGTTTTGGAACACGGTCGAAAGCTTTGGAGAAGTCTAAGTAAACTACATCGACAGGATGCCGATTGTTAAAAAGATGATGACCAATCATTTTCACAATGAAGTAAGTTTGTGATCGTTGAACGACCTTTGATAAAGCCATGCTCTTGGCGAGGGATGAGATTTTCTTGAAGGAGAAACTCAGACATAGCTTTCGAAATAACCGATTCTATGACCTTGCTGACAATAGGAACCAGGCTGATTAGACGATAATTATTGCAATCAAGTTTATTTCCTTTCTTAAATATAGAAGTAACTGAAGCCAATTTCCAGGACGAGGGAAGAGAACCTTGATTAAAAGAAGTATTCGTTATGAGAGAAATAGGAATGGCTACAGATTCTGCACATTGTTTGGGATAATCGCATTGTTGGGAATTTTGATGTAAGGTGCAGCATGATCAGAGAAAAAATCAGAAAATTTTTTGACGTTATCTTTGAGTTTAGATATAAACCTTTTAGAAGGGTCAACTGGTGAAAAAGTAAAGTGGTTATCTTCTAGGAAAGAAGTAACTTTGTCGTTGTAAGAGTCTCTTTTTAAAATGACCAAACAGTTACCTTTATCTGCTTTAGTAAAGATTAAGTTATGATTAGAATTTTTTTTGACAGTAGTTAGAGTTGGAGTACAGAAACTTTGTTTAACCTTATGTCCAATTTTCCTCAGAAATTTGGTTATAAATCTAAACTCATTGACCAGTGTTTTGATAAAGCAGTCTTCAGGCGAAAATAAAAGAAGTTGCGCCTCAAGTAGTTTTTATGCACTGCTTAGCGCATCGCTCGAATTTGGTGCTTCAACAAAGCTGCAACTGCATTTTTAAGTGCCGATTTTTTTTGCAATAGTTAGTGCATTGACAATTCGGCTAAGCGAACTCATGTTTCTGACTTAATTTTTGGGAGGAGAATACCTGCTTTCGCCGGTATTCTATATGTATAGGTTCGGCCAGAAAGGATTTGATTCACCTCTTTCGAGACCTCTGTCGTTTGCGTTATTGTATTTATTCTTTCTCCCATTCTGTATTTGTACTTATTTTGTTTCCTACTTTGGCATTGGCATCGCCTATAGTTTGGCCGCTGAAAAGATGGAATGATAACGTGAATGGCACGCACTCTTAAACGTTCCTCTCGCTATGTTATCACTTTTCCCACGTTTACACCGCTTAACAAAAACGAACTAACTCTCGCTATAATACATTTATACAGTTATTGATTTATATTAAATTTAAACATTTTATTGGCTTTTGCGTATAGATTTAAATTCTAAATTTCAATTTTTATAGAGTGGTAATATGTCAAAAGTAGTAAAAAAATTAAGAGATACATTCGGTTTATAAATTTGATGGAATGCGATTCGTTTGAATAGAATAGAATATCTTTATTCGCAAAAATCGGTTGACAAAGAAATATATGATTTAAATTATTGAAAAACACGTTTTTGTTTTGATATACATTATAGTAAAATTTAAATTTAGTAAACAAATTAATAATTGTAAAAGTAAATGTTAAGAATTTTACCATAATTAGAATTAATACATAATAATATAATATACATATAATATAATAATATATGTATATATATATATATATATAAATATATAATATAAAGGATGTTAAGTAAGTTTTTTTTGCCAATAATTTACTTTATATTCTTTTTCTTGAGTTGAAAGTGTTTACATCTCTTACTGTATTTAATAAACATTCTACAAACCCGGCTGTTATTAAAAATAACCTCAATTCAATCATAAACAAACATGGAGAAAATTGTTGCAGGATATTTACAGATGCATCCAAATGCAACACAGTAGTTGGTGCTGCATATGTAACGTCTAAGAATCAATTTCAATTCAGACTGCCTAAATATTTTAGCATCTTCTCTGCTGAACTTTATGCAATACTCAAAGCTCTTACATATCAACAATAATAAAATACCAAAATGCTAGATTCTAAGTGATTCCCTTGGTGTTTTACAAACCTTAAATCATATGTATCCTAAAAGCCCCCTAGAAAAAATGGTAAAATCTGAACTAAAGCAAGCTGAAGAAAATTCCAGACGCATTACCTTCATATGGATCCCATCTCATATTGGTATTAATGGAAACGAAGCTGCAGACAAGTGCGCAAGTAAAGTGTCGGAAAGTGTCGAAACAGATGTAACGGAGTGTCGAAATCCCGCGGGTGATATAAAAACTTCTATAAAAAATTTAATTACGCGTAAGTGGAATCAAGAATGGAATTACTCACAGACAACACTACGGAAAATTAAAGACAATGTTTATCCATGGCTACCTAGAACTCGAAACCGAAAACTGCAAACCATCATTACTCGTCTACGTTTAGGCCATACAAGATATACGCATTCGTACCTTTTTACCAGAGATACCTAATTATAAAGAGATAATACCAGATTACCTAAATATGACATTTGTGACGAAACAAACAGTGTTAAACATTTTTTAATTGACTGTCCACTTTTTGTAAATGAACGCAACAGGTTCAATATTCCAAACAATATCAATAAACTCTTAGGTACAGACTTAAATTATGATGATTTGGGAAAACATTTAAAATGTATAGGATTATATTATAAAATTTAAACTATTAGAATTGCTACACTGTATTCCCGCTAATCACCTTATGGTGGATGCGGTAAACTTTTTCAATAAAAAAAAGTGTTTACATCCATATTTAATAAACCTAACACACAATTGTTAATAAACCTAACCCACACGATAATTACTACAAATTAATATACGTACTCGTAAAATCTACAAACAATTTTTAGCACTGCCTGACTGCCTAACAAAATTCACCAGCCAGCGGAAGTTAAACACAAATAATGACGACGGTGTAAACAATTTATTAGAAGGTATAGTTTTGTACGACCTGTCGATGCTTGCATTGAGTGATCATGCAACCTTGGATTCCATCTTTTAAACGGTATATATAGTATCAGTATTAATCTTGACTTCTTTTCTTCTAGGATTTCAAATTTTTTTCTATATATCATTATCGTTGTTTTTACAAGGCAATATTGAGGGAAAGAGAGGTTCTGGACGCAGACATATATCCTGGCTGGCCAATTTTAGGAAATGGACTGGTCTAACGTCAACCGATCTATTTCGAGCTGCTGTGAATAGAATCAATGTGGTCGCCAATATTACTAGAAGATAGGCACCTTTCGATGAAGATTTTTATCGATATAGATCGAGAACAACTCAATAAATATAAAAGTAGAAGACGAACTGACCCAATTTAAGGTGGCAATGGAATAAGATCGTGAAGTTTCCTGAGCCCTTTATTGTTCAACCTGATCATGTATGAAATAATAAAAAAAGTGAGAAAGAAAAGGATACCAGATGGGACAAAAACAACTTAAAATAATCTGCTATGCAGACGACGTAATACTAATCTTTTATTGTATAGTCCTTTTCCATCATATTGATAGCACATTATGTATGCAAATCCTCAACAGGTCAAAAAACCATAGGCGTCACCCTATACTTGTTTTGAAATAAATAAAAAAAATAATATTTTAGGATGCCGTCAACAATTCATTATCTTTTAAAAAATCTTCTGTAAAATAAGTGTCCACTAATCTCACTATACCTTTTTTGTGCGTAAAAAACGACGGTATATATGCCCCACGATTATTGTTAATTATACACGGGTGATTAACGAGAGAATTCAATGTTTCACGAAATAAATTAATGTAAACAGTAATTTAAAGGTGATTATTGTTTTATATACAAGTTATCGCCTGACACAAAAAGAATACCTTCTTTGAACGATTACCTGGAATTACTGATAACCCTTCACTAATGATAGTTTAAGTAGTTTTTATGCCAAATTACAGCTTATGCCAATAATATAAATTAGAAATTGTTTGCATCTTCCATTTAGTTTGTAGATGTACATTGTTCATGTCTTACCTACCTACGTTTTTGGTGTCGATATTTTGTTATTTGCATTTAAAAATAACGTCGACAACAGGTTTTATCCCGGTTAAGTGTAGTTTTAAAGGTGCCTTTAGTCTAAGAGAGAAAAATATAATATTAAATGTACACGATGCACTTGTATATCAACGCCCTTTAAGTAATGTTCGTGAAATCGTTAACATGTGTTCAAATATGACAGGGCTTGGAGAAGCAACAATTTATAGATTCCTAAAAGAAAGAAAAGGAGGAACTGTTTCATCTCCCAAGAAGAGTGGAGGGAGTACACCCTTGGAAATTGAAGAAATACATAAAAACATGATAAGACGCAGCGTCCACTCATTTTTTTTTAACAAAGAATTTCTAACATTGGACAAAATCCAAACATTAATTAGAGAAAACGAAGAGTTACCAATCATAAGCAACAAGAAATTATGGGGACTATTGAGAGAGATGGGATTTCGTTGGCAAAAGAATGGAAGAAAATCCGTTTTAATTGAAAAAGATTACATTGTATGTTGGAGACGAGATTATCTAAGAACTATTAAAAAGTACCGAGAAGAAGGGAAAACAATTTTTTATTTGGACGAGACTTGGCCAAATGAAGGTCATACTGTACCATATCTATGGGTTGATACAAATGTGAAAAGTTCCCGTCAGGCATTCATCGAAGGTGTATCTACTGGAATAAACAATATTCCCGTTGGAAAAGGACGCAGACTCATAATAACCCATATTGGAAACGAATACGGTTTTGTCAATGGTGGATTTTTGCCTCAAAATCAACCAAAGATTACCACGAGAAAATGACTGCTGACGTTTTTGAAGAATATTTTGAGCAAATGTTGGATTTAATTCCAAAAAATTCTGTCATAGTCATGGATAATGCTAGTTACCATTCAAGACTAGCAGAAAAATTGCCAACAACGGCATGGAAAAAAGGAGAGATAATCGAATGGTTGGATAAACACGCAATTGAGTACAAGGAGAATTCGACTAAAAAGGAATTATTACCTATTGTAAGGCAACATAAAGCAGCTTATAAAAAATATATAATTGATGAAATGGCATTAAACCGTGATGTAATTATTTTACGTTTACCCCCATACCACTGTGATCTGAATCCGATAGAAAATATATGGTCTCAAGTAAAGGGTGACGTCGGACGCAACAACAAAACTTTTAAATTAGAAGACTTACAACAATTATTAGAACATTCCTTATCAAAAGTAATTCCAGAAAATTGGAAAAATGCTGTTAGTCATGCTCACAAGAAAGAAAATAAAATGTGGAATTTGGATAATATGACTGATGCAATGCTGGAACCGGTAATAATTAACATTGGAGTTAAAGATTCGTTAGATTCTGAAGAAAGCAGTGAATCTGAAATGGAATTTGATTAAAATAATATTCATTTTTTTACAAATCGGCCCCTGTTACGGCCACAAATTATTTTATATATAACCAATAAAATAAACATCTTACATTTCTTGCAAATTCATTAGTACCTGTTAATCTCCATCACTCCGACACTGGCAACTTTATTTAGGGATTAGTAACCCTCAAAACTATTGTATTCTATTATGCTTCAACCTTTATACCTGGTGGTCATACTCAATTTAAAATTGTTTTCCTATATACTTCTGTAAACTTGTTGACAAATATCTATTTTTCATTGAGTCACCCGTATCAACAGTTTAGGGATTTGCATACATAATGTGCTATCAATATGATGGAAATGGACTATAAAGATGATTTACAACGTATGCTGCACCAATTTGGTATAACCGCCAGAAAATTTAACTTCTTCATATCTAGGTACGAAAAGATCGAAACAAGTGTAAGATTAAGTGAATAGGGCAAACAGAACCACAGGTTGCCTGAATAACACAATATGAAGAAATAAAAGTATCGGGAGAGAAATAAAAGACTGAATTTACACAATACCAATAATGGCATACGTTGCAGAACCACGACCTGACACAGGAGAACAAAAATTATGAAGACCCTAAAAAATCGATGGTAAGACCCTATGGAACAGAGCTAGAAGTTTGGATATGTGGAAGATGCAAAGTGAAGAACGTCAAGGGGAGAGTAACAAATAGAAGAGTAGAATGGAACGATCATACAAGCCGTATGCTAACAATGCCTTCTTCTTCTTAAAGTTCCATCTCCTATCGGAGGTTGGATATCATAACGGCTATGGTCACTTTGTTGGCTGCTGCTCTGAAAAGTTCAGCCAGGAGATGCGTCTTCTTCCTATGCTTCTTCTTCCTTGGATCCTTCCTTGCATAATAATTCTCAGCAGCTCATATTTTTCTCCTCTGGTTATGTGACCCAAATATTCTAGTTTTTTTCTTTTTATGCTGTTCATAATTTCTAACTCCTTATTTAGACGTCGTAGTACCTCAGCATTGGTAATCCTTTGAACCCACTGAATTTTTAATATTCTTCTGTAACACCACATTTCGAACGCTTCTATTTTCCTTATGTGTTGTTTCTTCAATGTCCAAGCTTCCATTCCGTATAGTAAGATAGAAAATATGTAACATCTCAGAGCCCTCAATCTGAGATGCAACTGAAGGTCTCTGTTGGTAAGCATTGCCTTCATTTTCACAAATGCTTGCCTTGCAGTTTCAATTCGGACTTTGATTTCTCTGCTTTGGTCATTTTTGTTATCAACCCAGGTTCCCAGATATTTATATGTCTCTACTTTTTCTATTTGGGTTTGCTCTATCATTAATCTTTCATTTCCATGTTGCGTTTTTGAGACAATCAGAAATTTAGTTTTTCTCTTATTTATTTTTAGTCCGTATCTAATGCAATAATCGTTAATTCTATTTACCAATTCTTGTAGCGATTCCAGGGTGTCTGCCATTATAACGGTGTCATCAGCGAATCTTATGTTATTTACTATTCTTCCGTTTACAGAGATTCCATCACCCAGATCCGCTATCGCTTCCTGGAATATGGCTTCACTGTACACGTTAAACAGTAATGGTGACAGAACACAGCCCTGTCTTACTCCTCTCTTTATATCTATATTTTCGGACTTTTGTTCTTCTATCTTTATATTGGCCTTTTGATTCCAATACAGATTGATAATGATTCGTAAGTCTCGTCTGTCTATATCTTTGTTTCTCAGTATTTCTATTAGTTTTTCATGTCGGACCCTGTCGAATGCCTTCTCGAAGTCGATGAAACAGGAATAAATATCTAGGTTCATATCTAAGCATCTTTGAGAGAGGACATTAAAAGCAAACAATGCCGTATGTTGCTAATCTGAGACACATTGAAAAACAGACTCATGTATACACAAGAAGAAAAAGAAGATCGTTATCATTATGCGTTTATACTTGTATGATTTTTAATGATGCTCTTTTCCCCGTTTCGTTTAAGATAGTACTCGATGCGTTCCGGAGTACAACGAAGTGTTTTTATTGGAACTCCGGCGTAGCTGGATCCTATAAATTTTGTAATTGTCAATTTTCTAATCAAAAATTTCTAGATTAAAATTTTACTTTGTTTCTTAAAAAGTTGTAACGGTTACATACATGCTTCATACATTTCTTGTGTTTTTACTCTGATTACTTTTATTAGAAGTATTTTCATTTTGTATATTTTATAATAATTTAAAATAAAAGTTCGACGCAGCGCTTTTCAAATACCTAAAAAAACTCATTTGTGTCTTTTAACCATATCAAACAGGCCACAATCCAAAAAACAACATTATGTTTGCTACGGATATTTTCTGTTCTGAATTCTATTCAACAACAGGTGCAGTTAAGATGTTATATTGCCTGTTAGAAAATCAAAAACTCAATTTATTTCTTCATTTAAACGCTATAAAACAGAATGGGTGCTTAAAATTAGAAAAATACGTTCCTAAATATAAGTGTGGCTAAGAACTTTAAAATATAGAACAGCTGCTTTGCGGATGTTATAAGAATTACAAAAATATTGTCATCCAATAATATGTTATTCGAATTTCTTTTCGTATCTAATAATAATGTGAAAAATATCATTAAACAAGCATTATCTACAAGAGACATTTTCTAATAATGTGACAAGTGATATTTCTGTGTAATTCGAATTTGATGATATTCGGAATAATTTGCGTCCCTGAAGTAACTAAAAAGCTAAAAAGCACTCGATAAATTGGCGGAATATAATAGTGTCACACTGGTGTAGATGCCAGACAATGAGGGAGCTGACGAACTTGCCAGAGCATTAACTACAAAATACTTCGGTCCACAGCCGGCCGTGCGAGTGCAAAAAAAGCACCGTCGTCGGGGATAGGAAAATCAGCACTCAGACTGGGTTAGTCTACTCCTTTGACTTTAACGTACTCAAAAGTTTGGGGGGATTTAGGGCTGCACACCTCCCTTAAAATTTTTCTGTGCGCTTAGATTTTGTTGTTTCTTTTATATGAAAATGGCTTTCAGAACATGAAAGTAACGTGTCCATTTTTATTACAAAATGTCAACTAGTTTAGAAGATAATGCAAAAAAACCATTTTTTATTTTGTCACTTCAAAGGGCTGTAACTTTAAATTAGATTAAAAATAAATTAAATCAATTTATTTTTGTCCCTGGAATGCGGGATTTAATTTATGACATACCTTTTTGAAACACCCTGTATATTAACACGTATATATCAAACATGTAAGAGAAAATTTGCGACAAAGTAGGCCTTTATGATAAGATAACAAACCCACAATGATGATATGGTACTTATTATTTGTAAAATATTGTACTACCCCGTAGTTTTTCTGTGTATTTCTTAAACAAACCTCATATATTGCAAAAATTACCAGTAATCAATGTGCAATCTTTTCGCATACGCCACCCAGGTGGTGACCCGCTGTCCTATATTCGATTTTCTGAGTAATTGGCCTTAATTTATTGACCATCTTGAAGTATAAGTGGTAATAAAATCAAAGGCGATGTCACAAATGCATGATTGTTTTAAATATGAATCTGATAAGAAAATATTAATGTAACGTTCTTATGAAATGTAGGAAGTTGTTTATGATCTTGGTAGTCAATAAAATTTGATGTTTGTAGAATTTTCTGTCTATTGTGTTAGGTGAAAACGGATAAAGACCTACGCGAATTATCCAAATTTTTAGAACTCTGTCGTAATATAAAATTATTGTGAAAATATTCAAAAATCAGCATAATTTACAAATGTTAATTGTTTTATTTGTGAGTTATATATTGTTCTTTGAAAATTATTCATATTTTTGTATGATTTTTTATGTTAGCTAGAGAATTGAGCAGTATGTAATATGTTCGGAAGTAATTCCTGGTTATAGATCAAAATATATAAGATCAAACTTATAATAATGTTATTGTAGAAAAAATTTAAAACTCCCTTTCTGCCCGGGTTGACTTGTTTCCTCGATGAAGTCATCTTCATGATAAGCAGTCAATTAATTTATATTCTTTATAATTTACTATTTTGTCTTTTACAAATGGATTTTTCTTATTAGTTGGACATTTTCCATAGATATGTGCCAGTCGCAAACCTAAGTTAAAAGTCCGCAAAATTAAGTTTTGACGTGACAACGTCTTAAATTAGGTTGTGGCTCGGAGTCATTCATGAAAAAGTGTAACGCCCGCTCACGTCTGTTACAGTGAGTCACCGAACGAGAGAGAGGCCCGCCGGACCGGCGAATGCCTTGCGTCTCTCTCCCACTCAAACATGATCGGTCCGCTGCGCGCGCAGTACTAGAGAATTAGGCGCGTTGAATCGGTGCGTGCTTCCGTGCTTGTGTCTCTGTCTTTCTCGAGCGTTCTTGGCGTTCAAGACACATTACAGCAGAAACACTTCCTTTCATTTCATATTTCTCCTATCATCGTCCTATCCTCAACAAAATCACTCAAATAGAAATTAGTTAAGTTTAAGTTTACATGTACAATGTTTTAGTAAACAAAATATATTTCTATAGTTACAATTTGTGCAATTCTTATTTTCATTCAATTCCTTGTTCCTATTGTGCAATTTAATAATATTCATATCAATAAATATTCTACCGAGAAAAAGACGTTGTCACGTAAAATCTTCGCCCGTAAAACCGACTTTACAGGCAACCGATTTTTTGGAGAGTCTTTGATACATGTCTTCTACACAATTTTTCGATAATTTAAAAATCTTAATTTTCTAATGACATACATATGTCAATTGTCATCTTTGAAGAATCAGTTCACCCTTTCAGACCTGACTTTATCTTTGCAGAAAAAAAAATATTTTTTCTATTGAATCTTCTTGATAGAACATTGTAATAGGCTAATTAATATTTTTGACATTTTTGTTTAACAGATAGTCGTTTGTTGACAGAATGTCCATTGCAATAGATATTGGGACTATAATACGAATTTAGGAAAATAATCATGTATGATATTTTATTAAATTATATAGTATATTTCTATCAAGCAAATGTCGACTTAATTTAAATGAAAATATTTGAAACAATTTTTGATCTTTACAAAACATAAATGTACATTACATTTTTCACAAAAAACATGCGTTTTCCCTTTACACCCAACATTTTTGAATCTGGATGCTTCGTTTTTGTTGTCATACTCAGGTTAATGATCTATTTTATCCCTCCTTATTTCCTTGAATAGTCTAATTTCCGATCTGGGTCTTTTTCCTGGGTGTGGGGAGAAATCTCATTTGGGACGACCAATGCTTCTTTTTATCGGTTTTCCCACTTTAATTAGCGTCTCAGCAATTTGTATTTTAAAATCTAACAAAACTATTTGATCTTTGGTAGGTAAACTAAGCTGCTCCCTTTTATATTCTAGCCAACTATTCAAGGCACAAGCAAAATCAAAGGCATGGAAGATTAAACGCAATGTCCATTTTTTTGACTTGATAAAAATTCTATATGACAATAATTTATCTAGTAAATCCACACCTAGCATCGATTTATTATATAATTTAATCGCTTGCGGTCTCTGAATCGTTATTTTTTACTTTTGCTTCTTATCCCATCTTTCTACTAAGTCTTCTTTTCCTTTTCCAACAAAATTCAAACCTACAAGCACAGACTTATTATCTTGCCACTTGCATAAAACCACAGTTCCTTCATCAATTACCACTTCTTCGCTATATTCCCGTTCTTTTTTTTGTAATTATTTATCTGTTGTGAATGGAGGTTTCTGGAATCTGTTAATTCTTATAGTTCCAACAGAGTATATATTTTTCTTATAGAAATCATGAATGTGTTGCTTGTGCGAGTCCATTTCAAATAGGTAAAAGAAATAAAATAAGACTTACTCACAATCAATTTAATTTTACTACCAAAACGACCGGTTTCGCTTTCTACACTTTGCAAAGCATCTTCAGGTCAAACGGTACAAAGTAAATTAAATGCTGAAATTATAAAAAGCCCATAGAGTGCTGTCTTATTTAAAATTGATTTAGCAGACAAAGTGAAAACCCACAAATTGGTAAGAGATAATCTATTGAATTGTAATAAATTAGTAACAAACGAAATACTACTTACATTCCGGTATAAGAATTTTTAGTTATTGATTCGTGATACATAGTTCAAACTATCCTGTATTGCTGATGTTGGGTGATCTTCGGTTAATGTTGTAATTGTCTGACAATTAACGAGGAAGTTTCTTGAGGGGAGAGATGTTAACAAATGAAATAGGATTCTATTTCATCCTATCCTATTCCAGATAGATATGTGTAACATCTCCTCTACATAGACATTGAATAGTAAAGGATAGAAGATAAAATATAGCTCTGGCGAACGTTATCATCATCATTCTGGCTTTACAACCCTACGTAGGTCCTAGCCTCCCCAAGAACTGCTCTCCAGTCGTCCCTATCCATCGCCTTTCTCCGCCAAGCACGTATTCCCATATTTCTCATGTCTTTATCGATGTTATCAAGGAAATCTTCCTCTTCTTCTCTGACCAATGGAACTATCAGGGAGCGTTTTTCTAGCTGAGTTATTTTGTTCCATCCGCATTACATACCCTATCCACCACAGACGTCCTATCTTTACATGTTTTACAATATCTGATTCCTGGTATATTCTATAAAATTCGAAGTTGTATCGACTTCTCGACACTCCATTGTCATTCACAGCTTCATAGATTTGCTTTAGTACTTTTCTTTCGAAACATCCTAACATGTTTTCATTACTTTTTGTTAGAGTCCAGGTCTCTGACCCATATATTAGGACTGGGCGTATTATTGTTTTGTACAGTTTTTACAGGGAGATTGAGCCCAAAATAGCATCTGTTGGCCGTGCAAATTCTTCGGTTTATCTCTGCGGTAGTATTATTTTCAGTGTTAAGGAGCACTCCCAGGTATACAAATTCGTTCACTGCTTCGATGACGTCGTTTTCTATAACATGTGGTTATATGATTTGTGGTTGCGTGCTTATTTTCATATACTTTGTTTTGTTGGTGTTCATTATTAAACCCATTTTTCCCGTTCTCTCAACAATATTGCATCATCAGCATATGCAAGGATTTGCACTGATTTATTATGAAACAATGGTTATGATTTGTGACATACGTATTACTTTTTCCAGAGCCAGATTAAACAGTATACAGAAGAGAGGGTCTCACTGGCGCAGCCCGTTATTTTTTTTAAAGGTTCAGACAGCTCTGCTTTCCGTACTCTACATTCAATTTTTCAAGAGTTAGTTTTGTTAAATTTACCAACTAATTTGGTATTCCTAGCTCTTTCATTGTTTTAAACATTTCCCTTCTATTCACAGAGTCGTAGGCTGCTTTATGGTCTATAAATATGTGATGAGTATCTATGCCATATTTCAGTGTTTCCGGCGTACGGTTCTTGTTATTTGAATTTCTTGAGATGACAGTGAGTTGTTGATCCAAACCTATGCAGATTGATTCCAATATAGATTTTAAATATGTGGCTGCACGCATATTTTTATAAGATTTACTAATGATAAAATAGAATGTTTTTATGCATTATTAATGATGCGTTGTGGATATTTTTACATAAATATACCTTCTGAAAAAAGAAACATTTATACATAAACACAACGAAACTCAGGAATAACAGTATCTAGTTATTTTGTACCATTACTAAATACTAGAGATAAATCGCAGTCACGATTTTGTGAACAATGCAGAACGACAGCAAAACAAAGAATAGTCTGTTTTGGTTTTTTTTTTAACTCGTGTTTTCGTTAGTCGCCAATATATAAAGAATATATTTAAAATTATTGCAAACTGGTTATAGTAGTTGCAAATATTTTATCTTTTTTATTTATGGAGTCATTAAAAAATAGAGAGGAAGGAACATAATAATACAATATTTATTAATGGATATACTAGGAAATTCATTTTGTTTTAATTGGAGCAGAAATTTTTAACTACGAAACTAAAAAGTATCCTCCTCCGATATTTCTGTATCTCCCTTCATCTCTGGCCTTTATTCTGGAAGTAAATATACTTAGCTGAAAATGTGAAAGTTCCAAGTGATTGGCTATACACCGTAATAGTTAAAAAAACTGTACAATGAAGTAAAAACTTATAATCTAATTGGTATATTTGGTATAAAAAAAATTTTTACTTCAATGTTTACACGAAATTTTTACTTTATTATTAAGATTTTTTTTTATTTACAAAACAACAGTCGCTTTAACTTAACGCTAAATTTATGAGAGCACCGACGAAAGACAAGATCAGCACCTGCCCAAAATCACCAACTAGGGATTAGAATGAATGCCAGATGTTACTCCATACGAAATCAAAACGGCACTATTAGAAATGAAAAATAACAAATTCCCTGGCGATAACGGCGTAGTGATCGAAGCGATCAAACTAGGTGGAAATAAAATTATCCAGGCTTTGGTCAAGCTTTTCACCGAATGCATCTATCAAGGAAAAACTTCTTCTCAATGGAACAATGCAGTCATTACTTTATTACACAAGCAAGGAGACATAACAGATTTAAAAAACTACCATCCTATCAGTTTGCTTTCACACATATATAAACTTTTCACAAAAATTATTAAAAAAAGACTGGACGCTAAATTAGACTACTATCAGCCTAGAGAACAAGCTGGATTTAGATCGGGATACAGCACTAACGACCACTTACTAGTGATAAACAATCTAATAGAGAAGTCTGCAGAATACAACATATCATTGGCACCGATATTTGTCAACTACGAGAAAGCATTCGATACCACAAGCCATCAGGAAATGTTAAAAATATTGACAGAATGTCGAGTAGACCATCGTGACACTAACATAATCAAATATATCTACCAAAATGCCACAGCTAGCAGACTACAGAATATCTGAACAGAAACAAATCATTTCTGTATACACCGAGGAGTACGGCAAGGAGACACCGTCTCTACAAAGCTATTCATGACGTTTTTAGAACATACTTGTAAGAAGGCACATCTGAACGATCATGGTATCAACATAAATGTAGAGAAGCTCAGTCGTTTGAGATTTGCAGATGACATCGCCCTTATAGCCGATCGTATGGATGATGCAATAATAATGTATGAAAAATTATATCTCGTTTCCTTGGAGGTCGGACTAAAGATTAATATGAACAAGACGCAAATAATGAGTAATCTGGTGCTAAATCGAAATATTGCTGTTGATGGAAGGTATATTGTGCAGACTACATCGTACAAGTACTAAGGACATGAAATTCGGTTGGGCAGAGATAACCAGACATGTAAGCTTCCACGTCGCATAGGATTAGCCTGGGCAGTGTTTGGTAAATTAGACCATGTATTTAAATCGGAAGACAAGGAGGAAGTCTCAGCCCAGTGCTATTCATAAATGTTATAGATGAGATAGTGAAAAAATGTAAGAAAACATTCAAGAAATACTGCATCGATTGGAACAGAATGCAAATAATAAACGCTGAGATGTGTATATTTACAGACGACATAGTATTAATTGCGGAAACAGCAGAAAAACTGAAATACAACTGAGAGAAATGGAACCTAGAAGCAAGCAAATACAACTTAAACTTAAACAAAGAGAAGACTCGGATAATGAAAATATCAAGGAAACAAGGGACGGAAGATCAAATAGAAGTAATGATAGACAAATACTTAAGAACAGTAAACAGCTTGGAAAACTATTCCAAGCACTAAATAGAGGATTTCTTAATAACAAAGAAATATCAACAAAGACCAAGATGACAATATACAAAACAATATATAGACCTACAGTGACATATGGAGCAGAAAATTATATATTAAACAAAAGACATTAGAGCAGAATTCAGGCAGCAGAGATGAAATACCTCAGAAGAACGATCGAAGTAAAAAGAACTGATATAATCAGAAATGAAGAAATAAGAGAAAGACTCAAAATCAAACCGATACTCGACTCAATCAAGGAGAAAAAATTGGCATGGTCCGGACATCTAACCCGGATGGACAATAATAGACAAGTAAAAAGAGTGTGGGACGCCAAACCAATAGGGAAGAACAGAAGAGGAAGTCCCATTAAAGAATGGAATAGTGACATCTCGCAGATACTGCAGAGTAAGGGTAAGACTTGGCAGGAACCAACACAGATGACATCCAATAGGAAGGAATGGAGAAAGTTCGTTAAGAGCAAGGACACATCAGAAGATTGTAAAATATTGTAATTTAATGAATTATATTATAAACGGCCCAACACCGAAAGGTACAAATGGGTCTACTGATTAGGTAAAAAATTTAAATCGGATCTACCCATATGCCTCAAAAGGAAAATCTTTGACCAATGTGTGTTATCTGTACTCACTTATGGAGCGGAAACATAATACTCACAAAAAAGGTTCTTCAAAAATCTTTTTGATTCGCGTGACTCGGAGGGCTATGGAGCGCCAGATGTTGGGTGTCTCTCTAAGAGACCGAATCTCAAACGAAGAAATACGTCGAATTGAACAGGACACGTCGCCAGATTATCAGACAACCGATGGACAAAACGTATTTTAGAGTGGAGATCAATACAAGGAGCAAACAAGACAGAGACAGATGGAAAGAGCTGAGGGAGACCTATGTTCAGCAGTGGACGCATACAGGTTGATAATGATGATGAGTCGCTTTAACTACCTGGCTCATTAGCGATATTAGTTATTACACTATACTAAAGTATATAAAGATTTATCGTTTAGAACTTTGATTAAGTTTTCTGTAGAATGGTGACTCGAACCCACTTTTGTTATAAGATTCCAGGTAACGTTCCGTGAATGTATTTCGAAAGACTGGGTGGAATTTGTTATTGGCGACTGAAGATGCGTACGAGAGGCATACATACTTCCTTCGTAGGGTAAGAGGTACTTCTTCTGTAATGCATTGGAGATTCTTAACTGGTATGATTCTAAATGCACCTGTGGCAATGCGAAGTATGTTGTTTCCATGTTAGTTTAAGGTGAAATACCATTACGAGAAAATTAATTTTGTCTATTTATTAATATATAATAACTGAGATTGTGACCGGCTCGACATACAGTTTTAAAAGTGTTTTTTGTTGCTGGTGCCTTCTTGAGAAAAGCATGGATCTTCTTTTTAGTAGGGAGCAGTGAATGTCTACTAACGTAAACCATATCTCTAGTTTTTTAAATGGATTATTGTAAGTGTTTTTAAATTATTCTTATATTCTTGCCCTTTGCAAATAAAACCAGATCGTCAGCATGTACTCTTCCCTTAGCTAGCGGGGAGCAGTGATCTAGTATATCGTTAATATCCAAGAGAAAAAGAGTTGGGAAAAAATAATCACAGAAGGAAACTACAACTGAAATCTTCAAAGTGTTATGTTGTTCACTCAAATACCTACAAACATGTTTGAAATGACCTAGTCAATATGTTACTGATTAGTACAATAGACGAATTAGCTATTTAACAGCGCACAGAGAGTCAACGTAATAACTTTTTAGGTTATGGTTAACTATTTTAAGTTATGGTTAAGTCTCAAGATTGTGGGACTTAACACACTGAGTCTTCCTATTTTTTAAATACTGTTTATTATAAAGAATGATATGTCCAAATTCAGGAATTAACACGCTTTACACAATAAGTATTGATTGTTTTTCAGTCATTGCAAAAATAAATATCTCAGTTTATGAATTGAATTGGACTTGACATATAATACACACATATAGATATCAAATTCCAACATGCAGTTACTGCACTGGCGAATTCGCCTATTTTTGGACTTAACTCGCTTTATGCACAGATATTATACAGTGCTTTGCAGATAAATCTATCCACCTTAAATAACTTTTAAATTTGTAATTTTTAGGAAAAGCGCAAAAACACGACAATTAATATTTGACGGGGGAGACATTATGTCATATTTAAACTTGCTGGGAAGGGCACCCTCTTACCCCTATCATCACTTAATTATTTTTAAATTACTTCTACCTTTTTTATTTGATATTTCGATTCTTCTTTTTATACTGATTTCAGAAATGTATAACACATGATGCTTAAAGTGATTAGTTTATGAGAAAAATAAATACAAATGCAAGAAAACTGGATTGGAAAAAAAAATTAGTTTTTTAACAATTTTATTACAAACATTTAGAGTGAACATTTCACTACCAAAAATTTTTACAATAATTGTTCAAAATGACTGCCATTTACTTCCCTACAATAGTATAATCCATTTTTAAATTCTTCTCTGGCATTGCTTAACACGTCTGAATTCAATTGTCGACATTCATCCTCTATTCTTTGTCGTAAATCATCTAGAGATTCTGGTTCAGTAGTATAAAATTTTGTTTTTAAATACCCCCCTAAGAAGAACTCTAGTGGTGTTAAATCCGGTAACCTAGGTGGCCAGTCCATCATCTATCCTCTTCTATCTATCCAACGAGCGGGAAAAGTTTCGTTTAAAAATTGTCGCACAGCTATATCAAAGTGTGGAGGAGCTCCATCATGTTGAAATACAACCAAATCTTCGGAAAGATTGTCAACATTTTCTACTATTGTTCTAATATGATTAACCACTTGCCTAACTAACTCAAAATACGATGCACCATTTAAGTTTCCAGTGATAAAGAAGGGTCCGATAATGTGATCACTTAGGATATACCACATCATAGGTTTAACCTTTGAGGATGCTGTGTGTAAAATTCACGCACAATATGTGGATAATTCTCAGCCCAGTATCAACAATTATGTCTGTTCACCAAACCTTCTTCTTCTTCTTCTTCTTCTACTTCTTGGAGATCTTTCGATCTGTTTAATTCTGAAGCTGCCTCTGGTTAATTTCCTGAGAGGTAGATTGCCAACTATCCCTCTATCTTTTAGGTCGTCTTCCGGGAGGTCTTGAACCGGGCGGGTTGTTTTCTAGGGCAATTTTTGGGAGTCTATTCTCATCCATTCGTCTTACATGACTGTACCACATCCTTTTACGCTGCCTTCCCCATCTTGCAATATCTTGAATTTTGCACTGCTCTATAACGTTTGTATTTCTCACCCTGTCTCTTCTTGTTTTGCCCACTATTGTTCTTAGGGTTTTCATCTCGGCAACCCTTAGCATCTGTTTCGTTTTGTTGGTATCTTCGCGCACTTCTATGCCATATGTCATGATCGGTCGCATGCAACTCTTGTAGATTCTAATTTTACTATCTGTGCGCATATACGGATTTGACCAGACTATCTCCCGCAGACATCCCGACAATGCGGATGCTTTGTTGATCTGACTCCTTAGGTCCTTTACTGGGTCGTGTCTGCTTGATATATGTATGCCCAGATATCTGAATTACATCACCTGTTCTATGGGGTTGTTCTCAACCACTAACTTACATCTGAGCGGATCTTTTGCTATTGTCATACATTTAGTTTTGTTGGTAGAAATGGTCATATTTAGTTGGCGGCTTATTTGAAAGAACTGAAAGAGCTGTCTCTAAAGATCATCTTCTGATTCGGCAATCATTGCTGCATCATCTGCGTAACACACCATAGCAATTCTTTTGTTGCCCATTCTGTATCCGAGATTGAGAGATGTTACTTTGTTTATAATTTTGCCCATGAGTAGGTTAAACAAGAAGGGGCTTAAACTGTCGCCTTGTCTAATTCCTCCCGGTGTTGGAATATTTTCAGTGAATTGGTCTCCTGCTCTAACTTTGGTTACATTGTTGTTATTTAGGTTATGGACTATCTTTGTTATGTTGGTCGGCGTTTTATTTTCTATTAATATATTTAGAATGTCTCCCAGACGAACCCTATCAAACGCCTTCGACAGATCAATGAAGCAAATATATGCTGGCATGCCGAACTCTATAGCTTTTTCTTTTATTTGATTTATTATGAATACTGCATCTGTTATAGACCGCCCTCTTGTAAAACCTTGTTGTTCTTCAGCATTAGTGATTTGCCTTTCCAATTTGTCCTTAAGAATACTTGTGAAAGTTTCATCGTTGTATTTAAGAGGGTTATTCCTCTGTAGTTTTGTGGGCAAGTTTTTTTCCTTTTTTAAATATGGAGATTGTGATGCTCTTATGCCATTCTTTTGGTGTTTCTGTATCGTTTAAGATTTTGTTAAATAGTTGTGACAGTTTACTTGCAAGTTCAGGGCCTCCATATTTTAAGAGTTCATTGGGTATACCATCTGTTCCAGGTGATTTTTTGTTTTTTAGCTTCCCGATCTTTGCTTCTACCTCTTCGTCATTGATTGTAGCACTTATATCTGCTTCGTATTCGTTTATATTCAGCGTTTCTTCAGCATCATATAGCTCCTTAAAATGATGTTGCCATGTCTCTATAGGTACTCGCTTGGTCTGCACGAACTCGTTAACTGTTTTTTTTTGTTCCGAGGCATTTTCCATACTTTCTTTTGGGCACCATATAGGTCGTAGTACATGTCGCTGGTGAATTTAGCCCAATGTTCTCTTTTGATTGATTTTATTCTTGCGTTTACTTCTTTCCTAATTGGACCTATTCTGCGAGATCTTCTTCCGATTGTGTGCTTTTATATCTCAGGTAGCATTTGCTTTTTAATTCAGAGAGTTCTTTTACCTCTTGACAAAACCACGGTTGGGTGTGGTTTATCGCCGTCGTGTTAATTTTCCGCTTTTCAATTGCTTCTTCTGCTGCTTGGTCGATGCATTTCCTGATTTTTTGCCAAATATCTTCTACTCCCCATTCGGGTTGTAACTCGATCTCTTTTAGTTTGCTGGTAATCCTGTTCTCATAAAGGAGTTTTGTACTCTCTGTTGCTAGCGACTTTATATTGTGTTTTTCGATGAGCATTGGGGGTTTTCTGTTTCGTTGCGGACGTTCTAGTAGCATCTTGCATAAGACAAGGTTGTGATCAGTCCCCAGGTTAGCAGATGTTAGGGCTCTGACATCAAGTACTTGTAACGGTGTTATCACTCGATTGAGTCTATAGTACATATAATGTATATAGCGTGCCATCAATATATATATATATATATATATATATATATATATATATATATATAGGGTATAGTAAAAAAACATGATATCAGGTCAGAAGTCAGCTCTAGATCATACTTTATATATTTTTTTGGATTATATGCAAAAAGTTTATTATTTTAAAAATTTAATGACTGACTGTAGATGCCTCACAGACGACGAGGAGATAAGCCGTCAATGGAGAAAGTATTTTGAGCAACTCTTAAGTACAGAAAAACCCACAACGACAGTACGAGTTAGCCGAACCTGAAATACCAGGGCCCACACTAGCTGAAGTAAAATCCGCAATTTCGTCCCTAAAAAACCATAAAGGCATAAAGCCCCAGGCCCAGACGGCATACAGGCAGAACTACTAAAAAAAGGGGGAGAAAAGCTCCACCTTGAGATATATCATCTTATAAGAGAACTCTGGGAAAGAGAAGAAATACCGAAACACTGGCATGAAAGCCATATAGTACCTATCCACAAGAAGGGAGACAAACACATATGTCGGAACTATAGAGGAATATCGTTAATCAATACAACGTACAAAATTATATCCATAATACTGTCTAGAAGGCTAACTCCATACGCAGAGGAAATAATAGGCGACTACCAAAGTGGATTCAGACCGGGAAGGTCGACCATAGACCAGATATTCGTCCTACGCCAGGTGTTAGAAAAAAACTGGGAATACAACCGCGATGTACACCAAATCTTCGTGGACTTTAAACAAGTTTAAGATTCTGTTAGCAGAGAAGCATTGTGGGAGACCATGGTAGAAATGGGAGTACCTGGAAAGTTGGTACGATTAGCACAGGTGAGCACAGAGAACGCTTCCACACGGATCAGAATTGGCAGCACCACGTTTGAGGAATTCCTCATTGACACCGGGCTTAGACAAGGAGATCCCTCGCCCCCCTGCTATTTAATTTTGCACTGGAACATGCGGTAAGGAAAGCTCAACCACAACTGACAAACGGATTTGCCG
Source organism: Diabrotica undecimpunctata (assembly GCF_040954645.1). NCBI lineage: Eukaryota > Metazoa > Arthropoda > Insecta > Coleoptera > Chrysomelidae > Diabrotica > Diabrotica undecimpunctata. The sequence goes on from NC_092811.1 coordinate 100,714,574, forward strand.
CCCAAGGATCAAAAATACTATTGGCGTTTGCGGATGACGTGGACACAATTGCACAATCCACCAGAGATGCAAAAGAAGTTTTCATCCTATTCGAAAACGGAGCCAAGGAAGTTGGTCTGAAAGTCAACGAGGACAAGACCAAGTACATGGTGGTTACGAAGAACCCAAGACCAATGGTTAGACAAAACGTAACAATCAATGAATACAACTTTGAAGACGTCAAAGAATTCAAGTACCTGGGAGCGATCATAACATCTGAAAATAAATATGAAAAGGACGTGGCAGCCAGCTTCACGTCCTCAAAAATACTCTCAAGACCAGCAAAAATAAGACTGTACAAGACAATAATCCGTCCCACAATAACGTATGGAAGCGAGACATGGACTCTGAACCAGCGGGAAACGACAAAATTACTGGTACTGGAAAGAAAGATACTGTGGACTATCTATGGGCCTTGCAGAGAAGAGACAACAGGAGAATGGATAAGAAGGCACAATGATGAACTCCAGACAGTATATGGAGATGAAAACATACTACGCTACATTAAAGCAATCTGAATAAGGCGGGCCACGTACTAAGATCGAGTGACGAAAGACTCCTGAACGCCACATTCTGGGAAAGGCCCGATGGCAGAAGGTCAGTTGGTCGCACAAGAAAGAGATGGAAGGACGCAGTAGCCAGTGATCTACGCAAAATGGGAATACAGCAATGGGAAATAGCTGCTCAGGACCGACAACAATGGAGGGAAATAGTAAACGCGGCCAAGACTCAGATAGAGTTGTAGAGTCAAATGATGATGATGACTGTAGATGACAGTTGATGACAGTTGATTGGATCCCCCCGACCGCATGCGACGGGCAAAGTTACTAATAATATATATTACAAATAATAACAAAATAAATAATATAATAATAGTAAGACATACTAGTAACTAGTTACAAATAATATAATATAATAATAGTAAGACATAAGTGAATTATCCCCTTAGAGGGAGTGTGAGCCGTATGGCTAAATCTGGTAAGAAATAATAATAAAAAACAATATCTACAAAACAACAAAGTGTCATATTCTGCATAAATGATGTCTTTATCATCTATATTATTTAGGTAGTTAGTGTAGATTCTATTAAATCCTGAATATTATTTATTGCATTTCTTTTCGTAATCCTCAAAATTTATACGCGTCTTAGCGCCATCCAAAAATAACACTTCCTGCTGATCAAAAATATAATAAATTCAAATAATACCTGCCTTCGGGTTACGCCATCAAGAGCGTACATAATTTATTTTGTTCATCCCGATGATCTGTCAGCAAGAATTAGAGTGTAAACAAATTCAAAAGTCGTGATGAAACTGTTGGAGAATGTACAAGGTACGAGGGTCCTTTGATAAGAAACAAAATAAATATATAAACATGGACATATGTTTTAGGATTATGGTAAGCCGAAATAAAAAATATTAATAAATTTTTTTAAATATTTTCAAAGTTTTATTCAAAGTAAAATTAATATAAATAAAATGGACTCTTATGGCACTGACAAAAGTTGAACCTTGAAACAAATACTGAGGTCCTAAGTTAAAAAGAAAAAGGAAGTGATGGGAGGAAATAAGTTTGTATTGTTCAAAGACATCATACAGAGTAAAATAGATGGAAAACGCAGTATTGTAAGAAAGAGCATCTACTGATTAGATAAACTGAGAAAATGTTATACCTATAAATTTGTTGACCTGTTCAGAGATGCAGTCTTGAAAATAACCGTGATGATTACCAACCTCCTTAAAGGAGATGGTCGCTAAAGAAAAAAAATGGGGTAAACACTAACATCAAGAAAACAAAAAAGGCGATTAGACTAAGGTGTAGAAAAATAACAGGACAATAGACTTGTTTAAACGTACAAAAAAATAGCAGCTAATGGAAATATATTCGCCAGAATAGTGTCAAATTTCGATGAAAGACGGCACTGCAAGAAGAAGGAGAAGAAAAAAACATTATTATAACAAAAGATCTTTTGCAGATATTCCAAATGTTCAATGCTATTTAAAATATATCTTGAAAACTCATCAAAAGCATAGAAAAAAATGCTAAGGAATTCTAAAGGAACGGGATTTCGAAGATAGGAAGGAAAGATAAAAAGGAATAGGAACGAACGGATAGGTTACATGATGAGAAATCTATAAGAATATACTAAAGCAGGCCTAGCGATTAACTGCACGAAAACACAATAATAGAAGAGAAGATATAAGTATGGTTTACATTAGCGTTTACATAACTCATACAGACGTAGACAACACAGTGGAGATACAAGAAATAAATGAAGAACAAAAAGTAGAACCCATAACAACAGAAGAACTAGGAAAGGCAATTGAAAGAGTTAAATTAGGCAAAGCACCAGGCAAGGATCATATCATCCCGGAAATGATAAAATTCATGGGAATACAGGGAGTGGACAGCATGAAAGAACTAATGAATGATATTATAAAGAGAGCAGAAATACCACAGGACTGGAAGAAAGACATTATACTACCAATACACAAAAAGGGCGACAAGAGAAACTGTAATAATTACCGAGGTATTACTATATCAAGTATTCCTGGGAAGGTATTCGCAAGAATAATAGAAACAAGAATAAAAACCCAAATAGAACCAACTATGGAAGATACACAATGTGGATTCAGGAAGGACAGAAGCACGCAAGACCACATATTCACAATAAGACAAGTAAGTGAGAAAGTAATCAATAAAAATAGAGAAATACATATATGCTTTATTGATCTGGAAAAGGCGTTTGACAGAATACAAAGAAATGACGTATGGAGGACAATAAAGGAAAGAGGAGTTGACAGGATAACAATTGATGTAATAAAGGATATGTACAATAATAATACAAATACGGTGAGAACCAACAACGAGCAATCCGAAGAATTTACTACAAGTCAAGTCGTCAAACAGGGATGCGTGTCGAGCCCACTGCTGTTCTCAGTGGTACTGGATGAAGCAATAAAGAAAGCCAAGAGAAGAATGAGAAAAGTAACATTAGGATACTGGCAAATGAAACAGACTTAACTATCAGAGCTTCTATTTGCAGACGACATGGTTTTGATAGCAGAAAAGAGAGAAGACCTACAGAACAACCTTGAAATCCTCGAAGAAGAACTGTTAAACATAAATATGAAAATAAATACAGAGAAAACAAAAACAATGATAATTTCAAATAAGAGAAAGACACACGCAATACAATTAAACGGAAAACAACAACAAGTGGAACATTTTAAATACCTAGGAGTAATAATTGAATCAAACGGTAAACCAGACATGGAAATAAATGAGAGAATGGGACGAACAAGAAGCTTATTTAACACTATGAAAATAACATTTTTGGGGAAAAAAGAAATACCGGAGAAGGTAAAAACGGTAGTCGTTAAATCAGTAGTTAGACCTACAATCATGTATAATAGCGAGTAATGGACATTGACTGGGAGACAAAAATCTCAAGTCAATGCTATGGAAATGACGTTCCTGAGGAAAATACCAACAATCCGACAAAACCTAAAACTAGAACCAATAAACGAAAAAATAGTAGAGGGGCAACTAAGATTGGTTCGGGCACGTGTGTAGAATGTCGAATGAAAGATTAACAAAACGAGTGTTTGAAACGAGAGTGCAAGGGAAAAACAAACGAGGAAGACCAAGAGTTAGGTGGGTAGATGAAATCAGAAAAGAAGTTGAGAAAAAAGGATTGACGTGGGAAAGTGCACGAAATCTAACACAAGACCGAAAAGAATGGAGACAACAGTGCAAAACTTAACTTCACCAGCCTTACACCTAACGGTAGAAAGGCTTAGGACTAAGTAAGTAAGTAGTAAGTACATTAGCGAAAAAATTGACTTAAGAAAATATGTATATTCAGACTAATAAGAAAAATACAAAAAACATTGGAACATGAAACGTGAGGACGCTGCTGTAAACAGGAAAGAGGAAGAACTAGCGACACAGTTAAAACAACATTGCAGGAATTCAGGTAACCAGATGAGGGGGATATGGAAAAATCAAAAAGGAAAATTATACAGTATGGTATGCAGGCGAAGAAAAACAGGGATATGGAGGAACGGTATTTATGGTGATAGGGAAAATGAGACATAAAGTTATGGAATTTACACCCATACATGAAAGAATATAATACATAAAAGTACCCAGCAAACCAAACAAGTTGTCCATAATATATGTCTATGCACACTCAGAAAACAGTGATGACTTGATAAAACAATAGTTCTATGAAACACCAGAAGAAAACGCCGAGAAAATCCCGGAAGAAGATATACTAATCATTATAGGAGATTTCAACGCTCAAATAGGAAAACAAATTGCTTCAGAGAGGTTGCAGGTGGAAAATCAATGCATAACACAACAAACAATAACGAAGAAAGATTATGTAATTTAGCAGCGGCATTAAACATGAACATAAGTAGCACGAGACATAAACGCAAAACATACACTAAATAACATGAATGAGACCAGGACGTCTGGAAGGAAATCTAATAGACTATGTACTGAGTATAAAGATATACTGACAATCGTTAAATGACGTTAGATCTTACAGAGGGACATCGATTCGGACCATATACTAGTGATTACAAAATGTAAAATATAAACAACGAAGAATGAAAGACGAAAAACACAGAGAAGATGAGACGTAGATAAATTGAAAGAGACAGAAGTAAAAAAGAAGATTTGTAAAAAAAGTAAATGCAGAGATGCAGTTCAAAGATTAAGAAATGGTGAAACAGTTGAGAAAAAGTCAAACAAGGAATAAACAAAGCAGTAGAGAATGTGGTTGGTAAAATGCAAAATGAAGGAGGAAATAATTGATTTAACGATGAATTCAAATTAACAGTTGAAGAAAATAATAAAACAAGAATAAAATGGTTAAGCACAAGCAAAGAAGAGGAACGAGAAAAATATTAAATAGAAAGATTAAAGGCAAAAGTCAAAGAAATTGAATAAATCGAAAAAAAAATCAAAAAGTAGAAGAAATTTTTAATGAGACTAAATTGGAAAATAAAACACACAACTCAAAACCATTCTTCCAATACTTAAAACTAGGTAACCGAAAAAGCGACAGAACAAAATAAAGAAGAAGAAGAATTGACTTATACAGGAAAGATAAAATATGCAAACTAAAAAAGGGGGAAAATAGCGGGAGAAGACGGAATATGTACAGAACTTATAAAATACGCTGCGGAGGCAGTATACAGAAAGTTTTATGAACTGATACAGAATATAAGGAGTAAAGAAATAATGCCCGAAAATGAAAGAAGGGAATTATAGTGACAATCTCAAAACAACAAGACCATAGAATATATGTGAAAACTACCGAACAATTAATTTACTGAATGTAACATATATAAAGAAATGACTGGTTTACTTAGAGACAAAACTAACAATATACAGAGAACAAAGCATTACTAGTACGGTTTCAGAAAAGGAAGATCCACAATAGATGCAATACATACGCTAAAACAAGTGATAGAGAAAACATACGAGTACGACGGAGAAACACATATACTTTTCCTAGACTTTAAACAGGTGTTTGACAAACTAAACAGAAGAACAATGATCCAAGACTTACCAAGAGAGTAGAATACCAAATAAAATTATAAGAATAATAGAAATGACAATGCGAGATTCACAAGCAACAATAGACACCGGAAGAGGAAGAACAGAAATAATAAAAATAAAATATGGAGTAAGACAAGAAGATGCGCTCTCAACGGTACTTCTTATTCTGTCACTAGACAAGATCATCAAAAAGATGTCAAACGCAGGAACTATAAACAAGAATGCAGTACAAATAATAGGATATGCAGACGATATAACCATAGTAGCAACAGACAAAATAGGCAGTAAAGAAAACGTTTCAAAAAAACTGAGAGGACTGAAAATAAAAAAAAAATAAAACAAAATACATGAACTTACGCAAGAAAAAGATATGAGTTTTCATAACATCTAAAAAACCCTACACATTGTTTTTTGAACTGATGATGCTTTTAAAAATAAAAGCGAAACGTATTCGAATAGATCAATAAAGTAGTTGACGACTTTCATTTGCCAATTATTGACCGATTAAACTTCTGCTATTCAACCATTGAATATATTTTAAATATATATATATATATATATATATATATATATATATATATATATATATATATATATAAATATATATATATATATATATATATATGTATATATATATATTTATATATATATATATATTTATATATATATATTTATATATATATATATATATATATATTTATATATATATATATATATTTATATATATATATATATATATATATATATATATATATATATATATATATATATATATATATATATATATATATATGAAAATTACTGAGTTCTCGGGAACAACCGCGTTGAGAATTTAAAACTCGACGTTTCGGCACCCATTTTGGAGCCATTATCAAGAGTGATACGGTTCGGTTCGAGTTCGGGGTCTCAATCTGTCTACTCCCCTCACTCGAGACGTACCAGTATCGTGTTCTATATTGCAAGAACTGTCTCTCGGCACTGAGGTCTCAATCTGCCTACTCCTCAGTGTCGAGTGACAACCGGTCTTACCCTGTGTCTTCTTAACATGCCATACACCAAACTGCGTAGACGACTATCTCATTACTAGAATTCTGTTCTTGGCGGCGTGACACAGCTCGCCTGTATTGTGTATTCCTGTCCATTCTTTAATATTCCTTAACCAGGATAATTGTTTGCGGCCGGCTCCTCTCCTACCTTCGATCTTCCCTTGTAGGATCTTACGTGTGTCTTATGTGTTTTCAAGCTGTTAGGCCGTTTTTCGATTTCGATAGCTTTACGAATGATTCTCGCTTTTAAGGAGCGGATGGGAGCGATGGTTTTTGCTTTTTCGAAATCTATTTTGTGGTCTGTCTGAATATGATGTTGGGCTAGGGCTGAAGTGGTATCGGAATGTTTGACTGATAGAGAATGTTCGTAAATACGGTTATGGATTCGTCGGTTTGTCTGTCCTACGTATGTACGTGGGCAACTGGAACAAGGTATCTCGTAGACACCATGGTCTTCATTGGGGATTTGGTCTTTTACGGATCTGACGAGATTGGACAATTTGGAGTGAGTGGTGAAGATGGTTTTGATATTAAGAGGGATAAGAGTTCTACTTGATCTTTACCATGGGGCCAAATGACAAAGGTGTCATCAATGCCCAGTCACATCATCACTCCGCCCAACTTAATTCAGTCATCAACACTCTTATTTCCCGTTCCATAAGACTTAGCGACAACAATCACAGGTCATCCGAAATCAATTCAATAAGACAAACACTCCTACAAAACGGCTACCACAAAACCCAAATCAATAGAAGCATTCAAAAACTTCTAAACCCCATTCCATCCAAAAAAGAAACCTTGCCGCCGGATCAACCCAAAATCTTTTTACCTTTCATTAAAGGTGTCACTGACAAGATCAGTAGAACTCTTATCCCTCTTAATATCAAAACCATCTTCACCACTCACTCCATATTGTCTAATCTCGTCAGATCCGTAAAAGACCAAATCCCCAATGAAGACCATGGTGTCTACGAGATACCTTGTTCCAGTTGCCCACGCACATACGTAGGACAGACAAACCGACGAATCCATAACCGTATTAACGAACATTCTCTATCAGTCAAATATTCCGATACCACTTCAGCCCTAGCCCAACATAATATTCAGACAGGCCACAAAATAGATTTCGAAAAAGCAAAAACCATCGCTCCCATCCGCTCCTTAAAAGCGAGAATCATTCGTGAAGCTATCGAAATCGAAAAACGGCCTAACAGCTTGAAAACACGCGCGATGACGCGAAACGATTGCCGGCAACATGGCGACCCCTGCTTCAGCGACCTCCCGCCCACACCGCTCAGGCCACGTCAGTTCAGACCACGTCAGCGCATACCGTTCCCGCGCATACAGCGAGTATAAAAGCAGCCACACAGGGTAAGATCCTACAAGGGAAGATCGAATGTAGGGGAGGAGCCGGCCGCAAACAATTATCCTGGTTAAGGAATATTAAAGAATGGACAGGAATACACAATACAGGCGAGCTGTGTCACGCCGCCAAGAACAGAATTCTAGTAATGAGATAGTCGTCTACGCAGTTTGGTGTATGGCATGTTAAGAAGACACAGGGTAAGACCGGTTGTCACTCGACACTGAGGAGTAGGCAGATTGAGACCTCAGTGCCGAGAGACAGTTCTTGCAATATAGAACACGATACTGGTACGTCTCGAGTGAGGGGAGTAGACAGATTGAGACCCCGAACTCGAACCGAACCGTATCACTCTTGATAATGGCTCCAAAATGGGTGCCGAAACGTCGAGTTTTTAATTCTCAACGCGGTTCTTCCCGAGAACTCAGTAATTTTCATTTATCTGACCTCGGAAACTTATCCGAACATATATATATATATATATATATATATATATATATATATATATATATATATATATATATATATATATATATATATATATATAGGAGAGAGTATAAATGAAAAAAGTTAAGTGTGAAAAGGCAATAAAAACTGTAATATCCTTGAACTATACATACCATACAATCCTTGTATATTCCGGCCTAATAATTTTCGTAGAAAAGTATCCACTAATTGTAGTTCACATATACATTTATATAACTGATGTCAGGTAATATCGACTCACGACGTTGATGAACATCTGTTATAATTTTAAATACCTCCGTACATGGTAGTTTGAACTTTTTAAGCGCCATAAAAAATGCCCACCTTACACCTCAAGGCAGTAAAAACATCATAATATGCATTGTAGAAAATGTAAAAATTCTAATCTTATATTACTCCATCTGTCCAGCAATATCTGATCGATATTGATTTTTTTCCTACTAAGAAATAATAATTGTAATGGAAATTGTATTTAAACATAAAAATTTTTATGTATAAGTAATTCTCAAAATTAATCTAGTACAAAAACATAAAATAAAAGTGTTTTTATTAAAAATTAATTACAAATATACTTTCTTCGGACGTATTTAACAATTTTGAATTGAATTAATTATATTTTGGACATATTGAAATATTGCTGCAAAGATCCTACTACCGAATGATTCGGTTACCGAACTGTTTATCTTGACATTCGCCTATACGAATCAACAGCACACTTTGCTTTAATTGTAAGGAATGATCTACACGAATCTTTACGAATAAATACATTGTATAATGAGGTACGACCCAGATCATGAGAATGATTCCATTAAGATATATCAAGAATAAAATGTACGTAATAATGCCAAGTGACATTTACATTGATGGCTTCAGAGATAATATACGTACATTATACAAAATATTCACCTCCAGTTTTCGATAAAGTTATTAGAGGCGAGTTATTTAAGATTATGTTTGTGCCAGTATATTATGGAGAACATTTGCTAGGCTAACTCCAACGACACGGAACACTGGAGAATAGGACTATCCTTTTTTTTAAGTGTTTGTATTTCACTACCAATTTTATCAATACTTACTTTCCATGTTCGGCACACCAACAACTTAAATCCTATATTTTCAATGGTTAGCCACATATATATGACCCTATCAATCTCTGAGCTGCCACAGCTGTATCAACAGCGTAAATAAATTGGTTGGTTTGTTGATTTATGGGTTGATTGTTGGTGTATATGTTGTATAGAATCGGCGGGAGGACACTTCCCTGTGGGAGACCATTTTTTTTTTAAAAAATTTTTTTCAATAAAATCCTTTATAAAAAGGTATATAATATTTTTTTATATACCTTTTTATAAAGGATTTTATTGAAATTTTTTTTTTAATATATGGTATACAGCCAACTACAGGAACTTAGTTTCCTTGTGGATTTTAATTTGACGGTATGGTCAACTTGGCTCCTCAGTACATGCGCTTAGCCACTAAAAGATGCACTTTGAAGCTGGATATTTGGTTCATCTCCCAATGTATAAATAACCAGGTCTTCCCTACTTTTTGTAAGATAAAAACTCCAGGAAATGTTCCAGTCAACCTAAAGAACACCTTCCAACGGAAAATTCTGAAAAAGGAGATTTTTTTTATATCCCTTTTTATAAAGGATTTTATTAAAAAAATTTTTTTTAATATATGGTATACAGCCAACTACAGGAACTTAGTTTCCTTGTGGATTTTTTTTGGTCTTACCAACTGTCCCTACACTGGATTATTAAGTAGAAGCGTCTGATTTTATCATTCTTATGAGTCGGAAAACAGTTTTGTATGTAGAGTTTTGCTAGCAGCCGTTAATGTTTAACTGTGTCGTTGGCTCCAGTTAGGTCTATGAACGCTACATTTGTTATTTCTTTCCGTTCACAATATTCTTCAATGTGTTGGGTAAGGTTAAGTGTTTGGATGCAGCAGGACTTTCCAGGTCTAAACCCTTCATATCGTTCTTTTCGGAATCCGGACACCGGATCCTTCTCTGATTTTAAGAGGGCTATCACTTTGACTTTCCTCCAGATTTTGGAAATTTGTAATGTACAGATGCACCAATTCATCATTTTTACAAGCCACTCCATAATTATTCGTCCATATCTCTTAATTTTTTCTGTTCTTATTTCGTCCAAACCAGTCGTTTTATTATCTTTCATTTGGTGGATTTTTATCTTCTACAGACAAAAAGTCATTTACCTATGACATCCCTTCTTTCGTCGATATTTCGTTGGACTCTCAACTTGTTCTTCCTTGATGTAGACCTACCGTTTGTCAGGAGACGGCAGGCTATCTGATCAGGTGTGACTTTTGTCAGGTTGTGTGGGTGCCATGGCGAAGGAATCGTTGCCAAGATTCCGAATCAATCTTCAAGTGCGTCTACTATTTTGTTTATGTCCAGACTTGTCATCCGTTTGCACCAAATCATGTCCCTTCTGTTAACGTATATCACATGTAGCACGTATTACCTATCCTGTTTTGGTGCTTTCAAAAAACGACCATCCTCATACAGCTTCTCATATCTTTTAAGAAGAGGTTTAGATTCTTCATGTATGTATTCGTTTCGGCAACATCTAGAAATACGCTTTCGTGATATTTGTTTTACGATTTGTACAAAGATTGTATGGCCCAGAACACGGTTTCAGGTGGGAAACTTCTTGATTCATGTCTTCAGAGATATTTCCCATTTGCTTTTTTGAAGTTGAACTGTCTCTTGAAAGGAACAATTTCGTATCTGATTGCAACGTTAGAAAGGCAAGTTATTAGTCTGTATTGTGTTTTTGGCAGGGGACTCCCAACGATCTTTGTCACCTGATATCTATGCCTATTACTAGAGTTGCTAAAACATAATGTCTTGGTTGTAACCTATGCGTCATCTTGCGCTATTGAAAGACGCAGGATGTTTTGGGTCATAAATAAGTTTTAAGTTCATGCTTTTCGCCCATTTTTCTAGTTCTTCGCCATTGGAATCCGTCTTGTTATAATGCCACGCGACACTGTGTAGTTAAGGTCATGAATGCATTGAAGTCATGATTTGAATTTTATAGGCTATAAATGAAAGTTCTTCGAAAGAAAAGTCAGCGTTTTGCGGTTTGTAGATGGAAGTTACCGTGCAGGAGTTTAACTCCACAGTCAGGATCTCAATGTCATCAAGGTTTGTTAAAGATGTGGAGGCTACGTCGATATTTGATCTGAAGAAGACTGCGCTACCACACCGATGATATGGTCTCTTTAATATCAGCTTCATACTCCCAATCTTTGTAGTATCTCGATGGGTTTCTTGAACTAGCACGACATCAACACCGTGGTCTCAGTACAAATTAGATCTAATAGGCTTTCAATATTAATTCAAGTAGTAATTAAGTATGGCCTTAATAAATACCGTTTTAATTTCGTTTGAATCTGTGTTAGTGCACCGGTGTTGAAAGAATGAGCCGACATTATTCGTTTCCAGGGGACGTCCGATTGTTTCCACTAGTGATCATAATCTTCGTGGAGGCACCTTTCATTATTCTATATATATATATATATATATATATATATATATATATATATATATATATATATATATATATATATATGTATATTGATTTATAGTATCAGCAATCGGTCAGGAAATAAAACTCTATTTGTTCAGTCTCAATATTTCAATATATATCATATATATATATATATATATATATATATATATATATATATATGTATATATATATATATACGATATATATCATATATATATATATATGTTTTGTCACTATTTTTCCGGGTTTGACTCCGCGTTGTAAAATGCTGGTTTTCTTGAAAACCATTGTTTTGGCGACGTTTCGGCAAGGTCTCACTTGCCATTCTCAAGCCTGGTGGATCTACTTCTCGTCGTTACTCGGTTAGTACTGGTCGAGTAACGACGAGAAGTAGATCCACCAGGCTTGAGAATGGCAAGTGAGACCTTGCCGAAACGTCGCCAAAACAATGGTTTTCAAGAAAACCAGCATTTTACAACGCGGAGTCAAACCCGGAAAAATAGTGACAACACATATAGCTCCCGCGGAAACCTCAAAACAAACATTTAGTAACTTCATTAATAGTGTTAAAGTTCCGAATAACTATATAAGTACTAATTAGTTTAGATGTTGTGTCACTATTTACCACTAGATGCTATTCATCAACAGCATCAAAAATAACTGGAACAGCATCTCTCTGCATACCAAAATCAGTTTAGATGATTTCTTAAGAATTTTAACATTCATTTTTGACTCTAACATTTTTTTGTTTAATGGTAATTTTTTTAAACAAATTTTTGGCACTCCAACGGGCAGCAAAATATCCCCCATACTATGTAACTTTGTATTGGATGAACTTATAAGAACATGTAAGGAAAAGATACCTTTTCACATACCTTTTATCAAACGATATGTAGATGATTTGATCTTATCGGTCCCTGAAAACAAAGTAACTGATGTTCTAAACACTTTTAACGCCCAGTGTGAACACTTAAAGTTTACGGTTGAGAGAGAAGCTGATAATATGATCCCGTTTTTAGACATGCTTATACATCGTGGCAGTGATGGCATGCTAAGGACGGAGTGGTATCGTAAACCTTGTTTTAGCAACCGTTTCATAAACTTTTATTCTCAACATCCATCTAAGATGAAAACAAATTTGGTTTTGGCCCTTAAAACTAGGGTTATCAACTTATCACACATCGAGTTCAGGGACAAGGGACTAAAAAAGTTGAGATCTATACTACAAGAGAACTCCTATCCTACAGGGCTTTTGAATAAACTCATTTTTGGTTCTCCTTTTCCTTTGCAATTTTCTGACAACCAAAATTTTCATAATAATGAGGTGAATGAGGTCCGACAACTGACACAGACATTGACACAGAACACATCAGAGCTACCACAATCTAAAATAACGTATGGTTGCCTACCCTATATTCCAGTTCTCACACCTAAGCTATTGAACATTTTCAAAAATGTTAGTGGCTTAAAAATTGCAACTAAGAATGTGAAAACGGTATCTAAGTTGTACACAAAGACAAAGGATCCTTTCACAATACAGGAGTCATCGAATGTTGTTTATTCTATACCGTGTGCCAACTGTAAAAACGTGTATATCGGAGAATCATCTCGTAATTTTCACAATAGAGTAATATCACATCGCAGCGACATAAAAACCAAAAAGATAAACGCATGTGCGCTCAGAGAACATGCATTAACTTTAAAACATGAATTTAATTTCGAAGATTCCTGTAATCTGGCAAAAATAAAATAAAGATTTACTTTTACATATACACACCGTAATACACCTGCATACAAAACATGTTGCATACTATCAAGACAGGTTTAATATACTACTTCCATTAATATAATAGCAAGAACTCCTAATTACTTTTTAATCACACTATTTTTGTTTTTTTTTATCTGTTCTCTATGGATTAGTCAAAACACACCATGAAAAGATGTCACTAACAAAATTTTAACTTTTCAACTAAATTTTAAAATGTATATTGTCCATTATTTTAAATGTTATATTTTATATGTGTATTATATTTTATATAAAACTAAACTTCAAACGCTGAATTCAGAAATAAAACTCCGAGACTTAATATCAACGCAGAATGTGAGTATCTACTGCTCCGATAAAAATGGAGTGTCTATTTTAAAAATAAATTCGAAATATTTTTAAGAAATGAAATTGAATTTGACGACAAATTTAGTATGTTACATTAATTGTAACAGTGGTTTTTTGTTGAATTGTTGTTTTATATTGCTAACTTGTAAATTGGGGTTGAGCCCTTTTGTGTCGTAGTCGCTTAGAATATTTACTTCAGACAAGTACGTTTAGTTATTTTTTTAAGTTACGTTGAATTTACCAGTATTGACCTACCAACAAATCATTTACTCCTCAACATTTGATTTCGAATTATATCACATTGATCGAGAAGTCCGGAGATAGGGCATCCCAACTATATAATGGTAGAGTAACGAAGAAGAGTTAATAATACATTAATATTCCACAAAATACCATTTATTATTATTTTTAAAATTGTGTTTAAAACATTATACATTGTTATGTACAATGGCAATATAATTAAATTAAGTTCCTTCAACTTCTTTTTCTGGAAAATCCCAATATTGTCTCTCTGCTTTAGCTGTTAGACAATAAACTGCGGAAAGGACCACTGACGTGGCCAATATAATCCACATACATAATCTCCATTCTTCCAATGTCTCATTTTTTGCTATAGCTCCAACCATAAAAGGTCCAATAATACCGGTGAACGATCCTAGACCGTTAACAATTGCCATTATGGTACCTACGGTAAAAAACAAGATAACTATAAATGATTAATCAATTAATTCCATTATTTAGTAGTCGCATGGGATAAGATTAAAAGAAATTTTAAAACCATTGAAAAATGTTTTTCAACTACCTATTATCTATTCATAATGTGAAAAATTTGATTAAGAATATTGCCTTATCTGCGTCTATCTTCGAATATATCTTAGCTATAGTATGTTGGTTTTTTCCTTATCAACAAAAAGATTGAATTCAGAATTCAGCGTATTGGTAGATTATCATCATTATCATCAATCAGCCATCGCGTCCACTGCTGGACATAGGCCTCCCTCAGTTCTTTCCAGTGTTCTCTACACTGGGCGGTTGTAGCCATTTTCCCGTTACACGTTTTATATAATCGGTTCATCTAGTCGGTGGTCGTCCTCGACTTCTTTTATAGTTTCTGGGCCTCCATTCCATAATACGTCTTGTCCACCGTCCATCTTGTGTTCTGGCTAAGTGCCCTGCCCAGTTCCACTTAAGCGTCGTGGTTCTTTCGATGACGTCTTGAACTCCTGATCTTTGCCTGATTAGTTGGTTTGTTATGTGGTTATGTGATCTTGAAGGCTCACGTTCAGCATTGCACGTTTCATGATTCATTGTGTAACTCTGAGTTTATTCGCAGATTTTTGCGTGAGTGTTAAAGTCTCTGCTCCATAAGTTTGTACAGGCAAAACACATTGGTTATAAACCTTTCGCTTGAGACACATGAGAATTGAACTTTTTAGAATACGGCTTGATTTGCCAAATGCTGCCCATGTCAGGCCTATTCGCCTCTGTATTTCATGTGTTTGATTGTCTCTGCTGACTTTTAAGCGAATGTATCATAGAAACTGTACCCTGTAAGTTATCTGCGATTAATATAACATCATCTGCAAACTTTAGATGATTTAATCTTTCTCCATCTATATTGATGCCCATATCTTGCCATTGAGTGTTCTTAAATATTGACCCTAGAGCTGCCGTGAACAATTTTGGTGAAATATTGTCGCCTTGTCTAACTCTTCGACCTAAGCTGAATTTTTCTGTGTCTTCGTGTAGTCGTATACTTGATGTAGCGTTCTCGTAGATGTTTTTGATTAGTGTCGTATACCTGTAATCTATTCGGCTTTGATTTAGGGCTTCCAGTACTGTTTCAAACTCTAGAGAATCAAAAGCCTTCTCGTAATCGACAAATGCAAGAACCAGTAGTATGTTGTACTCGATGCACTTTTCTATTAAGATCTTTATGGTATGCAAATGGTCAAGCCCAAGAAACTGCCTGTTTCCTTGGCTAATAGAAATCAAGTTTAGGTGTTAGTCTCTTTGTTAAGATTTTGATAAAGAGTTTGTACATATGTATCAAGAGGCTGATGGGTCTATAATTTTCTAATATAGTAATATCGCCTTTTTTGTGTAACTAGACTATCACTGCATTGTTCCAGTCTTTTGGAATCGTATCCGCATGTAAGCATTTATTAAACAGTTCGCTTACTGATTTTAATAGAATTTCTCCTCCTGCTTTTATTGCCTCAATAACGAGTCCATCATCATCAGGCGATCGATGGTTCTTCATTTCCTTTAAAGCTGCTCTTACTTCTGACACAGTAATGGGTAAAAGTATTTCCGATCCCTGATTTATGAGAGTCTTGATTCGTGTCGGGAAATTGTCTTGTGGTCTTTGGCTGGTATAGAGGTCTTTATAAAACTCTCTGGTTATTTTCAGAATGTTTTGTTTATCTGTTGTTGCCTTTCCTTCTTTCACTCTCAGCTTGTATATTTCTTTTTTACTTTGTGTGGGTTTTCTTCTCATTATCTTTAAACCTTTGTTCTCTTCTACTATTTGAGTAATTACATTAGTATTATATCTTCTTACATATTCTATAATTTCCGCTGAAATTCTTTTATTTGGTTTTCTATATTCTTCTTTGTTTCCCTTTTCGTTCTCGCTTAGGTTTCGTCGTATTTCCATGAGAGCTTTTGTATCTTTGCTAATCTTTTCACTTTTGGTGTTATTTTTCTTGCAAAATTTGAGTTGTGCTTTTCTAACCGAGTCTTGTGATTGTGATCGTCGATACTAAGGAGGTTTGGGATTATTACTCTGTAAAGTTTCGGCTATATTTTTTATGTATGTTTCTGGCTGATTTGGTGAATTCCAAACTATGCGTTTGCAACTGTTTAACATCTTTTTGTAGGTTTATCATTACTCTAGCTCTTACTGGTCTGTGGTCGCTTCGTACTTATAGTTTATTGAGTACAGTGGCATCTTGAATAATTTGCTTTTTGTCTGTTATTATATAGTCATATTCGCTCTTAGTTCTTCCGCCTGGACTAGCCCACGTCCATTTTCTATTCTGTTTCTTCTTAAAAAAGGTGTTCAGTGCATACAGTTTGTGTTGGAGTAGAAAGTTGGTAAGCATTTTGCCTCTTTCGTTTCTTACTCCGATTCCAAAATCTCCGATTGCCACTTCTTGTTCTTCCTTTTTTCTTCTGAGTTTCCCGTTAAAATCTCCCATTATCAGATTGTAATTAGCCGGTTCCTGCTTTTTTGCTCTTTCAATTTCCTCATAGAAGGCTTCAGAAATTTCATCTTCGTAATAGCTGGTGGGAGCGTATACCTGGATTATTTTCAGATTGTATCTCTTATTTAGTCTTAGATTTATATACATAACTCTTAGGGAGATGCAGTCAATGCTCTGTATATTTTTCTGTAATTTTTTGTGTACTAATAAACCTATTCCTCCAGTTGTCGATTCTGCTTCCCTTTTATAGTGGAATATATTGCCTGATTTTAGTTTGACCTGATCTTCACCTCTTCTTTTGACTTCGCTAATTCCTATAATCCCATTTCAAATGTTCAAGTTCTTCCTTAAGTTCTTTTCATCCTTAGAAAAGGTTCTTACATGATACGTAATTATGTGCAGCGTTCGTCGTTCTTGGTAGCCTCCTACAACCCGGGGATTCTTCGCACCCTCTGCCCGCTGTCCCTGAGCCCTACCGCTACCTTGATTGGAAACTAGCGAGCTGCCGGGGACTGAGGGCCGTTTTCTTGAATGCCTGTTCATGCTGAGGGGGTTTTGGCATTTTAAACATCACGCTTGCCAGGCGGTTTGGTGAGTTGGTTTGGGAAATTGGTAGGATAGTAGGTATTGGGTAGGAATGGGGTTAGGACATGATTTCTCCACAGGAGTTGAGAGATAATCAAGACTCGCGTAGGGCAGGGTCGCATCCCTGAAGTAAGTCTATTCTCCACTGGGATTGTGGAAGAGTACCTACCCGCTACCGCTAGTATCGCTATCTATCCACCGCTCTCTATCTACCGCTCTCTATCTACCGCTATCTATCTACCTTACTGGTAGATAGATAGATTTAATGAGGTGGCCTTTGGCGTATTCCACTGCAACCTTTTCAGATCTATTGTGGTCCTATAATTCTAGATTACAGATTCTGATTGTAGAAAATTAATTGTGTTTTCTACAATAAATGTTAAATAAATAAACGATAATAATTATTATTTTCACTAATATATCTTACTAAATTATAGACTATACGATCAGCACGACATTCCTTCTTCGTGCCGTTTCGGATCTTCTGCGCCTGTCAGTTTTTTACAATTCCACTGTTAAAACCAACTACCCTTAACGCACTTCGTTTATGTCTTTTCAAATAGAAGTCAAACTTCGCAAGTCAAACTTCCTTTTCAGCTTCTCAACTAGAGGCAAGTAATATTTCATCTCACGCTTCTTAAATAGAAGTAGTTTTTAAGTATAACTTATTTTATTAAATAGTTAACTATATTAAATTCAGTGTCTGTGCATCTAATATGTAAGTACCTGAAATTATTCTTTCATACAGAAGAAAATCGACAGTTTTTGTGTCATCACTTTATTAATGCCGGTCCTACAAATTACAGAGTTGCCGGATATACAACAAACTATAAATTTGTTTGCTCTATAAGTTGCATTTAATTAGTTTTAAGAACAATTAAGCGGAACCGTTGTGAATTTTATGAACATTTATGTTTTTATTGTCATTAAAAAGGGCAATTTTTATTTTCAATTTGACTATTCACTACATTATTACTAATCCGCAATTTTGCGACCTATTGTTCGCTGGCCCTTCAAGGTTAATATTTATTTTTTATCTACCAAATGTAGGAAAGTGAGACTATAATTTTTTAAATATTGACTTTTTAAATCATCGAAACAGCTACCTCATTCTTTCCCCTACACTGATCCTTTTTAAAAGGTCTCAGAATGTATAAAATGTGCTCTGCTATATACTATGGCTTTGACTGTGTTCCTGTCTTTGCTTAGTTTAGTTTTGCTTTACATTTTGGTGAAAGTTCAATAATGAACTGTTTCGCCTGTCTTTGTCCTGGTTAAATCGTCCACCGTTCCAGAGATTTGTGTGCCACCAACTTTCTTGTAGCTGTTCTTGTTACTGCCTTTGCAACGCCGCAAAAGTGTTTCGGTCCAATGAATTATATTAATGAGCTTTGTTTGGCCATTTCATCTGCTTTTTCATTGCCCTTATGACACTCGTGTCCAGGTACCCAGGCTACCGTAACCTTGCTGTGGTCTCTTAGTTAATTTAGGGCACCCACACAATCCCATACTAGCTTAGAATTGACCTTTGCAGAATTTAGTGTCTTTGGCGCTGCCTGGCAATTTGTAAAGATGGCAATTGAACGGTGCGTTTTCTTGTGAACAAAGCAAGCAATTACCGGGTAATTGCTTGCTTTGTTCCTAATATACCGGCTTCTATACTCTCAGACGTTTTTGAGCCACTCAGTGTACCAGGCAGTTTCTGTTTGCATGGATTCACTTTCCTTCCAGTCTTCCCTGCCTGGTATATTAATTTTGAATTTAGCATTCAATTCAATTTAAAGCACAGACATGCTAGCCTTTGTGTGTTACTTAGCAGCCTTATTGCTCCTACTTGCTGCCTCTTTGTCCACCACGTCACAGACTCTTAGGTTATCATTGGTCTAATATCCCTTGTGTATAACCAAAGGCTCATTTTGGGGTTAAGTCCCCAATTTTTTACCACACAATGGAATCGCTGTTCCTCCCAGCACTGGTGGTTTGAGGCCTTGTAATGCTCTCTTTTTTGCGAAGTTGATGATTTACGTTTTTTGAGCATTGACTGCCAGTCTCTCTTGTTTACACCAAATATCAACTATATTTAGCGCTACTTGCATTCCCAGACTTATTCATACTCATACTTATTCAGATACAACCTGGGCAAATCTTCCCCTGAAGACGATTGCAATATTGTCAGCATATCCTAGACAGTAAAAGTCATTTGTGGACCGATTTTTGAGAATATCATCTACCAAGGTAGAAGTAATAGAACTCCTCCTTGTGGTCAGCGTTTACATGCTCTTGCTTTGCTGGTTCCTTGATCCAGAGTGGATATTACTATCCTATTCTCCAGGGTTGCTCTTATTCATCTGCCTAATACGCAGGTGTACCGTATTGGTAACACAACTAATATTTTACATAGAATATATTATGGCCAATTGATATTTTCTTTCTTTCAGCCCTGAAAAAGTGAATAAATATTCACGAAAATGTTATGCCGAACAATTGATACACATTGAGATTTTTATTGCAGATTCATCCAATATTTAAAAGTCTACTTTATAACTAACTGTAAAGATTAACCTTTTCTTCTTAATATATTATGTATATGTATATATGTTCGTAAGGAAAGCTTACCTCCGTAATGAATAGTAATATCATTGACATTGACCTTCATGCCAGAAAAAAAGGGTCCAACCAGGAAGAACGATATTGAAACTAACACCTGGGCTGCCCATCGGTTACATCCAACGTATACCATAAGAACTAGCAATAAAGACGGTACTATACAAGCAAACGCAGTGTATAACTTTCTAGCAGTTAATAAACTCAGCCAATTTCTATTAGTCACAAAATCCGCTACGTAGGCGAAGAATATGTTCGCCACCCACAGGGCTAGGAAAGGTAAAGCGGTGGTGTTGGCGTTGGATTTAACGTTCATCTTCAAAATTTCTTTTAGATATTTCGGTAAATCGGTTAGAAGTGTAAAGAAGATGAAGTTATGACTAAGCTGGCCAGCTAGTAGTCCCCAAACCTACAAAAATATTAAAAAATGAACACTTTTCCAAAAAACTTCTTGTTAAAAACAACGAAAATGTGATAAATTCTTTTATAAAGGTAAAAAGTTTAAAATGTAAATTTACGTAATATTTATTATTTATTTTTAAACGAGCCTTATATATATATATATATATATATATATATATATATATATATATATATATATATATATATATATATATATATATATATCCATATTAGAATTAGAATAAAATGAAGTGAAGTAGAATAAATTAGAGTAAAATAAAATTACAATAAAATAAAATAGATTACAATAAAGTAAAATAATACATAATAAAATTAATTACAATAAAACAGAATAGAGTATTTTATTCTAATGTCTGTCTTTAATTTTATTTTTTTATTTTAGTTTATTATCCATAGTTTTTTATGTAGCTTAATATATCTTTGAAAGAAAATTTATGACGCACCATTAATATTTTACAGGAGGTTTAAGGAACAATTTTTTAGTTGAAGAGACAAGCTTGTTGACATTTTCGTAAGTTCTTTATATTTTCGGCCACGCGCTCATTATGGACAAAGCATGTGAGATGGATGCGGTTGGGATAGAATAACTGATATATCTGATCTAAAGTTTCACACTACAAAGAAGCAACTTTCCATAACTTTGACTGTATCTCTTTATTTACGTCAAAAAACTGAACCATAAAAGAAACGAGTTTTACAGCCTTGTGATTTCTTGCATAAGTTGAAATATCAAATAAATGGGATCTATCCATCTCTTCAATACTAGCTAATAAGCTGAATAGAGCTAATTGACGTTTCAATTTCCACTTCGGAAATCGTTCTCAAGATACAATAGAGCTAAATCAACAGGTTTCAGAGCTGACTGCTTTGTTCTGGCAAAGCTAAACTTATATGCAATTTCAAAGTCACTAAACATAATGCTGTTTAACTAACTAATAAAGTCATTTGACCGGAACCTGTGGTGGTGCTTGATCTTATGGAAGGCCTGAGTTAGCTCAGCAGATCTAACTTTTTTTATTGATTTGATATTTGACATTTTGGCTTACTGGTTCTGGGGGCACTCATTCTGTCCGTATTTTTCACTGATGTGATGTGTTGTCTTATATCTGACCGTCCATCACCATGAGGAATACTTAAAACAGTATTACAAACGGTGCACTTTGCTTCATTGTCATAGTGTCCCTTTTTAATGTTCTTCCATTCTTTGGAGTACTCCTCCTAATGGGTCCTATTCACATGCGGATCTGTCCGGCAGATATGTCCGACGGACAGATTCTCCGGACAGATCCGCATGTGTGTATCCATGTGTACGTCGTATATGTCTCGCAACCTGTCTGTGGTTCAAGACGACGAACACAAAGAGCGAGCCAGACATATATGCTTCTTCTTCTTCTTTTTATGTAGACATGACTCTGTCTGTTTTTCAATGTGCCTCCAGTAAGTTGTCGTTCCATCGTTTTCGGGGTCTTTCTACTGACCGTCTTCCTATTGGGGAACCGTCTCTTGTCGTCTTTACTACTTTATTTGTTGTCATTCGGCTTTATGATCGTTCCATTCTACTCTTCTATTTCTTACCCAGTTCTTGATGTTCTCCACCTTGCATTTACGTCGTATATCTGTACTTCTGTCTCTGTCCCTTAGTGTCTTACCATAAACTTTTCTAAGTGTTTTCATCCCTGCTGTTTCTAACATCCTTTTGGTCCTCTCTGTGTCAGGTAGAGTTTCTGCCGCGTATGTCATTATTGGTCTGATGACTGTTTTTCTAAAGTCTGCCTTTCATTTCTTTCCCGATATTTTTATTTCTCCATATTGTTTCATTCAGGCAGCCTGAGGTTCTGTTTGCTCTATTCACTTGATCTTCCACTTCAGTTTCGAGCTTTCCGTAGCTAGATAATGTGATGCCTAGATATTTAAACTTTGTTCTAATATCTGACTTTCTGCTCCAATTTACATCTTAATAAATTTGCTGTTGTAACCATGCATTTTGTCTTTTTTGGGTAAAGCATGTTAAATTTTCTGGCGGCTATATTAAATTGGTGCAGCATACGTTGTAAATCGTCTTCACTTTGAGAGAGTACTGCGTCGTCTGCATAGCAGATTATTTTTAAGCTGTTTTTTAGAAAAACATATATGCATGTGTGAATATTTTCGAAGATTTGTTTGCCGAACGAAGAGTATGTATAAATTTGTATTCTAACCACGGTAGTAAATGCATGTAGAATATAAAAAGTAAAGAATATTGTAACCATGCCGTAAAACATGTAAAAATGCTAAGAAATTTGCCCAGATGCAGATCTTCTATCATATATAACTATCGTCAAATAAAATGTGAAGAGGGATATGAGATGTGTACCAAACAAACACTTGTAACAAAACAAACACAGGCAGCCACACTGACAGGTCTGAGCCCGGTTGGATAGCCGCCTGCAGAATGAGCGAGTTCAACTGCCGACGAGAGAAGAATGTGGCAATGGGAAAATTTAACTGTCGTGAAGAGGGGTGACAAAAGTGTATCATCAACCCAACGTAAATACGGGACATTTAGGTGGCCCGAGAGACTTTTTCGGGACTCCAGGTACCATCGTAATAAAATGGGAAAATCCAGTTTTTACAGGACGTTTTGGTCACCCTACTTTAATCGCCACTTAAGTCTATGCACGTGCGGAGATGAATATCTATGCCTATCCACATGAGAGACAATTAAGGAACTTTGAATATTGTTTTAAGTACAGCTGGTTCCTAAAAAAACTGATACGACTCTTAGCAAGATTTGATCATTTTGAGCAGTGTATTTGATTGGTCTGACATTATATTATATTTATTATGACATACAAATAATAAAATAAACAAACAAAATTAAACAATTGATTACATATATGTTAATTCATAAATTGTAATAATTATTGAGGTCTAAATTTTGATATTATTTTGAATTCCTGCATTTTATAAATAGTACACTCGCAATCATAAAATCCGGGTCATCTTAAAAATTTCAAGTTTCTTGAATATTTTTGCCTCTGGTGCAGTAATAACCTTTTTTTGGCTAATGTATTGTTTACTTATCATCAATGTTTGTTTTGAAAGAAAAAAAAATGGTTTTTTATTGTTTTTATTGAAAAAAAACAGAAAACAAATCAAATTGTTCAATTACCAATATCGTGTATTGCCTCCCCTTGCTCTAATAACCTCTTGCAGACGACGGGACATACTCTCAATTTTTCTCCGGATTACATGTTGTGGTATGATATTCCACTCTCTCACTAACAGATCCTTAAGCTTCTGTGCGTTGTTAGGAGGAGGTGTATGGGTTTGAATACGTTTTTTCAAATCGTCCCAGAGATGTTCGATGGGATTCAGGTCCGGAGACCTAGCTGGCCAGGGTACCCTCGTAATTCCAACTTCGTCCAAGTATTACATACTTATCCTGGCAACGTGCGGTAGCACGTTGTCCTGCATAAAAACGGCGTTTTCTCCAAGCCCTGCCATGTTGGGCATAACATGTTCTTCCGGAATCTCCGTAATGTACCTTCGTGCAGTTAGGGACCCATTTTCGATGAAGGGTAATTCTGTGTAGAAGTCGGAAGATATACCTCCCCAAGCCATGACCGAGCCTCCACCAAATGGCATTCTTGGAGCAATGCAAGCTTGTGAAAATCGTTCACCGGTTCTCCTCCAAACTCTTACACGTCCATCGGATCCAGTTAGGCAGAAACGAAATTCATCTGTGAATAACACTTTGCTACAATCGTTAATTCCCCAATGCGCGTATTGTCGAGCAAAAGCTAGTCGTGCAACTCGCGGCACCCGGCGAAGTGGCGGTCCTCTAGTCATTACCCGAGAAGATAGTCAAGAAAAAGTTCCTCTAGACGATTTTGATGCATAACCGCAGTTGAGGTCCGGTTTCGTAAAGCCTGAAACACAAGGAAACGGTCATCTAGTGCCTTGGTCGTTCTTCTTCGTCCAGAGCCAGGTCGCCTGGTTAGCAAACTTGCCTCCTGAAAGCGTTGAAGCACTAGTTGAACCGTAGAAAGGCTTACGCCAACATTTCTTGCGACTTGCCGTTGGATGTGACCGTCTTCCACAAGTGCAACAATTTGTACCGTTTCAACAACAGTCAAAGGCATTTTTGTCAAAAAATAAATAATGGCACTAATAAACACTAATGGTGGCAATAATAAACGTTTGTCCGTTGCATTTGAACAGAAAGTCGAAGTACAAACGAGACATTTAAAACAAGCGGAGTTACAGGTAGCGTTCATTTTGGGAAGTGTGCACTTTACCGCGAAATCGGCACTATTGGAATTCTTTGTTACAAAGGAAACCGCAACAATTCTCAGAAACATGCATTAGTTTGTATTTGTGTTATTATTATTTACGAAAAAAGCTCGTTAAAAATGAAATATCGGTGATTTTCAAGGTGACCCGGATTTTATGATCGCGAGTGTATATACCTAAATGATAGTTTTTACATAAAATAGGGTTGTTATTATTATTTTTATTATTAATAAAGAATAAAACAAACGACTTAACTCAACAATATATTAAAGCAAAAATTGTAACCAAATTAAAAGATAACTGGGCAGTATCAGAAGCAGCAAAACATTTTAACATAAGCAGAACCACAGTTTTTCTATTAATAAAAAATGGAGGGAACAAGAAACTCTCGAAAGAAAGCGAGGGTCAGGAAGACCAAAACTATACTAAATTTATGTATGTAAAAATAAAATTAATATTTTGTAATATCTCCATCAGCATTGATAACAGTTTGTAGTCTTGGGTTCATCTACGTGAAAGTAAATTGTCTTCTTCAGAGAGCTCTTTCTAAACCTGTTGTACGCCGTGCCACAGCTTTTCAGCATTTTGAGGTATAAAATTACGCCGATACAACCGTTTTCTAATTACCCCCCACACATTCTCGAGGTATAGCACCTTCTCGACACCATAGCTGGACCATGGCAAGGGTTCGATGTTGTTATTCTGGAGCACTGGTTTATTATATTTGCAGTGTGAACGGGATAATTATCTTGCTGGAGGATACAATTATTTTCTGGATACAACTGTTCTAAATTGGAAAACATGATGTTTTCTAGAATATTCAGATAAATCTGCCCAACAAACCTGCCATAAATACGCCATACCATTCCCATCCCTCTAGATGAAATCCATCCCCATACATTGGCGCTAAAATGACCAGCTGCTCGATATCTATCAACATATAGAGGATTAAATCTACTATTATCTGGTCTATACACGCCAATTTTGCTCTTTTTAGAAGATTGAAAAATTTTCTCATCTGTAAATATTACCCTGTCCCAAAAATCTTAATTTTGTAGCTGATGGTTCGGTACCTTAGACGCGATGTTTTAATTCTGCGTCAAGTTGTTGTCTTTCTTGCCGGAAACTGTGATATAATTCTTGCAGTTTTCGCATCTTCAAAAGGATTCTATTCTAATCTCTCCAAAAGCGTACGAACTTCATGAGCGGTAGATATTTTTATTATTATTAAATATTGTTGTTCTGCTTACGTTAAAATTGTTCGCTACGGCAGATAATAACCAACCATCTTCTAATTGCGTTACAATTATTGCTTTTAGTTCTTTGCTAGCATGTGGAGCAATTTTTTGAGGTTGAACAGAATAAGTTATCTGACAAATTTTAAGATTTGGCAGTGACAATGACAGTATGTAAAGAATAAGTAATTATCCTTCGAAATACACTGCTCAATTTTCTACAAAATTCGCTTTAAGAGTCGTATCAGTTCTTTTAGGCACGAGCTGTACAATTAGGGCAAAGCTTGCTAGCTGTTTTTGCAAATATAATTACTAATATGTGCCAAAAATAAGCATTATATTCGGTTCTGTCGATGACCGTAAAAACATGTAAATGAATATGCACGTATACATTTGTATAATATTCTAAAATCTATTGATCGTCATATTTTGGACATATAGAGTTTAGGAATGTACTATCTTAAGAAAGACCCACATTTATTATTATAATTTCAAAGCAAAGAGTTCTAGATACAGTTTTGAAATTTTGATCACTTGATTTACTATATAAGCCCTTTTTTATCCAAATTATATGAAGATGTATAAAAATTTAGTTCGATAGAATCGTATCATTTATATACGTTAGAAGATGTCCAATAATTCCTATCCTTGTGGCCGTATTGATAAAATGGATGTAAATATTAGGGCTGTAAGATTTCCATAGACTTTATACTTACAGGCAAGGAGGTACAAATAGACTTCCAAGGTACCTTAAACTTCGTTTTTTGCTCCACTTCGGTAACCAGATAATTCTTCTCTTCTTCGGTGATAAAAGGATGTGTAGTAGGCCTTGAAAATACATATACGTAATAAAAGAAGCACCATACTAAGGCACATATTCCCCAAACATAAAATGGAACTACCCAACTTTTGGCTCCTGTTATCATCATCCCTAAAAATAAAATCAAGGTAAGACACACTTTTAAACTAGATTATGAAATTCAAAAGATATATTATCAGTTTATTTTGTTAAATTAGCAATAAATTACTTTTGTAGCTGTTAAATGATTTTTTAATTTGACGATACTTATAAGTACAACTATATAATGTAAGTAATTATACCTGTCAGGATACTGCCAGTGACAGTTCCCATGTTTGAACCTCCAAAGGCAATTCCTCCCAAAAAGCCCCTTTGATGTTTTGGTATCCAACACTGTATAAAAGTAGAAATAGTTGGTAACATTGGACCTTGAGCAAATCCTAATATAATTCTCAATATGATTGCTCCATAGGAGCTGCCATATTGGATGGCCAGAGGAGTCAAGATGGACACTACTGAAGACACTATCATGCAGGTACCCATTACATGTCTGGCTCCAAATTTATCTGCCAACCATCCTCCTGGGATGTGACTTATAAAGTAACTAGAAAAACAAAAATGTTATATAGTATTATTTACAAATTATTCCGTAAAGGAAGGCGATAAGCAACGTGAATCAGTTCTTTTTAGTGTGTTGTAAGTGTATCGTGGTTCAGGCAGGAATTGATTAACACAGTGTTGCCATATATGACAAATAAACAGAAATACGAAATATTGAATAACTTTCCTGAAATAAAATCCATTTTATGTATGTTTGTATGCGAAAGTACTGTTTATATAAACTCGTATAAAACAATATTTAGTTTAGTTTAGTTTACAAAGTTTACAAACTAAATATTGTCCGACAAGCAAAAAAGATGAAAAACTGAGTCAACCCACGAAAACCCTTATAGAACTAAGGCGACAAATGAAAGGTGATAACACTACAATCAAAGAAGCGATAAATCAAATAAATAAGACGATCACAAAGGCAATAAGAAAAGACATAAGAAACTACAATGTAGAAAAAACAAAACAGGCAATAGAGCAAAATAAGAACATGAAAGTTTTGAAGAGGAGCGTACAAAAGGGGAAAATAGAAATTAACCAACTGAGAAACAGCACCGGAGAAGAAACAACGAACAGAGATAAAATATTAAGAATAGTCGAAGAGTTCTACACAGAGTTATATAGATCAAGAAAAAAAGATAACAATACGGAACCTCCAATTACACTAAAAACTGGGGTATTAAACCAAGGATCAGATTTAA
Source organism: Diabrotica undecimpunctata (assembly GCF_040954645.1). Taxonomy (NCBI): domain Eukaryota; kingdom Metazoa; phylum Arthropoda; class Insecta; order Coleoptera; family Chrysomelidae; genus Diabrotica; species Diabrotica undecimpunctata. The sequence goes on from NC_092811.1 coordinate 100,743,183, forward strand.
TGCCCGATATAACAAAATCAGAAATCAAAGAAGCCCTGAAGAAAATGAAAAATAATCGAACCCCGGGTGAAGATGGAATAGTATCAGAAGCACTAAAAATTGGAGGGGATGTATTACTTGAAAAAATTAAACAACTTTTCAATATCTGCCTTCACAGCGCCAATATTCCAACAGACTGGAACAACGCTACTATGATTCTATTACATAAAGCAGGAGATAAAGCAAATTTAGAGAATTACAGACCGATTATCCTCCTCAGCCATATATATATATATATAAGTTGTTTACGCGAATACTAGTTAAGAGAATGGAAAGAAAATTAGAGACTTATCAACCAAGGGAACAGGCAGGATTCCGAAAAAGTTACGGAACAAATGACCATCTACAAAGTATAAAAACCCTAATAGAGAAAGCAGTGGAATACAATAAACCTCTAGTTCTAATATTTATCGATTTTCACAAAGCCTTTGACACAGTTGAGCTAAGCAAAATATTACAGGCGCTTAAAGAATGCAGGCTAGATTATAGATATACTAAATTATTATACAAAATATACCTGCAGGCAACAACCACTGTCAGATTACATACTAACAGTAATCGCATAAAAATAGAACGGGGGGTTAGACAAGGAGACCCAATGTCACCTAAACTTTTTAATACGGTGCTAGAACATGCTTTTAAGAATTTGGATTGGATGACAAAGGGAATAAAAATAGATGGAGAATATCTAAACAACTTACGTTTCGCCGATGATATACTTATAATAGCTGAAGATCTAGGTATGGCAAGAGAGATGGTACAGGAACTCGTTGTGGCTACAGAAAGTGTAGGTTTAAATATAAATATCTCGAAAACAAAAATCATGACCAATTTGGTACCCAACCAGAACATCAGTATTGGTGGAAAAGAAATAGAACTCGTAGATAGATATAAATACCTGGGACATGAAATTATGATTGGCAGGGATAACCAGACTCATGAACTGAAGAGAAGAATCGGCCTTGGGTGGGCAGCATTTGGAAAACTGAGAGAAACTTTTAAAAGTGAGCTGCCCACATGCCTAAAGAGAAAGGTATTTGATCAGTGCGTCCTCCCAGTCTTGACATACGGAGCAGAAACACTTACCTTAACAAAAGCAGCAGCTACCAAACTGAAAGTCACGCAGAGAAGAATGGAGCCGTCCATGTTAGGAATAACTCTGCGAGACAGAATAACCAACGAAGACATCAGGAGAAGAACCGGAGTGACTGACATCATCGATAAGATAGCCAGACTAAAATGGAGATGGGCAGGACACATAGCCAGAATGACAGATGGGCGATGGACAAAGAGGTTATTGGAATGGAGGCCAAGGGAAGACAAGAGAAGCGTCGGTCGACCACCTACAAGATGGACTGACGATTTAAGAAGACTCAATAAAAACTGGATGAGAGCGGCGCAAGATAGACGGGGTTGGAAACACGAAGAAGAGGCCTATGTTCAGCAGTGGACTCTTGAGGCTGGATGATGATGATGATAAAACAATAACTTATTAAAACACAGGTGTGCGTGTAATTATTTAGACGTGGACTGTAATACAATTAATTATAACAATAAATGTATCAATTTTAAACAGAACGAAGAACGCATTGTAGTTATATTCTTTGTAGATGATACAGATGCTGTAAACTGCAAATTTAATATATATATATATATATATATATATATATATATATATATATATATATATATATATATAATATATATATATATATATGTATATATATATATATATATATATATATATATATATATATATATATATATATATATATATGAATACAAAGATGAATTAAACACATTTAAAGAGACTAGTGAGGGTCCAGATAATATCCCAATGGTCTTTCTTAAACATTCACTTGAGAATGCACACAATCATCCACTGAATATATTTAATATTATTTGGACAGAAATTTCCAACGGCGTGGAGAGAATCTACTTTAAAACAAATGGACAATAATCAAATGTGATAATACAAACAGAGAAATTAACATGAACGAAGAATATCTGCCAGTACTGGTACCTTCCTTATTAAATTTAACTTAAATTAATATTTAAATTTTTTTTTATATTCCAATTTACTTATGAAAATCTTTTTGGTAAGTCCAAGGGTTTGTATCTCTTAAGTCTTCTCACTTCCTTGCTGTTGTTCAGTAGGTTTGCCGCACTAGAATTTGGGTGAATTTCTAACTGCTTTAAATGGCTTGTTTATTTCTTAGCGCACAACACTCACTGAGAGATCACGATGTATGACTTTATTAGGGACGCTATGGGACGAAGAATTGGTAATAAACTAATGGGTCTGTATGAAGTTACGGATTCTAAACTCTTGCCTATTTTATAGATTAGAGAGGATGGCATTTTGTGGTAATTGACATAAGACGAATCCAGTAACCAACTAATAACCAGAAGCTTTCTTTTTATTAGTATTAAGTACTGCGTCAATGATTTCGTTTTTTTTCTAAAAGATTTAATAGACAGACTGTCCATACCAGATAGACTTTTGTTATGGACAGTCCAAATATCTATGAATATTTTTCTCTTTCTTTGGTTGTAACTCACTGGGAAATGGAGTAAAGGTAGTTTTTAAGTGTTCGAGAAATATATTTGCTTTTTCGTTATCAGTGCGTTCCCAATGTTCATTACTCGCTTTGATAGGTTATGGTCGTAAAAATTTTCTGGTAGCCTTCCAAAGGGTGTAATCTGTGGCTTCTAATGGCGATAAATCTCTCAGATATTATGCAGTTGATGTATTTTTAGACCATTTAGCATTTTATACCTTGGAAGGTCCTCAGGGACTCCTTGTTAGGCTTATTATTGGTTGGTGAGGTGGATTCCCAGCAAGCTTTCTGAATACATGTGATGAGATGATCCACAGCGGTGTCTAGATCACCTTCTGTCTTTGGATATTAGTTTATGTTTAAGTTATTAGTAATGGTTTCTTTAAACAAAGTCCAATAGGTTTTTGATGAATAAAGCGTAGGAGGTCTAGGTAAATAAATTATTTCAGAAGTCAGGGTGAGAACTATTAGCGAGTGATATGTAGTTCACCTGTAGAATAACTCTTGAGGTTATTAATATTAATTGCCTGAAGTAGTTGTTTGCTACGTGGGTTCATCAATCTAGAGGCCTAAAAGGATGTTTCGCATTGTGATCACCACCGGCTAGAAACCTTGAGCCAAGTGATTAAAAATTCAGAAAATTGATTTGTTTTTATTTTATGATGGGAGGGCAGTATAATGATGATATAGTGATTCACCCACTCCAGCCTTTAATTACTATGTTTGTGGCTGTGTCTAATGTTTGAAATGTTTCTAATTTTATGACTATGTCCTTCGATTTCTGATGTTAGCGTAGGTATATCAATCGAATAGTGCACATTTTTCAGGACTACTTTATAACTATGCTCTTGCTTGGGTTAATAAGTGTGGAATTTAACTTTTGTCTTTGTTAATATTTTTATTAAAGTTAAAACTTTAATTTAATTATTTACAATTAGTTTACAACTATAGCCATCTTTAGCAACAGAGTTTATTACGGTTGCACATTGATTCACATCTAATACATTGGGAACAAATTGGTGGGGGTTTATAGTCTGCGTCATTACTTTTTTGCTGGTCTGTTCGGTTTCCAAGTTCTCTTCGTTAAGTGCTTGGAATCGGTTATGAAGATTTGTTTTCAGAACGAAATCAGATAATGTTTTTTGACGTAAGTTTTTTATTGAATGTTCTGGACTTCGTTTTCTTCCGGGTTTGGGCTGTGTGCCATTGCGTTTCATCATCGGTTGTTTCCCCTCTTTCTTCATTGTTGCAATCACTGTATCTGAGAATTTTGCGATGATCTATGTGATAAGAATAATAAGATGTACTGCATGCAAACTATTAGAAAAAAATGGTCAACCGTCGTCTCCTTTGAACACTTAAAGATCGAAATACTATAATTACAAAACAAAGTGGTTTTCGACAAAATAGATCAACTCTAGACAATATTATAGACCTAGAAAACAATGCACATAAAGGCCCCTTCCTTTATCAAAAATATATTGCAATATTCTAGTGAAAGAGACTAAGATAATGCCTGGCGCCACCGTATCGTCAAATTACTGTATGATTATGAAATTGAAGGACACTGCCTTGCTATTATAAAAAACTTACATAAAGGTATATACAAGGCCGAGTTAATGATAACTTGTCGTCAAAAGTGTAATTAGAAAATGGGATTCCTCAGGTATCTGTTATAAGTCCTATGCTATTTATAATTGCCATAAATGATATTATACGAAATCTAAAACTCCCACTTAAAAGCCAATTATATGCTGACTATCTCGTTATATTCTATCAAAACAAAAACTTAACCAAACTCTCACAACTTGTACAGAATTTCTTGTTAAATATTGAAAAATGGTCACAGGAAACTGGATTCATCTTTTTAATAACTAAAACTAAATATATAGTATTCTCTAAAACAAAGTCAGTACACCAATTTCATTACATCTATACAAACAAACATTACAACAACAAGATTCACTGAAATTGCTGGGAGTCACTTTTGACAAAAAGTTGAATTGGAAAGAAAATATTAATAAGCTAACTTGTAAATGTTATAAAAGATTAAATTTACTAAAAATTTTAGCACACAAAAATTGGGGTTCAGGCAGGAATACATTGTTAATGAGATACAGAACTATTATAAGATCCCAGTTAGACTACGCGGCTATAGCTTATACTTCAGCATAATATGTTTGGGAACCTTTTGTACAACACAAATTGAAAGTTTACTTTAACGAAGCTAATGAATTCTCGTTAAATGATAAAAGAGCTTCTCTTAGTCTAAAGTATGCAACAAAAATTAAGCATAATCCAAGAAATCCTGTCCATAGAAATACTTTTACTGATATTTTCCCATGCCTCACAGCAAATCCCCGTTCTGCTAAATCTTTCTATAAAAGAATAAAAGACCATTTGCATCGATTTGACATTGTCATATCTCAATGTCTTGCTTACGCATGATCATAATCCACCTTGAAATAACCGTATACCATCATATAACTTTAAACTTACGTCATTTGCCAAAAGCGCCACTAATCATGATTTAATTATTTCACATTTAGAAAAATCCTTAGTCGCTATAAAAATCATGCCAGATATACACTGATGGTTCAAAACCAATTGAAAGTGTGGAAGCATCTGTAGTAACTCTAGAGAAGGTCCTTAAATTTAAACTACCTAATGTTCGTACTATCTATACTCTATACAGTCGAACTGTATGCTCTCTATCGTGCGATAGAACTAACCAATCTGACAAAAAACTGCAAATATATTATCTTAACACTCAGTACCATACAAAGCATCTGGCAACTCTTTACACAAAACCCGCTTTAAAAAAAATTACTTTTTAAATTATTTTACTAAAAACTGTCCTTTATCAGGCTCATATGAATCATAATGAGATACATTTCATCTGGATTCCATCCCATATAGAAATAAAAGGCAACGAAATTGCAGACTATAGTGCTAAAGACGAGATAGTGAGTGATGTTTCAGAATTTGTAAACACATCGGTATCAACGGATGTGTAAAATTCAAAGTTAAACCAAGTAAAACTCCACATAGCGGCGTAGAGACATGGAATGTGTTACCTACCTCGAGGAGCAAAGAAATAATAATAACGCATCTTATACTCATACTAGGTTAACGCATGATTACTTAATTAAAAAGTGCAAATCCAAGCGGTGTGACATTTGGAATACCACACTAACAATAAAACACATACTATATGAATGTCACCTATATAATTAAAAATCAACGAAGTAACAAGATACCAGCACCACCTTTAGAAGCTCTAGGTACAGACTGTAATTTCAACAATATTCTAAATTTCTTGAAAGACATTAATCCATCAAATTTAATAAACTTATATGTAATCTATTAATTTGCCACTATTGGCCATTTGGTCGATACGATTATCTAAATAAAAAAAAGTTCTATTTGGTCAGTGTTATTACATAGCACCGCGACATGATCTCTGAAGGTTTATACAATTAATCATCTCGAGGCGTTTGAGATGTGATTGCATTGAAGAATGCTCCGAATACCCTCAACAGCTATGCAGACCAACGCAGCTGTGTTAAATATAGCAAATGCCGTTTTATTATTTGTCTTGTGTGTAGTTTGGGTTTATTTTTTAAGTCTTTTGGTTGGTGTCTCATTGGAAGTTCCCCATCTCCCAAGGCAAATGTCTATCTCCGCCACTGTGTTGAACAAATATTTCGATTAGCTAAAGACCTAGAACAACTAACCAATGTAATTCCCAACGTTAGAAGGATGTAATACGGCTCCGAAAAATATTAAAAAAACAATTTAATTTAAATAGAATTATCTATAAAAAAAAGTAAATAGCACAATTATTAAAAAAAAAAGATAAGTTAAAAGACATCACAAAGAAAGTGACAAATAGGCAAGGCAATGAAGCATTAAGTCTACCAATTTTACGCAGCTAGATTTATTTATTTATCGTATACTTGACACATTTACATTTAAATTTACATATATTTTGTATAAAACATAATACATATGTTTACAGACGAACATCTAACTTATTCAAATCTATCGACCAGAGTCCAGAGTCTATCGACTCTGAAGTCGACATTAGGAAATCCTCTGGCCTGCCAGAATAGGATCTTGTGGGACACTGTTCTATAATGTGACAGGTGGTTTGTGGTTGTCCGCAGTCACAGAGTGGCGATGGTCGTTTGCCCCATTTGTGCATCATGTAACCGCATCTGCCGTGTTGGGTTCTCATTCAGTTCAGCATAGTCCATATGTAAGTCAAAACCTGGTGGTTTTTGTGTGATGCAGGGTAAGCTGCTATTTTGTTGTTCCATCTATTCTCGAGTCCAAGTGGTTGTTAAGTTGAACTCATTTTCCACAGCAGTTTGTGCTGTCGTCTATTGGCGGCGTATAGATGGTTACCGTTAGCAGCATCTATATCTTGATGGATTGGCAGGATCTCGTTACTAAGTATCTTTCTGTACTCACAGTGAGATAGTGTATGCGCCCTAGTTTGGGTGGTGGAGTGTGGCTCAGTACTGGGAGCCATTGCGTAGAGGTGGATTTGATAACGCCAGCAATATTTCTCATTGTATTGTTCAATTGGGTAACTACTTTGTGTATATGTGGGCTGTTAAGCCAGGCTGAAGAGCAGTATTCCGCGGTTAGGAAGACAAGGCCCAGGGCAGATGATCGCAAGGTGGAAACCGATGCTCCTGGATTTAAGTTTTTCCGCTGTTTTTGACAGATGTTCCTTGAAAGATAGGGTTCTGTCAATAGTCACCCCAAGGTACTTTGGTATTTCATTGTAGGCGAGTGTCGTGTTTTCGAATTGGATGTTGAGTGTTCTTCCTGCAAGCTTGTTATTTAGGTGGAAAATGGAAACCTCTGTTTTGGTAGCGTTTGGTTGGACCACCATTTACGGAAATACTTTCCCACTGTGTGTAAGTCCGCAGTGAGGATTTCTTCTGTTTCTTCAAATGACTTACACCTTGTTGCAAGGACCCAGTCATCGACGTAACCAAACTTCCTTGATGTGTTTTCTGGTATATCAGCAATGTACAGGCTAAAGAGGAGAGGAGCTAGGACAGATCCCTGAGACAGTCTATTCTTCAGATTTCTTGGGGTGCTGATGTCGGTTCCCATGACTACTTGAATGGTTCTGTCGACTAGCATGCTGTTGATTATTCGAGTGGATTTACAGGAGATTGTACGGAAGAGCTTGTATAGCATGCCTTCTCTCCAGACTGTATCGTAGGCCGCTGTTAGATCTATGAATGCGGAAAAGTTTTAAGTTTTCTCTTCTCTGGAACCCTGCCTCAATAAATATGGAAAGTGAAAGAACCTGATCTGTGCAGCTTCTTTTCGGTCGGAAACCTGCCTGATCAACCGGTATTGATTCAAGTAGCTTTAGACTAATTCTGTAGCTAGTAGCCAGATGAGTCGCTATGAAACTTTTTGCATTCGATTCGGGAAAGTTTCACGAAAGTTTTTAAACAAAATTCATGGTGGTAAAAAGAAAATTGTATTTTGTGCATAAGAAAAATGCAAATCAAACGAAAGTCATTATTCGGCGGTTTTTTCCAAGGTATCTGGTGCCCAGGGTGGACATCCTCTCGTGAAGTGTTATGGTAATTTGTTATTTAAGATTTTTATGAAAGTTTGGAATCAAATAAGAGATAAAATATGATTTCTTTAAAATAAATACAATTTTTTTTTAAATTAAGTAAATAAAGATGATTACCAAATGTGTCATTTAAATTTAATTCTTCTGTATCTTCTTCTATATCCGATGATTGATTTTTTTACATAGGTATCCATATTTGTGTCATTGGACGAATTGCGTATTATAGACAATCCCATATTCAGGAAGTAGTGAAGCGACATCTTATTCCATACCTAAACACCGATCAAAAATCGATTTTTCAACAGGACAATGCCAGACCGCATGTTACCTGAAAATCGTTAGCCTTCATGGATCAACATCACATCAACCATTTACCTTGGCCACCATGATCGCCTGATCTGTATCCAATTGAATATGTCTGGCGGGAGCTGCTACAAGGAAGATTATAATATGTATCATCTGGCACTTTATCAGTGCTACCAACTGCTTAAAAGCGCCAAATTAAAAAAGTAATTTTTTAGGTAATTTTTGAAGTTATATGTTACATGATGTATTCTGACGTCATTTATCAACGAAATATTCGTGATTATGAACCTCGAAAACACCCGAGTACTCACTGTCGACTGATTTATAATGAAATTAACATAAAACTCCAGAAGACGTGGTCCACCCTGGGCACCAGGTAGCTCGAGAACCATCGACATTATCGTAGTCGTGTTCAGCGACCTCGAAAACCTCTGAAAATAAAATTGAACGCATTCCTGTCGATATTTTCCAAGTTGCAAATCTTTCGTTTTCTATGTACTTTAGAAATGCATTTTCCTTAGGAACAAAATGCAATTTTCATTTTACCGCCATGAATTTTGTTCACAAACTTTAATGACACATTTTCGAATCAAATACAAAATGTTGCATAGCGATTCATCTTGCTGCCGAAAATTGGTAGCTTTAGGGCTTTTTAGTGCTTTATTGCCTCGCCTAAAAACGTCATTAGGCTTGTCATTTTGTAAGAAAAAATATTGCGGTTCGACAGAAACGATTACAGAATGTAGGCCAAGGCTTAAAAGAAAAACCACCAGATGGACTGATGATTTAAACAACATAACAGGAAATTAGATTACATCTGTAATAGACAGAGAAGCTTGGTTACTGGCTGAGGTCACAAATAGCTAGATGATGATATACATCTACATACTCGTAATCTTCTAGAATGGGAGTTTTGTCTAATATATCATCTTACCTTGTAAAAAATGCATAGAGTATTCCAGCCTCCATATCGTGATCCCACTTAAAAGTTCCACCCTCTATATCCTCAATTGGTTCATAGACATAATTCGGGCAAGCCTGACTCGTTACATTATTTCGATCTTGTATCATTTCTGTTATAGCAATGTTTAGAACAACTCTCAAATGATATGCATTTAATAATGCCAACTGCATCATAATTACAAGTACATATCTTTGGCCAAATACAAACTTTCCACAAAGACATTTTAAAGGATGCCATGGCATTTCGTAGTTATTTCATGAATTAAAAATGATTAAACTGTTTTAAAAAAATTTCCCAAACTTATACAAAATATCATTTTAAAACGTCAAAGATGACAACAATCTTAGAAGGTTTAGCTCACAATAAAATATACAGTAAGTCCGCTGGATCTTAGCACATTGTCATCATTCATATTATACGAAATAAACCAAAACATCTGAGTGAAACTAACGTCGGTGATAATAATTAGAAAATGGCTAACATTACGATGAACGTTTTTAAACTTCTTTTTTTTTATTTATTGGATTTTGAAAACTAGGTATATATTTATTGTGATTTTTACGTGATTTTAAACGTGATTTTTCAACTTTCGGAAACTTACAGATTGTTCAATAACATCTACATTAAATAAATATTTAAATCGTAGTAACCAGAAATAAAAGTGTCTTCATTGCATATAAGTAGACTTCGGCAAATATGCATATTGCATATTTTGCATATTGTGCATATTTTATGCAAATATTTCATATTTTGGCATATTTGTATAAAAGTTTGCATAAAGTGCATAAAAGTTCAGATTTTTATACTGTATTTGAAAATTTTTAAACATACCAATTTATTTCAATTCTTGTATAAAATTTTGTAGTCATTTTAATCAAGAAATGATCTAAGTACGTAATCTCTACAGGTACAAAACATTTACAATTTCAAAGAAGATCAATTTAAGTAGCCCTCAACATTCTTAGAAAGTCTCGGTCACTGAGGCATTCAGTTATTGGATAATCGCTAAGGGTTCGCTCATTTGCATTTTATGATCTAATCCCCAAATCTATCTACAATTTATTGTATCTTAACAGCAGGTAAACGGCTAATAGTTTTGTTCCTAATTTAGGGATTTTCCAAAATCTCCCAGTTTATTGAATTAGGTACCTAAACATTTCTAATTTGATGCTCAGATTTGTAAATCATTTTTGTTTTGATATTCAAAGCGTAAACACTCGTTGTGCGTAACAAAAAGGAAGATTGTGATTTTATAATGCCTAAAACAACCAGTGCTTCAACTTGGGTTAAACCTTATAAAGAGCTGTCTATGGATATGGGAAAAATCTACTGTTCAGTCTGTGGCAAAATTGTAAGTATCTAATATTTTCTATTAAATATCTAATATTTCATACATACAGGGTGTTTCCAAATGACACTTACAACGTTTGACTGTAGATACTTCTCGAAAAATTGAACAAAACGATATAGTTAATGAGGGGTCAAACTTATTTACTTTTCGAGATACAGGGTGTTAAAATTAAAAAAAATTAAATTGTTTTAGTTAATAACAACAATAACTTTAAAACCAATAAACGTATTTACTTGAAATTTAGTACTCGTAGGTTGTTTTTAAATGAAAAATAGCTTCCTTTAGTGAGAAAAAATTGTCCATGGTACAATACAATGGTGTGTATTTAGAAAAATTTTTCACCTTTACTTTTTTTTATGAAGTCAGCTATTCTAAAACACAATTATTTTTATTGTAATTGAATTAACAAAAAAAAAAACTTTTGTTGAATTTTAAAATAAGTTATATGATGTACTAATGGTTAGTAACAAAAACTAATTTGTGGATTAATACTGCATTTAAAACACTTAGTGAGTGTTTTTTTTTCCAAACCAGTTATTTGATTAACCAAAAACACCTTGTGTATTTTTATATTTTAAAGGTTGGGTTAAAATAAAGGTTTTTATTTTTATTTATAGATAGCATGTGAGAAGAAATTTCAGATAGACCAACATGTGAGAACTGCTTCACACATTGCAAAAAAAGGAAAAATAGGAGGAAAACATCAAACTTCAATGGCTAAATGTTTCCAATCTACTTCAAAAAAATTAGATGAGCAAGAAACTTTTAATGAAGACTTGTGTCGCGCATTAGTGTCTGCAAACATACCGCTTTCAAAATTAGCAAATGTAAATTTTAGTTCGTTTCTAAAAAAATATTGCAAACTTAATGTTCCAAGTGATCGGTCTCTAAGAAGAAATAATGTGAACGGGCTATACTCGTCGGTGTTAATTAATATTAAGGAAGAAATTGCAGATAATTATTTTTACATATCTGTAGACGAAACCACTGATTCCTCAGGAAAGTATATTGCTCATTTATTGATTGGTGTTCTTAAAGAAGATACCTTACCAAAATCTCATCTTATTTCATGCCAGCAACTTGAGAAAACAAATGCTTTAACAATTTCGCGTTTTATACAAGAAACATTAGCAACTTTTTTTCTTCCGACAACTATTCCTTCTAATAAATTACTGCTTATTTTATCGGATGCTGCTCCTTATATGGTGAAAGCAGGACAAAATTTAAAAATATTTTTCCCAGATTTAATACATGTTACTTGTGTAGCGCATGGATTAAACAGAGTTGCAGAGGAAATACGAAAAAAGTTTCCTCTTGTAAATACCATGATATCCAGTGTCAAAAAAGTATTTCTTAAATCTCCTATAAGAATTCAACTTTATAAAGAAATGCTACCTAACATTCCTCTTCCACCACAACCTATTTTAACGCGATGGGGAACATGGTTAGAAGCAGCTAATTTTTATGCAGATCATTTTGTTAAACTAAAAAACATAATTGATACGTTAACAGATGAAAGTTCCCAATCTCTTTTGGATTCTAAACAAACTTTTCAGAGTAACTTGATTCAACAAGAACTTTCATTTATAAAATCAAATGTTAGTTTTGTTCAAAAAACAATTACTCAGTTAGAATCACCAAAACTGTCATTGTTCGAAAGTACAGCATTAATAAAAGAATTTGCGTCATGTTGTCGGAACGTTAGAGGTAATATTGGAAAAGATATTTTAAAAAAATTTGAAGCTACTATGGAAAAAAATTAAGGTTACCATATTCTTTCTGAAGTAGTCAGTGTTCTAGCTGGAAATATTTCGGAAACAATTAATTTAGAACCAAATGTTTTGGTTAGTTTGAAAAATGCTCCCGTTACATCAGTTGATGTTGAACGAAGTTTTTCCATATATAAATATATGTACTCAGACAGAAGCCACAAGTTTTTGTTAGAAAATTTTGAACACCACTTGGTCATTTATTGTTACCATAATTCTAAATAAGTTTATTCATACTTAAAAATGATGTAGTTACTTAAAATAAATGTAAATCTTAATGAATAGTAGGAAATATTTAGTTATGTACACTTTTTTTTAAATAAAATTGTTACTATTTTACGATTTTTTTATTTATTTGTATGCATATTTTGTAAAATATTTGCATATTTTCGGGTAAACACGTGCATATTTATGCGCATATTTTCTACATTTTTATTTGCATATTTGCCGAAGTCTACATATAAGCAAATAGATGATTTTTGATCTAAAAGCTGAATAAAAATCTACCTCAGGGCTTCATAATCTTGATCATTCTGTTGCATCATCTTGATCATTCTGTTTATTCAGTGTTAATTATAGTTTTCAGAATTAATTAATTACTGAGAATATAAACTGGAAATCGAAATCAAGATTCAACCTAAATCTGTGTTTTATAAACGTTGCATGCCAAGCAAACGACAAATGATTTGGCATGAGGATTTATAATTGTATCCTCTCTCTCTCCGATCTCCTCCACTGGTGGCTGTAGATGTGATACATGGGTTCTTTAGTCACGATCGAGTACTTTTGTCTTCAACAGTCGTCGCATCTCTTCACACATTCTTCAACATGTCTCCGTAGTCCGTTCCAGAAATGAATCGGTTTTTTTTGAAAGGGCGTACGTAACATTTTTTGACATATCGACTTTTTGTGTGATTTCGGTTTTTGGACGATAGTTGCATCAATTTCTTTTAAAAAGGCGTCAGTAACAACATTCTATCTATGATAAAAACCAGGACGAATATTTTGAGTTCATTTAAAAGGGCGTAAGTGACAGCACCAACGCCCTTTTAAAAAAATTCGTGTGAACGCGCTCTCTTCTTTTTCAAGTCATCAGCTGTTTGTGTTACGCAAAATGTATCATATACAAACGTATCATTTGTAAAGATATTTTGAAATTTTTTGTTTGTATTTAGTCTTATTAGGTATTTTAGTTTGTTTGTTTTCTAGTTTGCAGTTGTTAGTTACAGTTTATTACTATATTTATCTTCTTCTTCTTCTTTTTACATAGACATGACTCTGTCTGTTTTTCAATGTGCCTCCAGTAAGTTGTCATTCCATCGTTTGCGTGGTCTTCCTACTGATCGTCTTCCTATTGGGGAACCGTCTCTTGCCATCTTTACTACTCTATTTGTTGTCATTCGGCTTATATGATCGTTCCATTCTACTCTTCTATTTCTTACCCAGTTTTTGATGTTCTCGACCTTGCATCTATGTCGTATATCTCTACTTCTATATTTATGCTATATTTATGTGATATTTATTAAATTTCACAATGGAAGACGGCACGATTCCTAGTCCTCAAAAGAGGAAAGGACCTAACCCCACAACTTACAAAGGTTTTAAAATTAAGCAAGCCAGATAAACAGGTCAAGCTTACGTTAACTACAGTGGAAAGGAAATCGTTCCTAAACATCCTCAGTTTTCATGCAGGTAAGTTTTGTCTTTGTTAAAGCTAAAACTTAAGTTTCGTTTAGAAAGAAAAATTTACATTGACAGACATAGCTTCTGTCAGGACAGAATTCTTCAAAGAAAAGTTTGAAAAAACGAAGATCAACTATATGATGGAATTATACTGGATCAAACGGATACCAGAGAAACAACCCTCCCTTCAGTGGCTGAAATGCAAGAAGCAGTAACCAGACTGAAAAACAACAAGTCACCTGGATTAGACAATATTAGTGCAGAATTAAAACTAAAGTAATCTTATTACACAAGAAAGGTGATAGTCGAAATTTGGAAAACTACAGACCCATCAGCCTACTGTCACACCTGTTTAAAATACTCACCAAAGTCATAACTACTCGACTAACAAGGAAATTAGACGAATACCAACCATATGAACAGGCAGGTTTTAGAAAAGGCTATTCAACTTCCGATCACCTGTTAACCACAAAAATATTAATAGCAAAATGTAACGAATACAAGTTTCCAGTTTTCCTAGCATTTGTAGACTACGAAAAAGCTTTCGATACCATAGAACACACGGCCGTAATAAACGCAATGCAAAATTGTAGAATAGACAGCAGATATATTAACTTAATAAAAGAAACTATGAACCAAGCTACAGCTACATACTACCTAAATGAAAATGAACACACGAACCCTGTACCATTAAACAGGGGAGTCAAACAGGGAGATACTTTATCACCCAAACTGTTCACCTTAGGAGGACGTTTTTAAAAACCTAAATTGGAAATATAAGGGAATAAACATCAATGGCCGCTACCTCAGTAATCTACGATTTGCAGATGACATAATCCTGATAGCTACTGACCTACAAGAAATGCAAACCATGCTTTTAGAACTACATACCGAATCTTCTAAAATAGGACTGAAAATGAATTTAAACAAAACAAAAGTCATGCACTCCGAAGACACCGTGACAATAATAAACGATAAAGTTATAGAAAAAGTTGAAGAATATATATACTTAGGACAAAAAATAATACTAAATAGGGAAATTCAAACTGAAGAAATAAAAAGAAGAAGAAAGTTAGCTTGGGCAGCATTCGGTAAACTGAACTATATACTCAGAAATCAACAAATTCAATTACATCTTAGATTTAAAGTTTTTGATGCATGCATTATTCCGATATTAACTTAAGCGGCACAAACATGGACAATCACAAAAAAGAATATGAATATACTTAGAGTCACTCAACACGCGATGGAAAGAGCAATGCTAGGTATATCACTTAAGGACAAGAAAACAAACACATGGATAAGACAGAAAACCAAAGTCACCGATGTGGTGCAAAAATCATTAAAGTTGAAATGGGAATACGCTGGACATGTAGCTAGGAGCGGTCTAAACAAATGGCACAGATCAATTTTAACCTGGAGACCATACCAACACAAAAGACCCAGAGGCAGACCTCCTATGAGATGGACAGATGATCTGAAAAGGACTGCCGGGAAAAATTGGCTACAAGTAGCGTACAATAAAAAACAATGGAAAGGAAGACTTGAAGAGGCTTATGTTCAGATGTGGATGTGAATGCCTAGATGAAGAAGAAGAAGAAGAAGTGCAGAATTAATAAAGGAAGGTGGAGACTCCCTATGGAATGCGATACACGAACTAATAGTGAACATATGGAATACTGGAACAACTGCCACAAGACTGGAATACCGGAGTAATTATTCCACTACATAAAAAGGGAGATCAGCTTCAATGTAAAAACTACCGGGCAATAACGCTACTGACTGTGGCATATAAAATACTGTCAAATATGCGGAACAAATAGTTGGAGGATATCAATGTGGTTTCCGCAGGCAGAAGTCCACAATAGATCAGATATTCGTCTTGAGACAAATCTTGGAAAAGACTAGTGAATTTAATATAGACACACATCATCTTTTCATTGACTTTGAGAGTGCCTATGATAGCATCCATCGAGAATTTCTGATCCATGCACTGAGAGAGTTTAATATTCCAACTCAACTCATTGATATTATAAAATAAACACTTAAAGTACAAAGCAAAATTCGAATTCAAAACGAACTAACAGATACAATTCATGTGAGAACGGGCCTACGACAGGGAGATGCCCTATCCTGTATTCTATTCAACATCACATTAGAGAAAATAATTAGGGAGTCAAAAGTCAACACCAGAGGAACAATAATAACAAAAAGTGTACAAATATTGGCATTTGCAAATGATGTTGATATCATAGCTAGAAGCGAAAGAGAGATGATAGAAGCATTTAATGCGATAGAAAGAGCGGCACAAAACAGTGGCCTAAACATTAATGAAATAAAAACCAAATACATGAAGGCCAGTAAATCGACAGGCCAAAGAAACCTACAGAATCTGACAATAGGAGACTATATCATCGAAAGCGTGAAAAATTTTACATAAATAGGTTCACTAGTTACCGCAGATAACAATGTCAGTGAAGAAGTTAAGAGAAGAATACATATCGCTAATAAAACATATAATGGACTAATTAAACATCTAAGATCTAACAACATCACAAGAAAAACCAAATGCAAAATATACAAGACCCTGATAAAACCGGTCCTTGTATATGGATCAGACACATGGACACTGGAAAAGCGATGAAAACCTATTAGGCACATTTGAACGAAAAATCCTTAGACACATATATAAGGGGGTAAAGGAAAATGACATATGGCGCAGAAGATATAACTTTGAACTATACACAGCATACAATGAACCCGAGATCATAACATCCATAAAGATCGGACGTCTGCGCTGGATGGGCCATGTTGAACGAATGTTGGAGACTGAAACACCAAAACATATTATGAGGCAAACACCAGTAGGAAGAAGGTCAAAGGGAAGACCCAAACTTAAATACATGGAACAAGTGGAACAAGATCTGAAAACACTTAAGATTACCAACTGGAAAAACAAAGCAAGGAACAGAACAGAATGGCGGAAAATCCTAGAACAAGCCAGGACCCAGAAAGGGTTGTCGAGCTACTGATGATGATGATGAGACATAGCTTCTTCTTTTTGTTTTTGCAATAAAAAACGTGTTCTGTGTAATCTAACTTTTTTAGCCCACTTAACTTAACCTAGTTTAGCTTTTGGGACGTGCTGCTTTTTTATTGTCACATATTATTTAGCTAATTCAAATGCTTTTATTTCAATTGCCAGAGCCGATGTCTAGAGAAACTTGGAGAAGACAACTGTGTAGACATATTTACTAAGTTTTACAATATAAATAGCAAGAATGAACCATACATTTACCTACAAAGCCTCATAGATGAAAACAACATTAAACGAAGACACCCTAATCAAAAAGGTAATAACAGACCAAGAGTTTCACATACTTTCACCTATTATGTTATATCAGGTATAGAAAGAACACAAGTATGTTTAAAAGCACTAATGTCAGTTCCCAAAGTCAGTGAAAAAAGGGTTCGTAGAGTAAAAGCGTTGAAAATAGTAGGACATACGCCAGAAAATAAAAGAGGAAAAAGTATAAGTAGGTCCCTTCCTCAAAACGTCCATGATATTTTGAGTAACCACATAAGGTCCTTTCCACCTAAGGAGTCACACTACTCGAGTAAAAAGATGTACTACCTAAGTGCAGATTTGAACTTAAAAAATGTGGACTTTGTTCTGTGATCAGTACTCTGATGTTAAAGTAAGCCAAACAGTATATTAGAGACACTTTAAACACAATTTCAACTATCGTTTTGGGCGTCCTCAGGTAGACACCTGTTGTAAATGCGAGGAACTAAATTTGAAAATTAAATCACCCCATCTTAATGAGGTTGCAAAAGCCGAGTCGCAGTAGCCGAGTTACTTGTTCATAAGAAACGGAGCCAAAAGTTTTACAAGGCTCTTAAGTACGAGCAATTTGAAGAAGGAAAATAGGAAGAAAACGTGTTATCAATAGCATTTGATGACATGAAAACTATTAGCCTTCCTAAAACACCAGTACAGCAACTGTATTACTTAAGCCAGGTTTCTGTTCATGCCTTTTGTATCTACAATTTGATGACTGGTAAAAGTAACATTTACCTGTATCACGAAGGCTTGGGCCAACAGCTTCTTAACAAACATTCCCACGCTTCGTTTATTTGCAAACAATAATTGTGGAGGGCAAATCAGGCCCTTTCTAGATTTTGCCTGTATTTGACATATAGTGGCAGATTCAAGTTGAACATTTTTTCCCTATAAGGAGCCACAGCTTTCTTCCCTGTGACAGGAACTTTGGCACGATTGCCAAAGTTTTGCGTCAGCATGACCGCATTTTTACATTACAACAAGTTACTGAGCTTATAATCCAAAGTTCAACAACTAATAAATTTACTGTAATGGAAGTCAACCCATCAGATATACTAGATTTTAAAAGTTGGCACTCAGAGTACTACAAAAATCGTGTATTTCCTCTGAAACTAAAGGAAAGCATATCCCAAAAGAGAGAAAAGTACATTTCAGCATAAGTAGTTTGTTCCATTTTGTTTATGACAAAGAGAAAAAAGGCTATATTAAAGCTCACAACACAATACAAGGCTTAGTCAGCCACACTTTTTTTATGGCAAAACACTCAAACTGTTTAACTCTCACCAACCAACTAGCATACCAGACTGATAAGATCCCAATAAAGAAGGTCAAGATCCAAGACCTCAAGAAACTGAGAGAATTTATTCCACATGAATACTTTGAATACTATGAAGCTTTATTTAACTGGCCAACAACCAGGGAAGCCTTTAATGAAAGTGATTTCAGTGAAGAGGAAGACAATGAAGGATAAGTTTTAAGGACATGCTCCTGAAGAGAAAAATTTGTTGAGAAGTTTAAAAAAAAATTTTAGTATTTTTCATTGTTGTAATTATCTTTTATAAAGTGACAATTTGTATAAAACAATAAAACCATATCTTTTAAACTTTTTTTTTTTGTTACTTATTAACATTAAAATTTCAATTTTTTTTTAAAAGGGCGTAAAAGTTTTTTAATTATTAACTAATAAACAAAAATGACTATTGATTGTTTTAAAAGTGTAATCGAATCGTGTAAATTATATATTTGAGAAAATACAGTTAAAATTTCAATAAAAAAATTTATTTCAGTCTAAAAGTAGTTTTTTTTTTAGTTTCCCAAAAGTTTGGATTTTGTCACTTACGCCCTTTAAAAAAAAACCGATTCAAATAGTATTTCCTTATATTTTTATACTACATTCTATTTATTCCTACATTCCTACAGGTAACATGTATAAACTGTGAATTATAACTCCTCTTAATTTCCAATCTGGAATGTTCTGTTTGTCTTGTACTATACAAATTGTTTACCTTCTTTAAATATTTTATGATCCTTTTGAATTTCAGTAAAAATTGGAGCCTTTGTGAAACATGTGTTATAGCGAGAATCTTAAAAAACATACTAAAGCAATATAGGTGAAACCAATACTGGATACACAATATTGGAAAAACAATAAGAAGGCTATATCGATGCCAAAATCGATAAAAGTTTTACGGTATTTTAAAGGTGTCCTACTGTAATTTTTTATGGAATTTTAAATCTTTTAAATGAGATTTATATTCATTAGACTCGAATGAATATAAATCTTATTAGATGATTGTAATGATTATAGCAACAATATGTATAATGTAAAAGATAATTATAAATATTGCAACATCGTTGTAGGTGCATAATATTCTTGTTAAACATATTATGACTGATGTGTGAGCGTTGAGTCATTGAACAATTCCCACATTTCAGTAAATATCGGTAGAGAAGTTAGTGTTTTGCAAAACTAAAACTAAAATCGGATATTTACTTTTTAAATCTTTAAGTTAGATTTTAAATAAAACTCATCATTTTTGAGAAACGACAAAAACTAAGAGAATACTAATTTGAGTTGACGTGCAAGAAAGTTGACTTTAAATTGTTCTATTTTTATTTAACAATATCCTTTTGATGCTCAAACTTTGAAAATTTTTATTTATGGTCTTTGGTAAAATTCATATTACCATTGCATTTTCTTAAGTCTTTTACATCCGAACAAACCAATTGTCGAAGCATGATCGCCAGTTCGAAATAGGTATCTCAAAAATTAAATATTTTTGTATGCTTCGACCGTCTCATCTACGTCTTAAAACGTTTACCGCGAACTTCTTTTTGATTCTAGGAAACGCAAAGAAATCACATGGTGCCAAGTCAGGACTGCATACATAATGGCCCAACAAACCAATGTTTTTCGCCCGCAAATACCCGGAGTTATGTGAGTCCTGGCATTGCTCCCGTTGTTTTTGCGAAGTTTTTCAATCACTTCTGGCAAGTGAATAGTTGTATACTATTAACATTACGGTTCTACCATTATTGAACGAAATATTGGTAATATGTCCCTGTTTTTAAAAAAACTCGCGACCATTTCCTTGTCAACAATGTCACCACGGACTACTTTTGTTGGCATTGGTTAATGTTGAAACAATTATACCGTTAATTGGACTTTCATTTTGAGCTCATACCAATATATCAAAAAGCGTATGACAGTGTCCCATTAGCCAAGCTATGGCAGGTGCTAGAAGACAAGAATATTCCACCGATTTACATTAATACTGTAAGGGAGTTGTACGATGATATGACGAGTGTAATAAAGATTGGACAAAAAGTGACAAAAAAGATAAAAGTGACCAAAGGACTTCGCCAAGGCTGCTGCATTGCACCTACACTCTTTAAGATTTATTTGGAGGGGGTTTTGGATATTTGGAAAAGAAAATGTGAACCAATGGGTGTTAAAATTGGAGACCATACACTGTACAGCTTGCATTTTGCTGATGACCAAGTAATACTTGCAGAAGTGGGAGGTGAAGGAAAGCACTTAGAACTAGGAAGCAAACAAATTCAAAATAATGATAGCTATAAATATCTCGGTGTAAACATTACAAACAATGGTCGGAATACAAAAGAAATAGCTACTAGAATTGGTCAAGGAAATTCAGCAATACGTCAACTGAATAGTATACTTTGGAACAACCACATCACCCGAAACACAAAAATTAGGATATACAAAAGTATCATAGAAAGCATTGCTACATATGGTTCAGAGCTTTGGGTAATAAATAAAAATGACGCATCCAAAATAAAAGCAATGGAAATGAATTATTGGAGAAGATGTTGCCAACTCACTAGAAGAGATAGAGTAAGGAATATTGAAATCAGAGAGCGTATGGGCATAGACATTAACGTCCTGGAAACTATAGAATGCAAAAGGCTGAAATGGTATGGCCATGTAGAAAGGATGAATGATCAACGATGGCCAAAGAGAATGTTACAGTGGATCCCCACCAACCGCAGGAAAAAGGGAAGACCAAGAAGATCGTGGAGACAAGAAGTAAAAGGTGCAATGGAAGATAGGGGTCTACAAGTAGATGACTGGAACGATCGCAAGCGTTGGAAGCTAGGTTACGAGAAACGGCGGCAGCTGTAATAAACTCGTTATATATATACCAATATATCAATGTTTCATCATAAGTCACGATGTTCCATATTAAATCGGAGCTGTCCAATTGCACATCTTTGCCATGATAGGTAACCTCCTCCTCTATCTTTTTTCTTTCGTAAGGATGTAGTGGCGTCATGTAATTTGTTTGACTATTAGGTAACATAGGATAGGTAATATGTGGATCTAATTCAATTATGTACAACATCAATTTTTTCCGGAACAGCGGTGGCGTTTACACGGAATTCGTTACTAAAGCTAGTGGGTCAACGCTTGAATTATCCAAATCATTTGTTGATGGGTCTAGTGATTTATCACGACAACCCAGACGAAGACCATCAACGTATAAAAGTATCGCACAAACATTGTTACAAGAAATTTTCATTTTTTCACGAAATTGACTATCATAGACGTTTTTACTAGACTACAGAAATACTTGTACATAATGTCGTTTGTTTTATTAATAATTAAGCTACATACTCAGTCACACAGATTTAAAATTCTTACAATGAAGTAAACACTTCTGATATAGTTGGTATAACTTATAAAATTAATAAAATTATGAAAATAGCCAGAAGGATAAAAAGTTTCAAAACGTTTTCGATCTGATCATTCCATCATCGGTGAAACCCGAAAGTAATTAAACGCTCTTTAATTTAATAAGCAAAAGGATTTTATGTTTGACTGTTAATATAAAAATACCTGCTTTTTATTTACTTAGTTGAAGCATTTGGAAAAATTTTTGATTTACATTTTAAATGCTATAAAAATTAAAAATAAAACGACGTAATGTCGATTTGGTATGATTTAACTAAAAGGGAATATGGGTACAACAAAAAGATACCAGCCAAATAAGGAAGTAAAATTAATAGCTGTCAAGGTGACAAGAAAGTGATGATTGATACTTTATTTTTAAACATTAATCAAAAATTAAAAAGCGCTCACTGTAGGTTTATGGCTCATACTAGATTATTGAATTTTTATTTTCATTTAAATTAAATATAGGTAATAATATAATATTATTTTAGTTGGGTTTACTTAAAATTTGGTTTAGTCCAAAAACCAATCAATTTTATATTTGACGATTTATGCTTTCAATTTTATGAATCGTAGCGGGATTTATCAATTATCATGCTTCGATTGTGATGCTACTTACATCGGTCAAACAGACAGATCTTTAGAGCATTAAAAGAGCACTTCTACATCATTTAAAATTTTAACAACCACCATCTCAACATCCCAGATGGTGTTAATCGTTAATCTTTTACTTAACATAAAAAACACTAAAAATTCATTTTCAGATTGGAAATCGAAAAACCAAAAACAAAAAAATGTAATTTGTAATACAATTCTTTCTGTTTTGTACCCACATATAAAATATTCAGTTAAAAACATGCCAGAAAAAATATTTTCAGAACCATATCAAATAGTAATTCCTATAGTAGAAATAAACATTATTTTTATTGTTTCTCATTCATGAATGATTCCGTGTCCTGTGAACCATCTTACCAATCAAGACTCACTCTTGTTATTACACTTAATAATTACTGTTTTTATCGTATGAAAATTTCTTTACGCACTCAACTCTTAACTTGAACGACTTCGACAGTATTTATTTCATACAGTAGTGACTTGATAAAAACTTCTTTTCTTCTCGCTTCGTGTACCTGTTTATTAACTTTGTATGCCACTAAATAATTTACGACCGAGTTTTTAAAAACGTGTCGAAATAACACAAAACATGAATTATATATATATATATATATATATATATATATATGATTGATTTTGGAATGAAAAGTATGTATTAGACATGCAGTGTTTTATAAAACATAACGTGTCTTAATGTTTAAAGTCCAAGATGGAAATTGTTTCATCAATAGAAATGTTATTGAATAAAGAAACAATGTCAAAACTAACTAGTATATCTGAGGATGAAATAGAAATATGTTTCAAAAGATCAATGAAAGGGAAAACATTTTTAAAAAAGGTCAAAGCGTTTTCGATATGGCGAGATGTTTTGCCAATTTCTGAGTGGAGCAGTTGTATGCACTGACGATGGGTCTTTGGGGGACATTGGGCTTCTGTATTTTTGACTTAGACTTATTTATAATGGATTCGGTCGTTTTTATAGATAGGTGGTGGGATCGTTTGCGACCCGTTTGTATTCTGTAGAATTGAAAAGTTCGAACATTTTGTCGAAATAATTAAAAGAGTTGAGAATAACGGTGGCATTACCTTTGTCGACAGGAAGGATCACAATGTCGGGGTTGTTATAAAGTTCTTTGAGGGCTCTTCTTTCTGAAAGACTGATATTTGACGGTGGGGATTTGGAAGTACGGAGAATTCTGGCGATATCTTGTTTGGCAGCTTCGGCTTGGTTGGGAGGAAGATTAGAAATAGCTTCTTCAGTTTGACAAATAATTTTCTCAGTTGGAATGGAAAAAGAAGTGATGAAAAAATTTAAGCCTTTTGACAGAACTTTGGTAGCTAAATCGAATATGTGAATGTGTGAGAAATTGCGTACACCAGTAGAAGGTTGCTGATTCGAAATGAGCTGTGGATTTTGCTGACAGATAAGTTGGTCGAGTTTGCGTTTCTGGGTTTGGATTTTGTTTTCAGAAATGTATTTGGGTTTTTGGTGAGAAAAACGATCGAAAGTGTCCCATAATAATGGATGGATATGGAATTAAGGAAAAATTTTGTAAGTAACTAATTCAAAAATGTTTATTTCACTGTCAATTTCATGTTGTGTGCAATAAACTTTTACTTTTTGCATTTGATGCATAAATGACTGACCTGAGAGTCACATGAATGATCAGCAAAATTAAAGTAATCAATTTTTGTTGATGTTTTTACGAACTCGAAACGAGACGAATTTAAAAGCGAAGTAAGAATAAAAAATAAATAAATTCAACACTGCATCTATAAAAATTCAAAACGTCTAACAGCGTTTTTAAGTATGTAGCAGTATATAAATTTTAGTAAGATATTTTATCAAATTGGTCTGCTAAATATATTATATTATAATATAAAAATATAAAAGTATATAAAAATTACAGATGACCTAAAAAATCCGATTTTAAGTCGCTCTGTAAAAACTATAACGTAAAAATACCAGAAATGTCACTTTCATTTAAAACCGTGGGTTCTACATTCAAAACTACAAAGGAAATACATTTGAAACACATTATAAATAGACATAGCCCACGTCTACAATGCGTTTCCGAAATTTATTACCAACTATAAATGGTGTTTTTAAAAGAATAGGAAATAAATATAATTTTTATGGAAATATCAAATTCCTTCCCTAACCTCCCACGATGACTTAATCGTACCACAATAGAAAACATGTTAATTTTTGGTTCAAGGAAAGTATTTTCTTCTTTATTGATATATTTAAATTTCAGAATAAACGACTTCGAATATACGAAATGACGAAATGTACCTTATTCGTCAACGTATACAATTCCCACTCAAATTAATCTACTACATTGTACAATAAGGATAGAATGATTACGAGAATTCAAAGTATGCCGCAATTTATATTAGTAAAAATGAACATTCCATGCAAAAAACATATTCTTTTTGTACGACTGTGCCCTCCACTATTTTCGGAAACAAGAATTGGAACTATTTAAGTTTTCTTCTTACCCTTCTTTTTGAACAATCAATGGATCTGTATTGATACCAATCACGTAGATTCTTCAACCAAGAATTCTGCCTTCGGCTAACAGATCTTCTTCCTTAAATCATTCCCTGTATTGCGAGTCCCAAAATTTTATATTTTGGTCCTCTCCTCACGTAGCCTTGCAATTTCAGTTCTGTTCTGTTTCTTTACCAACCTTCTCCAGTGCTTCTTTATTTGTAATTCTATTAGTCCATAATATTTTTAATAGTCTGCGGTATAACTAGAGTTCGAAAGCCTCGATGCTTTTTAAATTACATTTTTTTAATGTCGATATATTTTCGATTGTCGATTATATATATATATATATATATATATATATATATATATATATATATATATATATATTAATTTATATATATATATATATATATATATATATATATATATATATATTTTATAGTATCAGCAATCGGTCTGTTGGAAATAAAACTCTATTTGGTTTGTCTCAATATTTCGTCACGGTTTTGTGACTTCTTCAGGAGAAAACTGTAAATTTATTAGAATAATTAATTATTATATGTAAACAAAATGAACATTTCAATACTTACAACTATAAGAATAAAAATTTAAATTTTTTTTAACATATCTAAATAAATGACATTTTTGTTTGATTTTTATTTAGGAGTTATGGTAACCGCAATATTTTATCGAGTGAATTCCCATTGTACAATTTTCAGTGAATAACTTAAAATAAACAATTATTATGACTGTATTATCCATATTATAAAGTGGAAAGATGAAATTAATAGTAGAGAATTGAGAAAGAATCAGGAACATGGTAAATTGATCTATAAAATGTAATTGATGGTTTGTAGTCAGTTATTGTAATACTGATATTTAGGAATGGAATAAAATTATAGGTACAGTTACTAGAGAATTACTAAGTTTGTTTTTATAGGTTAAGATCTATCATATCATATATTGTTTAGTATGTTGCAGTAGATATTACTTAAATGATTGGTGTCTGTCTTATAATTATTGATAGATTCAGGAGTTTTATTAATGTGTACCATTTCAAGGAAAAGCCGATTTTTATAATTATCAACTTGTTCCAAGATTTTTACATTATTAAAGTCAAAGTTATGTCCTGTCTTTAAGTGGTGGTCCACTAAGGCACAAGAGTTTTTTCGTATGTTACAGTATTCACTCTATAAAATATTGCGGTTACCATAACTTCTAAATAAAAATCAAACAAAAATGTCATTTATTTAGATATGTTAAAAAAAATTTAATTTTTATTCTTATAGTTGTAAGTATTGAAATATTCATTTTGTTTACATATAATAATTAATTATTCTAATAAATTTACAGTTTTCTCCTGAAGAAGTCACAAAATCGTGACGAAATATTGAGACAGAACAAATAGAGTTTTATTTCCAACAGACCGACTGCTGATACTATAAATTAATATTTAAAACATTACGGTCGAAAAATAATTTGAAATATATATATATATATATATATATATATATATATATATATATATATATATATACATATATATATATATATATATACATATATATATATATATATATATATATATATATATATATATATATATATATATATATATATATATAATATATACATTCGAATGGTCCGTAGTCTGATTTGCAAATCAAGATTTCTGCACGTTAGGAGTGGCTTCATTCGTATAAATGCTGATCTGGCAATTTCTATTCTCCTGTTTATTTCTGCAGTATGATCATTGGTTTTATTGATCAAAGTTCCCAAGTACTGATATGATATTTTCCTACTTGTTCTATCACGTTACCATTTATTGTCAATAAGTGGTATATATATTGTGGTCTTTGTATAATTAGCAAATTTTTTGTGTTTTTAGCGTTTATATTAATTGATATAAGGTATCTATAAACAACCAACAGGTTTAGTAATGGGATCTCCATTATCACCTTTTCTAACTGATATTTTTTTAGACAGCTTAGAACAGAAATTTGTTAATAACAACAGCAAAATGGTTTTTTGGTCAAGATTGTATAGCTCTCATACAGGGAACCCAAGAGGATGCTTTACAGATTCTGGATGATCTTAATAACCTCTATCCTAACATCTCTTTTACACTGGAACCAGAATCTGACAATGAGTTGAACTTCTTGGATATGACTATATCTCGTAATAAAGATTCTCTAGAGTACAATATTTACAGAAAACCTACCCAAACAGATCATATTATACATGAAACATCTAATCATCCAACCCAACATAAAATGGCTGCTTTCAACAGTTACATTCACAGGTTACTCAAATTTCCACTTTCTAATGATAACTTCAATTTAGAACTTAATACTCTCAAGCAAATTGCTTTTAATAATGGTTATGATCCCAACATTATCGATAAGCTTCTAAATAGAGCTAAAGTCAAAATTGCAGAAAAGATTTCATATTCATCACAATGTTTTCTTCAACCTAATGCTTCAAATAACATCAGATATTTCTCCTTTACTTATATTAGCAACATTTCCAATTCAATATCTAAACTTTTACTTCTACAATTGAAAACATCTAAATTTCCTTCAAGTTACACAACACTTTAGGTTCCTTTTTAATCAACACCAAAGGATGAACACACTTGACAAAAGTGGTATTTATAAATTAAAATATGATAATTGTGATGCCTCTTATGTAGGTAGAACCATTAGAAAGTTATCTACTAGAATTTCAGAACATTTGAAAGGACCAAACTCTTCAAGTTTTGGTCAACACTTATTATCCAGTAAACACAATTTTAACATAAATACTGGTTCATCTACTTTACATGACATTAGTAGAAAGAAAAACTACTTGGAGTTGGATTTATTGGAAGATTTGGAGATTACAAAAGAAACAAATGGAAATTCTCACTGTCTAAATACTCAAATTAATTTAAATTTTACTAAATTTAAACCTATTTTTAAAAACTTTATTGCAGCCTCGTGGGGTACCCAGCTCGGCTGTTTAAACTTCCTGCTCTGAGTATACCCATTAAGAATTTATTAATTTCATACTTTGATTAACATTAACATTAACATTACTATTTTATTCTTCAATAATTTACAAAACTAGCTTGCTCAGGTTCAGTTGATCTATAGTTGGCGTTGATCACACTCTCCATACCTCTGCGTAATTTAGATATACCATCTCCACAGTTGTATATTTCAACATATCCCACTGTTGGTCAGTTGGTCTTGAGTAGTGCTTTGACATATTAATTTTATAGTTCTCCCATTGACTGTGGGTTTAACTGAACTACTTGGATTATACCCCATTTATACTCTTTGCTTTCAATTTTGATTTTTAATTTTAGTAGTTTAATTTCATAGTTAGATTTCTTCTTTTCTACTGTATTGATAGTGCTTGGTAGACCCTTTTATTGTAGTCAACCACCCACTGTCTAATAGATTGTTTAGTCTATTTCTTGCATTCATATTTTACGTCCATTTCAGTTGCCCTCAAAATAACACCCTAATTATTGTAAACAGGTTTGAGTGTGCGATCTGGATTATGCAACAAATATTCTATATAATTTAATATTTCATCAGTCGAGTTCCTGTAGTAGTGTCAGTTGGACCTTTGGTCAATGCTTAGTTTCATAGAATTTTGAAATGTGCAGATCACATCTCCGTGATTGTGACTGCCCATCCAAGCTGTCATTTGTCACATGTCACCTTAACATTTCCGTTAAGACCAGAAGCCATTCTCTCTCCTGATGCCAACCATAATGTAGCCTATTTAAAAAAAAAAATTTTTAACTGTTTGTCCTTGTGTAGTGTAGTGTAGTGTACAATTTTATGTTTATAACATTACATGTTTGTTGGATAGGCCAAAATTGACAAAGTAAGTCTAAAACGTTAATCACATAAAAAGTTTATCAACCATCAACTTCGAGTTTTTTATCGAAGTTAATTTTTCTTCGGTTAAAAAAACGTTTCTTGACTTATTTCAGATGCCACTGAAGATGCTCTAGAAAGCGAAAGTACTTAGTCAAGATTTAATTAATAAACTGTGTTCGATATCTGCCTTTTATTTGATCAAAGTTTATATTAATTCCCATCTCAGCACTATTCATACTTAAGCTTTTGATGTTATAGGTCTTCTATACTCGTTGCAAGGCTCACAGTGTAGGTCAACGTTTACATCACGACATCGCTGAATTAATATTTGATTGCAAATAGTCCTTCTCGAGTAATCATTCCATTTGAGAACGCGAACTGCGTCTTTCTAATCTCTTTCTTTAACTTTTCATAAATTCTTTTATATATTGCTTTAATCAGTTCTTTTAAAGTAAATATGACTCATGAAGCTCACTGTTTGATAGTCAGAGCACTTTTTTGCTGCTTGTTTTTTAGGGATGGTTATAAACGCTGATTTCAGCCACATCATAATCATTGCCCTGGCTTTATAACCCTGCATGGGTCCTAGCCTCTTCAAGAATTTCTCTCCTTCTTCTTCTTTCAGTACCCTATCCGATTACCGAACGATGGCGATCATATAATAACTTTATTTCTCTCCAGCCGTCCCTATCCATCGCTTACATCGCCGACATATTTCAGATGCCTTCATCGATGTTATCAAGGAACCTCGTTCTGGATTTTCTTCTTCTTCTCTGGCCAATGGATCTACCAAGGAACGTTTTTCTAGCTGGGTCATTTTGTTCCATCCACATTACATACCTCAGACGTCCTATCTTAATATGTTTTACGATATCTGGTTCCTGGTATATTCTATAAAGTTCTAAGTTGTATCGTCTTCTCCACACTCCATTGTCATTCACCGCTCCATAGATTCGCCTTAGTACTTTTCTTTCGAAACATAACTCAACATGTTTTCATTACTTTTTGTTAAAGTTCAGGTCTATGAACCATATATTAGGACTAGGCCTATTATTGTTTTGTAGTTTTACTTTTGTATTTCTCAATATAATTGAGGATTTACGAAGGAGATGGAGATCAAAATAGCATCTGTTTATCTCTGTCGTAGTATTATTTTCAATGATAAAGAGCGCTCTCAGGTATATAAATTCATACACTGCTTAGATGACGTCTTTTTCTATAACAAGTGGTCGTAGGATTTGTGGTTGCGTGATTATTTTCATATCCTTCGCTTTGTTGATGTTTATGGTTAAACCCATTTTTGTAGCTGATTCTTTTAGGTTTTCCCTGGATTCGTACTCTACATTAAACATTTTTAAGAGTTAGTTTTGTTAAATTTACCAACTAATTTGGTATTCGTAGCTCATTCATTGCTTTAAACATTTTCCTTCTATTTACAGAGTCGTAGGCTGATTTGTAGTCTATAAATATGTGATTAGTATCTATGCCATAAAGATATAATCAAAGACATCGAGGTACTCAACAAATTTTTAATAGGAAGCGACCACAGATTAATCCGAGATAAGATACTATTAAATGTCAAATTGGAAAGAACAAAGATGACCCTTAAAACAAGAAAAAAGAAGTGGATTCGCCCAGAAAACAACGATCTGTATGATTATACACTAACCAGACATATACAAGATTTGCAGGACGAAATAGAAGATGTAGATCAAGCAAATAGCGGCATAATGAAGGCTCTAAAAGAAACGGTAAGGGAGTGCTGCCCGACCGTTCTGACCCATAAAGAAAAACAAAGCCAGAATACCAAAGAGCTAATAGGTAAAAGAAGACAGCTGACAGAAAAATACGGCTCCCACTACACAACAATACAGATATTAAATAAAGATATACACCGGTCAATCCGAACAAAAGCTTAATGCTTGATGTTGTCGAATGCTTTTATCGCGAAATGTATGAGAGCACCGACAAAAGACAAGATCAGCCCCTGCCCAAAATCACAAACCAGGGATCAGAATTATTGCCAGAAATAACTCCACACGAAATCAAAACGGCACTTTTAGAAATAAAAAATAACAAATCCCTGGCGATGATGGAGTAGTCATCGAAGCGATCAAACTAGGTGGAAATAAAATTATCCAGGCTTTGGCCAAGCTTTTCACCGAATGCATCTATCAAGGAAAAACTCCTCAATGGAACAATGCAGTCATTACTTTATTACACAAGCAAGAAGATATAACAGATTTAAAAAACTACCGTCGTATCAGTTTGCTTTTACACATATATAAACTTTTCACAAAAATTATCAAAAAAAAAGACTGGACGCTAAACTAGACTTCCATCAGCCTAGAGAACAAGATGGATTTAGATGGGTATACAGCACTAATTACCCTTTACTAGTGATTAAGAACCTGATAGAAAAGTCTGAAGAATACAACAAACCATTGGCACTGATATTTGTTGACTACGAGAAAGCATTCGATACCATAAGCCATCAGAAAATGTTAAAAGCATTGACAGAATGCAAATATACCATCGCTACACTAACATAATCATGTCTTTCACAGTAATTTGGTATATCTACCAAAATGCCACAGTTAGCATAAGACTATCTGAACAAGAAACAAATAAATTCTGTACTTGTAAGAAGGCACATCTGAACGAGCATGGTATCAACATAAATGGAGAGAAGCTCGGTCATTTGAGATTTGCAGATGACATCGTCCTTATAGCCGATGGTATGGATGATGCAATAATAATGTTTGAAAAATTATATCACGCTTCCTTGAAGGTCGGACTAAAGGTTATGACCAAGATGCAAATAATGACTAATCTGGTGCTAAATCGAAATATTGCTGTTGATGGAAGGAATATTGTGCAGACTACGTCGCATAAGTACCTAGGACATGAAATTCGGTTAGGCAGAGATAACCAGACATGTGAGCTTCCACGTCGCCTAGGATTAGCCTGGGCAGCATTTGGTAAATTAAACTATGTATTTAAATTTGACCTATCAAATCATATGCCTCAAAAGGAAAATCTTTGACCAATGTGTGTTACCTGTACTCACTTATGGAGCGGAAACATTAACACTCAAAAAAAGGGTAGTCGATTTACCACCTCTAAAACCAGCCTGGTAATTCCTCTGTGGTTTCTTCTTCTTGTAGTGCCTATCCGTTTCGGATGTTGGCTACCATCATGGCAATCTGTATTTTGCAAACTGCTGCTCTGAAAAGATTTGTGATTGTTGGATGTATGGATGATGGATGTGGATGTTGTCGATTTGTTTCAGCCAGGAAATCCTTTGCCTTCCTGGTCTTCGTTTTCCTTCTACTTTTTCTTATAGAATTAACTGCAGCAACCCATATATTTCGCTGTTTTTTATAATGTGACCGAGGTAATCAATTTTAGCTATTTTTATTGTGATTAACAACTCTTTCCCTTTTTGCATTCTTAATTAAACGTCTTGTGATAGTCCACGACTCAATTCCGTATAACAATATAGGAAAGATATAACATCGTAGTAACCTGATATTTATGGTTACTGATAAATCATGGCATTTGAATAGGTTAGCCACTTTTTGAAATGCAAATGATGTTTTCTCTATCCCACATTTTATTTCTAGGGAATGGTTCCAATTTTCATTGATGTTCGTACCACAACTACCTTGGTACCTATTTACTGTTTACTCTTTACTCTTGGTACCTATTTACTCTTTCTATGGTTGACCCTTCACACTGATTCTTTCAATTTGCTGTTCCTTTTTAGAGGTCATCATACATATTGTTTTCTTAATATTCAGGGAAAGTCCATATCTCTGACTCACTCTGTGGTTAGAGAATTCAAAGAAATCTCCTTTTTTGTTTATGGTGCAAAGTACTCCAATATTTCAATCACTGGGGAGGGATTTCCGTGTCCATATTTCTTTTATGAGCTGCTGTCCACCTATCGTGGCCACCTTCTTTATATAGTTCAGCTGAAAGATTATCTCTCCGGGTGGTTTGTTTCAGACACGTTTTTAACTGCATCTCTAACTTCAAGAATTGTGGGTGGTTCTTCTTTCCTCTCGTCTATTCCGCTTATCTCATCACCTTTGTCTTCCAGGTTTTCTTCTTCTTCCTCTATATTAAGTGCCTGGTTAACGTATTCTACCTATCTATTCAATACATATTTCTTTGTTGTTAATGGGTCACCAGTGTGACTTCTGCATTGACTTGTGATTGCCTTGAATTCTTTTCTGTTGATGTTAACTTTTTTATAGAATGTTTTGAATTATTTCTCTCTGTTGAGGTTTGTACTGTAGAATACAGTTGTTCTCTACAGAATTCATTTTGTTCTTGTCTTGCATTCATCGTCAAACCAATGGTTTTTACAGGAACAATTTTCTGTTCTGTTCTGTTTTGATTAAAAACTTTCAATCTGTGCTTTATTGATTTAGTGATACAGTTATATTTGATTGATAAACAACAACCAAATATTTTTTTTACTCGTAAGTTACAATTAATATTAACTATGAGCACGTTTGCTTGGTTGCATAGTAACTCCAACCACTTCCAATCGAAGTCAAAATTTGATCACCTTAACACTAAATTAAAATAGTCGGAATATGGGTTCAATGAATAGAGTACCTATATAATTTATGAACTTTAACATTTAATATTAACTAGCGGACCAACTCGACATCGAGTTTTGATGTAAGTTTTGCTGATATTTAAGAGGGGCGGAGTCTAACGATCCATCGTTTCCGTCGCCTGGTGTAAATGTTCCAAAAATCCTAAAAATAAACTGTATCGACGCCAATTTTTTTAAATTGAAAATCGATACAGTAGTTTTTTAGGATTTTCAGCAAGATTTACATTAGGAAACGGAAACAATATGATTGTTAGACTCCGCCCCTCTTAAATAAAAAACGGAAGTAAAACCGGAAGTATCTTTTTTTTTGCTTATTTTAGATTGTAAAATGCCACGTTTAAGAAAAAGAAGTCGGTTTGAGAACTCTAACTAACTAACTAACTAAATTTATATTTAAATATTATTTAAATTTAAAAAATACAGAAAACAGTGTAATGCTCCGCGCTAGTCTACACTACCGCCTACTGTTCCACTTTTTTGAGAATACGCCACAATTTTACTTTATAATAAGTTTATTATTTATTTATTTATTTAAAATAAACCTAATTTAAAGTAAAATTGTGGCTTATTCCCAACAAAATTAATAATATATTTCTAACTAATAAATTAAAAACAAAGTAATGCTTACCTCATTATTTAATTCTTCAAGTATTAAACTCAAAACGTAGTCTTTTTAAATATCAATCACAACACCTCACACACGCTGCACTTGTTGGAAACAGAATACTTTCTAACTAAACATAAAAATAAAAAATACCAACTCATCAGATAGTGTAAAACAGACCCCATAAATTAAAATCGGAGACAGGAGGATCCCGAATTTTGAGTGGTCATTATCGTTATTTCTTAAGTGGAAACACTTGTTGGTGCATTCCAGCATTCGAGAATTGACGCGTTGTTGCATTGTGTATAATATTGAATTCCTATACTTTACTATAGGAAAAATTCATTTTATGGCCGCCATTTTTAAACCGGTTCGAATTTTTTAAACTTTAAACCTTAGGGGGAATCTACTCAACAATCTGTTTAATTATTCGAAAAAATTATTCTCCTATCTATCACCGTTTAGGAGGAGTATTGCGCACAAGAAAAGGGCTTAGCCTTTTAGTATATAAGATTAGATATATAATATTTAAAACATAAATGTAAAATAAATGTTCAATAATAATTTTTTTCTTTTAGACACATCCTCCTCTTCAAAAATAACTCCAAAACATCTGCACAAAATCCTGGACTCTTCCTGCAAAGGCATCTCGCCTCCCCATATCAAAAATGCAGAACTCGTGAAATTAAAGACTGAAAAACTTCACAACGGGCGGCACAAACAAACAGAATATTTGGTAGCTGAGTATAGATGTACAGATGGATACGGATTCAAAGATGGTGTTTCTAACCATTTGTTTTGTAGCAAGAAGCGATGGATTGGGAAGACAAATTTATGTAAGAAGAAAATTAAAGGTAAATATTTAAATTTTACAATTTAGTCCAGTCGGGATAGCATTTGACCCTGCATGACGAGCTGCCCACCAAATTGTATTATATAGGGGGGAGGGGAGCAAAAATAGTGTACCTTTAGAGTCGCGAATGAATTTCTCCATTGCGTTAGCCGCCATATTGATTATAAAGGAGAACCGGTTTTGCTTAACCTTTCAGGGATAACTAATCATGATGGTACACAAATTGTAACGTCGGACTAGCAGTCCGCAAATCTAGAAAAGGACCAAAAAACAAATATTTTCGAAAAAACGATCTGAGAACTTGTGGATTCTTTAAATATATAATTAGCCCTTTGTGGTCGACTAAATATTGTGGCTGACTGTCCCAACGGTCGTAGGCATGTATATCATGCAACGACGTTGCAGTTGTCACGTGTTTCCGGCTCCGAGTGCGCCACAGTCGTCATGATTTTTAGCGCCTTTCAATATGAAAGAAATGATCTCTTTGAAAATTCATATTTCTATATCTATTGATTATGAGTAATTGAAATTTTCACATAGTACTCTTGAAACTAAAGGAAATTCAATAATGACAGTCTGAAATAAATATTTCTTCTATTTTGTTATTAAATTTTTATTCAAAAAGTAGTCAGTTTTTTAACAAAATAATGTTGATTTTTTAAAATCTTTGAAAACAGAAATTAATTTTAAAACAAAAATGTATTCTCGCTAAATGTTTTTAACATTATATATTTATCGCTATGTTGACCTAAAAAAACTCATCATTATTTAAAATTTTGTATAGTGTGAAATTTTTCAAAGCAAGTTCCGGGATGCAGGCCAGGACCACTTGGACACGATTTACAGTAGTATGTTGTTGTTCTACGTCCTCCGGGTTTGGTTCTGTCACTGCAAACTTTGCAATCCGAATTACTTGTCCTTGAATATATTGCATGAAATAAACCATTTAAGCGGATTGCATCTTCCGGGGTTTTCCCAAATCGTTGTCGAGCAGGATTTTTGAAAGTGGCTGTCAATTGTGCAACCAACGCTTTTCTAAAATTTTTTGAACGATAAGTTCGAGGTACGTTATTATGCATCTTGTATAGAAGAAAGGCATTATTAAGTGTTACTTCTAGCATCCAGAAGAATAATTTTCGCCACCATTTGCTTGATTTTCTCATAAAAGCATAAGAAGTAGCATAATGATCTGCTACGTCGACACCACCCATATATTTATTGTATTCACTGACAACTTTTGGTTTACTTCCTGTTACCTCGACCCACCCCCCATCATTAAGTTTTCTGCGTTTCTTAACCTCCTCAGTTGAATTATCATATAACGTAGCAGCATTACAACCACTCGTTTATCTTTCCAGGCTACTGCGGATAATTTATGAGTACGTCGACTAACTACGTCTCCTGGTTTCAATGTTTTGGTGAAAGCAGGTTTTATTTCCATTGGCAGTCCTATTCTATTAGTCATCTCAGTTCCTGTCAGGTGAACTCTCATTTTATATAGCTCCTTAGCTAATAGTGGGCTTGTGTAATATCTGTCTGTAAATACATGATATCCTGCGGTGCCATTTCCTGCGTCTATCAGCTTGGTCATTAAATGTACCACAATACGTGCTATTATAGGAAGATCAGGACGTATTAATGATTGTGTTGTTTGAGTGCCAAAGTAGGGTTCTATGCCACAAACATATCCATTACTCGAATCAGCTAGAGCAAAAACCTTTATTCTCCACTTTGTTGGTTTATCTTTGTTGTACACTTTAAATGACACTCTTCCTTTGAATCCCACGGTACTTTCATCCAGTGATACATATTTGTTTGGTGTATACAACTTTCTAAATTTCGAATCTAGATATTTGAGAACCAATTTCACTTTAGAACTTCGAGATCTTGTACCATTTGCGGGATCATTTTCTTCGGGAGGGGAAACATGTAAATTCCAAAAAATTTGGAAAAATCGTCTTTTTGATATTACATCTTTGAAAAATGGTTGGTAATCTATCCACGCACTGGAAAAATAATCCGACAGTTCAGGCTTAGGGTTTAATGCCATATTAATTATGACACCAAGAAAACATTTAAATTCTTCTAACGTTACAGGCTTCCAAGTACTCCAAATTGATCTTTTTGTAAACGGCGTATTCATCATTTTTTTTTCAGTAGCATATCTAAAATAATAAAAGTAATCAGTATCTCGAATAACAATTAAAAATTCTAAAATATACCTGTTTGTATCAGTTACAATGGCCGTTAACAGATCATCTGTAAAAAACAATTGAAAAAAATCCAACTCTTTAGTGCCTTCAAAGTTTCGCGGACAATGAAATCCAATGTCCTGCGAAAAAGAAAATTCTTTGAATTTTGTATTGACTGATTCCCATGTTTGCCATATTTCTTCATCTTCTTCAGTACTTTCATCACTCTCCTCCGGTTCCTCATTTTCGAACATTAAATTGTCTTCAATTTCCGATATGTCGGATTCTGAAGTACTTTCCCAACCCCGGTTATCGATTTCAACATTATTATCCTCATCACTGTTATGTAAATAGTACTCTAGTTAGTCATTACTTAAAAATCCTCCTCTAGACATATTTTCAAATTCAAAATAACAGAAATATTAAAAAACGTAAACAGAACGACTTCAGCAACAACGTGTAGTACAGCACTGTATTCAACCACAAATAACAACGTACTGAATAAAAGTAAACAACCGTTTTACTTCTAAATGGCGCGATTTTAGCATAAAGAACAAGAATCGATTACTATTTTTATCGATATATCGATATTCCAGTAATTGAACACAGAAAAACTTTTGTGATGCTGGAGATGCCTACGACTGAATCTAAAAATTTAGCGTGGCATGTCTCACATGCCAGACGACCTATAGGACTAGATTATGGCAAAATTAAGCGACCATGGTGAATGATCAGGTCTGGCATTATATACATGCCTACGACCTCAAAAAATAGACAAAAAAAACATTTGCACACAAATTTATTACATATATATATATATATATATATATATATATATATATATATATATATATATATATATATATATATATATATATATATATATATATCGGTTTCAAAACGTCTTGCGTCGTTGTCCAATGCCTAATTTCCACGAATTTCTATCATTCCATTGTTCTTACGATTTGGTGGTATCCATTTCATAGCGATTTTTGGTAATCTTCTTTCTGGCATTCTTTGAACATGGCCATACCATATAAGTTGTTCCCTTTCTATGTCTGTTGCCAGTGATCCATCTACACCCCCTGCGATTTCTTATTTCATCGTTTCTAATTCTGTCTGCCCTAGATGTTCGAAGTGATCGTCTAAATACATCCATTTCTGTTGCTTCGAGTTTTCTTTTATTGCTTTCTGTTAGTCTCCATGTCTCTGTACTATAGGTTAAGCTGGTTTTTATGAGAGATTCATATATATTGTATTTTCGTCTTTTACCAATTTCTGAGCTCCAAAGAACTCCGTTAAGGCATCCAATTGTTCTACGGGCCTGGGTTATTCGTTTTCTAATTTCCCTATTGTCTGTGCCTGTGGTGTCGAAATCAATTCCTAGGTAGGTATATTCAGTGCAGAATGCAATTTCGGTTGTGTCCATCTGAATGTTGGATAGTTCTGCGCCTATTGGGAGATATTTTGTTTTTTGTGTATTGAGTTCTAAACTTGTATTTAAACTCGTGTTTTAAAAATAAAAGTTAACAGATATATCTTTTTTACATTTTGAGTACTATAAAACACAAAAATCCAAATTAAACAAATACAAAACAACTATTTCTAAGAAATTAAACAAAGACTAAATAAAACACAAATGTTTGAGATGCGCAAAGTAGACACATGAATGAACGGAAATAAGTCAATCTTAGCCGCTGTCTTCGGAAATATCATCCTGTAAGCAGTCGGAGCAAATGCATTTTACGTGTTCTAAGCATACAAGTTTTTAGCATTTTTGACAGGTATATCTGGTTGGCTTATTTTTTTTTTTTCAACTAAAGTAAAAACAACGACCTCGACGATTAGGTTGTGGATTTGGGGCTGGAACAATTTCTTCTTCAATACGGCAAATTTCTTTGATTATTGACCTAATTGATCTAGGAATACGTTTATTTAAACATCGACGTTGCAGATAATCATTTACTAGTTCCATACCAAGAGCTTTTAGAAAATGTGAAAAAAATTCTAGGCATTTTATCTACCTCGTTAGATTTATATTTGTTTATTACAAATGAATTGACACCGGCTACATTAATTGCAGAATCAACAATGACGATAGGTGGCACACATTTTATCAACTAGATCTACTCCTCCTTAATTCTAGCCCGTTAATTCGTCTAGCAAATAGTCGTGGTGCATCGTTAAGAGTAAAATAACGTTTTTGTTTTTTTCTGGCTATACACGACACAATCATACATTTTTCTCTAAAAAAAAACATACTTGTTTTTTTCTGGTGGTACTTAGGATCAGTAAATTGAAGTAGAAGCTCTCTTTGTTCAAAAAATTGACAAAAAATTGACCATTGTTACATTTTTGTGAGAACCAGATATAGTACTGCAGATGCGAGGAACGAGGGAAATGTTGCTCGTATCAACTTTATATGGG
This sequence comes from Diabrotica undecimpunctata, assembly GCF_040954645.1. Taxonomy (NCBI): domain Eukaryota; kingdom Metazoa; phylum Arthropoda; class Insecta; order Coleoptera; family Chrysomelidae; genus Diabrotica; species Diabrotica undecimpunctata. The sequence continues at coordinate 100,783,205 of NC_092811.1, forward strand.
CCCGGTGGCTGTTGTCCAACGTACACCTCTAGATTTCCGGTATATGTAAACTTAGCGTCTACTAATGCGTAGATTTTTATGCCATATTTATTAGGTTTATTGGGCATATATAACCTAAAGTCACAATTGCCACGAAAAGCTTCCAGTTTTTCATCTACCGTTGTATATACTGATAATGAAAAATATTTAGGTAAATTTGAATTAAACGAATCGAAGAATTCTCTCGCAGCTGCCAATTTGTCATATTTTTCCTCTCTAATCGTGTTCGTTTATCATTAAAACGGATGTGTCTGAGCAAAAACTTAAACCGTGCAAGGGATATTGTCATTCTAAAAATCTCTGGCGATGAGCCGTTTGTCCTAAAGAGATGTTATACATTTCTGTGGGTATTTTTCGTTACCCCACCTATACAGGGATGAGTGCCTTAAGAACCGGCAAAATAACGCAAAAGATAGAAAACCTAATACGTTGTGAAATAAAAAGAGATGAAAGTAGTAGAGGTGAGACATTATCGATATAAACCTATAATTTACTTTACATTACATTAGAATTATCGAAAATTTCCCACCTTTAGACGTTAGCTTATGAGCTGGTTGACTTCAGTCATAGTAATACGTATCACGTAATGTAAGTAAAAACAGTTTAAGTAGGAGTATTGTTTTATCCAAAATTAAACTATTGATCAATAATAAACTATGATTTGAGACGTCGCATACACTCTTCTCAATACAGAATTATCATAGCTTCTTATTCTGTATTCGTCAACACAGAATTAATTATCAAATTACTACTAATTAAACTGTTTATTTACATTTGCTTTATTGCCTTCAATCAGTTTTTACTTTATGCGAAATTTAAAAAATGTTAATGTTCGACGTCATACTTGTAATATTATGACTGAAGTCAACTAGTTCATAAGCTAACGTCTAAAGGTGGGAAACTATCGATAGTCCTAATATAATGTAATGTAAATTAGAGGTTTCTATCGATAATTTCCCAACTCTACTACTTTCATCTCTTTTTATTTCACAACGTATTATGTTTTCTATCTTTTGCGTTATTTTGCCGGTTCTTAAGGCACTCATCACTGTATATAAAAGTTCTAAAATATTTTGCAGATTTATTACTGAGATTGTAAGAACACAGTTCAATAAAGATATTCGTGTTGTCTACAATGAATAGTAAAATCTCTTCATTAAAACAACAACTCCAAATCTTTGATGCGCTTTTCATATGTCGTACTTCTCTAGTTACTCCAGAAATTTTTGCCTTCATTAAATTGTCACTACGAGTTTGTATCCGGCGGGCTGCTACATGTTGCTTCCATTTGGTTGTTCCATCCTTACCAATGCAATGAAGCGCTCTTTGTGGAACATTCAAGACTTCTGAGATTGGCTCCCCAATTTCTTCTTCCATGTCGGTGTCGTGGTCCTGTATTTCTTCAAAATTTGCAAGTTTATATCAATCAAATACACAGAAAACATAATCAGTAGATCACTCCCAATTATAAATTACATAAATATTTTTTATTTACCCCAGAAATAAAATATTTTAAAATTGTATCTTAGCTGAATAGGCTTGTCGGTTAGATAGCCAAGCGGGTCAGGCGGTCGACTCTCATTCGCTTCACTGTCCAATGATTAAGTGGATGTGCGTTCAAGCCCTGGCTTGGTGTACAGAAAAATAAAAAGGCTAACGCAGCAGTTTCAAATTCTAAAACGAATCTGTGGCTTAGACTAGAATATGCTGGTATATAATCGGCCTATGGTGGAACAGTACGACAAGAGATAAGGGCTTACGTCTCGGTGATACTCCTTCATAGATCCCTACCAGAAAGGCGTGGCGCCTAATTTACCGGCGTATAGATATATATATATATATATATATATATATATATATATATATATATATATATATATATATATATATATATATATATATATATATATATATATATATGTATATATATCCAGAAGATTTGTCACAACTTGTATAACGTGCGGACTCACGTTCCGTAGTATAGCAGCAGAACTAAATGCATTAGACAACTCTCACAACTGTACTGTGTAGAGTATTCCCTCGCTTGAAGCCACGACCGAAATCATAATTAATCGTCAGAAATCGACAAATAATTCGACAAGCTCGACTCATAGTCCGCACGTTAATTCTGAAAGGTTAATATATCCGCCATTTTCAACTTTTAGATAAAAAGCGTAAGGACAACATTATTGCAAATGCAATTTCCTACAATTTCGTTTTTACAAATATATTTTCGTGCGGTCGATATTTTCCGTGTTAAGAGAAACATAGAGAAAGGGGGAAGCACAACTATTGAATTATCTCGTTTATTATTAACTTTACGACATGAATGTAGAGGGAGAGAGAGTGAGAGGTAGTGAGAGGGAGAGGGAGAGAGAGAAAGAGAGAGAGAGAAAGAGAGAGATGTGAACCAAGTTACACTAGTTACAGTTGACTGGTCTAACATACCAGATGGGTATGTTAACTGGTCAAAATTGCAGATTATTACAAAAATCATCCCCCTATTCCTATAGATGTTTATTGAACTTCAAAACCCATATTAAATGCTTAGTCAAATACGAAAGAAGCAAATTAATCTCACTTTACTTTAATTGTATTGAGATGTCATAAGAAAATCGCCTCAGAACAATATAGGTAGAATTTGCTATTAACTTTCTCAGTAGAGCGGACTGTTTATGTCAAAGCTTTCATCCCTAATCCGACCGAGCTGACGAACCTTACCGACATACACACAACAATTTTTGTAGAACTCCAGCTCCGAATGACACGTGTGTTCCAATGGAACAGTGGGACCCACATGTCCGAAGATCAAACCGGTCACACTCCGTAATGGAATAGTAGCTATCTGACCCCCAAGCTATAACCAACCACCCTTCCCCATTGTAGGACATAACGAATGAGGAGGCTTTGTACTGAAAGTTACTTTGGATGCTCTGAGTAATGGGACTTCCTTTGTCTTACTTTAAGTGATTAAACCACCCGATTTAGGGGTAGCTAGAAGAGCTTTTCTCCCTATGAATGACTGAAGTTAATTTTTACATGACTTTGAACTTGTATCCCAAAAAGTGTGTTAAGGACAGCGAGTCACCGACTTAAGTCGCTGACTCCCAGCCCGGATTGTGTGTGCTCGGTCACTCAGCCGCCTAATTGGCAAAATAATTTTTGTTCTCCTCGTCGGCTGAGCGCCCTAAGGGTCTGGCCATTAAGCCCACGTTTGTCGGTAAATGACCTCGATGCTCAAGTTCCGCGAATTTAGTCGTTTTGACCTACCATAAGGGCCTTTTAGCTGAACAGTTTTTCTGCATGTGCTGCTGATCAGCATTCACTCTACTTTTTTGTATTGTATTGGCGCTGCATGCTTGTAACAGAAGGTTATAAGTATTGAAAATAAAAATAACTAAATAAAAGAAATAAAATATAAGGATAGGGTATTTGTTTGGGCCTTCTGTTACTGCGTTTATTCGACTATTGCATGGCTATCATTTCTTCACTGTTCTTCTAGGTCTTCTCTATATCCAGCTGGCTGCTGTCTGGGGCATCTATGTACTGCCCTTTGGTTTTTGGTCCTTTGGTCTACTAGGATGGTGCCTGAGATCGTTAAAAATCACCTGTGCTTTTTCATTCATTGTACCTATCTAATACGTACCCTAAACACGAGTCCCTAAATACGTACCGTAATGGAATGTACTTAGGTATATTCAAAGCCTCTCTGATTATATGGTTCTGGACTATTTGTATTTTGTTTCTGTTCGATTTGCAAGTGTGTCTCCATGCGGCCGAGGTGTATGTTAGTGTTGGTAAAATTATATAGTTTGCCATCCTTATCTTTGTTTTAAATCTCAGTTTACTCTTCCGGCCTATTAACCCTTTCGATACTGTTGCCGTAAAAGTACGATTTTCATTTGCAGCTTTGATGAGCGAGCGCCGCACTATTATGCAAGTTAATCTCCATCGTTCAGGTTCTGTCACCGTATATTTTTTAGTATTTACATCTTTGAAGAGCTATAATCGTAATAGTACGTTCTACATTGTCCATTGCTTACTAGTATCGTTCATGTGCGTAACGATCCACAAATACACCATACTGATGCCGTACATACACGGCAGCACATCACCCACCCTAGTGCCGTACTTTCTGAATACCGTTTTTTTTTTTAAGTTTTACGAAAAAAAAAATTCCACTACCCGATAAAACAAATATAAACAAACTGCCGACAAACGAAAAACGATTCAACCACTTCAATATAAAGAATGTACACTACTGAGTGGCCGTCTCGATCGCGAAGTGCAAAATTTTCCCGGCGCCGTATATGAGCAACGCGCAACCGATACTTTGCCCGTAGCGAAAGGGTTAATGATGAGAGATGACTTGTAATTATTTTAGCTTTCTGGACTGTTCGTTTCACGTGTTGTGTGAAGGTCAGCTTTTTGTCCAACATTACGTCTAGATATTTGGCTTGATTTGACCATTCAATTTGCGTCTCGAATTGAAATAGAACCCTATTTGATCCGCCTCTTCTTTTTTGGTACATGATGACCTGTGTTTTGTTAGGATTGACAGCTATCTTCCACTGTATACACTAAACTTGTAATTCGTTAAGTGCCCTTTGTAGGTGTATTGTTGTTAGATCTGGGTTGGTATTGCTAACAGCTATCACTGTATCGTCTGCGTATAGACTTAGCAACGATCTGGGTTCGGTTGCGGTGTCTGCTGTGTATATGGTGTATAGATACGGCCACAACACCACTCCCTGTGGCACACCAGCCTCCATGGCTTTAGCTTTGAATAAGGTTGGCCCTATTCGAACTTTGAACCTTCTGTCGGCTACGTATGACGAGAGAAGATATGTCATCGCCTCACTATAACCATATTGGTTCATTTTAGACAGCAGGCCTTCGTGCCAGACTTTGTCGAATGCTATACTGACATCTAGAAAGGCGCTGCTGGTTATTTCTTTTCATGGAACACTTTTGTGATATATTCTGCTAGACGCAGTGAAGTTCACGTGAGCGTTCGGATCTGAATCCGAACTGTGGTTCACGTATTGTTCCGATTTCTTCTGATTCTTGGTTTAGCCTAGCTAGTATGACCCGATCTGCAATTTTGCTTATTGCTGGTAACAAGCTTATCGGCCGATAATTCAGGCTTCATGGGAGGTATGGGTAATATCTATGTTGTCCGTTCTTCTTTTTATTGCCCTATATCTTCTTTCCACTTCTTCTGTGAAGTCAAGATCTTCATCGGGATGATAGTTTTTCCTACATCCTCTTTCTACCATGTTTTTCATAACTTCTGCTGCGTACACAATTCCATTTTCTCCATGTAAGGGTGGAATTGGTTTTTTATCTTTTCTTGGTATTTTAGATAGCTTCCAGAACGCAGATTTATTTGGGTTTAGTTGCTGGATATAGTTGTCCCAATTTTCGTTTCGATGTTCTTCTAATTGTTTTTTGACTTCTCTATTTAGCTCAATAGCAATTATTTTGTTCTCTTGGTTTCTTGTTCTGTTGGCCCTTCTTCTTTTCCTGTTTTTTTCTTTATTAGTTCTTTCAACTCGTTGCTGATTTCTCTGAATCTTCCCCTGTTGGTGTTTCTTCTTCTGTGGTGCTGGCCTCGATAGCATTTTGTATCGTTTTTTCTAGGTTTAGAATACATTCCTTTAGTTCTTGTTTTGTGTTTATTGTTGTTATTGTACCGATAGATGCGCGTACTATTCTTTTGTAGTTTGGCCAACTTGTCCGTTTTTTTATGTTGGTTTAAAAACAGTTTGTTTCTACTGCTCCCAGGGTCAATATAATTGGGTTGTAATTTGATTCACCTTTGTTCATTGAGTATATTTTGTGTTGTTGACCCACGTTTTGTAAAATAGCTATGTCCAGGAATGTAGAGAGTCTGTCTAGACCATGGAAGTAAGTAGGTTCTGTGGTCCTACCACTATCGTGTTTTGTCTGTCTTCGAGATAGCCACACAATAGTCTCCCGTTACGAACCTTACCGATAATTACATAAAAATATTAATTAAATGATAAAGACAACGAAATAATATATAATATATAATTATAGCAATATTTAAAGTATGAAAAAGAAATTAACTAAAACACAATATTTTATAACACATTTCCTGCAAATAAGTAGGCATCACTTATAGGCACTTTAAATAAAAAACTAAACTAGCGGTATTAGTAATATCCGATTAAAGAAAATTATTAATAGTACCTAATATCTATTTTAGACATTATTAGTAAGCACAAATATAAAAAGAAGGTGTGGTTAGTGGAACGGAAAAAAACAGTAATTGACATGCAATCTGCTATTTCCTCATGGTGATCTATTTACAGATTTTAAGACAGGCCACACGTGGTGGATACATTTCATTAATTTATCAAAAACAAAAAAGTTGTGATTAATTGGTTATTAAAAATAGTATAAAATGCTTTCTTTTTTTATTACCTTAAAAAACAGTTCAAAAAACTTATTTTACAAAAGTATTTAAAAGAAGCTTGAAGTGTCTCAGTATTCCTCTGCTTTATTCGTTAGAATGTTTTATGAGATTTTATGACCGATTTTATTTTAAAACAATGCCCGATTTGACACGCTGTGTCTTTATAAATAATAACATTGCAAACAATTTGTTTCTACAATTTTTCTCAGTATACTCTATTTTAATAAAACAATAACATTTTGTGGGTATAATAATATTCAATAAGGTAAAACCGGGTAACATTGACACATTTTCAAATACCCCGCTCAGGATTTGTACGCCCAAGAAAAATTTAAGTTTGACGGTTTCAAAATTTCACATGTAGTATCGTCCATCGTCGACGGATTATTGGTAAATCAATTTTTTGCGTTTTACCCCCCTTTTTAGGGGGAAGCCCGGGGGTAAAAGTGGTAAACTTTCTTACATCTTTTTTGGCGTCCTAAAATTGACATTCTCGGCAAAATTCAGTTTGTTTGAATGATTTTTAGAGGTTCAGTGGCATTTTCGTCTCTGACGGCTGGATTATAGGTCTTGTGTATATTTTTATTTTGTGTTTGGGCCTATATTAATAAATAAATTGACAAATAATGATATAACTGCACATAGGCGTCCGCAGGAACAAAACTAGGGTGGGGGCAGATTTGAGAAATAAAAAAATTGGTTAGATAAGCAATAATAAATATAGACGTAAATTGAGAGTCTTCAGTGAGATGGGAGAGGGGAAAGGGGTTTCTCTCAGAAAAGTTTTGAAAATAGCTCAACGCCTTAGTACAAAATGAAGCAAACTAAATACAATTTAAATATTTAAAAACTTTTTTTAGACAAATCATATAGGAATAGCGACATGGAATGTGACATCTCTGACCGGCAAGGAAATAGAAGCTACGGAAGAAATGGAAAAAATTAACGTACAAATAATGGGAATAAGCGAGACAAAAAAGATAGGGAAAGGACACATCAACATTAATGAGAAATATAGTCTATATTATTCCGGAGTACCACAGGGTCACAGAGCAAAAGAAGGAGTCGGTATAATAGTTAATAAAAGAATAGAATCAAGAATAACAAACTACGAAGCAGTATCATCTAGAATAATCACAGCCCAAATAGAACTAAAAGACAAGATAGGAATAATACAAATATACGGACCAACAGAAGGTAATGAAGAAGAGATAATGATAGAATTCTACAACGAACTCCAAAACGCATTAGACAAATTAAGAGAGACAAGAGAAAAAATAGTAATCTTAGGCGATTGGAATTCAAGAGTAGGTAAGGATATTAACAGGGGATTAGGATGCATTGGACAATATGGGGAAGAAACATTAAATAGAAATGGAATTAAAATGCTGGAATTCTGCCAAACCAATGACCTGATAATAGGAAACACATTCAGTGAACAAACCATTAACGACAAATATACATTTGTGGCTGAAGAGAGAAATGCGAAAAGCTTAATCGACTATATAGTCTATACGAGAAACCTAGAACAAAATATAAAAAACATCTTAACGGAAAAGGAACCCGAACTGTCTACACAACACAGGATGGTCACTGCAAAACTGGAGGATGAAAAAATGGAGGAAGTGGAAAGAAAAGAGTACAAGAAAGTAAATGTAAACAAACTAAAGATAAAAAGTGTGCGAGAATTTTACACGGAGGAAACTAACAAAAGACTGAGACAAATAGAGCGCCAAAAAGAAACATGGACAATGGAAGAAAGATGGAATACATACAGTGAAGTATTAAAGACAACAGCAACTGAAGTGTGTGGAATCAAAAAATATAATAAACAGTTAAAAAGGACAAGGTGGTGGAATAAAGAAGTGAAGACAGAAATAAAAAAGAAGAAAATAGCATGGAAAAAATACCTCGAAACGGGATTAGAAGAAGATAAAGAAAAATACTATAGGCAGAGACGATTGGCAAAAAAGACAGTCACACAAGCAAAAACAAAAACATGGAAAGAATTTGGAGAAGAACTTCAGGAAGAATATATAACAAATAATAGAAACTTTTGGACGACAATACGACACATAAGGCAGGGAAAACGAAAGGAAATAAACGCAGTAAGAGATACTTCAAACCAAATACAAATAAGCCCAGAACAAATAGCTAGGGTATGGAAAGAATATTATGAGAAAAAATTTGATACCGAAGTGATAAAGGAAGACAATATAATCAATGAAGGCGAAGAAAACACAGAGCCAGAGCAAATAAGTAGAGAAGAAGTAATAGAAGGATTATCAAATATAAAAATAGGCAAGGCAGGTGGAGATGATGAAATTGAACCGAAAATGGTAAAATACATGGGAGAAGAAGGAATAAACTGGCTATGGAAAATATATAAAGAGGCGTGGGAAAAACAAACAATCCCTAAAGACTGGCAGAACAATATCATCGTGCCAATATACAAAAAAGGAGAACAAGTAAACTGCGACAACTATAGGGCAATATGCCTGTCATCGGTGTGCTTTAAAATATATACGAAAATAATAGAGAAGAGACTAAGACAAGAAGTAGAAATGGTATTGGGAGACGAACAAATGGCATTTAGACCGGGAAGACAGACAAATGACAACATATATATCATTAGAAACCTAATAGAAAGAAGCATAGATACGGGGAAAAAACTAGTATTAGCATTCATAGACCTAAGAGCAGCATTTGACACGATAGAAAGACATATTATAGGGAAATGCTTGAGGAAAATTAACGTACCTAATGCATTGATAAAAATTATAGAAAGTACTTACAAAGAGGTAAAAGGAAGGGTACAAATAACAGGGGAAAGATCGGAAACATTTAATTGGAAGAGAGGTATTAAACAAGGAGATAGTCTCAGCCCTTTGCTATTCATAATAGTAATGAACGAATTGATAAGAAACACTAGAGTCAGAACTAATCAACTACAGACAATAATAGGTTACCGCAGATTACAACCGGTAACAATAGAGTCCTTAATGTATGCAGACGACATAGTACTAATAGCAGATTCCGAGAATAAAATGCAGAAACTAATGGATATATGGGTAGAACAAATAGAAGAACATAAAATGGAGATAAACGAGGAAAAAAGTAAGATAATGATAATCAGCCGCAAAGGAGATAAGGAAGATAATCAAATAAAGATAAAATGTAAAAACTCAGAATTGGAAATAGTAACAACTTACGAATACCTGGGAAGTATAATAACTAATGATGGAAAAATAGACTGGGAAATAACAAATAGAGCAAAGAAATTAAACAAGTTATATTATGCGTTAGCCCCAATAATGGGAAAAAGAGAACTTGCACGAGAAACAAGAATAAAAATATATAACACAATAGTGATACCGACTGTGCTCTATGCAAGTGAAAACTGGACAATTCTGGAAAAACATAAGAGCAGGATAAACGCAATGGAGATGAGACATCTAAGAAGGATAGTTGGAAAGACAAAATGGAATAGATTAAGCAACGAGACTATTAGGAGAATGGAAAACCAGGAACCGATAATGAACAAAATAGCAAAGAGACAAATGAACTGGTATGGGCATATGATGAGGATGCAATCCAATAGAATAACAAGAAAAATTTATGAAGCAAAAAACATCGGAAAAAGAAAAAGAGGCAGACCAAGAAAAAAATGGATACAGCAAGTAGTAGAGGCGGGAAAACTTAAACAAAAATCACTCGAGGAACTGAAAATAATGGCAGGAAACAGAAAAGAATGGAAGAGGTGGGTAAATGGAAATTAAAATAGCTAGCCCAAATCCGACACCCTATTAGGGTAAAAGGAAGGGGAGAAAGAAAGAAAGAAAGAAAAACGTTTTTAATGCTTTTTACAAATACGTGATGAAAATTTAACAAGTTTACTTCCTGCTGGAAAAGCCTTCGGTTTGTGAAGCAAGATAAATTGTCTGTTCCTAAACACTATTATTTAAACAACAATTTACGCGGATCAATTGTAAATTCTTGTAAAACTTTCCCTACTGCTCTACAAACTCTTCCTTTTTCGGTAATATTTGTTTCCGATGAATGCTCATTAGAGCTAACCCATTAAGGCGATCATCGACCATTGTACTCCGCAACCATGTTTTTATTCTTCGAAGAATGCTGAACGATCTCTCAACTGTATACGTAGTGCAAGGCAAGGTTACGAGAATTTCCAGCAATTTTTTTGTTAACGGATAAAAAGTAGTGGACGCTCGAACCAGTTCAAAAATTTCAAGGGTGTTAAAGTTGTGTAACTTATTATTAAGGCGTTTTTTATTCCAATGTTCTACCCATACTTCTAGCTCTCCATCTATTTCATCTATTTTATAATGGTTTAAGGATTGTCTCAGTTCTAATTTAAGGCAATTTAAATCAATTTTAAAAAAAATGCTTGGGATGCAGAAGACTCAGTAATAATGTCAATTATTTCATTTTGTATCCTAACTGAGCAAACTTATGAAAATAGAATATTGGAAGAACTTGAGGAATTAAAAAAGGAAAATCAAACAAGAAAATTCTATAAAAATCTAAATAAAGCAAGAAAAGAATTTAAACCAAGGATCGGACTATGTAAGGATAAGGAGGGGCATATACTCAATACAAAAGAAGAAGTATTGAAAAGGTGGGTGGAACACTATAAAGAACTGCTTACTATCGAAGTAGAAGATCCAAATCAACCACCCCCAGGAGCAAACAACAATACACCATTGGAGCCTCCATCAATTCAGGAAGTACGGGATGCAATAAAACACCTAAAAAATAATAAATCTCCAGGAAGTGATGGTATACCCGCGGAACTTATGAAATATGGAGGTGCTACTCTGACTAATCATATATATAAAATCATACTGAGAGCCTGGAATGAGGAACAAATCCCAGAAGAGTGGTGTATTGGGATCGTTTGCCCGCTACACAAAGAGGGCGATGAATTAGAATGTAGAAACTATAGGGGAATAACCCTCCTTAATACAGCATACAAAATATTTTCGAGTATTTTATATGGTCGCCTGAGTGAATATTCAGAGGAGCTTCTTGGCGAATATCAAAGTGGTTTTAGGCCTGGTCGATCAACAACAGACCAGATCTTTGTGCTAAGGCAAATACTGGAAAAAACCAATGAATGTAATATCGACACATACCATCTTTTCGTAGATTTTAAATCGGCCTATGATAGTGTCCTAAGAAATAAATTGTATGAAGCCATGGATGAATTCCACATCCCCGATAAACTGATAAGATTGGTTAAGGCTACAATGCGTAAAGTTGTTTGCAAAGTCGAAATACAGGGCGAACAATCACAGGCATTTGAAACGCATGTTGGGCTGCGACAGGGAGATGCGCTGGCGTGTCTCCTTTTCAACATAGCTTTGGAAAAGGCGGTCAGGGATGCCCAAATAGACAGCAGAGGAAACATTTTTAATAAATCATCCCAAATTTTGGCATATGCAGATGATGTTGATCTAGTTGCCCGCACAACACGCAAGCTAGAAGAAATGTATACCACCTTGTCACACGCCTCAAAAAATATGGGCCTACAAGTAAATGAAAATAAAACTAAGATAATGGCATCAACACCCAACAATAGAGCCAGAAACATCGGCCACCAATTCACGGTTGATAATTATACCTTTGAAGTGGTGGACAAATTCACATACTTAGGCTCCCTGATCACCAAGGAGAACGTCATGACGGAAGAAATCAAGCGAAAAATAATCCTAGCAAACAAATGCTATTTTGGATTGAGTAGACATATGAGAAGCAGAAACTTAAGCCAAAAAACAAAAATAACCATATACAAAACCCTTATACAACCAGTGTTGATATATGGGTCGGAGGCATGGACCATTTCCAAGGCAGATGAAAATCTCCTGCTTATATTTGAACGAAGGATCCTGAGAAGAATATTTGGTGGCATCTGTGAAAATGGTGTTTGGAGAAGGAGGTACAACTACGAGATATATCACAGATATAAACATATATTTGGTGGTAAAGACGTAGTATCCTTAATAAAAATAGGAAGACTAAGATGGGCAGGACATCTGGCAAGATCACAGCAGAACAACCCTCCTAGAAGAATCCTTATGTCACAACCTGTGGGAAGTAGAAAAAGGGGTAGACCAAAACTCAGATGGAGGGATAGTGTAGATGAGGATGGTAGACAAATAGGCGCAGCAAACTGGCAACAGTTGGCAATGGATAGAACTGACTGGCGTAATAGACTTGGGAAGGTAGAGGCTCTTTTATAGGACTTGTATGAGGCATTCTTAGCGCCATGTTCAAAATGCGCCTGCAAAATTTTGTCTTCGGCATCAATTCGAAAATTACACAAGTCTTGGAAAACACCCTCACTCGATTCTTTCCCACGGAGAGGTAAATCATGAGTGCCTGAGACGATACATGAGATAACTGAACATAAGGCTTTTCTGTTAGTTTCTATTGTTTTGCTCGCAAACTCGTTGATCTGAATGTTAACTGGTTTCGCTGTTAAAAAAGCTTCCGCTGTCTCGCTAGCCATCTTATGGTGTTGATTTTTTGCATGATCTTTGCAACATGTGTGGTTACTTTGTATTTATTAAAAGCAAAATTTTTTGCAGCCCTAAATATTAATTTTTTCAACCCAAAATATTACTTTTTTCTAAAACTTGTTCAAAAAACGTAAAAAATTACAATATTTATTTTTTTTTAAATTTTTGTCCATGACTTTTTTGTGAAAATAGGTATAGCCATTCCTTCAAGAGAAAAGTTTTAAGGTTATGTCAAGAAAAAATGTTTATTGTCTTTGATTTTTCTCAATAACCTGTAAGTTTTTCCCACGCGTATTGGACATTCGTTATCATTAGAGATCTAAAAATTAATTGATGCCATACAAAATCCAATATGAGGCTCACAGGAAATAAAAAACTTGATGATAGTTCCATCTAACCGAAACGTGGAAATGAAAAACTAGCTAGAAATTATTAGGTTAAAAAGTTTCTTAAAAAAATTTTTTGTTTAATTTTCTCGCAAACCAAGTAATGTAAATTAATTCTGAGTACACTATCCATCAAATTTTCTAAAAATATCCCTATTTATCCAAATGTGGAAATTTGAAAAAAATCTATCACAACTTTTCAAAAGGTAAAAGATGCCAGATTTTTTTGCATGAAGTAATGTGACTGCAATACAAAAAAGTTATAGGCAAAGATTAAAAATATATATATATTGATTTATTTTTTGCATTATTTTCTGGGCATAGCTTTTAGAAAAAATATTATTTTTATTTAAATTTAATCTAAATTTATTTTGTACATAAACTGAAAAAATGTAATTAAAAAACTAATTATTAATACTTGTCAATTTCGTATCTATTTAACATATGTTTAACCTCAAATTGGGAGGTCCAAAACTGTCAGATGAAGGCGGTAGATGTCGCGTCAGTCACGCACGGAGCGAATACGTATCAAATGTCTTTTTTATGCCAAAATACGCCAACAGCATTATGTTAGTACTATTTTTAAAGAAGTCCTAAACTGCATCGACCAAATTAACAAGGCGATCAAATTCTTGGAGAAAAATCAACTGTTAAACGAACGTGATGTCACGAAACGTTACACAAAATAAAAATGTTAATTGTTTTTTAAACTATATTATTTGTAATTTACTGGTATATAATTATATTATATACAATGTACACTGTAAATTATAAACCTTAATTCATGCTAATGACCATAGATATCACATGCACGTTAATTAAAAAAAATAAAAATACCGTTCGCTTAACTAACGCCCGAAACATTGTAAAGCCATACTACCAGTGGTTTCATTATATTTAAAAAAAAAATATTTATACTACTGTCATAATGAGCTTTTTTATATTCTTTGTGCTTTCTCTTGCTTAATTCAGCCCTTTATTTTATAATTGGTGTATCATTAATTATATCTTATATATGATATAAAAGAAATAAAATAATTCTAAATTTTATTTATTTTTTATAGAAAACATGAAACGAGCAGTTGTTGGCAATATCGATCCTGGTTTTCCAATATATTTTGGTGAGTGTTCCATAGAAGACAAGAAGAAATGTTCACACCTTTGTTATTTGTTAAACGGAGAAGCTACATGTGGTTGTCCTCAAGGATTTAGAAAGAAAGGAAATATTTGTGAAGGTAAATATTTATTTTTGAAGATCGCAGTTATAATATGTGTTTATACACATATGTACAGAAATTTTATGAACATCTTATTTTTACAACATCTGTTCATCAAAATTCTTAATCAATACTAAGTATAAATATTTTTTAGATATCAATGAATGTGACATTCAAAACGGAGGATGCCAACACTTCTGTGTGAACAACATAGGCTCTTTTTCCTGTGATTGTCCAAAGGGTTATCAAATATCCTACGACGGCATTTCTTGCGAAGACATAAATGAATGTCACGTTAGAAACGGCCACGGGCCATGCCAAGATACCTGTCACAATCTTCCGGGTTCGTACAGATGTTCTTGTTCGAACTTGACGGGAACTCGACTAGCTGACGATCTTCACACCTGCGCAGATATCAACCAGTGCACTGGGAATCTTTCGGGATGTTCACATGGATGTATTAATAGTCACGGAAGAGCTTATTGTACTTGTCCCCAGGGTATGGAGCTAGGAGATGATTGGAAAACTTGCAAAGGTAACTAAGTAAATAATTATTATGGTGGGATATGCTTATATCTATCTCGTACGAGGAATAGTGTCCTATATTCACTATATTATCTGGAACAGTATTTTCTTTTCATGCGGCTGAATGGTTAAAACGGTAAAGTCCTACCAGAAATCTAAGAGTCATTAATATTTATTATAGATAAGTGTCTACCGCAAGGTAGCGACTCTGGACAAGATCGTACTTTTATTTTCGATTTGCCGGTTGATTAAAAGCCGGTCTTTATCATTGTCTAGGAAAGCTTCAATAGTTGCAAAACTATTTACATACACTACATTCACATGTTTACAAAACTTTATCATTTTTAAATAGTCAAAAATATTTTAGAAAATTATTTTCAAAGTTGAGGTGTGTCTAAAAGCTGGTTTTATACCGTTATCAGCTGAATTTAAAAATATTTACACAAATTACGTATACATAGAAAGTTTATAAATTTATAAATACAATTCAAAAAGTACTTACATTTAAAAAAAATTACATGGTCAATAGAAACAAATTTCATTTCATGTCATTTCATTATTCATAGAAACAAAAATGGGAGTAAAATCAGAAATAAATAGGGTACAAAAGATAAATGAAACAATGTGTGTTATCGAATGTAAAAAATTCGAAGATAAAATGAAAATACTGAAAGCCAAGGGTAAACTAATAAACTATAAGCAACATAGAGTATATATAGAATGTGACCTAACATTAAAAGAGATAGAGATACAAAGAAATCTTAGGAAGATAGCAGCAGATGAAAAGACTAATGGGAAAAGGACAAAAATTGGATATGGTTTCATAGTTATTGAAGGCATTAAGTGGAAATGGAATCAAAAAACAAGCCAGATAGAAAAGATAACATACAATACAGAACCAACTGGTTCAAAAAACTAGCTGAAGAAAACACAATGACGGACCGAGAAACAAAACAGGCACAGAACAGGGACATGAGCAGATCTAAAGATAATAACACAAACGGAAGTAAAAACAAATTGAAGTACAACTTAAACACAGAAAAGAACAAAACAATTTGGAAAATGGCATCATGGAATGTGAGAGGTATAAATGGGAAGGAAATAGAACTGGGGGAAGACATTAGAGATAAGAACATTGAAATAGTAGCTATAACAGAGACAAAGAAAAAAGGAAAAGGATCAATAATATTAGAAAACGGAATGTTACTAATATACAGTGGAGTGGAAGAAACGAAGAGAGCTCAGGCAGGAGTAGCGTGCATGATAAAGAAGGAGAGTATCAACAAAATAAAAAATTGGATATATTACAACGAACGTATACTAAGAGTAGACATAGATATGGATACAGAGGAAACCAATACAAACCTAATCATATGTTATGGACCAGATGAAGGCGCAACAAAAAACGAAAAGAATGAATTCTGAGACAAATTACAAGAAGTGATAAATGATTGTATAGAGAAAATTGTGATCACAGGAGACATGAACAGCAGAGTAGGGAAAGAAACAGAAAAATGGAACAATGTCATCGGACCTTATGGGGAGGACAAACTAAACAAAAATGGAAAATTACTACTCGAATTCTGTCTAGACAATAACCTGGTGATTATGAACACACACTTTCAACATAAAAGGATACACAAGATCACAAGAGAAGTCAAATCAAGAGACGAACAATCAATTACAGACTATACTATAGTGCAAAAAACAGAGAAGAACTGGATAAGAGACGTAAGGGTAAAAAGGAGTTATGAAATTGGTAGTAACCACTATCTACTAGAAACCACATTCAGAAGCAAAAGAAGAATGGGGAGAATTTAAAAATGCGATGATAAAAACAGCTAAATCAATATGTGGAACCACAAGAAATAACAACAGAGGGAAACGAACATCTTGGTGGAACGATGAAGTGAAAAGAGAAATAAAAGAAAAGAAGAAATTATGGAAAGAATACATCCAAGACAAAGCACAACAAAAATATGAAAATTATAAGAGACAAAGAACAGAAGTTAAAGAGATAGTTAAGAAAGAGAAAAAGAAAAGTTGGGAAAAATTCGGGGAAAAAATGGAAGAAAACAGCACAGAAAACGTAAAATTATTTTACAGAACACTGAAAAACCTAAGAAGCAACAAAGAAACGATATATATATATATATATATATATATATATATATATATATATATATATATATATTTAGGGATTCTACAGTATTCACTGCCTTCCCTCGCTCAACCGTTTCCATCTCTCTCTGTTGTTCCATTCTCCATCGTTCAGTCCTCTCTTACTCATGGCGTCGTCTACTTCGTTCCTCCAGGATTTTCGGGGTCGTCCTCTTTTCCTCCTTCCTATGGGGCTCCATTCGGTTATTTTCTTTATCCATCTGCTGTCGCTAGTTCTTCTTACATGTCCATACCACTTTAGTCTTTTTTGTTCTATATATGTTAGTATTTCTGTTTCTATTGATGTTCTTTGCTTTATTTCGTCATTACTTCTCCTATCCATTCTTGTTACTCTGCAGCATCTTCGCAGGCATTCCATCTCTGTTGCTACTATCTTACTGCTGGTTTTCTTGTTTATGATCCAATTTTCAGCCCCATATGTCATAATACTTCGCACTAATGTTTTATAAATCTGCGTTTTTGTCTTCATATTTAGGTGTCCATCCCACCATACTGAGTTAAGTTGTCGGATTGCTGTTCTTGTTTGTCCTAATCTTTGTGTAATTTCTTCCTCTGTTGTTGCCTTTTTCGTGATTATAAACCCCAGGTATTTGAATTTATCCTTTCCTTTGATTGTTACGTTGTCATCAATCTGTAGATCTTCTATGTCTTCTTCACTTGTAGATAGGTACTCTGTTTTCGCGAGGTTAATATCTAGGCCAGCCTTGGTATATTCTTCTTGTAGTTTTTTCATCATGTAGCTGAGGTCGTCTTGGTCTTGTGCAATCACTACTTGATCGTCTGCAAAACTTAATGTATATAGGTATTCGTTCCGTTCCAAAGAAACGAAACTGAAACAAATAATGAACAAGGAAGGAACAATAATAAACGACGATAAGACAATAATGGAAAGATGGAGGGAACATTTTCAGCTGATACTGAATGGAAATCAAGCGAATACAATGAAGAAGGAAAGCCACAACAGGAGAGTATCCATGAGAAACACGGAAAATCCAGTAACTATAGAAAAAGAAGAACTGGAAGAAGCAATAAGAAAGATAAAGATTGGAAAAGCACCAGGAAGCGATGAAGTAGCACCAGAAATGATGAAATATATAGGAGTAAAAGCAAAAGAAAAATTGTTATACATATATAATCTAATATGGAACAGAAAAGTAATACCCAGAGAATGGACAAATGCAGTAATTATACCGATATACAAGAAAGGAAACACAAGAGACTGTAGGAACTATAGAGGTATATCACTTCTATGTGTAGCAGCAAAAGTATACGAAACCATAATAGAAAGGAAACTTAAAAAAGAAATAGAACATAAATTAGAGGATGTACAAAGTGGATTCAGGAAAGGACACAACACACAAGACCATATATTCACCATGCAACAAGTAATAGAAAAAGCCTTAAAGAAAAATAAAGAAATACATCTGAGCTTTATAGACATGGAAAAAGCATTCGACGCAGTCAAAAGAAAAGATATATGGGAAAGCCTAAAGAAGAAACAAGTAAGTGAAGAACTGATAGAAGCAACAAAGAGTATATACATTAAAACAACAAATACAGTAAGAATGTTAAATATACAGTCAGAACCATTTGAAACAACCCAAGGAGTTAGACAAGGGGGAAGTCTCAGCCCAGTACTATTCATAAATGTAATAGATGAGATAGTGAAAGAATGTAAGAAAACATTCAAGAAATACTGCATCGGTTGGAACAGAATGCAAATGATAAATGCTGAGATGTGTATATTTGCAGACGACATAGTATTAATTGCGGAAACTGCAGAAAACCTGAAATACAAGTTAGAGAAATGGAACCTAGAAGCAAGCAAATACAACTTAAACGTAAACAAAGAGAAGACTCAAATAATGAAAATATCAAGGAAACAAGGGACGGAAGATCAAATAGAAGTAATGATAGACCAACAAAAAATAATACAGACAAATTCATACAAATACTTAGGAACAGTATCAACAACAAAGGAGACATCGAGGATGATCTTAACAACAGAATGGAAAACACAGGAAAACTATTCCAAGCACTGAATAGGGGATTCCTTAATAACAAAGAAATATCAACAAAGACCAAGATGACAATATACAAAACAATATATAGACCTACAGTGACATATGGAGCAGAAAATTGGATATTAAACAAAAGACATCAGAGCAGAATTCAGGCAGCAGAGATGAAATACCTCAGAAGAACGATAGGAGTAAAAAGAACTGATAGAATCAGAAATGAAGAAATAAGAGAAAGACTCAAAATCAAACCGATACTCGAGTCAATCAAAGAGAAAAAATTGGCATGGTTCGGACATCTAACCCGGATGGACAATAATAGACAAGTAAAAAGAGTGTGGGACGCCAAACCAATAGGGAAGAACAGAAGAGGAAGACCCATTAAAGAATGGAACATGATTCTTTTTAGAATCACGACTTTTTCTTGAAATGTAAGGTATAATTGATGCCAGCCACATATCCCCTTTAGTTATCGATTTTAATAAATTAGATTCTGAATCGGATGGTGGATTGTTTGAAATATAATATTCATTTTTATTATTCATAGAAAATAATGTAAACTTACATTTGGTATCTTGTTTTTTAACTAAACTCCATTAACACTTTTTCGTCTGCATCGAAACTGGTAGATTAACTCAAAAATCAACTGCTTCACTATTTAAACTATTTTCACTATTTAATGATAAATCTTCACAAAATTAAACTATTGGCTGACACAGAAACTTGTAGAAAAATTACTTATCCGAATATGACTGATTTCAATTGATGCTATTTTATCACAGGAATGTTTGCCTTGATACCTAAAAATGTTTATCTCGCAGTCAACTTTTAAAAGATTCTAGGAGGAAACGTTATTTTAAATTAACAAACATTCCAATTCCTTAGTGTTTGTAATAAATAATAATAACTCCATAAATAAATCTTAGCTAATTAAGCACTTTCCTTGGAATGTATAGAATAGGAATTATGAGAAACTGCCGTTCCAATATAATGCGCAATAAAAATTTATATACAGGCCGGGACCTCTAATATGTAAATTTAAAAAAAAATTGAATTGTTAAAGTTTTTATTCCATATTTTAAAAAAATAACCTTTTCACATTTAGCCGATTACGATCCTGCAACTGTCAAATTTAACTAAAATGTCATGCAATAATTCTCGACATTCTTAAAATCCTATATGACGTCAAAATTAGTGACGCACTGAAAGAAGGGTTTGGGACAGACTGTATATGCATCACTAAGCATTTTTAAATTTATATTTTAAATAAAAAAAATATGATTAATGGGCTCAAAAATATTTTAAAAAACTTAAAAAAATTGTTTATTAGTATCTTTATATTTTGTGTATTCATTACTTCTATTTAATTGGAAGTAGATGTTTTAATTGCTATTTTCCAAACTTTTCAAAATATTCAATAATGACTGAAAAATTATTAGAGAAACTGATCTACGTTACTTGTAAGTACTATTAATTTATTCTCTAAAGTACGGGCCATTACTTTGTTTACATATTTGTATACCTACTACCCTATGAAACGTTATTCTTAAAGATTTTTTTATTTTAACATTGCTTCTGCTACTGCAACTACGTCGAGAACAAGAAACCATTATTATGCACTATTACAGTGTCTATAAAAGTATTAAAACTAAAAAATATTATAAAAACAACAAACGTAAACAATCGTACACGATCAGACACAACGATCATAACAATATGGCCGAAGTGAGGTCGTTTTCAGTCACGTGATCATTTTAGTTGAGAATAAGCCACAATATAAATTTAAAATAAGTTTATTTTTAACGTTTCGATTTCCACTTCGGAAATCGTTCTCAAAATACTACTACTACTACTTGTTGGTTTATAACGTTCTCCGCCGTTTTCCGACTTCCAATCGCCACTTAGTCCGGTTGTTCCATAAATCTTCTTCTATGGCCCTCTCTCTCAGTTCTTTATTTATTCCTTCGCTCCAAATTTTTCTCGGTCTACCTCGTTTTCTCTTTCCTTCTGGTTGCCATTTTAATATTTCTTTTGGTATTCGTTGTTCATCCATTCTTTGTATGTGTCCGAACCAGATAAGTTGTTTTATTGTTAGGTCATCTGTGATTGTTCGTTTGATTCCCATTATTTCTCTAATGCGTTCGTTGGTAATCCTTTTTCTTCTAGATCTCCCTGCAGCTCTTCTCCAAAAATCCATTTCTGTCACTTTCAGCGTTGCTAGTGTTCTTTCTTTCAGTGGCCATACCTCACAGCTGTACAAAGTGATACTTTTTACTGTAGTCTCATACCTATATCCTCTTTTTATTTTCTTTGCTGATGGATTGGTCCCATTAAATGCTGTTTAACATTGTGATGGCTTTTTTCCCTGGCGTATTTCTTTCTCTTATGGTTTTGTCTAATGTTCCATCTTGTGAAATAGTGATACCTAGATATTTGTAGTCATAGCAGTGCTTTATCGTGGTGTTATCGTCTAATATGAGATCTTTTTGTTCTACTCCAATGCACAGGTATTCGGTTTTCTTTTTATTTACTTCTAGACCCTATATATCATACTCTTCAATTAATTTTCGTGCCATATAGTTTAAATTGTCATAATCTTGAGCCATTATTACTTGATTGTCTGCAAAGTTGAGCGTATATACCATAGTATTGGTGAGCGGTATCCCCATTGTCCTGCATTTTTGTTTTCATCTTTTTAAATCACTTTCGAGGTATATTTTAAATAAAGTGGTTGACAGACAACATCCTTGCTTTAATCCTTTTGATGTTATAAATCCTGTTGTTATTTGTGTCCCTGCTTTTATTTTGTGTTATTGGTTGGTTGTATAGCACTTTGACGGCTTTTATTAATTCTATATTAATATTCGTGCTTTCCATTGATTGCCGCAGCTTCTTCAGTGAAATGCTGTCGTAGGCTTTCCGTAGGTCGACGAACAGCATATGAATCTCTTGATTCGGTGCCATCTTTTTTTTTATTATCTGGGTTAAGGAGAAAATGTGGTCAATAGTGGATCGACCCGTACGAAATCCTGCTTGTTCTTCTGCTTCATTCTAAAAACACAAACATTAATAAATTAATCAAATTTTGTTTTTTGTTACTTGGTGAAAAGTTCTTCTAATAATTAAATTTTGCCTGACTCATTTATATTTACAATTATTCATATAATATAATATATATTTTTAAAGTAAACGACTTTACAATGATATTGCCAATATTGTTAAATTAAGTTAAGTAAGCAGTTCTAATTATGCTAAATTAGACCAATTGCGTCGCAAATTCCTCGGCAGAGTGCAGTAGGATCTGGTTATCCGTATTAAAAGAGGAAATTAATAAAAAGAAAATACCACTATTAGTAAGTCAATAACACATCGAGGATACATCATTTATGTTTTTAAATAACAGACATATAAAATCAATCATATTTTAAATAACAGACATATGAAATTCTTAGAAATCTGGACTCTAATGATAATAATAGGAACGAGATAATACAATAACCAAAATTAGACATTGCTTAAGAAAGCTAATAAAAAATGAAGACGAAGATCATGCCGATAAAGAGAAACGCAGATACAAATTGAGGCAAGCCAAAACAAAGAATATGTAGTATGGTATATGAAAATATGTAGAAAAACATCACTTTTGTGTAAAATTTTCTGTATATTAATTTTATTTATTAGCAACTTTAAAGATTTAGTATGAAATACATATACACTTCTCCAAGAAATTAACGCACCACTTCAATAAATCAATTTTATTTGTAAACAGGCAAAGAATAAAAAATAAAACTTCACCAGATTTATTCTACATTTTATTAGTAATTATAACAATTTGTCTAATCATCAGAAAATGTTGAAGTACAGGAGAAAAAAAAATAAAACGGAAAATTCTAAAAAAATAATGATAAGAAAAGTAAACTAAAATATGAAAAAAGTCTTAATAACGAGTGTTTCCACCTCTACTACGTATAATAGCCTCGCATCATTGGCCCATACTTAAAATTAATTGCCGTATTTCATTTTGGTCTAGTTCTCTCCAAATCTGGATCAGCCTCTCTCTCACTTCCTGTAAGTTGTTTGATTGGATCGGTGTCGCTCTTAATCGCCTACCAAGGATATCCCAGAGATTTTAAATCGGATTTAAATTCGGACTATGTGCTGGTCATTCCATAGTGTTAATTTCTACCTCTTCCAGATAATTTCTGACGATCTGTGCAGCGTGAGGTCTGGCATTATCTTGCATTAGTAAGCAATTTTCACCGATATAAGGAGCAAATGGTACTACATGTCGCTCCAGGATCTCCAATATGTACCTTTCAGCTGTAACAGTTCCATTTTGTATGACCGCTAGGTCCGTACGTGCGGTCAAAGAAATACCACCCCACACCATAACTGATCCACCACCAAAAAATGTGGTGTGTGAGAAGTTACACTGAGCATATCATTCGTTGGTCGTCGCAACACACGAACACGTCTATCGTTATTGTACAAACAAAATCGGGATTGATCAGTAAATAGCACTCATTTCCAGTCAGCCTCTAACCAATTAACGTGTTCTCTGGCAAAATGTTGTCTCCCCCTTCGATGCTCTGCAGTTAATAGAGGACCTCGGGCGGCAATCCTAGGTGTTAAGTTGTATTCCCTAAGTCGCTGGCGAACAGTTTCAGTACTAATTTGTATAGCATGTACATCTCGAAGCTTGAAATTGGTGTGAAGCTAACTTCGATCTGTTACAAAACGTTGTCGAAGAGCAGAAATTCTTAAAAACCGATCTTGAATAGGGGTAGTTACCCGGTTTCGTCCTTGCCCTGGTCTGCGAGTATGATCCCCTGTTTCGAGGAATCTTTCTAACACTCGTGGGACGGATCTGTGGGACACACTAAACCGACGACCAATTCTTCGGTAACTCCAACCTTCTTCCGACTGTATCACTGCTTGGGCACATTCATCTCGGGTTAAATGACGTGATTGACGCTCCATAATAAACACAATTAACAATAATCAACAATTAAACAGTAGCCGAATAAAATTCGTGAACACTTGGAAATTAGTATAGTTATAGAATTAGTACATTTTTTGCTTCTTTTTGTTTTGTTGCAAAAAAAACTATAGCGATTAAACACAGTCAATAAATATAGAGTGTACGAATAGCATATACAAGGGGCTTGCAAAATATAACATTACAATGGAAATTTTTATTAACGTTAATAAAATATTTTAATATTTCAAAGTGGTGCGTTAATTTCTTGGAGAAGTGTATTTAATACGAATGTTTAATGCAACTATACGTATCTGTAACGTCTTTGATTCTTATTTAATATTTTCTTATTTATCCTCTCATTTTGGTAACTTTTGTAGTACTAAATTAGTAATAAAATATAACTTCTTTTATAAAAAAATATTTGTGACTAACTACTAATTTATTAATTTGTAGATATCAATGAATGCGAAGATCCATCAATAAAATCGACATGTCCCCACGGCTGTACGAATTTCATTGGTTCCTACTACTGTCCAAAACATGACGAGATACTTTTATCTGACGCACCCGTATCAGACGACGACGAATATGATAGTGAAGACTATGAAACCGATCAATATGATGACGACGAATACGATGAAGAAGAATACGACGATGATAAAGATGAGCAAGAAAAAGAATCTTCAACGAAAAGTATTAATAACAAAGATAGAGTTCAAGAAAACCCTAAGAAAATAGATAAGAAAATTGATACAATATATGACGATGACTATGATGAGGGAAACGATGATGATTATAAAGAAAACACAACAAACAATACCAAAAAGATTAATGAAAGTGACAAAAATAAAATTGATATAGATAACGCAATAGATAAACAAGATATTTTTGATAAACACAAAGAAACAGAAACTGTAAAAACCTCAACTATGATTAAGGAAAAGGAAAAACCAGTTATCACAAACAAAAATGATATCTACACGGATTATGAAGACGAATATGATGACGAGTACGACGATGACGAAGAAACCACCATAGCTACCGATATTAAAGTGACTAATACCTCTAACAAAGACAAAACTAACGATTTTAAAACTTCTATTATAAGTAGTGAAGTGAATAAAAACGAAAATACAAGTAATAATGTTGAAAAACCAACTACTGAAACATATTCTACATCTACGAGGAAAATTGCTATTGAATATGAAGATGAATATGATGAAGATTACGATGATATAACAACCACTATACGAATTGATAGTACTTCTAAAATACCTGCTATTCAAAGTATAAAAGAAAACGGTATCCAAAACAGAAACGATGTTGGCATTAAAGAAAGTGAAAAGCATAATCTATCCATTATATCTACAAATACCATTAAAGAAATAAATGAGGTAACAGATAAATCAGTTTCTTTTATAACCACTGAGAAGGAAATTGATGAAGAATATGATGACGATTCTAACGATTACGATGAATATAATGAAGAGACAACTATATTAAACATTGACAAAAAAGTAAAAACAAACGATAAAGAATATGATTCTAGTATCAGTAAACCATCTACGGATATGGAAAATGAATATACCACAACCCAAAAACAAGAAATAAGTACAGTCACAAATCGCAGTCCTAAAAGGATTGAACCTGATGATTCCGTAATTAGTACTACCCTAAAAATTATCACAGCTTCAAGCACAAACGCATCAGTTTCTACTGAACATCCTTCGGTCAACATTATTAACAAAGACCACCAACTTCAACACGAGAATGACAATAAAATCAATTTAGATATATCAAATAACTTATCACCTTTGGGCACAAATATTGCAAATAAAAATACTATCCTTACAAGTGATAACTACGAAGATAGTTATGATGAGGAAGACGAAGATTATGATGAGAACACAACTACTGTTCACAATAGACCATATAGTAGTACAGAACCTCAGATCACTACAGTGAGAACCGAAAATACAAGTAAAAATATAAATAAAATAGTCAAATTAGAAGATACGACAAGAAATAATAAATTTAACGAAGTAACCGATATAAGTAATGAAGATATTGACAGGAACGATAAAGGTGATGTAATTTTTATTACTACCACTAGAAAATTATCAGAACTTGACAAAATTGATATAACTACAACTGAAAGGGTTTCTGATAAGACAAATATAGATCGCATAAATAATTCTAACAAAACAAAACAGGATGATGAATACGATGATTATGATGAATTTGATTCTAAAAAAGAAGGTAGTACGATTGTTAATAGCATGGTAAACAAATGCGAGGAAGGTTATTCTTTGAATGAACGAGGAGAATGTACAGGTGAGGTTCTTATTATTTTGTATATCCTTTTTATTAAGGGAAGCTTGGGGAATTCTACGCACTTAAGCAAAATCATCTTTATTGTTGTTTATTAAGTTACTAAAACTATTCAAATTAATATAGTTAACTCACGAAAGTTAATCCTAGACGTACAAAATTCAATTTTTTGGTTGGTGCGCAAAATTACCCATCTAAGTAGGTAATTTTACGCAGTGTATCGGAAAATTTTACGCAAATTATAAAAATTATACAGTTTGTTTTATTACAAAACATTTTATAATTTAGACTGAGTATTTATACAACACGTATGCCACATACAACACGTATGTATAGTCTTTCGAACTTTCTCTCACAGTGCAAGGGGCATGGGTCCAACCCAAACAAGATGCACATTGATACCGCAATTCTCTGACTTTCGCGAATTCTCCACAAATTAGGCAGTTGTTTTCTTGCCTAGTCGGATTCACATCGTCTAGTTCATTATTATCACAGATGTCTTTCTCGTCATATTCCCATTCCTCCGTTTCACTTTCTTGAAATTTAATCTTCTTAATATAAGTTGATTTTTGGCCTCTTTACCAAACATTTTTTTCTTTTTGTAGCAGCTATCTGCTTCTCGTTTCTCTCTTTTTTCTTCAAGTCAGCTTCGTGGAGAATATTCTTAATCGATGTGGATGTCAGGATTTCAGATCGTTTCTTTGTACATGTCCTAGTTTTTTTGAGATTGTGTGGACTTTTGGTCGTGATAATGAATCCGAAAAAGAAACATTGAGTACTGCTGCCATTTTCATTACTCACTTGATCTTCCAGTTGCTCGGTATCAGATGATCTATGTTCTTCTACTGCATTTTCTACGACTGGTAGAAACTGTTGAGCAGGCAAAAAATTTTCATCTTTAAATTTATCTGGGTTGACAGGATAAATACCAGCAAATCTAAAGCTATCACTCTCTTTTTTTATTGTAGCAACTTTCAGATAGGCTTTATTAAAAATCTCAGAAAGTTAGTTATTCTATGACGTGGATGTGCTAAGAGATATAATAAACGTTCTTTATGATAGGCTCCCATAAAAGAATCATTTGGTGAGGTGAACAAATCTTTTCTACTCGAGAGTAAAACAACTACCAAGAATGAGTGGATGACAGAAGAAATATTAGAGATGATGGAACAACGCAGACAGTGTAAGATTAGGCAGGACCAAGTAGGGTACCAAAATATACACAGTCAAATTCGTAAAGAAATTATAGCGACGAAGGAGATCTGGATGACTACACTTTGCACCGAGGCTGAAAACTTATATAAACTCGGCGACAGCTTCAATCTTCACAAGAAAATTAGGGAAATTGCTGGTGTCTTTAAGAAAAAACAAGTCACTGGTATACATAATGACCAAAATGAACTAATAACGGACCCTAGCGATATACTTAATACTTGGAAATTGTACACAGCCAATTTGTTCAATGATGATAGAACACAAAACCACCACAACTGGGAGACCATTTGTATGGCCCAAGTATTTTGAAAGCTGAAATTGTACACGCTATCAAACTATTAAAAAGTAACAAAACCCCAGGACCAGATGATATGTAGGCAGAAACAATCAAGTTACTTAATGAAGAAAACCTAGACATTATTGTCAAGCTCTTTAACGACATTTACGATACGGACCAGATTCCAAAAGATTGGCTTCGCTCTACATTTATCGCCCTACCAAAAACACCACGTGCGAACTTCTACAAGGACCACCGACTAATAAGCCTAATGAGTCACTTTTTAAAACTATTCCTGAGAATACTGCACACTAGATTGTTTAAGAAATGTGAAGAGGTCAGTGGATGGAGTCAGTTTGGTTTCAAAAATGGACTTAGCACGAGAGAAGCGATCTTTAGTATGCAAACATTAATACAAAATTGTTTAGATCAAAGAAACAATGTTTTTTGTTTCATCGATTATGAAAAAGCATTCGATAATGTAAAACACGAATTGATGATAAAATACCTACAAGAGTTGGGATTGGACGACAAGGATGAAAGAATTATCGCTAATCTGTATTGGAACCAGACAGCAACAGTACGTCTTCAACATTTCAACGAAACAGAAGATTTCTCCATTAAAAAAGGAGTAAGGCAAGGTTGTATACTGTCTCCAATGCTGTTTAATTTATACGTAGAAAAAGCCTTCGCAGAAGCAGTGGCAGACTCTAATAAGGGTATTAAAGTTAACGGCATATTTATTAATAACATCAGGTATGCCGATGATACAGCCATAGTGGCAGATAACATCGAAGATCTTCAATGCCTTTTAAATGATCTAACTCTTGCAAGTGAAGCTCAGGGTTTGAAAATAAATATCAAGAAGACAAGAACAATGATTATAAGTAGAAATAATTACCCCAACGCAAAGATATATGTCTTTGGAGAAGAAATCGAACAGGTCAGGCAATTTAAATACTTGGGTTTTTGCTGAACGAGGGTTGGGACCCCGAGAATGAAATAAAGAGCAGAGTTGAACAAGCCAGAAATGCTTTTTTGAGGCTTCGTAAGTTTCTGACTGATCGCAAATTGGACTTCAACCTCCGATACAAGATGCTTAAGTGTTACGTGTGGCCTGTTCTCTTGTACGGAATCGAAGCATGGACGTTAAAGCCCAGTTCCATTAACAAACTTGAAGTGTTTGAAATGTTGTGCTTGCGTCGAATGCTTAGAATATCATGGACGGACAGGGTCAGAAATGAGGAAGTACTCAGAAGAGCGGGCTTACAGGGTAGGGAACTTTTTAGTTATGTAAAAAGTAAGAAGACTGCATACTTATGACACATATTACGAGGAGAAAGATATACTTTTCAGCAACTGATACTCGAAGGGAAGATAGAGGGTAGGAGAGGTCTGGGACGTAAAAAAATGTCATGGCTGCGCAATATTCGACAATGGACAGGAATATATAGCTATGAAATGCTTCGCAATGCTGCTAAAAACAGAATTATTTAATCCTGACTATTTAACATCTCACCTGACATGACGATGTACGGTGGACGCCTACGCAGAAATGCACGGCACCTTAAGAAGAAGAAGAAGGCTCCCTTAAGAGAGCTAAAACATAAAAGGTCGAGGAGCTGTGGCCTATGGGAAGTTTGCGGAGGTATGGATATGCGGTGAATTGAATTAGCTTTACAAAATAAATATATCTCCAGTGAAATATGACTGGTGTAATACTCAAGTACTAATAAAACAGTGTACTGTGGATTAGAATGGACATGATATTTAAAGTGCTTTAACCACTCGTAAAACAGCTCGTTAGTTATCCAGCCATGTCAGAGCAGTAATATACTGCACCTATCGGTCCATTATTTTGATATTGAGCATTGATCCTCTTTCTGGTGAAGATAAACATCGGTGAAATGTATCCTCCAAATGCACTCATCGCACAAAATATTTTAACGATCTTTTCTCTTATCGGGTATCTATTTTGGTTCACAAAAGAGTATTCCTTCCACTGGTAGCTCCACTCTCGAAGCAATGTTGACTTGCAAGAAACAATACTGTCAGTACTCGATAATTCAGCCATATATTCCCAAATTTCCTTGGTACAAGTCTTTACAAGTCTGGTAGGTAAATAGTTATAATAATGACTGTCTTAGTCCTTTTGTGTCTGGCTGTATGACGATAAGTCTAAGCAAAAAAAATCTTTTCTCTTTCCAACGAGGTGGCAGAACATACTTGTTTCTGTTCCTTTGTATCGTCGTTATGCCAGTCCCGTCCGCTTTGTAAATTCGATCTGCAGGAAATTCAAATTTACCTGATATTTGCTGGACTGCTGGAAAAGTTACCCAGTCTTTTCCAGCAGTCTCTATACAAAAATTGCATCTGATTTCATTTGTATCTGCACATTTATACACCAGTTACCTCAGCACTCTAATATACCATAAAACGTTTTAGCTCGCTCCAAGATATGTTTAGTTAATTCTTTCACCTGTTCATCTAGGCGATTTTTAATCAGATTTTCATACAATTTCCACAGGCAAATCATTCTGTAAGAATTGGCATTCTCTAAGTCTCTGCCCGGTTTAAGTATTACCTGCAGTCTTGCCTGTGTAATCTTTTTGTGAAACATTTGCTTCTAAAAGAGATTATTAAAAATCCTCCGGGTCAGCTCAGGTTTTTTTTTCTATGATGATCTTTATCGCCTCAGGAGGCACACCATCAGGACTAGTTGCTTTTCCTAATTTCCAGGAGCCACACCATCAGGACCAGCTGCTTTTCCTAATTGTATACTTTTCGTCGCTATTGCCAAAATCTTATCTTCAGCCGAAAAATAGGTCGAACGTTAACGTTATTTGGGTAAATTGTTGCGGGGGCTTAGCAGGAAATAGGGTATTAGCTATTTCCTTCCATTTTTTTGCACAAAGTTTGTATGAGGTCTCTGTCTTTAATGTTTTTGTGGCAATCCTATAGACTTCGCCACATACATCATTTTTAAGTGCTATACATAGGTTCTGCCAGAAAGAGTGTTTCGCCCGTTTTTTCTATCCAATTTGTTTTACATTGCTTATAATTTTCAGTGTGTTTTGGGGTCCTATACCTGTGCCGTTTGCCTGAGTCTGAAACATTCAGCTCTCTTGCTCTGAATCTCGACATTGAAACGGTATGGCACTGTATATGTGTGGTTCTCGGTGGAGCTACTTGAGATGTATGCATTAATAATTTTCTGTCTAAAATCTTGCAATTCGCTAGTATTGTCTTCTTGTAGGTTACTTATCTCCCTTGTATAAGCTTCTTTATTGAAGGTTACTGTTTTTGGCCGATCTTAGAGACCTTGACACCAGTTTCAAATACTATGTATCTGTGAAAAGTGTAGAGAATATTCTCTAACACATCCCAGCCCACAATCTTCCTAGCATAACTTTCATTTACAAGCATAATATATATGTGACTTCGACTCTCAACTCTCACAAATGTTGGTTTTTCATCGTATAACACTACTAGGTCATCTGCAAATATCCAATCATTCCATATCTCCCGTCTATGGTCGTTTCCGGTACACCCCCATATGGTTGATTTGGCGTTCACGTCGTGTGTTCAGCGTTCATGTGTTTGGGACGTAACTATGATATTCTCGACCTGTACTTTATAGCACATCAGGCTGATATATGGTAAGATATAGCAGGCAATGATAGCCAGGCTACCTATTTTAACTAACACGTGCCCCTCTTTCTTGGTAATAAGAATTTATGCACACTTTCGTATTTGTTATGTATATACATAGCAACATCTGCGTTTGTATCGGCCCCAGGACAATAAATAGGTCTGCTCCAATCTTGAGGGCTTTTGCATATATCAGTTGGTGTGCCATTTTGGCCTCCCAATGTCATCTTGGAGTATCTTTAGTTTTTTATTCCTTGTGCCGTTATTCCGAAGTTATTTTAAGGTCTTCGGAACTAGGGGGTGGAGCTAACTTAGACGAGGGATAATAAAGCGGGCGGTAGCGAAGAAGTTTCGTCGAGCTCATAATAGGAGGCACCCGCCTCCGTTGCTGGGCCGGGGAGTTCTCCACCGCTCGTGGTGCTTGGACTTGATTCTTATCGGAATTCTGAACTATTTTAAGTACAGTTTTGAACAGTGACCGAAGAGCTCTAGATAGCTGTCGGTACTGGGATTGCCTAAGAGGATTCTCTCAATTCCAGTAATTTTGAGTTTTCTGCATTCTTTAACTATTGAAAACGTAAAAACAAATAAACTAGCTCGCTGCCCAACGGTACTTTGGAGTC
The DNA here is from genome assembly GCF_040954645.1 of Diabrotica undecimpunctata. Taxonomy (NCBI): domain Eukaryota; kingdom Metazoa; phylum Arthropoda; class Insecta; order Coleoptera; family Chrysomelidae; genus Diabrotica; species Diabrotica undecimpunctata. Next base: position 100,815,633 of record NC_092811.1, read on the forward strand.
CACACCACATTCCATTTTACAAGAAAATTAATAAATGTCTAATATTCAGCAGTAACAACCCTCCCCTAATCTATGGTAATACCTTTTCTTTATAAAATAATGTTTATATTAATATTTTTTCTAACAATAAAATTCACTACTACAAATCTCACTTTCAAAACAATAAATCATCACGAACATACAAATGTCATTTGTCAAAGTATCTGCATTACTAGTTTTATCAAAATAAAAATTATAATTAATTAACAGTCTGAATGTTACGCAAGAGTACCAACAAAGAACTGTGCGTTTTTAAATTTGAACAGATTTTATCAACACTATTATAAAGTGGTACTTATACGTACCGTTGGTTAACAAAGGGTTAAATATTATATTTGCTTTCAGATATTGACGAATGCAGCCCTTCTACCAATCCATGCTCTGACATATGTGAAAATACCGCCGGCAGTTATATTTGCAGTTGTGCTGTAGGTTTTAAGCTGAATTCTGCAGATCCTCACACTTGTCAAGATATAGATGAATGCCAGCAATCTCCTTGTTCGCATATTTGCAAAAATACTCCAGGATCTTATTCTTGCGAGTGCCCCAAAACGCTAACTCTTCAAAACAGTACATGTGTAAATTTGACTTGTTCCCATGGAGAAACAAGGATCAATGGAAAAGTGCAATGTACTTGTCCATTAGGATTTGTTTTAGGTAAGAGAATAATATATTTTTATGAATTTTTTGCAGGTATTTAATAACAATATTAATAATAAATTAATTGTTTCTTTGGAGCTTTTAGTATAGGATGTCCCAAAAGGTTGTATTTCAATATATTGTCGTCTCGGGGGAGTAATACTTCTAACATCGTCTACTCGTCCCGTCCCGCTCTGCCAAGGGTCTTCACGTGTAGCTAGCGAAGTGACCCTTGCACTTATCTTTGTTCAGGTAGGATGTTGGTTTGAATTCAAACAAGTGTTGATAAAGATTTGTAGAATTTCTTACATGAGTGAAATAAAAAAACCAATTGCAGTAGAAACAAAACAGCTACAGAGTCTCTATCTGAAGAGTAGGGCAGAGCCTTGACAGGAGCCCCCTAGAGAGGAGAGGCCGAGCATGACTGTACCTTGACTTGAAATCTGGATGGAGTTGAAGCGACAGCCAGAAAAGGGTCTGTCTGTGAGTCTAATGTGCTGTCTTTTGGATGTTTTTTTGAAGAACTTTCGAAATTTTTCTAACTTTAAAAGAAAAATTTTGTATTTTCACCAATGAGATCCCTCTTTAGGAATTATAAATTTGACCATAGCTCTAAGGATGGCTTTATAAGCCGAAAGCGCCCAGCTAGGAATTAAATATATATTTTCCACACTTCAAAAATACTTTTTTCCATTCATTCATATCTCATAAGTGTGTACAAAAACATATCAGTATTTTTCAATTAATACATAAATGTATAAGTTATTATCAGTTATATCTGTTTAAGGTTCCGACAATCGAACCTGTGAAGACGTCGATGAATGCGTTCTTCTTCAAGATTGCTCTCAGATTTGCACCAATGTGATCGGTTCCTATGAATGCAGCTGTGAAAAGGGATATACGCTAGAAAGGGAAAAATATTGCATAGACATAGACGAATGCAAAGGAAATCACGGCTGTCATCAAGTTTGCGAAAATATCCCTGGAAGCTTTAAGTGCAGTTGCGAAGACGGCTTTGAGTTTATGAATGGAACGTTGACCTGTGTAGATGTAGACGAATGTGCAGAAGGAAAAGATCTAGACGAATGTAGTCAGATATGTATTAATTATTTAGGTAATGTATCAGAAACTCTGAGTACTGTTTAATTACACTGCTAATTTTTTTTTTAATAAAGTTGATGTTTACAAACTAATAAAAAACAAGACATACTCTGCCGAAGAAATTTAAGCTGTTCTCGTTTGAAAATTTTGTCACCAAGCTTTATTTGTTGAAACATATGCACTTGAAAAAAAAATATCATATAGATATAATATTTTCGGTGTTCATTATTTTTCTTTAATACTATTGTGATTTTATTGCTAAAATTATCAGTGGAGAATTTTACGTATTATTAAATTTGGAGCAGATTTGAAGTAGGTGTACACGAGAGTGTATTTTCTATTTAGAGTAAACCTAGATAAACGAAAATCATATTAAAAAATATGAGTAGATAACAATTTACAAGTTATCGATCGACAATCCTTTCCAGAACGATATTTAACTTGTTTCAATTCTCCCACAGGGAAAGGTTGAAGATTGAAAAGAGTGTTATAAAGTGTCCAATTTTTTTTTTAATTAGTTTGTGTCCCAACTACAAGGTTATTGACACTGGGTCAATTTTGTTACTATACATTTTACATTACATTAGGTATAATTTGCAATAAAGAGAATACGTAAAAGAGGAAGTAATAAAATAGAAAACACTATATATATATATATATATATATATATATATATATATATATATATATATATATATATTAAACTTCGAGCTAAGATTAATACTATTATCAAAATTAATATTAAACTCACCGGTCTTCCGGGTTGAACCGCGTCGATATACATTTTGCCGAGCTTTCGACATCCTCTCTGATGTCTTCTTCAGGGCTTCCGAGGTCTCAGTCTCCCGAGATCCCAGACACTAAGTAGTGAACTAGTGAGTGAACTAGAAGTGACTAGTGAGTGTAGTAGTGTCTGGGATCTCGGGAGACTGAGACCTCGGAAGCCCTGAAGAAGACATCAGAGAGGATGTCGAAAGCTCGGCAAAATGTATATCGACGCGGTTCAACCCGGAAGACCGGTGAGTTTAATATTAATTTTGATAATAGTATTAATCTTAGCTCTAAGTTTAATTGTACTAACCGCGGAAATCTTTCCGAACATATATATATATATATATATATATATATATATATATATATATATATATATATATATATATATATATATATATATATATATATATATATATATATATATATATTCAGTGATTCTACAGTATTCACTGCCTTCCCTCGCTAAACCGTTTCCATCTCTCTTTGTTGTCTTTAGTCGCTAGTTCTTCTTACATGTCCATACCACTTTAGTCTTTTTTGTTCTATATATGTTAGTATGTCTGTTTCTATTGATGTTCTTTGCTTTATTTCATCAATATACTTCGCACTAATGTTTTATAAATCTGTGTTTTTGTCTTCATATTTAGGTGTCTATCCCACCATACTGAGTTAAGTTGTCGGATTGCTGTTCTTGTTTGTCCTAATCTTTGTGTAATTTCTTCCTCTGTTGTTGCCTTTTTCGTGATTATAAACCCCAAGTATTTGGATTTTCCTTTCCTTTGATTGTAACGTTATCATCAATCTGTAGATCTTCTGTCTTTTTCACTTCTAGATAGGTACTCTATTTTCACGAGGTTAATATCTAGGCCAGCCTTGGTATATTCTCCTTGTAGTTTCTTCATCATGTAGCTATGGTCGTCTTGGTCTTGTGCAATCACTACTTGATCGTCTGCAAAGCTTAGCGTATATAGGTATTCGTTCCGTACCGGTACTTCCATGCCTTCGCATTTTCTTTTCCATGTAGTCAAGGCTTTCTCTAAGTATATTTTGAATAGGGTTGGAGATGTGGAACAACCCTGCAGAAGCCCTTTTGTTGCAGTGAAGTCTCCTATGATTCTTGTTCCCATTTTAATGGACACTTTATTTTCTTTATACAGAGCTTTTGTAGCTTCTATGAGTTCCGTCTGTATTTCTAATTTGTACATTGCCTTTCATAGTTCTGACCTTGGTACAGAGTCATACGCCTTTCTCAGGTCCACAAATGCCAAATGTATATCTCTATTTTTTTGCTTTTTTCTTTTTCAACAGTTGTTCCAGTGTGTAATATGTGGTCTATGCATGATCTTCCTGCCGTGAAGCCTGCCTGATTCTCCCCGATTTTGATTTTTATCGCTTGCTCTATCTTTTCTCGCAGTATCTTCCCATATAATCTTCCTCTTAATATTACGCTTATTCCTCTGTAGTTTTCGCATTGTTTTCTATCTCCTTTCTTAAATATAGATGTCATATATGCCTCCGTCCATTCCTTTGGGAGCTGTTCTCCATTTATGGCTTTCTGAAATATCCATTGTATCATCTGGTGTAATTTTTTTTGATCCGTATTTTATAAGCTCAGGTGAGATGTCTCCAGGTCCCGGTGCTTTCTTATTTTTGATTGCTTTTATGGCCGTTCTCATTTCCCTATCTGTTATTTCTATTTCTTGTTGTGGGGATCTGGTTCGTCTTCGCCTGTTTTCTTTTCCAATGAATTGTGGTCTTTGTTCTGTAAACAGTTCCTTGTAATAGTCCTTCCATTATTTATCCTGTATATTTCCCAATTTAATTTTTTCTTTTGAGTTTTGTTTCAATTCTCTCAGTACTTTTTATGACTCCGAAGTTCTTGTACCTCCTATGTATGTTTCAATATTTAAGCAGATTCTTTCCCATTCTTCATTCTTTTGTTGTGTTATTTGTTTTTTCACTTCTTTATCTTTTTCTCTATAATCTTTATAAACTTCATCGTTGTTTGTAGTCAGCCATTTTCTGTATAGTTGCTTTTTTTCTTCAATTATTCTTTTCGTCGGTTCATTTATTTCATAATAGTGCTGTTTATTTGTTATATGTTCTTTTTCTCCAAGGGCTTCGAATGCTGCTTGTTTTATACTCGCCTTTATATGCTCGTATATTTCTTCGATGTTGCCGTATCTAAATTCTATTAATTTTTGGTCTAGACGTTGTTGGTATAGTTCTCTTATTGATTGTTCTTGGAGTAGTTCTATATTGTATTGTTTTTCTCTTATAGTGTTCAACGGTTCTTCTGTAGAGGGGGTCTTGTTATGTTTCCAATTAATGCCCATTTTTGCTGTCAGTAGTTTATGGTCCGTTCCACATTCTGCTCCTCTTCTGACTCGCACATCTTTGATCTTTATTGTGGTATCTTGTTTAATTATTATGTAGTCTATTACAGATTTCAGCTTTCGTGTTTCTTGCGTCCATGTATATTTATGAATATTTTTATGTCTGAAGAATCCGTTGCTGATTTTTAGGTTGTTTAGTTCGCATAATTCAATCAGACGTTCTCCGTTATCGTTTTGTTCATCCTCTCCAAATCTTCCCACTACTTTATCGTTTTCACACTAAATTTTGTAATATTTAATCATTTCTCGAAGGAAATCTAGTACATTCTGAACAAGTTCTAAAGTTCTAATTGGCTGAGGATCACATTTGTAAGACCTTGTATAGAGTATTTTTTGTTCTTGCTCGTATTTAACACACTCTGTAAGAATATTTTGAATGCTTAATAATTCACTACACTTTTCACAAACAGGTGATTTCTTCGAAGCCATCAGGTGTCCATGTGTCAGACGTGTGTGACCAATTCTTAGCCTGCAAACGATTAATTTGTCTCTTCTACTTAAGTTAGGTAGCTGAAAGGTTTTGATGGTCGGTTGTATTTTGTGTAATTTCGAGGTTGAATTCTTTCATTGGTTTTGTCAGGACTTTTTGATTTGGGACCTGAAAAGTGGTTTCAGATCTGATGCTGGTTGAACAGATTTGATATCTGATTTGGATGTAATTGCTTCTTTTGCAGCAGTATCAGCAGTCTCATTACCTAAAAAGCCAACGTGTGAAGGAATCCAGATTATTGTTATGTTCGTTCCAGAAGAAATGAGACAGTTTGTTGCAAGATGTATAGCATGAACTAATGGCTGTTTGGAATATATATTTTTAATCGAGCCGATGGAGGACATTGAATCTACATATTGCAGTGATCTTGGCTTTAGTTTGGTTACATAAGCCTTTTAATGCTTACAGGATAGCGTACAGCTTTCCTATATGGAAAGAGGTGAATTGTGGAAGACAGAACGTCTGAATGATACTATTGGAAGTTATTACAGAATATCCGAATCTCAGTTTTAAATGCATCTGTGTAGAGAATCTCGTCATATGTTTGTGTTGACCAGCTCTAGGAAAGATTGCCTTAGAATTTGGCTATTGTTTTTATTTTTGTGATAATTATTAAGCAAAAGGGTAATTTTTGGTATAATATTAATCCAAGAAAGAGTTGATGACAGTATATGAGTATCTGTTATTGAAAAATCAACAGGTTGTGAAAGAGAAAGTCAAATTTGAGGTAATGTCTAATATTTATTGTAAAGCTCACAATTATAGGGTTTGTAAATTAGCTTATATATATTGAAATGATTTCAATATGTTAAAAAGGATACAACTTAAATGGATTTTTATATGAGTTTGTTGTTTATGAATTTCATGAAGCCATCACAATGTGGGTTCGACTCTGAAATAAAAGAGAGAAAAAGATTAGTAAATTGTTAAATAAATTAATTTTGACTTACCTGGTATAGTGTTAATAATTTCTGAATAGTATAGTTGCCTAGTGTATAGGTGAATCGTCTAAACCTTAAAAAGAACAAAAAAAGAAGAATTCTTAAAAAATATTTAAACATAGAAATTTTGAAAACGTCAGAAAATAAACTGTCAAGCAAGTCTATGGGAGCTAAATTAATAGGGGTTTTGTTAAATAAGAAATTACAATGATGTGGAGATGAAAAGAATAAATTGTATTAGCATTGTAATAGAATAAGTTTTATATCTGAACATTTTTTTTTTAAATTCCCAAATTAGATGTGATTAAAGTGATTATGAGAAATTAATGTGGATTGACAAATGTGTCAGAACAGGACAGTTTTATGGTTTAAAAAAAAAATAGAAGACGAAAAGAAAAAAGAACGTTGGTTGCTGTTAGCAACGGATAATGGATTTTGGAGAGGCCGACAAGAAATTTTGAAAGGAGAGTCCTGAAATTGTGGAATAGGTCGGGAGTGTTTTTTTAACTCGTCTAAAGAGAATTTTAGTTTTTCCACAGTTTCCACAGCAGAGATATCCAGAATTTGTTCCAGAGAGTAAGAGAAACAATTTAACTTATAAATTATTATTGGAGTACAGAAATGTCATTTAAATTGAGAAAATTAAAATTCATGAATTAACATAATTGCGATAGGCCTAAAAAAAATTGAAAATATTAATGATCATTAAATTAAAAATAGAATAGTACGTACCTTAACTTCCGAAGAGAGGATTGATATTCCAGTTTCACCAATTATTTTGCGAGTAGTTAGTTTTCTTTAAATAAATCAGAACTGTTTTAAAGTAAGGTTGGATAATAATTTTGGGGATCATTTGAAATTTTGATAATATTTGAATGCAAGTTAAAAGTCAGTGGAATAAAGTGTTCATTTTCTTTTCTTTATAGTTCATTTAAACACTTTATAAAGTTGCAATATTTATTTAGTTTTTAGGTACTTGTATAGAGTCTCCACATTTTGTAATAAAATTTTATTGTCACGACTCTAAACCACATTAAGATTTATACGATTCCTATTTTGTAAATTTTTAAAGGCAACCCAAGTTGCAGACGAATTTTATTGTTTATATTAAATTTGTTCAATATTAATAAATAACGTGCTTCATTTGGGTTAATTTATCAAAGGTCTAAAGTAAATTTTGGTTTAATTTCTTTTTGAACTCTACCAGGAGACTACAGAGTCGACGTCACACAGTGACAGATTGCTTAGAACACATAATTGAGCTAGCTGAGGTATATATTAAATTAAACAACGAACCACAGATTTTAAAAATTACAACATTTATTATAAATAAAAATAAAATTAATAAAATACAACTTTTTCAATATATATATATATATATATATATATATATATATATATATATATATATATATATATATATATATATATATATATATATAAGTTGTTGCCTGTGAAGCGAAAGGGGACCTGTTTCATAGCGAAGACGATATGTCAAGAGTCCTTAAATAAGTCTATGATGCTGACATGTATACAAAGCATCCATAATTCAGTCGAAAGCGAATGAGAGATCTGTATACCTTAATTAGGATATCTTCATCAGCTCCCCAGTGATGGTTTGCTAGAGATTTTAATACATTTAATCTAGTAAGCACTTAGCTTTGACGTTTGTAATCTTTGGGTGTCCATTTTAGTCTACTATCAAAAATTAAACCTAGTATCTTGTGTTCGTTAGCCACTGTGAGCGGAGTACTATTTAATGTAATTTGTGGTAATAATATGCTATGTGTTCTTCGACTGAATTTGAGTACTTTTGACTTTTTAGCAGAGAAATTAATACCCAAGCTTATAGGCCAAGAAGTTAGTTCATTTACTGCTTTTTTAATTAGATTTGTAGTTATGAACATATCTTTACCTTGGCAATATAAAATCAGGTCGTCAGCATATAAGTTGTACTGCACTGGGTTGTGAATATTGTTGCAAATATCATTAATAGTTATTATAAATAAAGTGGAACTTGGAATTGATCCTTGGGGTACCCCATTTTCCTGAAGGTAGGTCCCAGTAGAACGTAATAGTGTCGAAGGCGCTCTCGATGTCAAATGATGTTGCTATTAAATTTTGCTTATTTTGAAAGGCAGTTGTGATCTCTGTTTGTAACATTACCAAGTTGTTAACCGTGCTTCGAGATGGAAGGAATCCAGATTGAGCTGAATCTAAAATTTTGTCTTTTTCTAGATACCACATAAGTATTTTGTTTATTGGTTTTCCTAGCAGTTTACACAAAGTGCATGTCAGTGAAATAGGACGGTAAGAATTTGGATTATTCGGGGATTTGTCCTGTTTCTTAATTAGTATAACGATAGATTCCCTCCATAATATTGGAAATTTTTGATTGGTCCATATTATGTTGTACAGTATAAGAAGTTTTTACGGCAGATATGGGAAGATTTTTGAGGAATATGAAGGGGATGTTATCGGGACCTGCAGCTGAATTTTTGCAAGTTGAAAGATTATTTAGGAGTTCCTGTAGTATTAATTCATCCACACTCTTTCTAATGACACTAATTTCGTTAAAATCGGTTGATCCAAACCAAAGTTATAGGTATTTATCCACAAATACTTTCGCACTCTCCCCCACTCTTTATTTGAAAAAATAAGAAAAAAGTACTTAAACAGATTTGTGCAGAATTTAGGCCTCTTTCTAGTTTACTTATTTAACACTTGATATAATTGAGCATATTTCCCAAAAAACTGGTTTCCAAAGTTTTCTTCAGAGGTTACGCCCCCTAGCGGTTAACCCAGAAACTTGAAAGTTATTTCCAGCGATTTCTCCTGGCCACTTTTACTAAGGAATTTTTCTCCTAAAGTTGTAACATGAATAGTTTCTGATATATAGCCGAGAGATCGGCTTATTGGACCACCCGGTACATATATCAATATAAATATTAATGCAAAATTAAAGATAGAAAATAAGTCAGAAAATACATAAGAAATAAATTATCTTGAATAAAAGAAATATAATAATTTTAGTGTAAAATCAAATCGTACTGAAAATTGTACGAGGAATAAGTTCTGAAATTAATCATGTGTAATGTAATTTGTAGAAAAAAGAGCACAAGTCTAATTGTTTTCTCTTTATAGGTGGTTATGAATGTTCCTGTCACACAGGATACAAGTTGTCTTCAGATGATGCTAGCTGTCAAGATATAGACGAGTGTACCAACGATAACGGTAACTGTACACACATTTGCGAGAATATTGAAGGATCCTACTTTTGCAAATGTGAAGAAAACTATATGCTAGAAAGTGACAATCGCACTTGCAAAATTGTAGATCCGTGCTTAGAGGATAATGGAGGATGTTCACATGAATGTGTTAACAAAAACGGCGTTGCTGTTTGCAAATGTCCTAAAGGGCATACTTTGGAGGATCGAGATTGTTATCTTTTGGATCCGTGTTTGACCAATAACGGAGGTTGTAGTCACATCTGCGTTAATGCTAATTCCGTCGTGAGATGTGAATGTCCCAAAGAATATGAATTGGTAAATAGTACAACATGTATGAAAATTAATCTTTGTTCCATAAATAACGGTAACTGTTCGCATTTTTGTGAATTCATCGACGATAAAGTTAATTGTATGTGTCCAGAATTGTATTCGCTGGAAAATGGAACTCAGTGTATTGAGATTAATCCTTGTTTAGAAAATAATGGTGGTTGTTCTCATACTTGCATCTTCAAAAATCACAAACAATCATGTTCCTGTCCCCACACACACGAATTGCATAATACAACACACTGTTTTGAGAAAAATCCTTGTTTAGAAGATAATGGAGGGTGTTCTGATACATGTATATTTGAAAACAGTGTATTGTCATGCAGTTGCCCGAGAAATTACTATTTAGAAGGAAAAACCTGTTATCGAATTGACAGATGTCTTAAAGAAAATGGTGGATGTAGCCATATCTGCTTAACAGATGATGATGGTGATGTCAGTTGTATGTGTCCAGAAGGTTTTTTGCTGGGGGAAGATTTTAGTACTTGTCTACCACAAGATCCTTGCTTGATAAACAATGGTAAGTAAAATATTCGTATTAGTTTATTTTCTGGTTAAAACATTATTTTATTTAAAAGAAATAAATACAAATTATTTGGGAAAATATTTAGTATTTATTTTCATATTTTACATTTAATATTTTAATTACTATACTATAATATGATCTTACTTAATGGTATATTCCAACTACCTATTTACTTTAAAAGATATTATTTTCTTCTATTTAGTAAAATCTCATTGTCTGGCTAGCACATGTAGTCTGTTTTTAAGTTCAAAGATATTGACTTGTCTTTTGTTATTTGGAAATGATGTTGCTAGCACAGAAAACGCTGTAAAGAATCATATTTCTGTGATCATTTAGTTAGATTATCGCCATTCAAAAGCGCATTACAATATCGCTGATTTAGGGGGATGCACTTGTCCCATAGACCACCTAAGAATGGTCAGAGGGTTTTCTGACCATCTCAAGAAATATTTTAAGTCGAGACAGCGTACGAAAAGCATCCAGATGATCAGTTACGTTCTGAAACCAAATCTGAATATCCTAATATCTACTTCTACAGGAACTACATATAATTGAAGCGAAAGATCAAAATGTATCCAGACACGCAGAATCGTCCAAACAATACACTGATAACATGGATGAGAATGATGGAAAAGTATGGTGAGAAACTGATAACGATTGTTAATGGATAGAAAGAATAGTAAAAACCTTGGAGACTCAACACTTTACTTTATAGCTGCAACTCTTGTGATAATGACGAGGATCTTGTATAACTTATTTTCTCTGGCATGCTATATACATTATATGTACTATACGTCTCACGTCGTTTGATTTGATGTGTCGTATGCTAGTATTAGGCTAGTTGTTTATGTTGTACACAGTCAGAGGCCTTCTCCAGATCAATAAAACAAATTTACCTTATATTTGCCTTATGCTTTATATATAAAGAAAATAAGTCTATTATTATCCATAGTGTCATGGCAAATATCGTATTTTGCTATAGATTTATTAATAACGAAGAAGATGTGTTGACCTTTCGGCAGTCTCTTTGTTGGTTTTTTCTATCTGAATATATTCGTTATATTATCCCCTTTCATTTGCTTTATCGCATGTTAGGATACGATAAGTTGTTTGTTTTGTACTCAGACTGAGGCATTCTTTAAGTCAATAGATCAAAATTTGTCTTATAGTATAGTAAACCTATTTGTATTCATAGGGCCCTATGATATTTCGTATGTCACTATACCTTCATTAATATCTAATAAAGATCTGTGTAGTGTTCTTTAGGTAGTCTCCTTACTTGTTTTTTTTTTATCTTAATAGAGTCTTTATATCTTTTCCTTTAATGAAGACACTGTGTAATGCCGTTTTATTCGTCGACTTGTTTGTTTTTTCTATCTTAATATATTCTTTATATTCTTCTCTTTCATTTAACGCATCACACGCTTCAGTCGGACCAATAACAAAGGAGACATGATGTCAGTTAATGCCTATTCCCTATTTGTCTTTGTACTCGATTTGTTATTGTGACTTTTTTTAGCCACTTTTAACTTCATTTCTTATAAAATATGTCCTGAATCTACAGAATAGTGCTCGGCTTTTCAAAAAACCCTCTAAAGCCTTTATTTGTCTATGAATCTTTTTAGATATAGTAATTGTATCTGTTTTAGGTAACTGCTCCCATATTTGCAACTCTACTCAAAAGGAAACCATCTGCTCATGCCCTGAAGGTTACCGATTAAAGAACGAAACCCACTGCGAGAAATATAATCCTTGTTTACTAAACAATGGCGGCTGCTCTGATATTTGCGAAAATATTTTTGGTAAAGCTAGATGCTCGTGTCCTGATAACTATGTTCTCGAAGATGACTATACTTGCATCATAATTGATCCGTGCTTCGAAGAAAATGGAGGCTGTTCTCATTACTGTAAAAATATCGACGGAAAGGTAAGTCTTTTTTAAAATGATTGTGTTGCATATATTCTAAACAAGTTGTATTGTAGCCAATTGGCTTCAGTATTTATTTTCCATAACTATTTTACAAGTTCTCGAGACATCTTCAGGAGATCTGCTACATATAACAGTCCGCCGCTAGCACTTTAAACTCTTTATTTGGGCCTAGTATGCTCAGGGCTCTTCTATCAAGAATAAATCGAAACTTCTTATTAACAATTAACAGTAAGTTCTGTCGAAACTGCCTGATTGTGGTTAAGGTTAGTCTGTAGGGCCCTGATTAATGTCATGAAGACCAATTTGGGACAGACACAGAGTTCACGATTAAACAAGTGTTACCGGAAAAACAAGTACAGCTCAGTAGTCTGCAAACTAATTGTTATGGTGGGAATGCAGTTTTTTACGAATTGTTTGCAGAATTTTTCAGTTTTTTTATCCGATATAAATTTCGCGAAATATTTGACCGCCACGATTCTTTTAGAACATCAAGTATATCAAGCCAACTGTGGGGAAATCAATATGTTCAAATTTTATTCCGTCACAATAGAGGACGTAAATACTTATTAAATTGCATAAGACGAAATAGATGAAAATAAGACTATATTATTTAATGTAGTTTATGATGTGTTGATTGCATTTCACCAAACACTCATAATTTCATGATTTTGGAATTCTAGGAGTTTGTATTAATTCCTACATTGGAAGTATGTTATGTATCTACTATCATAACATGTAACTAATTTTAAAATTAAAATATGACATATTTATTTTAGCCAAAATGTTCCTGTCCTGACAGACACAATCTGGTAAACAAAACAACCTGTGTCCAAGTGAATCCATGTTTTATTAATAATGGTGGCTGTTCCCACGAATGTGCGACTGATGAAAACAATAATGTGATATGTCTTTGCCCCCAAGGGCAGGAGCTTGCTGGAAAAACCTGTATGCTCATTAATCCTTGCAATCACAAAAATGGTGGTTGCTCGCATATTTGTAGTAGTATAGAAGGGGCTGTTATCTGCAAATGTCCACCAGGTAAAGCTAATTACTTTTTATAAATGTTTTAGATCAATTCTAGGTAAGATGTCAGTTATAAAAAACGATGAAAACAGTGTTAATTAATTATCATCATCATCAATGGCGCTACAACTCTTCGTGAGTCTTTGCCGCGTTTACTATTGCCTTCCATGTTTGTCGGTGCTGTGCCAGTAATTCCCATTGTCGCACTCCCATTTTCTCTAGATCTTCATTTGACTGCATCTTTCCACCTTTTTCTAGGCCGCCCTACAGACCTTCTTCCCTCTGGCCTTTCCCAGAACTACAGTTAATTAATTATGCAATTAATTATTATACTCTTCTTTGTCGTGATACACTAACGCTTTAAGTTTGTTAAAATATTTTAATTAACAATAAACAAGTTATTTCTATCTATTCAGCACTTTAAATATTCTCAATAACCTTACCTTAGCCAGTTTATAGAAACATCGACTCTTGTTGAATCATCAAACACCTATTAGATGCGTACAGATTCGGCAGTAACTAATCGAATATTCGGGAATGTATAGACATTTAGTTTGCGTAGCAGATCTGAAGTTGTATTACATTATTCATCATCATTCTGGCTTTACAAACCTGTGTGGGTCCTAGCTTCATCAAGAATTTCTCTGCAGTCGTCCCTATCCATCGGTTTTCTCCGCCAAGCACGTATTCCCGTATTTCTCATGTCTTCATCGATGTTATCAAGGAACCTTGTTCTGGGTCTTCCTCTTCTTCTTTGACCAATAAGTCTATCAAAAAGCGTCTATCTAGCTGGGTCATTTTGTTTCATCCGCATTACATGCCCTATCCATCTCAAACGTTCTATCTTAATATGTTTTACGATATCAGGTTCCTGGTATATTCTATAAAGTTCGAAGTTGTATCGTCTTTTCTGCACTCTATTGTCATTCACTGCTCCATAGATTCGCCTTAGTACCTTTCTTTCGAAACATCCTAACATGGTTTCATTATTTTTTGTTAGAGTCCAGGTCTCTGAACTATATGTTAGGACTGGGCGTATTATTGTTTTGTAGAGTTTTATTTTTGTATTTCTCGATATAATTGTGGATTTAAGGCGGTGATTTAGCCCAAAATAGCATCTGTTGGCCGTACAAATTCTACGGTTTATCTCTGCGGTAGTATTATTTTCAGTGTTAAGGATCGCTCCCAGGTATACAAATTCGTTCACTGCTTCGATGACGTCGTTTTCTATAACCAGTGGTAGTAGGATTTGTGGTTGTGTGCTTATTTTCATATACTTCGTTTTGTTGGTGTTTATTATTACACCCATTTTTGTATCTGATTCTTTTAATGCTGCATAAGTCTCTCGTACAGCGTTTTCCGTTCTCCCAACAATATTGATATCATCAGCATAGGCCAGGATTTGTACTGATTTATTAAATATTAAACCAGTGGTTGTGATTTGTGACATACGTATTAATTTTTCCAGAGGCAGATTGGACAGTATACAGGAGAGAGGGTCTCCCTGGCACAGCCCGTTATTTGTTTTAAAAGGTTTAGACAGTTCCCCTGTATTCGTACTCTACATTCAACTTTTTCAAGAGTTAGTTTTGTTAAATTTAATAACTGATTTGGTATTCCTAGCTCGTTCATTGCTTTGAACATTTCTCTTCTATTCACAGAATCGTAGGCTGCTTTGTAGTCTATAAATATGTGATGAATATCAATGCCGTATTCCATTGTTTTTTCCAAAATTTGTTTCAGCGCTGACTTCTGCATTGTCTTGTGGTTGCCTTGAATTCTTTTCTGTTGATGTTAAGTTTTTTATAGAATGTTTTGAATTCTTTCTATCTGTTGAGGTTTCCTATATATTTTCTTAAGTTCCTTATTTAAGTGATTTCGTCTTTTTCTTTTGTGTTTCCTCTTTTCTTCTCTTCTCTTTGTCTGGTAATTATATTTCATATAATCATATTTCATCTTTTATTGCTGCTTTAATATCTTCCTTTATTCTGGTACAGTAGGAGTGTTTACGTGTCTGGTCTTCTTCATTTACATTTTGATTCCTTAGCGTGTTGGGGAAGTTTTCCGAGTATCGTTCGGACTTCCGCCACTCTTGCGATATTATTCCCGTATCGTGGACCGTGTTGAAGAACAAGACACCCTAACTATGTTTTTATGGTGCTACAGCGACGGAAAACGACGGAATCATTAATAATTGGTATACCAGTACCACTTTGTAAGCCAATTTTAAATATGATCATATGGCAAATAATACTTAGTTGAAAGCTCAATCTATGTCTCTAATAAGTTCCTTATTTAAGTGGTTTCATTTTTTTATATATCCTCTTTTCTTCTCTTCTCTTTTTTTGGCAATTCTCTATAGTTGTTCTAGTTTGTCGGGTAAGCATCTTTCTGTAGGCTTCATTTTTTTCTTTTGTTGCATTCTTGCATTCATCGTCAAACCAAGGTTTTTTACGAGCACAAATTTCTGTTCCTATTTCATCTTTCGCTGCCGCTTCAATGTCTTCCTTTATTTTGTCCCAGTAGGTGTTTATATCTGTCTGGTCTTCTTCATTTACATTTTGATTCCTTAGCCTGTTGGTGATGTTTTCTGAGTACCGTTCTGCAATTATCGCATCTCTCAGCTTTTGCATATTCCATTTTTTTCTATCTATTTTATTTTCTTTACTGATGTTTGAAATTCTAGCTCTCAATATTAAGATCACTAAGCAATGATCTAAGTCTACGTTTGCGCCTATATAACTTCTGAAGTTTATTACGTCTGTCCCATGCCTTGAATATATTAAGATGTGATCAATACTACTCGTTGTTCTTCCATCAGGAGAGGTCCACGTTACCTTGTGTATGTTCTTGGGTTCAAAATAGGTGCTAGCGACTGTCATATTATTTCTGCTGCTAAGTTTATCTGTCGTAATTCATTATCGCTACTGATGTTGTGTAGGCTATGCTTTCCTATCGTGGGCATGAAAACTCGCTTTCGTCCTATTCTTGCATTCATGTGACCTAATATAATCTTAATGTCATTTCTGGGACATTTCCAGTAGGCTTGCTCTAGGTCTTCGAAGAACTGTTCTTTTATGTCCTCTGGTTTGTCATCAGTTAGGGCATGTGTATTGATCAAACTGTAATTAAAGAATTGCCCTTTTAGCGCAAATAGCACATTCTTTAAATTCAATAATAAGGCCTTTTGTTCTTTGGTTTACAATAAATCCCACCCCATACATCTATTGGAGTGCTAGTTCCCGTCCACCGCATTTCCTGCAGTGCTAAAACATCTACTTTGTACGTATTCACTTTGTCTAGTAAATATGTGAGTGCTCCAGTTTGGTACAGGGTCCGGTTATTCCATGTTTCTAATCTCAATTCCATTTTTCTGTGAGTTCTGTCCAGCTGACAGTTCCTGAGGTTCTGTAACATATGTTTTTTTACAGGAAGAGGTTGTCAGCCTCTAACCCAACCCCCAACCTGGAGAGCCAGTGGCTCTTCTGTTAGGGTTGCCATACCTTAGTCTGTTTTGATTCGCGGTTGGTATTTTTATTTTTCAACTAGCCCCCAATAGCCCGCAATAACCAAAGCAGAGACAGAATCGGTCAGAACATCACCATAGATGACTTTAACTTTGAGCGCGTTAGAGAATTCAAGTATCTTGGAACAACAATAACTGAAGACAATAACGGATCACAAGAAATAAACATCAGGATCCAGGCCGGCAACAGATGTCTTTTTGCCCTCCAAAACCTTATAAAATCGAAACAACTAACAAGACGTACGAAGATACAGGTCTATAAAATAATCATACGACCCGTTGTGATGTATGGAAGCGAAACATGGACGATAACAAAGACAAACGAAGAGAGACTATGTGTTTGGGAAAGAAAAATCCTAAGGAAGATCTTTGGCCCTGTGCTGGCTGAAGCATCAGAACAATATAGGATAAGAACTAACAAAGAGCTCGAAGAAGTTTACCCAGACGCCAACATCATAAAAGAAATAAAGTCCAGAAGACTCCAATGGGCAGGACACCTCAGAAGACATTCTAACGAACGAACAGTAAGACTGGTGTGGGAGGAAGTTCCAACTGGAAGGAGACCACGCGGACGTCCTCGTCTCCGGTGGCGAGATAATATAGCAGGAGACCTAAGCACTATGGGCGTGGAGAATTGGATGGAGGTTGCTCAAGACAGAAAACAGTGGAGGCATGTTGTCGAGTCGGCTAAAACCCACGAAGGGTTGTAACGCCACGGAGTAAGTAAGTAACTAGCCCCCGTCCCTATGACCGGTTAGGTCGTTCCGGTTAGACTCCACACGGATGTATTACAATCTTACTATTCTTCAATATTCGTATTCTCTTTTAAACCCTTACTTCTCGGCCACTTGTAAATCAACGAATCCCAATACAAGTAAATATATTTGTGTTAGTTTCTAAGAGAACAAAAAATCATAATTTATTTTGAATTCTAGTCTATGTAAAAATTATCTGCTATATAGAAATTGTCAATATGAATATTCGTCAAAATGGTGTGAATATAAATATTTTATTTTCATTTTAAATAAATTTATAGCTTACTGTAAGTATATTTATAGGCCATGAGCTGATAGACAAAACCTGTTTTAAAGTAAATCCATGTTCAATAAATAATGGAGGTTGTTCCCATGGCTGTAGTAATTCCAGAGGTCAAGCAAAATGTACCTGCCCACCAGGATATAAACTGTTTGGTAAATATTTTTACAAAATGATTTTAAATCTCGAGCACTCACCGAAATAATATTAACAGTTTTAAGGTATTAGAAATGCGATTAAAACACTTAAATTTTATTTATGTTTATGTGTTTTTCACTTTCATAAAAAAATCATTTATTTTCACCTAAACTTTGATTTGGAAACGGTCATAATTTGAAACCAAATAAAAACAATTTGTTTTATTTTGACTAGGCTATAAAATTACCGAGTATTTTCACTGGAAGAATAACAATCGATATATTTTAAAATGATTAAAGCCACAAAATTTAAATCATTGTAAAACTTTATCCTACTATATTTAGAATAATATCAACACCAGATCATTGTAAAAATCTCAAAAAAAGTAGAATTCTTACAACCGATTGGAAACAATTTTTTTTGTAGTAAAATTTATTTAGTGTGCTAGAATAGTTTTCAAAAAATATTGATCATTTTTTTAAGGTAAAACTTGCATGGATCAAAATCCCTGCACCAAAAACAACGGAGGCTGCTCCCACATCTGTCACAATAAGGAAGGAAAACGGGAATGTTCATGTCCACCAGGATATCTTTTAAGACCAAATAAAAGGGTGTGTAAAGAAATCAACGAATGTCGTGTCAACAGAGGCGGCTGCTCCCACGGTTGCAGAAATCTTCCGGGATCATTCCAATGTACGTGTCCTCATGGATTGCAACTGGAAGATGTTAAAAACAGAACTTGTATAGATGTAGATGAGTGTTTGGTTAACAATGGAGATTGTGAAATGATCTGTAGGAACTTTAAAGGGGGATTTAAATGTGACTGTCCCGAGGGATACTCTCTTCAAGTAAGTGTTGAATGTTCTTTCACTTTGGTATTTTGAATACTGTTTTTTGAGATTATCTGCATTCATCGTTTTTTTCAATCATACAACTAAATATTTTAGACTTTACCTTTAATAAACTGATTCTTTCAATAGAACCATCTTCCCCCAAGATACTTATTCTGGTACATTGTTTTTTTGGCAATTTTATTTGTCAGAATTATAATTTGGTTAAATATGTACCGGGTGGCTAACCAATAACAGCTCTCATCCATATCTCTTATAAAAATAAACATTTTTATAACAGAAGTGGTCTCTAGAAAAACCGTTACCGCTAGATGGAGTAATTAAATGACGAAAAATCAAAAAACAAAATTTTATAAAATTTATCAATCTGGAAAGCACTGGAAATATATTCATTGTATTTATAGCAAAATTTTGCGTGCACTTGGATTCATAAGTTTTGGTCTGTCTTTTAGTAAGAGGGATAGGAAGAGAGGGAAGTTTGTTATAGAAAAATGCCTATAACTTCGGTTCTACTCGACCGATCTTTACAAAGTTAATCTTGTTTCAAACAGCTCTTTTCCGGTAATAAAGAAATCGTATTTATTCTTATCCAATTAGGAACAAATTTAATAAGTAAAGTGCACACCAGAAGGCGCTACTTTTTGCTTTTTGTAAATCTAGTTGTCTCTTAAAAATTTTGAAGCAAAGTATGCAACTTTACCTATGGATTATTAAAGGAAAACAAATTACCAACACCGAGATATTTTAATATCCAATTAAATTTTTTATTCCAACCCTAATGCCTAACCAAAATTAAGAAATTTAGTCTTATTGGAAGCACTCAACATTGGCCTATATGTAATGATTTAATCTTTGGTGCTAATAGTTACTGTCGCCGTTAGAGGGCATTGAATAATTTTTACAACATTTTACAAATACACATCGATTTGTTTTATTATTTTCAGATGATTTTTTTTCATGTAAAAACAACCTAACGCCCTCTAGAGGTGGTGATAAAAATAATATGAAAGTAGCTTGAATTACTACAGATAGGTCCAAGATACAGTTTACTTCTTTTACATCTTCTATAGTTCATTTGAATATACAATATTTAAAGCATTCTTTCATATAATATTGTCCAGAGAAAACATAGATTTTCAAAGAACAAAAAATAGGGCTCTGCAGAGCACTTTATTTATTATATTTTTTTAGTTATATTTTTGTCATTATTGGGAAATAGCTGTTTTTAAAAAGACCAAACAGAATCGAAGTTAAAGGATGTAACGCAACTTGTCTGGATGTGGAGGGGGGGGGGATGAAAAGAGAAGAATAAAATCCAGGTGCAAGTTAATTTACCTTGCAAACCGGCGCTAAGGTGTTTTGACGGACACAACGGTGAGCTTTGGTTCGTGGGTCAATGGATTTCTAAATGGAGTATATTTAAAACATTTAGGGGAATTGAGATGTACCATTGAAAATAAGTGAATTTGGTACTAAACGAAAGGTGAAAAATAAAGGGCGATACCTAGTCCTTTTTCGAGGAACGGGGAAAACTCGACACTTGACCTATAAGAAGATCGATTCAAGAAGGATAAAAAATAGACTAAAGCTCTAAAAAACATTTGCTATGCATATATAGTCAAAAAAAAAAACAAACACACTTACCTTATAATCTCTCTCTCTAGAATTTCTATTGGATTTACGGAATGTTAACAAGTTAGCCAAGTAATCATAAAAAAAATAAAACAGATAGCAAAAAGACAAAAATACAAATTTAAATAGTTCTAAAATTAGATGGAATACCTTTAAAACTGGGTAAAACTGCAAAATGAATTCAAATTGTAAAATTTAACAAAAACACTTAAGCTTTACCTCAGTTACAGCATACTATCATGATATTATAGGCATTATATCTGACCATCTATAAAAATTGTTTACATATTAATTAGCTGAACAAAAGGGCACAACAATTTAATTTGATCACCAGAGCACTGACATGCAATCTGTTATCTGTTAGGCTTTATTTACAAACAAAGATTATTAGGGGATACCAGAAAATTTTAAAATGCAAACCACTTCTTCTTCTTCTTTTTCTTCTTTTTTATGTAGACATGACTCTGTCTGTTTTTCAGTGTGCCTCCAGTAAGTTGTCGTTCCATCGTTTTCGTGGTTTTCCTACTGATCGTCTTCCTATTGGGGAATCGTCTCTTGTCGTCTTCTACTCTATTTGTTATCATTCGGCTTATATGAAATTACCGAGGATACCGGACCACCAATATTAAGAGAAGAAGTCATCTATGCCATCAAAAACACAAAAGAGGCTACTGGACCAGATGATGTGCCAATCGAATTATTAAAGCTCATCGATGAAGATGTTATTGATTTATTGGTTGAACTCTTTAATCTAATATATCACACTGCCACAATCCCCAGACAATGGCTGCAATCGACCTTTGTAGCAATTCCCAAAAATCCAAGTGCAACAACTTGCTCAGATCACAGAACAATAGCTTTAATGAGTCACACACTTAAAACATTTTTAAAAATAATTCACAGCAGAATTGTTAAAACTCTTGAATATGAAATTAGTGACACACAATTTGGCTTTAGAAATGGTATGAGTACAAGAGATGCTTTGTTCGGCTT
Source organism: Diabrotica undecimpunctata (assembly GCF_040954645.1). Classification (NCBI taxonomy): domain Eukaryota; kingdom Metazoa; phylum Arthropoda; class Insecta; order Coleoptera; family Chrysomelidae; genus Diabrotica; species Diabrotica undecimpunctata. The sequence continues at coordinate 100,837,224 of NC_092811.1, forward strand.
GAATGTGCTGGCTCAGAGATGCATGGATATGAATCAGGGCATGTACTTATGTTTTGTAGACTTTGAAAAGGCATTTAATAAGGTTCAACATAAAAAGCTTGTAGATATATTAAAAAGCAAAAATATTGACAGTCGTGATATGAAAATTTCTAATTTATATTGAAATCAAACTTCCAAGGTAAGAGTTGACAACCAGTGCACCCAAAATATCAAAATACAGAGAGGAGTCCGCCAGGGTTGCGTGCTGTCACTACTACTTTTCAATGTCTACAGTGAAGCGGTATTTCAAAAAGCGCTCTCAGACTCAATAGAAGGTATATCTATCAATGGAGAAGTTTTGAATAACTTACGTTTTGCAGACGATACAGTAATAATGACGGAGAACAACAATGATTTACAGAACGTAATGCAATGCCTTAATGAACGCTGTCATGAGTACGGACTGAAGATAAATTTAAAGAAAACTAAATGCATGATCATGACTAAATCTGCACATGCAAATATCCAACTGATTATTGAAGATACTGCAATTGAGAGTGTTGATAACTATAAATACTTAGGAACATGGATAACATCAGATGTAGACCAAACCAAAGAAATTAGGACACGCATTGAAATAGCACGTGCATCATTCATTAAACTTAAAAAGTTTCTTTGTTGTCGGGATATAAGGTTAGAACTACGCCTGAGAATGCTTCGATGTTACGTGCTCTCTACTCTTCTGTATGGCTTGGAAGGGTGGACACTAAAACAAGTCCATCTGAATAAGTTGGCCGCCATTGAATTTTGGTGTTACAGAAGAATCCTAAGAATATCATGGATTCAAAGAATGTCAAACGTGGAAGTAACTAGAAGGATAGGAAATGAGGCGGAAATAATATTAACTATCAAAAGACGAAAACTTGAGTACTTAGGACATGTGATGAGAGGGCAAAAATACGCATTATTACAAATTATTATGCAAGGCAAAATCCGAGGAAAGCGAAATGTGGGAAGACGAAGAATATCCTGGCTTAAGAACTTAAGGGAATGGTTTGAATGCAGTAGTGTAGAACTTTTTAGAGCGGCAGTCAACAGAGTCCGCATAGCCATGATGATTTCCAACCTTCGATAGAAGATGGAACTTAAAGAAGAAGAAGAAGGCTTATGTGATCGTTCTATTCTGCTCGTCTATTTCTTACCCAGTTCTTGATGTTCTCGACCTTGCACCTATGTCGTATATCTGTACTTCTAGCTCTGTCCCATAGTGTCTTATCATCAATTTTTCTAAGTGTTTTCATTTCTGCTGTTTCTAACATCCTTTTTGTCCTCTCTGTGTCAAGTCGTATTTCTGCCGCGTATGTCATTATTGGTCTGATGACTGTTTTGTAAATTCTGCCTTTCATTTCTTTCACACTCTATATTGTTTCATTTAGGCAGCCTGCAGCTCTGTTTGTTCTATTCACTTGATCTTCCACTTCAGTTTCGAGCTTTCCGTAGCTAGATAATGTGATGCCTAGATATTTAAACTGCATCACTTGTTCTATTATCTGACCTTCCAACTCCAATTTACATCTGAGTAAATTTGCTGTTGTAACCATGCATTTTGTCTTTTTTGGGGAAATTAACATGTGAAATTTTCTGGCGGTTATATTAAATTGGTGCAGCATACGTTGTAAATCGTCTTCACTTTTGAGAAAGTAGTATTGCGTCGGCGTCGTCTGCATAGCAGATTATTTTAAGTTGTTTTTCTACCATTTGGTATCCTTTTTAGTTCTTACTTTTTTTATTTCATTCATAATCAGGTTGAATAGTAGAGGACTTAGGGAATCTCCCTGTCTTATCATATTGCCAGCTTCAATAGGGTCGGTTAGTTCTGCCTCCACTTTTACTTTTATTATGTTGTTATAGTAAATATTTTCGATTGTTTTGATTATTCCTAGAGGTATCTCTCTTGCGTACAATAAGTGAATAACGTCCTTTAATTTGACCCGGTCAAATGCCTTTTTAAGGTCCACGAAACATAGATATGCCGGTTTGTTGTATTCTAATGATTTCTCTTGCACTTGCCTCATTATAAATATAGTGTCGGTGCATGCTCTTCACCTTGTTGTTCTTCTGCTAGTGTAATAATTTCAATCAGTTTATTTGTTATCACTTTGATTGTTAATTTTAGTGCGGTGCTTAATAAATTAATTCCTATGTAATTTTCCGGGTCCGATTTGTCTCCCTTTTTGAAAAGAAGTATTAGGATGCTTGATCTCCATTCTTGAGGAATTCTGTTTTGTTCTGTTATTTTTTGGATTAGTTTTAATAGTTGTTTGGTCAGATCCGGTCCACCGTACTTTAGTTCGTTTGGTATTCTGTCCTCTATAGAGATTACGAAGCAGAGGAGCAAGCTGGTTTTAGAGCTGGGCGATCCACAGTAGACCACTTGTACTCTATTACGGAAGTTATTGAGAAAAAAACAGCCGTCAATAAAGAAGTTCACCTGGTGTACATAGACTTACAAAAATCATATGACAGTGTACCCCTCAGTAAACTATGGTTAACCCTACAGCAAACCAACATTAAGCATGGTCTTATCAAAGCAGTCCAAAGTCTGTATAATGGAACGACTGCAAAAATTAAAACTGGATCAAGGATATCTGAGGGATTTAAGGTCACGAAAGGACTAAAGCAGGGTTGCTGTATTTCGCCTACTTTTTTCAAAATTTATCTGAAACAAGCACTCAAGCTGTGGAAAAGAAAATGTAATGGCACGGGAATCCCCCTCAACGACGAGACTACACTGTACACCTTATGTTTCGCTGATGACCAAATACTGATTGCTCAGGATCATGACGACTTGAGTTACATGACTCGGAAGCTAATAGAAGAATATAACAAATGAGGTCTCGAAGTCAACATTAAGAAAACTAAAACCATGTATATTGGAGGGACAAAGCAGTCCATTATATTAAACGATGGGGTAGCAATTAGACACTGTGATGAATACAAGTACCTGGGTATGAAGATAACTCAAGATAGAATACTCGATGCTGCTATAAAAGACAGAAACATACAGGGTAGAAAAGCCATATCCATGATGAACGGCATTCTGTGGACCAAACAATATCTAAAGCGAACAAACAACTCATATACAACACCATACTTAAAAGTGTAATCACATATGGCAGTGAAGTTTGGCCAATGAAACAAAGAACAGAGAAACTGTTACTAGCAACAGAAATGGACTTCTGGAGAAGAGCAGCAGGCAAATCAAGAAGAGATCTGATACCAAATGAGAGAATACGAGAAATAATGGGAGTCAAGCATACAATAGTTGATGACATAAAAACAAAACAGTTAATATGGTACGGCCATGTACAGAGAATTCCAGATGACAGGATTCCGAAACATATTTTGGCGTGGACACCATAGAGAAGAAGAAAAAGAAGAAGGCCGAGAAGAAGCTGGAGAGAGGAAACTGAAAAAGAACTAGAGGAAAGAGAAATCCCTCCAGGCCTATGGTTAAATAGAGAAGAATGGCGGTTAGGAGTCGGAAGGCGTCGGAGAACGCTGTGAACCGATAGTAGTAGTAGGTATTCTGTCCTCTTCTGATGATTTTCTATTTTTTAATTTCCTTAATGCTTCCTTTACCTCTTCCTCCTCAATATTTTTTTCTTCGCTTGTTGTCACCTCTGATGCTGGTGGTTCATTATCGTCACCTTTAGCAAATAGGGATCGAAAGTAGTCTTTATTTTTTCTTCGTCCTCCGATCATTCTCCATATTTCTTTTTGAGTTTCGTAGAAGTCGTGTTCCATCTGTTTTGAAAAGTTCTGCCATTATTCCCTTTTTATTTGTCTAACTAAAGCATTCGTTTAATTTCTGATTCGTTTATAGTGGCCTGTTGTATTTGTTGTGTTTAAACCATGGTGTTTTCTCTAATAGTTCATTATCGGCGATGTTTTCTGATATTCTTTTTTTGTATAAGTGTTCCGTGGATTCCGTATTTAGACCTTCGACTTTGATTTTTCTTTGTGATGGCGCATTTCTCTTGTTCGTAAAGTATTTCAGGATGATTCTTAGTTTACATAATATTAGGCTATGGTCGCTACCTACATCTGCTGAGTTGAGGCATCTTACGTCGATTATTTTCGATGGATGTATATCTCTGTTGATGTAATGTATATTTTTGTTTGTCTTTGTGGTCAAAAAATGTGTTGTTTATTCTAAGTTCGTTATTCGTGAAGAAGTTTATCATCAGTTCTCCATTTTCGTTTTTAACATCCTCGTTATGTTTTTGCTTAATTCCGGGTATTACTTGCTATTCGATTGTCTATTCGATCGTTAAAATCCCCCAATATTATCATCTTCCCTCTGACTTGATCTACTACTTGTTGTAATTGGTCATAAAACGTTTCCCTTGTTGTTTAAGGTTTGTTATTTTCTAGGCCGTATTCTCCGATGATCTCCACTGACTTTTAATTTGGTAAATTTTTGTAAAATTTTGCTTTTTTATTTTTTGTTACGTAATTACTCCATTTAGTGGGAGACCTATAACTTTGTAAATAATTTCCAGGATTTTTTCGAGGAAATTTTTGGTATATTTTGTTTATTCTGAGCCTGTATTATAATCCATTCTCGGGGTATGGCCAAAAGCCGTTCTTAGTTGGCCAACCGGTACTTACCCTAAGAATCGAACACTAAGATACTTAGTTATAAATAAATATTGTCAAAGCTGTGATTTTTGAATAATATAGTAAAGAGAATTAATATAAAAATTAATTCGTAAATGTTTTCATACTTGTGAAGGAAACCAGCAGACAAACTATATACTGTAACTGTAGGTCCTTACATTATATTAATATTTCATGATGATTGTTCATGGTGACATTTAGATACGAGATTACATTTAATACCAAATTTTATGGAAACTGTCATATTACCTTAGTTTATAAATCGTAATTACCCACTAATTATTTCAGTTGAATGTTTATATATATTAGTATACTTTTAAAGTCTACACTGATGTTTTGTAGAGAGATAAAAGATCTTGCAGAATGGCGAAGGTAGCTCATTGTAGAGTCCCTCCAGCTCCTTCGAACGGAGTTATTCGATGCTGGGACAAGTCCGAGATGGGTTCTTTTGTACCTTCAGGAGCAAAATGTAATGTGTGGTGCAACGAAGGCTATAAACTGATGGGAGATTCGCAGATGATATGCGGTGATTCTGGAAGCTGGGGAGAAAATGAACCACAATGTTTAGGTAATTTCAATAATTATTTTAAGAATGAAAATGGCATTTATATTTATGCAATAACAAATACATATTGTTACACTTCTTTATAATTACTTTTATTCAAAATAACAAACAATATTACAATGCTTATCATATAACTTTAACTGAATGACAACTATTCAAAAACTCAATTACTACTGTTATTAAACTGTCAACTGACTTTTTTTGTATGGAATGATATAACCCGGAAATGATATAAAGAGAGCAGAAATACCACAGGACTGGAAGAAAGACATTATACTGCCAATACACAAAAAGGACGACAAGAGAAACTGTAATAATTACCGAGGTATTACTATATCAAGTATTCCTGGAAAGGTATTCGCAAGAATAATAGAAACAAGAATAAAAACCCAAATAGAACCAACTGTGAGACCGCAAGACCACATATTCACAATAAGACAAATAAGTGAGAAAGTAATCAATAAAAATAGAGAAATACATATATGCTTTATTGATCTGGAAAAGGCGTTTGACAGGATACAAAGAAAGACGTATGGAGGACATTAAAGGAAAGAGGAGTTGACAGGATAACAATTGATGTTATAAAGGATATGTACAATAATAATACAAATACGGTGAGAACCAACAACAAGGAATCCGAAGAATTTACTACAAGTCAAGACGTCAAACAGGGATGCATGTTGAGCCCACTGCTGTTCTCAGTGGTACTGGATGAAACAATAAAGAAAGCCAAGAGAATAATGAAAAACTAACATTAGGATACTGGCAAATGAAACAGACTCAACTATCAAAGCTTCTATTTGCAGACGACATGGTTTTGATAGCAGAAAACAGATAAGACCTACAGAACAACCTTGAAATCCTAGAAGAAGAAGAAGAGAAAACAAAAACAATGATAATTTCAAATAAGAGAAAGACACACGCAATAAAATTAAACGGAAAACAACTAGAACAAGTGGAACATTTTAAATACCTAGGAGTAATAATTGAATCAAATGGTAAAGAAGACATGGAAATAAATGAGAGAATGGGACAAACAGGAAGCTTATTTAACACTATGAAAATACCATTTTTGGGGAAAAAAGAAATACCGTAGAAGGTAAAAACGGCAGTCGTTATATCAGTAGTTAAATCTACAATCATGTATAATAGCGAGTCATGGACATTGACTGAGAGACAAAAATCTCGAGTCAAAGCTATGGAAATGAGGCTCCTGAGGAAAATAGCAAACAGAAAGAGGACAGACAAAATACGAAACGAAACAATCAGATAAAACCTAAAACTAGAACCAATAAACGAAAAAATAGAGGGGCAACTAAGATGGTTCAGGCACGTGTGTAGAATGTCGAATGAAAGATTAACAAAACGAGTGTTTGAAACGAGAGTGCAAGGGAACAACAAACGAGGAAGACCAAGAGTTAGGTGGATAGATGAAATCAGAAAAGAAGTTGAGAAGAAAGGATTGACATGGGAAAATGCACGAAATCTAACACAAGACCGGATAGCATGGAGACAACAGTGCAAAACTTAACCCCACCAGCCTTACACCTAACGGTAGAAAGGCTTAGGACTAAGTAAGTATTTTCCAATCTGTATTTATAGAGAAAACCACTATGGTATGAATATTCTTCGGTTAGACCTTCCATTTAATATTATTTTTAGAGATGTTCTGTGGATATAGCCTTTCTTAGCAACTCTTAACAAGTCTTTGTTAGTCGGTGGTGGCTTCTGAAACTTTTTCCGAAATCAATTACAACCATTAACAACTATTACTGCAAAGAATTTACTGTATTTACTGAATTAGAAGTATTGACTGTATTCCTTCTTTCAACCATTCTATCCTACTAATCTCCATTTTGCAAATTTCTTCTTTTTATTAGCTTATCTACCTTATCTCTAAAAAATCTTTGAGGCTACTCCTTTTCTTCTTCCTACGGGAATTACAAACGTTAAAACACTAGACGTGAATTATTTGAGAACTGAATCTTAAAACGAATCAAATCTATCAGTCATCAAAGAAACTTTATGTCTTCCTATTAATTTGGTTTTATTAATCACAATTTGACCATTGACCAAGTGCATAAATTTACAGGTACAGATGTCATTGAAAAAACATAAGAAAACAAACTTTTATAATAAAAAACCCTATTTATCTTGTATAATACTCTTTCGTATCGTTTGATAACACGAACTGTACTGTAGAATTGAACTGCTTTATTTTTTAGCTTTTAACTGATTACAGTTTAATTAATATTTTAGTTGCGACATGTCCAAAATTGCCATCAATACAAAATGGCTGGTATCTTCCTGGTGTCTGCAATTCCGGACGAACTTACATTGGCGAATCATGTAGTGTATATTGCAGACAAGGTTTTATGTTGAAAGCAGGTATTGAAAAATATGTCTGTGATCCTAACATGAACTGGATGCCAACTGTTAGACCAGATGCTCTGTACAACGCTTGTACAAAAAGTAAGTATAACTTATTTTTGGCATGCAGTAAAGGAAATTTTAAGCGTTTCATCTCAATGATTGTATTGTCGATAATAATAATTGAAGCCTGTTGAATATTCGGCAGTAATGATTAGCGATTTAGTCATTTTCCATATAGTTCTCACATTTTCATAGTATTGAGGTAGTCTGCTTTTGTTTAATAGAAAAGATTAATTCCAATTCAGAATTTTTAGCAAAGCAATTGCTGTAATATGCATGTACCACAATATCGCTAGCTTGGAAGAAAACGCTCACACGGTAAGATGTGACAATTTTTTAAAATGGCTATTTAAAAAATCTATAAATTTTAAAAATGTAATAAAACTTTCCCCATAACGGCAAACAGACTAATATTTTGGCTTTGGAGTGAACTAGCTTGTAAAGAGCTATAGTCAATCCTATACTTCTTTAATACTAGTTTAGACCATAAAATTGTTGACTTGGGACGTTCTATAAGAAAAATGTGTTCAATGCATTTTTTTACAAATGCATAGGGTAGATTTTAAAGTTAATTAGAGTAAATAGAGGTTTAATTAGATTAAATAGAGGTTAATTAAAAAAAATGCTGAATTCCCGAGTTTCATTTATACCTAACATTGACGTTGCTTACGATATTTTCTTGACGCGGTAAACGAAAGTACCACTAAACTGAAACTTCATATTTGTAAAATAAATAGTAATAATAATATTAATAACCGAATACAACAGCCTTGGTTTGACCACTAATGTATCAAATTAAAAAAAATTGTGTAAGATAGACTATAAATCTGCAAAAAAAAATTCTTTTTCATCAGGTTATGTCAACTCCTATATTTCCTCCAAAAGAGAATGCAAAAATTTACTGAGGAGAAAGAAAAAAACTGCATGATTGAAAAATTATAACAAACCCTTCCAACTGTAGGGACGCTAGATCTTGGATCACGATCAAAAGGATACGTAGCAATCAACGTAATATCGAAATATCGGTTGATTTGTAGGAACAATTTTTCAGAAATTCTCCACAAATAATTATTAGATAAAATACATCTTTCTTTGACGCGAATCACCCATATTTTGACATCATAATTGCTTCTGAGGAAGTATACACAGTGCTCAACAGCTGCAAATGCAACAAATCTCCTGATTCTGATAAGGTCCCTTATGAATTATTAAAACTTCTTCCTAACAACTGGATCTTATACCTAACATCGCTATACTTGAAGAAAAGCAAGCTCTTTTAGCCTGGGGTCTCGTTTGTTGTTTTTTTGGGTTTATATGATTGCGGACACTAAATCCATTCGCCAATGCTGGGGTAATGTAGTAAGTAAGTGTAGTAGTGTAAGTTGTTTGTTTATGCACATTTTATATAACCATCTCATGCCATGGTGCGAGCAATTTTCTATACTTCCAGAATGTCAGTGAGGATTTCGGCTGCATAGAGGCTGCACTGACAATGTAAACACACTCTTCTTCGCTATAAAAATACAGCTCCGGCTTCGAAAACGTAATGTTTTTGCCGTAGTCGTTGACTTTAAATGCGCATTTGATAAAGTTAATTATCACCCTTTACTCTGTCATAAATTGTATAGTTATGGAGTCAGTTCACGTGTTGTTGGTTTATTGCAGAATTTTTACGCGAATGACACTAAACGTGTCCGAACTAATGGCTCTTACACATCGCAATTTTTCGTCGAATTAGAAGTTTTCCTTCCAGAGAGAAGTTTTAAGCCCTCTTTTATTCTCAATGTTTCTGTCTGACATAGAGTATTACTTCAAAGATAAAGGCTGCCGCGCCATCCCTATAGATAGAAATACTGAACTATTAATGTTGATGTATGCAGATGACATTGTTACCCTCGCAGACTCAGAAATAGATGTCAGAAATAAACTAAATATTTTGGATAGTTATGCTAACTTAAATAAACTAGAAGTAAATACACAGAAAACTTAAATTATGCGTTTTTCCAAACAAGGACACAAGTATGTAGGTTCAGAATTTTTGTATAAAAATCATACAATCGACGTTATTAATAAGTTCACCAATCTCGGTGTTGTTTTCACCTCTCCTAGTTTATTTCGAAAAATGGCAGTCTCAATAACGTCAAAAGTAAAACTTCCTCGCTCCTGTCTTATCTCCTCCCATAAGAAGTAAAATATCTTCTCCTCCATAGTTCTTTTTTTTTAAACAATAGTATTAAGTATTGCTTGTAATTGTATACCAGTTTGGGGTCTCCATTTGGGTATTATGGCATTGTGGAGGAAATCCAAATAAAGTTTTTTAAAAGAATTTTACTTTTACCTTTGAACACACCAGACTACTTTGTTAGATTAGGAACTGGCCATGTTAAAATTGTATACAATGTACTTAAATGTTGCTTCAGCTGGTCACTGAAAATTTAAAAAAAAATGATTGTTTACTAATCTCCCACAAAAATATAATTGGACTCCACAAATTATAACTTATTTGCCAATGCTAAAGAACCCTGGGATACTTCTTCTCCAAATAAAACACAAACGTCACTTCTAGTAAAAATGAAACAAAAACTTCACGAAGTTGATTGCACTTTAATGCAGAGATCCTTCTTTTCATCTTTTTACAATAATTTTACCGTTTTTCCATATGTTAAATGGAAAAACGTTCCTTCTGTTAAATTTGTAAATCCACCTAACCCGAATATTAGCTCAGTTATGAGTTTGCAATAACCACAAATTGAAATTTACTCTTAGTGGAGCCACTCACGGCATCATATACTAGTAAAGAATTTGTGACAATTGTGAATTATTTTTCTGCTATAATTCTAATATCATCTCTGTTTTTTCATTTGTGTCGGCCTCCACTTTATTAATCTACTAACCCATCTGTTGTCAAATTGTCTTGCCACGTGTCATTTCAGTTATGTCTGTCATGTTTGTCAACGACTATCCTACCGTTTGTCCGTCTCAACCCTATTATTTTTTGTCACTTCTCTTACATATATGATAATAATTGTTTCTTTTCTAATTATATCTCGTAGTGCTCTGCTTTTATCTCATTTATACCAAGTTTTGAAAAAATTTTCGTGACTCATATTTTTATTATTATTTTAATCATAGGTTTATTATTTTTCTTTTTTTTTTTTTGAAGAGTCTTTCGTACAAATGGCATTAGACTTATCGGCCTCAGGGATTAGCTTTTTCCTGTATAGTTTGCCATTTTTTATGTTGTTTATAACCAATTTTATTTTTTGTTTTTAATTATCGACGAACCTTAGACTTCCATTTTTACTATTTTGTCTGTTTAAATAGTTGTTTAAGCCAGTATAAGTTTTTACCATAACGATAACTATGCAGCGTATCTCCCCTCTTGTTTATAGTTTCCAAACAATATTTTCAACCTAATGTAAATCAATTATTTAAAAATAGCATACATATTTATTGAAGATTTTCTTTGGAAAAATATTATTTTCCAAAATCTCATTAATAATTACCCTTAAATAATAAACCTGGAGCAGCTATGATAGGTTAATTAAAAAAAATTGTTAATATTTACACGACAGTCTCTTTAATTTAAAAAATGAATAATTGACTAATATTTTTTAAACACTTTTACTTGTTTTTTTAGCACCTTCGAATACTTACATAAATTGTCCCCAGAAGGGACAGATCGACTTTATTTTACCAGAAGGCCAACGCCAGATGTTTGTTAAAATTCCTAGACCGGAAGCAAATGTAGATTGGAGGTAAATACGAATATATTCATCTTTTACTTATATACAATAATTTGTGTTTGCTACCGAACAGTTATTTGGATCAAAATAAATCTAACAAAAGTCACTATGTTTGTTCGAGGACAAGTGCTACTAAAACTGCAACATATACAGCCAAATTCATGTCGGATTCAATACTCTAAGTTATAAGGAAGAAAACAGAAAGTTTAAGGTCGTATGTAATCATTAATTAGAGTAGAAACAACACATTTTCTTGTAAATTGTCTGTAAATCGTCTTACGTCAAGCTGCGCAGTCCGAGTGGGTAGTTGGAAACTAATTGGAATTTGACAGCACGGGTATGAATCCTGTCTAGAGCGTATTTGTTTTTGTTTTTGTATAAAATTAAAGTTAAAATAAATTATAATAGAGATATAATTAGCTCACACTAATAAATAAATCCAGATAAAAAAAATACGGAAAGAAAGAAATTTTATGGAAAAGATTTGTTTTCACGTTTAGAGCCTCTGTACAAGTCGCTCTGATGATTCCTCTTAGGATGAAATACGTATAAGCGAATATACAGAGGCACTATACGTGAAATCAAATCTAAGCTGTCCTTTCTTTTATTTCGGTTTACTCTTGAGTACAGGAAACCAATTCGCCAAGGATTTTTACTTAGATGAGGAGGTATGTTGTGGAATGCAACTTTCAGGATCTCCATATCTCTCTTATATTCGCATCGTCTGTTTTGCCTTGCAATTTATAGATGGCACAGATTAAAGCAAAAATTTGAATTTTGGTTTCGTCAATACAAATCTTCGGATTTGTACTTTCGAGATTTATTAAATCCAGATAAATTATACCCACTCTTACATTTTTTTACAAACATGTAGGATAAAAAGACACTTTTTTTCAGAAAGAGTGTTTTAAGTTTGTGTGTGCTGATCACGAATCTCTGTTTAGTTTTTTTCTAGCACGTCAGGTTTTCAGGGAAAAGCTGTTTGAAATTTTTCATAGAAACTTCCAAAAATACTAAGAAAATATTTATTAAACCTATATTTAATAGAAAATTACATTGCAAAATTGAGTTGTTTATAAAAATGTAGTATAATCTTCGTTAGACAATCGTTGATTGCTTTTTTAAATAAAATCGTTCTCTTTTTCCGTGAAAACTACGCTCTCTTAGGTCACTCTTTTTTAATTCAGTGATTTTTCGGTCCCTACTATCCCAGAGGCACAAGAAACAAGGATATTTTGTATAACCGCTTTGCTGCCCAATAAGAAAGTTTACCATTTTCAAGTCTACACAAATCACCCAGCTATATTCGTGGTATTTTATCTTCTGTAAAACTAAAGCTATTGTAGCATATTCTTCTTTCATCATTGTTGAATGAGCAATTGGTATTGAGCCACACTTGTTTCCATTGTGAAGCAGAACACATTTCAAACTGCGCTTGGAGCTATCAATAAACAAACGCCATTCATTTGCATCGTAGTGTGGAAATCCCATTTTCTTCAAGAGCCCCTTAACGTCCAATCAAAAAGTAAGGTTTTCTTCTTGGTTAAAGAACGGTAGCAGTTCCTTTTCCTTAGTTCTATAAAAAGTAATTTTTGTGCCTTGTTCCAGTAAATTTTTATTATTTAATCTTGAAGCCAGAAGTTACAACGCTTCCTTCGATAAGGCTAAATCTCTAACGAGATCGCTTAGTTCTTCTTGACTAAATAGTTGTGGGTTTGACATTGTCTTTATTGGAGTCAGAAATATGTTCAAAAATGTCACCTTCATCCTCACAAATGTCAGGTAACTTTTGGAATACTGGGATCGGTAATTCCTCTGAGTGGGGTACTGGGCGTCTGGCTGAAGACAAATCAGGATATGACCACTTTTGGAGATTGTTTCTATTGATCCCTGAAATATTGATCAGGCAAAAATAACAGTCATCAACGTGGTTTGTAGGTTCTCTCCATACCATTGTCACGCCAAACTTAATACTTTTTCTTTATCCTGTGGTCCACTGCCGTAAGTTTTCTGTGCATGTTTTACATACAATATGCGGTGCGCATATTGTTTTATCTTGATCACCAAGCCGAACAGCAAAATATCCAAGATACGCTCGTTTCACAAAGTCAGTAATACTTTTCCTATTTTCTTGTAATGTATACTCCCCACAAACGTAACAAAACACATCAGGATGATTAACACAACTTCTGCGACTTGCACTACTCATATTGGAATGTCACACCAATATAAACTAGGAAAAGATTTGATACAACACTTTGAACAATTCACAAAAATTGGAGGTTATGCACATTTATTTTGAATATCTAAACAGAACTGACTACAACAAAGGCAACAATATCAGCAGTAAACATGAATGAGTATGCAATCTAGCGGATACTTATTGAAATAATTTTACTAACTGAGCTTAGTCATCGAGAGATAGCAGCACTAATGGTGATTTTGAAGCCCCTAGTATTTTATTAGGTGGAGTCCGAATGGGTTAACAAGTGGTAAACGTATCATTTTAAAAGTTTAAAAATACTTTTATAAAATAGTCTTTTTCTCCTTCTTCTTCTTTTTATATAGACATGACTCGTGTCTGTTTTTCAACGTGCCTCCAGTAAGTTGTCATTCCATCGTTTGCCGTGGTCTTCCTACTGATCGTCTTCCTATTGGGGAACCGTCTCTTGCCGTCTTTACAACGCTATTTGTTGTCATTCGGCTTATATGATCGTTCCATTCTACTCTTCTATTTCTTACCCAGTTTTCGATGTTCTCCACCTTGCATCTATGTCGTATATCTATACTTCTAGCTCTGTCCCATAGTGTTTTACCATCAATTTTTCTAAGTGTTTTCATCTCTACTGTTTCTAACATCCTTTTTGTTTTCTCTGTGTCAGGTCTTGTTTCTGCCGCGTATGTCATTATTGGTCTGATGACTGGTTTGTAAATTCTGCCTTTCGTTTCTTTCCCGATATTTTTATTTCTCCATATTGTTTCGTTTAGTCAGCCTGTGGGTCTGTTTGCTCTATTCACTTGATCTTCCACTTCGGTTTCGAGCTTTCCGTAGCTAGATAATGTGATGCCTAGATATTTAAACTCCATCACTTGTTCTATGATCTGACCTTCCAGCTCCAATTTACATCTTAGTAAATTTGCTGTTATAACCATGCATTTCGTCTTTGTTGGGGAAATTATCATGTTAAATTTTCTGGCGGTTATAATAAATTGGTGCAGCATACGTTGTAAATCATCTTCACTTCGAGAGAGTAGTATTGCGTCGTCTGCACAGCAGATTATTTTAAGTTGTTTTTCTCCCATTTGGTATCCTTTTTTAGTTCTTACTTTTTTTATTATTTCATCCATAATCAAGTTGAACAATAGGGGACTCAGGGAATCTCCCTATCTTATCCCATTGCCAGCTTCAATAGGGTCGGTTAGTTCTTCTTCTACTTTTTCTAATTAACAATGTATGTTACTTTGAATAGCTTATTCTTTATTATTTGAAATATTAAAACTAATAATTTCGGAATGTGCCATATTTATAAAACTAGAGCTGATACAAAAAAACGGAATCCATATTTCGATTTATCGTCCTTAATATAGTTAAAATCAGCTCAAAGATTCACGGCACCAAAACAATTTTTTTTTTCTGTAGGCCTATGTATTGATAAGAAGAGTAGACATAGTTTTATCGGTACCGTTAAATCATAACGACTTATCGTAACGTGTATGGTAGTGAAATAAACGATGAACTGTACAGTTTTAACGGTACAGTTAAATTGTTATCGATTTATCGTAGCGTATATGGCAACCTTTAGGCAAACTATTTATTTTGATTCATAAAGTTGTGCAAATATTAATATTGTAACTTCTTTCATTTTAATAAAATAAGTTTACATTAACCTTTCGATTCCCGCTTCGGTAATTACTTTCTGAAATTTCGGAAGTGAAAATCCAAACGTCAAAATAAACTTATTTTAATGTAAAATTGTGCTTATTACCAATAAAATGAGTAAATTCTTACATTTTACTTTATTTAGTCTGTTAAATTTTTGTATTTTATACTACAGTTTTGTAACTTCCCAACCAACATGGGGCATCAGGTTGGAAACAACCCTACCAGCGGGTAGAACTGAAGTTCGATTCATGGCGGCGTCACCTACAGATTTCAACAGCACTGCCTCGTGTCGTTTGGTTATCAATGTATTAGATAAGGAAGCTCCACGTATGACGGGATGCCCAGAAAACATCGAAAGGCGCTTAGCGACTGGGGAGGGGACTCAGATAATCCATTGGAGAGAGCCACACTTCTTTGACAATGTTGGAGTAGCTACTGTGTACAAAACTCGAGTAAGTAGCATATTTAAATAGTTTAAATTTATTTTGTTTTAGGATTATTGCGTCTTTGGATTTCTTTTTGTACTTTATTATAAAATATTATGATCAATACTATACAGTGTGTCCGTAAAGTATAGAATAAATTAGATATTTCCTAAATGAAAAGCCTTTTTAAAAAAATCTAAAACACGCCGATTTTTAGGTTTAATGTTCTACATTTTACAATAAAATTTCATTATATAGCATTTTTCATATAAAAATGCTTGCACGTCATTCAAGATTTACGACGTCAGAACCCCACAGCGTTACCAAAACATCAGAATAGTTAGAAGTGAGGAATTTTTAAAATGTCAACTATTTGTCAAACTATTATATTAACAGTAAATACACTTAGTTTTAAGACTACTGCAACACACTAAAATACATAAAAAAACATTTTAATACAAAATTATATATTCTAAATTTTAAACTTACCTCTTTTAGGGTTTTAATAGTAAAAACGTCTCGCCATTATTTCGTGTTCAAAATAATCTATCTTATATGAAAGCTTATCAGTTTTCTACAGAATATTTATTTGTTTTGGCATAGCACAATCACAATACACAATAATAATTAGTTTTAAAGCGATTAATCTAAATTTAATATGTATTTATAAATACAATTTATTAATACATATTATATTATGATCAAATTGTGTAAGAAATCAAAACAAACAAAATTCTTACTCTAAAAAAGCGGCAACACTTTATACACTTTTGCCACACGCTGAACTGTCAATAAAATTTGAAGTATTCCCGTATCAGTTGCGTACAATTGTCTAATCTATTTAATTCAAATTATTATTTTGTGGAATATTAGACTTACAGAGTTATTTCATAAAATTTATATTATTAATAATAATAAATGTTTTTGGTTATTTAATCAATATAATTCTAAAATTTCAAATATGCTGATGATTACATTTTTCTGATTATTAACCATGTTGACGCCTATGAAATATCGAACAGTTCCGTATGGGTTTCGTATTATTAGTTGTGTTAGGAAAATTTAAACCCTGAGGTTGACGTTCTGGAAATTTTAAATATAAGTGACGTCACTTTATATAAATTGTGACGTGCAAGAATTTTTATATAAAAAATGCTATACAAGGTGATGCACATTAAGGTGATGATGTCATCAGCTTTTTTTTTAATGTAACACCCTGTATTTTAGTACAGTTTTAGATCGATAAAAATAAGCTGATTCCAAAAAAAGTATGATACTGGAAGTCTAACGGATATAATTTGAAAGATATGCGCTTAGAAAATTAATTTTTATTGATTTCTAATATTATTAACTTATCAATAAATTATAATAAATAACTTGAAAGTAATTCAGTAATTAATAAATGACGTTATCTTAAATGTTCGAATTGTAGCCCTTGTTGTATTTGACAGTAACCCAAACGTCGTACAAATTCTTGTAGAACCTTGTTTATGGTTTCTTGAGAAATATTGTTTATTTCCTTACGAATTCTTGTTTTTAAGTCTTCAATATTGGCAGGTTTAGTTTTATAAACAACATTTTTTAAATGACCCCACATAAAATAATCCAAGGGATTGAGGTCTGGAGACATCGCTGGCCATTCAATATGTCCACGTCTTCCAATCCACCTTCCGAAAAATTTCGTTTAGGTACCTTCAAACATCTACAGCATAATGCGGAGGCACACCATCCTGTTGAAAACATAAACATCAAAACTTCCAGGAATAATTCTACTTTGGAATAAATTAACTAAAGTATGTACGAGATACCTACCCCGTTAAAAACTGAAGGTATGCTGGCCCATTTAAATTACCTTCGAAAAAGTAGGGTCCGATGATTCTATTTCTTGCGTTGCATTGCATTTTATCGCAGGAAAATCTGGATGAATGATCTAGGAATCCATGATTGTACGGAAGACGCTGGTCATATGTTTGTCTGGACGGAAAACATTGCAAAAAGAGGAAGTGATGAAATTGCATCAATACTCATAAAATTTCAAGTTTAAGTCAATTACAAGGAAACAAGGAAGGAACAAAAGTTTAAGTCTATTACACACCATTTTTTAGTCAGCGGACACACTCACCTTCCCTCCTACAGGGATTTTGCTCTTATAGAAAAACGACATAGAAAGTATGCTCCGCTTGTGTACTCTCCTGAGGAATGGCAAAAAATTATAAAAGAATCTAATAAAAAGAAGCCCTTCAACTTAACTGTTATGAAGCAGGAAGATTTCCTCAATGTACAACCACTCTTAGAGAACATTAAAAAGAGTACTCGCACTGATGACCAGCAATCTTTGGATTTTTCCAATGTTTTTTCCTTTTTGTTCAGGAGTGATAACAGACAAGCATTTTACGTTAAACCTCGTGAGTGTTATCTAGAAGGGACGTCCTAATGTGCTTACTGTATCTGCTTTAAAACAGAAGTATATTGAGCCCATTCGGATTGCAAAAAAGAAACTCGAAAATGTAAGATCATTATTACCCTACATACCTTCAGTGTATCATCCATTCTACAAGAGTTTACAAGAGGATGTCAGCCCTGATGTTGCTGATGAGGTCGCCGAGTTGGTTGATTAAATAAGATTTTGGGTACTTATCATTAATGTAATAATGTAACAAACTTAAAAATCGACGTATTTTAGATTTTTTTAAAAAGGCTTTTCATTTAGGAAATATCGAATTTATTCCATACTTTACGGACACACTATATAATAAAACTCCTGGTCGACCGACTTGCTTTAAATTTAACAGCAAATTCATAAAACTTTGACTTCAAGGCTTTTCAAAATTTTTTACAATTTGATTTACTATAGTGGCATTTTCTGATAAATTAAAGTTAACACAAGCCAAATTATTCTAATTTTTTTTGTTACTTTTCTATTCCAAAGTAAACGCACAAATATTTGTGCGAATATTGTTTTAGTATTACTAAAACTAACTAACTAAATTTATTAGACAAAGACACCAAAATATATTATAAATAATTCAAAAAGTCATTCACGTCTGTTTGTTATTTCAATAGCGTCGGCTCTGACAGTCTGGTCACAAACTTGTACATACAATTATGGGAAAAGGTCAGACTGGTGAAACGCAAAGGTGGACGTTTTACTCACTGGCTTTTGGCCTACTTTAAAAATGATGAGCGCCAAGAGTTCGAAACCAGTCCTTTAGTGACCTAAAGTTGTTTTTGGAACAAAAATATCGAAGTATTATAACTTTAATGCGCATTACAATAATCTTTATAAATACAATTTAAAAGTGGTAATGTTTTCGTATAATTTTTAATGTATTTTATTACATGATTAGCTTAATAACAATTTTCAACTTTATACATCTTCCATGTTTAATTTATTTTTTATTTTTAGGAGTCTGGCAGTGAATTTGGATCAGGCCTTCATCATATTACCTACGTAGCAAGTGATGAAGCTGGAAACAGAGCTTTTTGTCATTTTAGTATTGATGTTCGAGGTATATACTTTTTTATAGAAATATAAAATTTTTCAGTAAGTTTCGGCCCTTGCCTTATTTGACCTTATTCTTGGAACGTGATCTTATTCTTCAATATTGCCTCCTAGATTGATACACTTCCAAGGGTTATTTGATAATGTAATGCGTTTTTGACTTTGAACTTAAAGTATGCCTTAACTTGAGCAGTAACGTCCTATTTTATTCCAATTAATTTTTCTGAATAATTTTTTTGACATCTGGAAGGAGCCAGTACCCTCCGGAAACCAGGTATAAACAAAAAGATAGATTCCGAAGTGATTAACATATGACATGGTGCGATATCTTCGTAAAAGAACACTTTATGTATCATTTGTAGTCGTTTTTTCACAATTTCTTCGTTAATGTTCCAATTTATCCTATGGCTCTAAAGCCCAATACGAGCAATAGCCTCTCTCAGCAAACCTCTCCATTCATTACAGTATATAGCCATTTTCCTCTACGATCGACTGCCAAGGAGATTTCTTGCGTTCTCATCTACATCACCCTCCCATCGCTTTCTTCGTCTTCCAAAAGGCCTCTTCCTCTGCATTCTTGTAATCAACAGTCTTTTTTTGGAAGCCTGTTTTCTTCCATCCTAAATACATGGCCGGCCCATTCAAGACAAGCAAGATGTAGACAAACATACTGAGATAAAGTTGGTTCTTATATATATATATATATATATATATATATATATATATATATATATATATATATATATATTATATATTTCATAATTATGTCTGATTTGACACGTGTTGTTCTCATTTATAGGGCTAGTATTCCTCTTAATCCAGAAACAGAATAACAAAGGATTAGATATGGATCAACTTAGAAATCCCGAGATAAAGGTCAAGCTTACAAATACAAATGTTGCTTTAACAACCAATACTGATGATATTGAAAGAGACTGGATCAACTTAGGGGACGCTATATGCAACGGTGCGAAAGAAGTCATTGGTGACTACGAGCGGAAGAAGAAGAACGAATGGATGACAGATGAAATATTACATCTTACGGACAGAAGGAGGGAAAATAAGAATAATCCCAAACAATATAAAGAACTGGATAGAACTGTCAGCAGAAATATAAAAGAATCCAAAGAGAAATGGTTATAAGAAAAATGTCAAGAGATAGAAGAAATATAACGAAGACACGATAGTTTTAATATGCATAAAAAAATCAAGGTGTTTACTTATACTTACAAGAAAAAACAGTTTGGTAGGTTAATAGACGAGAACAACAAACTTATTGTAGATAAAGAAGAACAGTTACATACTTGGGCAAATTACATAAAAGATTTGTTTACGGATTATCGTCATATTTCTACAAACACTCTTGATCTGAATGGACCAAAAATATTGAAAAGTGAGGTGATGAAAGCTATATATCAAACGAAAGATGGGAAAGCAACAGGGTGCGATGAAATACCAGTCGAATTTTTAAAAGTTTTTAACGAGAACAACCTGAATGTAGTATTGGAACTGTTTAATAAGATATACGATACTGGTCAAATTCCATCGGACTGGTTGAAATCTACATTTGTGCCCCTGCCCAAGAAATCGAATTCTAAGACGTGTAGTGAATATCGCCTTATAAGTTTAATGAGTCACACCCTTAAAGTATTATTACGTATTATCCATTCCGGAATACGAGCAAAATTAGAACACAGCATAAGTAAAACACAGTTTGGTTTTAGATGCGGTTTTGGAACTCGAGAGCCGCTCTTTGCAATACAAGTCTTGATTCAAAATTGTCTGGATCAACAGAAAGATGTCTACGTCTGTTTTATTGACTATGAGAAAGCATTCGATACTATCAAACATGACAAACTCATAGAACTATTACATCTTACAGGACTTGACACTAAGGACATCCAGATTATAAAAAATCTTTATTGGAATCAAACAGCCCGCATGAAGAATGGACATATGGTGAGTGAAAACGTAACCATTTCGAGAGGGGTTAGACAGGGCTGTATTCTTTCGCCACCGCTTTTCAACCTGTACACGGAACAAATATTTCTAGAGGCACTGGAAGAGTACAACGAGGGCATCAAGATTAATGGCGTACCAATAAATAATTTTCGAAATGCAGATGATACTGTTATATTGCAGATGACGCTAATAGAGTAAATACAACTGGCAACCAATTTGGACTGAAGATCAATAGAAAGAAAATTAAATTTAGGGTGATCAGTAAAAAGAACATTCAACATATCGACCTGAATATTGAAGCCGAACGTATTGAAAGAGTACACCGATTTAAATATCTGGAATATACAGTAAATGATTAGTGGGAACCAGACGTAGAGATTAAGATCCGAACTGAAATAGCAAGATCCACATACAGGCACTATCATAAGTCTTCGAGCATTAAACTCTACATCATGCAGTCTATTTCTAATGGTTTGGCCACTTAGAAACACCTAACAGGTCTCTTGCAATCCCATTTGTAATTGTGATAAATTTACAGTGCAATCTCGCAAAACCTGCAACCTAATAAAACCGTCTTCAATCTGGTTGGTTATGCTTGTGTGATCTGTATGACATGTAGCAACATCACCAGTTTCTTGACGCCTTAACCACAAACGATTAATGGCACTTCTATTCGTGTGGAGGACCTCAGCAATGTCTCTTTGACTTCTGCCAGCTTGAAGTATCCCGATAGTATGCCACTGCGTTTGGCGATTTATATAATGTTACTGGCAATTGCAAAACCAAATAAAAATCCACATAGACATGGAAAATCAAGTACCAATAAAGAAATATTATTTTTTGTCTTATAAAAAGATTAAAACCATAATGTATTTTCGTATTTGCAGCTAACATTTAAACAATTGTGTTGACGAAGTTTCGGCAAGGACACACTTGCCATTATCACATAAGATTAGTTCTGTTTCTTCCTGATGTTCGGGGAAAACTGATGCTGTGTACTGTGCTTAAATATCTTGCTACGCTTCTTGTGATCGATGCTGTATGCATGCGAGTGGACGTGATCTTATTTACTAATGTAATTTCTACGTTTTTCTGTAGAATTGGTTTCTGTGTAGTTGGGTGTCTTTGTGCATCATCTCTTGTATTTAAATTTCGTATATGTTATTCAATATGACCAAACGTTTATATAGTACTTCACATTGTATAGTGATATATAATAATAATTTAGTGCATATAATCTTACACTGGGCTCACAACATTGCTGTGTTTTATTTACAAAGTTAGTACTTTAAGAAGTTGTGTCAGGAAACACCAAGCTCGTAGTTATTTTTTATTTCATAGTATATTTTATGCTTACTGTAACATTTTTTTTTGCAAAAATAATTCATTATTGTCAGTGACATTACAGCTCGTTAGGGGCCAAAGCCTTCTTCAGAATAATGCTCCATTCATCTCTGTCTCTGTCAACTCTCCTCCATGCTCTAACTTTAATCATCTTCTAAGTTGTCTTGATATCTAAATATCGGTCTTCTTTTGGCTTGTTGTCCCATTGATCTTCTTGGGTCAAAAACTTTTCTGACTCTGGCTGCTTCCTCTACCTGATTACATGTCTTATACATTTAAGGCGTGCTACCTTAATGAATTTTACAACGTCAGGTTCCCCAAAACTTCTATACAACTCAAAGTTGGCTGTGCCACAAACCTTGCTCTTTTATTCCTCCGTATATTCTTCTTACGATTTGTCGCTGGAAACATTTAAGCAGTTCTTGATTATTCTGTGTAACTGACCATATTTCTGTTAAATATGTTACCACTGGTCTTATTAAAGTTGTATAGATGGACACAGCAAAGATAATTAGTTATATACACATCGGTTTAGAACGTCTTTCGACGTTGTCCGATACCTAAACACCATCTCTTCCTATCTTCGCAGTCGTTTGTTGTTAAATTCCTTTCGCTCATGGACTTGTTTACACCGTGTTGCTATTCTAATCTGGGTCTTCCTCTTTTCCGTCGACCTATCGGTTTCCATTCTACTACTTTTTTGGGGAATCTTGATGCTGGCATCCGTTGAACATGCCCATACCACCTTAATTGATTCTTCTCTATATCTTGAGTTATATTTCCTTCTATTCCCATACGTTGTTTTATTACATCATTTCTGATTCGGTCTCGTCTGGAAATACCTAAAGATCTTCTCATTGCATCCATCTCTACTGCTTCTATTCGCTTTTTGTTCTTTTCACTAATTCTCCATGTTTCAGCGCCATAAAGAAGAGTAGTTTTAATCATGGTCTCATATATATTAAATTTCCTTCCTTTCGTTATCTCTTTACTCCACAGTATACCATTGAGACATCCTAAGACTTTCTTTGCTTGAGTGATTCGTTTTTCTATTTCCCGTGTATCAGTTCCTGTATTGTCAAAGGCAACACCCAAGTAGTCATAGCTCTGACAGCAGGAAATATTTTGTCCGTTTTCGAGGTCTATGTTATCTGACTCGTTTCCAATACAAAGATATTTGGTTTTTGTTGTATTGACATTCATTCCCCAGTCGTTATATTCTGCTATCAGTTTTCTCATCATGTACTGCATGTCTTCCCTGTCGGTCGCTAGCACTACCTGGTCATCAGCAAACTGGAGTGTATATATACATTCATTGCTAAGCTCTATACCCATCCTATGTACCTTTCTTTTCCATCTTTCCAATGCCGCTGCAACATATATCTTGAATAAGGTTGGTGAGATACAGCATCCCTGTCGCAAGCCTTTTGTAACCAGGAATTCTTCCGTTAGATATTTTCCTGTTTTTATCTGTGCCTTTGAGTCTCTATATAGTTCTTGTACAGCATTTATCAATGTGTGGTTGATGTTAGATCTTTTCAACGTTGTCCACAGTTTTGTTAAGGGGATGTTGTCATATGCTTTTTGCAGGTCTACAAAAGTAATATGAGTTTCTAGATTCTTAGCCGATCTTTTTTCTATTATTTGTTTAAGACAAAATACGTTATCGGTGCACGATCTTCCTGCACGGAACCCGCTTTGTTCTTCCTCTTCATTGTGCTTATATTCTTCCTCGATCATATTTCTCAAAATTCGTCTATACAGTCTGCTCAGGGTGCTGGTTACCGATATGCCTCTATAATTATTGCAATTCCTTTTGTCCCCTTTTTGTGTATTGAGGACATGTATGCCGTTCTCCATTGTTCTGGTACTGGGTGTCCATTTAGACACTGATTGATCACATAAGTTAATATTTCAAATAGTTTATGAGTTCCATTCTTAAGCATTTCAGCATAGATTCCCTCAGGTCCAGCGGATTTACCATTCTTTAGGGTCATTACAGCCTTCCTTACTGTTTCGGTACTCGCTTCCTCTCCTTGTATATGTACTGTAGGTTCGCTGGATAATTAGTTATTTGCTAATAAATTGTGTTAAAATATTATCCTGTTTTTATGATGAAATATGATGAAATAAATGGAAAAACAAGTTGTTTAATTATATTTATAACGTATATATTTTATAATATAAAAATCTACGTAAAATTCGAGTATATATATATTTTTTATATTTTAGATGATTTGGACAACGTACAATCAAACTCCATTGAGCAACTAACCTCAGCAACTTACACAAGTCATAGAACCGCTGGAAAATATAAAGCTGTTCTAATCTGTCCCAGTGGTGTTCAGTTTATGTCCGATAATCCAGATCGTTATAACGTAAGTATATTTTACAATGGCGAATGGCGATGGTATGAAGAATATACCAAAACCAAGGTCTGACATTAAACTATAATTCCAATCCACAAGGAAACTAAGTTCGTGTAGCTGGCTGTATACCATGTATCACAAAATTTTTTTTATTTAAAATTCTTTATAAAAGATATATAATTAAAATACCCGATCGGGCTATATCACAAAACGTTTTCGGAATCTGCATTCCATCATCAGTGTGTCTAGATGTACATGTTTTGAGTCACTAAATATTTGGGTAAAAAATTATTCGATCTTTCTTTGCGATCGCAAAGAATGGAGGAGTTTAAGGGAGGCCTATGTCCAGCAGTGGACCGTGATAAATGAAGGCTGGATGATGATGATGATGATGATATTCGATCTTTAATGTTAAGATGTTAAAGTTAGCAGTGGAATTGATAACATGGCAACGCACGACTCTACTTGAGGTTGCTGATCCTGAGACAAAGTGTCTACGAGGACTTGTTGATAGCAACTCATCTTTATACCTCTTTAGTCGTCCTGAATAAACGGAGAGATTTTGTTTTAATGTATCCAGGCACTGTCGGGATGTATTAGCTCTTTTAATGACTTGTCTACTTATTATTCCCCGTATATATTCTGTCATTTGACCAATGTCCCTACGCAATAATTCAATCTTGTTTAGAAGCCGTTTTTCCCAGGGTGTAACTCTGTTATGTCCTGCGTATCTCATGTCCTAAGTACTTATATGAGGTGGTTTCTTCAATATGCATGCCATTTACTGAAATCTTTTCGCTTAACACAAGATTTGTCATGATTTGTGTTTTTGTGTGGTTGATTTTTAATCCTACTTGTAGGGAGGCTAGGTATAGTTTCTCCAGTTGCGATACTGCATCATCGATTATGTCAGCAAAAAGGACAATATCGTCAGCAAACCTCAAATGACTAAGCATTTCTCCATTGACATTAATTCCTTTTTCACTCAGATTTGCGTTCTTAAACATATGCTCTAATAATGTTGTAAACAATTTTGGCGAAATTGTGTCTCCCTGTCGCACTCCCCGTTTTATTTTAAATACGTTGGTCTTTTTATCTGCCAGTTTCACACTTGCTGTCCCATTTTGATAGATGTATTTTATCATGTTTATATAGCGATGATCTATACGGCACTCTGTTAAGGCTTTTAACATCTTTTGATGACTTATTGTGTCGAAAGCTTTTTCGTAGTCAACAAATATCATGACTAATGGCTTGTTATATTCAACACTCTTTTCTATTAAGTTCTTAATTACTTGTAAATGATCATTCGTGCCATATCCTGCTCTAAAACCTGCTTGCTCTCTTGGCTGATAGAAATCCAACTTACTTCCTAGCCTGTTGGTAATAACTCTTGTAAATAGCTTATATACTTGTGACAACAAGCTAATGGTAAGATGATTTCCGCGTTGTTCCATTGCGTTGGTGTTATCGCTTCGCACAGACATTTATTGAACAGTTTAGCAAGTGTCAGTAAGAGCTTATTTCCTCCTAGTTTTAGGCTTTCGGTCATTACCCTGTCTTTACCTGGGGATTTATTGTTCTTCATCACCCGAAGTGCATTTTTAATTTCGTCAACAGTTATGTTCGGCATTAATTCTGAGCCTTGATTCTCTATCTTTGGTAAGGGGCGTCTTTCATCGGATTCACTTGTTTCATAGAGTTGTCTGTAGAAGTCTTCCACTGTTTTCACTATTTCTTCCTTATCAGTCACAATGTCGTCTTGTTTATTTCTTAACTTATGTATGTTCTTTTTTCCTGTGGACATGTTGTGTCTTAGAACTTTCAGATTTCTATTTTTCTCTATCACCCTTGTCACCTCTCTCATGTTATGTTGCCGTATGTCTTTTCGGATTTCTTTGTTTATTGTTTTACTGAGTTGACTAAATTCTGCGTAGTTTGTGTTATACCTATCCTTTAGCCTCCTTCTTTCTTCGATCAGATTTTTAGTGTTGAGACTTATTTTCTCATGTTTTTTCTTCATTTTAGGACAGCACAACTTCTCCGCTTCTTTAAGGGCTTTTACGATACTTTCGTTTAAAACTTCGACCTGTGTTTCGTCGTTGATTTGTTGAAGGTTATGGTCAATGATGTCACGAAAGTGGTCTATATTTTCGGACAAGGTCCATTTACGATTGTCTGATTTTATCATCTTTGTTCGTTCATTCTTTAAATTGAACAGAATTTTTGCTCGAATCAATCTGTGATCGCTTCCAATTGTAAATCTGTTTAAAACAGATACATCTTGTACAATTTCTTTTTTATTAGCAATGATAAAATCTATTTCGTTCTTTGAGAAACCGTCTGGACTTTTCCACGTCCACTTTCGTTGGGGCTTTTTTTGAAAGAATGAGTTCATAGAAAAAAGATTTTCTTGGTGTAAAAAATCTACAAGCATGGTCCCTCTTTCATTTCTTTCTCCATAGCCGTAATTTCCTAGTGCGGTTTCACTTTGGTCTTCTTTATTTCCCAGCTTAGCATTCAAATCTCCTGTTATCAGAGTATAAAACGTCTTAGTACTTTTCAGGGCTGTTCTAATATCTTCAAAGAACATTTCAATCTCTTCATCTGTGTGGCTTGTCGTTGGTGAATACACTTGTATCAATTTTAATTTATATCTTGAATTCAACTTTAAGATTAGAGTGATAACTCTCGAGCTTACACTTTCTATTTTTAATATGTTTGGTACATGTCGTTTGTGTACGATAAATCCAACCCCACCATTTGATGGATTGTCTTCTCCCTTGAAATGGAATAAGGACATAGGACATGAGATACGCATAGGAAGAGATAATCAAACGTGCGAACTAAGTCGCCGCATAGGACTCACTTGGGTGGCATTCGGCAAGCTAAGCTATGTTCTTAAATCAGAACTGCCTATGTGTCTTAAAAGAAAAGTCTTTAATCAGTGCGTGTTGCCAGTACTTACATATGGTGCAGAGACATTAACACTAACCAAGAAAGTAAGAAATAAAATTTGTGTTACCCAAAGAGCCATGGAACGATCGATGTTAGGCATTTCTCGTAGGGATCAGATCACGAACAAGGAAATAAGACGGAGAACAGGAGTGACAGATGCCATAGAAAGAATTATGACCCTTAAGTGGAACTGGGCGGGGCACATAGCTAAAATGTCGGATAACAGATGGACACAGCGAATAATACAGTGGAGACCGAAACAAGAAGCACATCGAAGTAGAGGTCATCCACCAACAAGATGGTCTGATGACATAAAACGGATCGACAAAAATTGGATGCAAACAGCACAAAACAGAAATACATGGAAAAGACTGAGGGAGACCTATATCCAGCAGTGGATAGATCCGGGTTAAATGATGATGAACTCTGTTATCTGTCCTTCCGACATTGGTAGCCCGTCATGTTCTGATCGTAATTAGTTGTTGCTGTTGCTGCACAGTAAATAAAAATGTGCAAATATTCCAGCGTATGGGCTATAAACTCTTGTAAAGCCATTTCTCTTACCAGGATATCGCATAACTCGTTGTTGTTCTGTTGTGTATTATCAGGTTGAGTTTCTGGTATGGCAGGCTCAGTAATCTGCTCATGTATTTCATTAGGGACTTGATCCACATTTACCTCTTGGTGATTAATCTCCCGTTCGACTTCGCTTCTGATATTAGGTATTGCGTCTAGTCTCTGGGATAAGATTGTTTCTAATAATTACCTGGTATTGATCAGCAACTCGTTGTTCAGTTACTTGAATTTCTGGGCAGTCTCTGCAAAATTCGACGTAGAGATCTTGTCGATACCCGATCGTTTCTTGACCGAGGTGTGTCACCTAGTAATAGAAGCGCAAAATATTTTCATTCATGGACGCAGTCCATGTTATGCGCTGCCTCGGTCGTCCCGCTTGGGTGTGTGCCGGCTGATGTTCCAGCGCAGCACCTTCAGCGAGTGGAGCCCTTGGTATTGTTTGGCTCGCTTGTGGTTGTTCTTGTTGTTGTTGGACTGCAGCTGATTGTATGACTTATTCTTGTTCATTGAAGGATTGATGTCTCTAGGGAAGTTTAGCACTTCATATTTTTCGAAGGTGGTCGATAAATTCAGCTAGTATTTGGTGATTTATCTCTCACTATTTTGATAATTCAGCTTCCCTTCATTCTACTTATGGGATTATTCCATTATTTTTTGTCTTTAGTATCCTATACGTTGTACTCTGTACGTTACATCATCTTCTTAGGTCTTCACTCCCCTTTCGGTATCTCAGCGTACTTCTTGTAATTCTTCTCAGTATTCTAATCTGCAGCGGTGTTTGCCATAGATATCTAATTTATATCTGGTTGGTTCTTCACTGTTTACTAATGTTTTGGTTTTCTGAATTAAAGTCGTCATAGTAAATTATTCACTGACCTCTATTAATTGGATAATTGGATGCACACTTAATAGAGTCGTCTGTCCAACCTTTTTGAGCAGTATCGTGGGTATCTAACCATGTTTCATCCAGATAAAATATCGGTCTTCCTTCATCTCTAAATTTAGATATAGCATCCAAGTATTCGTTTCTTCAGTTAATAAGTCGAGGAGAATCTATTATTGGTGATCGCTTATTAATTTTCTTGTATCGAAAACCAATGTGATTCAAAAACGTTGATAAAGTTGAAGGCGAATACGTAATAGAATAGTCTTTAACAAGTTGATCGTAGATCATACTACGAGTTGGAACTAGGTTCTTTGAATATAAATTATAAACTGCTCTTCTAATTACCTCAGCGTTTTTTTTTATTTACTGCTTTATATGTAGAAAAGTCACTCCGCTTTTTACGAGGTTGAATTGTATCTGTAACAATTTTCCACACTGTTGTATTTGGGATCTTTGTCAATCGAGATGTTGCCTTGGTTTGTGATCGTTAATAATAATTGATTCCAACCAACTTAATTTCATGATGATAAGTAAATCAGATGAGTAAGCAAAGATGACTTATTCGCGTATAGCAAAATTTTTTTTAATACCAAGCATTATGCAGAAATTTTAATTAACAATTTATTTGCACTGATAGGTAACGAGCCAGTTCTGTAAATAATATAAAGTCCGGTACTAGTAAGCTGCTATCCGTCGCAAAGACAATTGAGGGATTCTTCTTCTTCTTCAGATGCAAATCCACTAATGGATGTTAGCGATCACATTTTCCATTAATTCTCTATTTCTTGCAATATGTATCAGAGATTGTATGTCGTTAATCCCTGTCCATTGCCTTATGTTTCGGAGCCATGACATTTTCCTACGTCCCATTCCTCTCTTGCCTTCAATTTTACCCTCGATTATAAGTTGGAGAAACTGGTATTTTTCATTTCGCATGATGTGACCTAGATACGCCGTTTTTCTTTTCTTGATGGTTTCGAAAAGTTGGCGTTCTTGGTTTATTCTTTTAAGGACATCTATATTTGTGATTTTCGCTGTCCATGGTATTCTTAGGATACGGCGATAGAGCCACATTTCGAAAGCTTCTAATCTGTTTTATATCCCTCGTTTTGAGTGTCCAGCCCTCTACGCCATATAGCAGCACTGACCACACGTAGCACTTAGTAAATCTTAGTCTCAGTTGAAGATCGAACTCTGAACAAGTCAGTACCTTCTTAATTTTACGAAAGCTTGTCGAGCTTGCTCAATGCGACATTTTACTTCCCTGTCCGATGCCCGGTCTTCAAAAAGCCACGATCCCAGGTATTTAAATTTACTCACTCTTTCAATGGACTTAGTATTCAGTGTTATGGTGGAGTTTTCAAGTGCATCCAAGTTTCTGGAGATGATATGAGGGATAAGTAACATCAATAGGTGTTGTTCATTATTATAATACTACGGTCGACTGGGTCATCCCACCAGCCTCATGCCAAATTTCTTATATCTTGAACCAAACTATACATACAGTGTGTAAATAATAACTTATGAACGTTGTACGTACTAATAACTAAATGCCGCAACTAAGTTAGATTAATTATGGACGTATGTAAATACATACTGTGCTCACACTTTGAAGAAGTCATATGCTCTCTCCTCGCACCAACCATTTCTTTAATTATTTCTTCATCTGTTAAGTCAGCATTGAGATTGTGATCTAAAATCCACTCTTGCAAAGCTTGATTCTGATGAATTAGTCATATCGTAGCAAATTTGATGGGCAGCATCTGGTGCAACTTGCACAGGTCGGTCATTGGATTCTTTGTTAATTTCTATTGGAAGGAGTTGGTTGTTGGGCCAAATATTCTTCCAGATTCAATCAGTGTAATAGACTTGACTTGCTGCCAGGCAAACGCAGCATTGACAATCGCATCTTTGGTTGACTTACAATATCCTCAAGACAATGACTTACAATATCCACAAGGAGTTGTTTCTTGTAATTTACCTTGAGAGTTTTAATAACGGTTTGATCCATGCGCTGAATCAATGCAGTAGTATTTTTTGGTAAGTACATTGTCTTGATATATCTATCGGCAGTTTCGATTTTTAGTTCGTCCTTATCGGGATGTCCTAAAATATTGTCTAACAAGACGAGGGCTTTCACTGGCAGTTTATTTTTTCTTAGCTCATCTTTAACTTGTGGGACAAAGGTGTTCTTGTACCAATCCAGAAAAACTTCTTATGTCGCCCAGGCACGGCTTTGCCACATTTTTCTTAGCTTTTTTTAGCTTCTCAATTTTAACATTTTTGAGGGCACGAGGTTTGTTTTTTACTAAAAACTTTTTTTTTTTCATCTGAAGTGACAAATGTCTTTATTGGAAGTTGCCGCCAGTTTAGACCTGTTTCTTTGGCGTTTTAAAGTTGTTCAGGAGTTAGGTGTAATTCGGTGATAGTTTTGCTCAAATTCGGAATAAAATCAGATATCTCAGACTTATCTGCACTCAACTTCTCTCCACTCATCTGCAAAAATCGTATTTCGTACCGTTTTTTGAAGTTTTAGAACCAACCTTAACTAGCACGAAAATCAGTTTTCTTTGTTAATAACTGATAAAAAACTGAGCTTTATTTTTTAAAATGTCACCTGAAATAGGAGCTTGTCTGCTTCGTTGTTGCTTAAACCAGATGTGCAGAGTTTCTTTAACATCATAAAATTCACTTATTTTAAAGGGTTTTGTGTCATTAGAATTATTCTCTATAGATTTAATACACTTTTTTTGATTTTATCTTTGTTTTTTATAATGTCGTACACTGTAGCTCGTCCAATATCATAGAATTTAGATTTCACCACACTTGCATCTCTTAATAATATCCCATTTAACTTTTAGAGTCAGCATTTTGTGCTTTTGTTTTGAACT
Source organism: Diabrotica undecimpunctata (assembly GCF_040954645.1). NCBI lineage: Eukaryota > Metazoa > Arthropoda > Insecta > Coleoptera > Chrysomelidae > Diabrotica > Diabrotica undecimpunctata. Next base: position 100,869,426 of record NC_092811.1, read on the forward strand.
TGTGCTCGCCATTGAACTTGAACTTTCTCAACGAATTAAATAAAAGTTTGGCACTACGTATTACTGTATCTAAAAACCCTATCGAACCGAACTGCTCACGGAAAACACACCAACTGAAGCATCTGGTAAGAATGAGATTCATGTCGCGATAAGTTTCAGTACAAGCAGACACGGAGGCGTCCTTGACGGGAGGTGCGACGGACTACCGAGCGTGTCGGATTGCAAAACGTCGGAGTATCAAGGGTGTACTGTAAAAAGCAGAGGAAACAGCTAAACATGTTGTCTGTCTGCAATATATAATATATTATGATCATAGTTATGTAATATGCTTCCGTGTCGTTTTTTAACAGCGTAGTATCATTTGTTTCGTATGATATCTAATTTAAATTTGTATTTGCAGAACATGATAACGAGTGAGGCGGGTTGCTACTGGCGCCACGTAAAAGTAACAAAACCCTTAGAACCACAAAGCTTTCAAATACCCAAAGTATATTCAGAAAGTCGATTACCACCACACGCAAGAAGTAATAGAAGGGTATTTTTCAAATGGAGCAGATGAAACACCAAATATTAACAAAGATGCCTTTAGTATCTAGGGTGGAAGAGTTAAACATGATAGCAGTCTAGTTTTACTTTTATTAACACCTTGTATATAGTAACATAGATTGTGATACCATTGTGGCTTCTTTATTCAATTGACAAATGTTTTTAGATACATAATTTTTAGGTTGAGTTGTACATGATTAGAACATTTGCCATAACTTTTTAAAAATATATAATAAACATTTTATAAATGTTATCACCAACTGTTATTGGAATATATTTTGTATTGAGAGTTATAATAAAACATAAACAAGTACTTATATGTGTTATTATTATTTTTTGCTAAATTATATAAAGGGTAGATTTGAAACGTACTGCATAATTTGTTCACCATGAATCTACATAGAATATCGAATAATCGATCTACATAGAATATCGAATAATCGATCTACATAGAATAGATCATCAAGAATATCAAAGAGTCCAGCGGAGAAAATCTTTACAAAGAATAGAATCGAATGAGCTATTAATAGTTGTAATCCCTACCAGTTGTTTGGAGAGAATGATATCTTTCCAACTCTGCTATACAGGGAAGAGAATATTCAAGATTATGCTGTTTCTCTTACAACAATATTCATTTTATGTAATTTTTCAATTGATTAGAATCTAATTCATTTCTAGGAGTGGCACACGCGCTCCATAGTTATCAAAGTGATATATCAAACCATCTATTATCCTGATCTCTTTTCTTCTAAAGAGTAGAAAACTCTCAATAGCACTCGAAAATACTTCTACAATATTTTAAGACAAACTATTGAGCAATTTACTTTTTTCACAAGAGTTTCTGAAAATATATCTCAATTTAGTCAAAATATTTATTGCCTTAGATAGTCAAGCTGCACTGAAGGCTCTGAACTAAGCAACTGACAGGGCGCAAAAATGTAACTTTGCTGTGGGTGCCAGGTCCCATAAAGGAATTATGAATGCTATTAGTATGTTGTTACTAATATGCTAAAGAAGGAGCAAATACTTCTATTATAGAACTATAGCGATTATGCAGTGAACCAAAAACCCTTATAGTACAAAATGTTCGAAAATGAGAAAGAAAACGTAATTTAGTCTTCTGGCTACAATAAGTTTCCTCGAAAAATGTTCCATGTCAAAGGCAACGAACGAGGTTATTAAAAATACTCTTTGGAGCTTCAAAAGACTGAAATCAGAGTAATCACGAGTGTTATCACTGGTAATTGCTCACTAAAATATCGTATCTGTCAAATTTTCAAAGTGAACACTACAGCTTACAGCAACACGTAGATTTTGAGAAAAAGGAGAGGAAACAGGTAAATATGTTATCTGCAACTGCAAAACAATTGTTTTCCAACTCCATGAGTACCTGGAGTCTTTTAGAGCCTGAGCAGGTAACAAATATCTTTCTTAAACGAATAATAGGCTTTCTTAGAAGTTTAGATCTGTTGGACGGAATGAATACAGATGCAGAATATACAGAAAACACTCTTAAAATTTGTATTAATGAAATTGAAATTATCCTAGAATGGAAATACAATTGGATAACACCAAACTACAAAAAAAGTTACCAAAGACCAGTACGCGGAACTATTCATTACTGACACACTTTGTAGTATATAATATACAATCATAGATTGATATACAACGATAAGCGATTTGTCCATTAACCTGTTTCGACAACTTGTTAAATTGTAAAATAGGAGAATAATTATTACGACTTCCAACAAAGTACTTTAAATTTAACTTTAACTTTACTTTAACTTTACAAACTTTAATCTATTTTTTAAAAATGACAGTTAAAATTTTGGTGAGAGCGTTTTTGACAGTCTAAATTTTGGCGAATGCGATAGTTTAATTTTAGTTTTGACCAATGCTGTCACTCAAGATTTCTAGGTAAGAGAGGTTGTCTGGTAACTATATGGGCGGAAGATATAATATATATATATATATATATATATATATATATATATATATATATATATATATATATATATATATATATATATATATATATATATATATATATATTTGTTGAATTTTTAAGTGTATAAGAACAATATTAACTATAGATACTTATTTGTATACCATATAAAGATAATAAAGACGTGTGAAGTGTCTTTTCGTAGCCGTGATATAAAGATTAGTCTTACAGTTATTATGCAGTTTTTATGTTATAATAATGAAATATTTTTAGATGAGTGGCGGTAACATTTGCAGCATAGCTACATGTAAAAGCAACACCAAAATTTCTGACCCAGATTGAAACAAAAAAGTTTATTTACGTTTCCCAAAGACCCTATATCTTATAACTAACCTTTATATCACGGCTACGAAAACACACTTCACACGTCTTTATTGTATTTTTATAGCACCCAAATAAGTATCTATGGTTAATATTGTTCTTATACACTTAAAAATTTAACAAAGTTTAACCAAATAAACGATATTACAAGAAAATTCCACAAAAATATATCCACGTGCTACCACAAACAAATGTAAATATCGATTTATTTCTGTCGTATGGATGACATATGCATTCCGTCCCCCTCGCTTCAGCCCATATAGTTACCAGGCAACCTCTCCTATCTAGAAATCTTGAGTGACAGCATTGGCCAAACTAAAATTAACTTGTTAAATTGTTTGTTCGGGTTGTTAGGCCGTTGTCTTCTGAGATTAATAGCCCGAACAAAAAGTTTAACAAGTTAGACGATGGCCGTGAAAGCGTAACGCAGTTTATAAAATTAAACTATCGCATTCGCCAAAATTTAGACTGTCAAAAACGCTCTCACTCAAATTTTAACTGTCATTTTAAAAAAATGAATAAAATTTACTTTGTTGGAAGTCGTACTAATTATTCTTCTATTTTACAATTTTACAAGCTGGCAGAACAGATTAATTGACAAATCACTTATCGTTGTGGTTTGTCATTATATACCGAAAAGACCGAAAAGTTTTTGAACCCTTTATTATTAGCATTGAATCTTATGAACAATTTAAAAGTGTCGGATGGATGACGTATTCCAGCCTTTAAAACGCGAGTTTTGATTGGTCTATAATAATCAAACAACCTCTCCTAATATCTAGAAATCTTGGTCGTCTCCAGAAAATCTAAGTATTACTGGTTGCATACTAAACAGGTGCACTTATTTTGGCAAATATTCTTAAATTTAACCAATTTATAAAAGAATTTAATAAAAAATTACTGTTTTATTTCACAAAGTATAGTTTTGAGAGAATTTTGGCGAGGTAGGTTTTTTCTGGCTAATTATTGCACAAATTTAATATTTTAATTACGCCATCTATGCACATACGTTTGAACTTATTCAGAAATAGTTTTTAAATTATATTAATACATTATATTATATAATAATTTCTTTATTAATTTAGTATAAATTTTGCTAGAAAGTGTTAAATTTAAATATGTTTAATTTTTAATAAAATAATTACTGCGTGTTGTTCTGGCAAATAATTTGGGTTAATAGTTATGCAAACAGTTTCCTACTATCTCTGTGTAGTAGTGTCAAAACTTGAAAATTAATAATTAAGGTAATAATTCTATGCGAGTTTATAGTATAAATATGTAGATGTCACCACTAAATTATTAAATTTATGATATTGCTATAGGTACTGTAAATTAAAATTAGAATATAAAGATTAAAATAAAATGCTTACATAGTATTTTTTTATTAAGAATATTACTGCGTAAAATTTAATATATTTAGAGTGTTCTAAAACTCCAAAAATGTCAGTTGCTCGTATTTCTCAAATCCTTATCTAAGTTGGCAATAGTTTGGCTTTCTTCAAAAGTGAGAGCATTGGTCAAACTAAAATTAAATGATCGCATCCGCCAAAATTTAGACTGTCAAAAGCGCTCTCACCAAAATTTTAACTGTCATTTTTGTAAAATATAAAATTTAATCGAAAAATCCAAAATTATTTGTTAACTAGTAGAGAAATTGCCAAAGTTAAAGGTTATTAATAAAAGCTCTTCCTTAAAAATAATCGTTTTTAATAATACTGTAGATATAAAGTACTAGTGTGAGAGTTGTTATACATTAGTATCTATAATAAATACTTACCACTAAAATGAGTGTGTTGAATTAGGGAAAACATTCCGATCATCCTCCTATTGGCAATAAAAATACAAATATTTAAATGGTTTTGCAAAACGTAAGTAGGTACACCTTTAATTTTTTAATTAATTTCAAAGTGCAAGAAAAATGAAAATTGTACAAAGTGTAGAGACGAGGTATACAAACGTCAATATAATATTAATAATCCATTTAAAAATTCAAATATTTAACTACATATATGTGTATATCTATGTGTTTATTGTTATCTTACATGTTTAACAATTACGGTTTAATTGTCTTCCCCTTTACATTTTTTTCTTATATACATATTTCATTAGAAAAGACTGATCTTTTCTGCGTCGATAATTAAGTGTGTGTATTTCATTTATTTGTCTTCTTTGGTTTTGGTCTTGAACCAATGGAAAAATATCTGTGTCTAAAATGGTTTATATTGCAAAATAAACCAAAACTTTATAGTAATTTTAATGTGTTTTTGTTAAAATATTAGTGTAGTTTTGTGTAAAAACTATAAATAAATCTATAGGTAATAATAGCTTACCTTCAAAGATTAATACAATACTGCAATTTTGACACAAAACTTAAAAAGATCGGAAGACCTCCGCGGTACGTACCGTGTTACGATCAAAATTATTATTATATTACGGCTAGGGTCGCCCGGGTCACGAACTTTATTTCGGTTACTATGAGATTTGCCGCGAAATTCTACACAAGGCGCTCTTTGAACTGTCGACATCGGTTGACTAATAGTGAAAATACGCATTTCGAATATTGGGAAAGTCAAGACAGATTTCTACAAAAATTTTAGATCATTACATGTACAGGACCTCGGGGTCAAAAGCATTGGTCAAACTACAATAATTAAACTATCGCATTCGCCAAAATTTAGACTGTCAAAAACGCTCTCGCCAAAATTTTAACTGTCATTTTTAACAAATGGATAAAATTTACTTTGTTGGAAGCCGTAATAATTATTCTCCTATTCTACAATTGCTGTCAAAACAGATTAATTGACAAATCACTTATCATTGTATATCAATGTATGGTTGTATATTGCCACATTTATAATCCATTCTCTGAACCTGAACATAGTCCTAACTATGTAGTAACTTTAATACTTACTTGTATGCCAAATATTAAGTTTCACTGGAAGTTGCTACCTATACAACCACATAAGCAGAAGTACTTGAACTAAAAAAAGTTGTTTGCAGTTTATCAATAAAATAAAACTGCATCAATTAAAACAATAATGCACATGTTTGAATGTTTGTTTTTGAAATATATCCTAAACTAACCTTAAAAACAAAAATACCCCAAGTACTTAAAACTAAAGCTTGTAACCTACTCATGCACTAAGTACTTTTACTTTTCAAGTGTACCTACTTCTGAATTAAAAATAAGAGATTGCAAATTCCATAGGAGTGTCTTTACAATCTATATTTGTTTTTTTGTGTATCAGTTGTATATTATTGTGAAAACGTCATTTGTAGATAGTTCGTCACTGAAACCTGCCTGTGTAGCTGCTTATTAACAATTTAAAAGTGTCGGATGGATGACGTATTCCAACCTTTAAAATGCGAGCTTTGATTGGTCTTGAATAACCAGACAACTTCTCCTAATATCTAGAAATCTTGGCCTTCACCAGGAAATCTAAGTATTACTGGTTGCATACTAAACAGGTACACTTATTTTAGTGATTTTGGCAAATATTTTTAAATTTATTCAATTTATAAAAGAATTTGATAAAAAATTACTGTTTTATTATTTCACAAAGTATAGTTTTAAGAGAATTTTGGCAAGGTAGGTTTTTTCTGGCTAATTATTTTACTAGTTTAATATTTTAACTTAGCCATCTATGCACATATATGTTTGAACTAATTCAGGAATAGTTTTTAAATTACATTAATACATTATATATTATAATTTTTTATTAATTTAGTATAAATTTTGGTAGAACGTGTTAAATTTAAATATGTTTAATTTTTAATAAAATCATGACTGCATGTTGTTTTGGCAAATAGTTATGCAAACAGTTTCCTACTACCTCTGTGTAGTAGTGTCAAAACTTGAAAATAAATAATTAAGGTAATTCTGTACGAGTTTATTGTATAAATATGTAGATGTCACCACTAAATGATTAAATGTATGATATTTCTCTAGGTACTGTAAATTAAAATAAGAATATAAAGATTAAAATAAAATGCTTACATAGTATTTGTTTATTAAGAATATTACTGTGTAAACTTTAATATATTCAGAGTGTTCTAGGACTCCAAAAATGTCAGTTATGCAGTCGATATTTTGCTAGCGAGATCTAGTCAGTGTTGCTTGTATTTCTCAAAAATAAACTTTGGCAATCTTAGACAAGGAATCCTTATCTAAGTTGGCATAGTTTGGATCTCTTCAAAAGTAAGAGCATTGGTCAAACTAAAATTAAACGATCGCATCCGCCAAAATTTAGACTGTCAAAAGCGCTCTCGCCAAAATTTTAACTGTCATTTTTGTAGAATATAAAATCTAATCGAAAAATCCAAAATTACTTGTTAACTAGTAGAGAAATTGCCAAAGTTAACGGTAATTAATAAAAGCTCTCCCTTAAAAATAATCGTTTTTAATAATTCCGTAGATATAAAGTAGTAGTGTGGGAGTTGTTATACATTAGTATCTATAATAAATACTTACCACTAATTTCTGACTATAAGTGAAAATGAGTGTGTTGAATTAGGGAAAACATTCTGATCATCTTCCTATTGGCAATAAAAATACAACTATTTAAATGATTTTATTAATGAATAATCCATTTAAAAATTCAAATATTCAACTACATATATGTGTATATCTATGTGTTTATTGTTGTCTTACATGTTTAACAATTACGGTTTAATTGTCTTTCCCTTATTGACCTCCATCCAACAACTTATTAGCGACACCAATCCAAATATAATATGCCTACAAGAAACCAATTTTAAACAAAATCATAGTATTAATCTTAGGGCTTATGAAGGATATCATCACGGAAGCACAGAATGCCTCAAAGCAAGTGGAGGAACCTCAATTTTTGTCGAAAAAGACGTCTATTCAACACATTTGTCTCTAATAACTATTTGCAGTATATATATATATATATATATATATATATATATATATATATATATATATATATCCCACCGAGTTACAATCCCACGGAAGCTGACCTGGTAGACTTTATTTGTCAATTACCAGCAATATTTTTTTTTATATTGTTGGGAGACTTTAATGTCCACAATATGGGGTTCACAAACCACGTACGGCAGTGGAAAAGTTGTAGCGAACGTGCTAAACATTATTGACACTTGTTTTCTAAATAATGGCTCCAATACTCATTTTAATATTTCAACAGGAAGTTTCTCAACGATTGACTTAAGTCTATGTGATTCCACTTCTCTAACATGGAATGTTTTAGATCATCTATATGATAGTAACCATTTTCCCATCCTCATAACAAATAATAAAGAAAAATGACCAGGAACAGTAATAAAGTGGAAGATTTCTAATTCTGACAGGGCAAGTTTTAGAACTGAAGTAGACCGGCAACTGGAACAAATTTTTTTCTCTGAAAATATAGATAATGATGTAGATAATTTTAATAAATGCGTTATATCCGCTGCTGACATTTACGTAGGAAAAAGTATTACAATCTCTACAGGAAAATTAACACCTTGGTGGAATGAACGTTGTGCAACTGCTGTAAAAGAATACAAAGCTGCTTTTCATAAGTACCGCCGAAACAAAAGTGACGAAAACTTGATTTGTTTAAAAAAACTTAGCCAAGGCGAGGTATATCTTAAAACAAAGTAAAAAAGACTTATGGAAAAACTACATTTCCACTTTAACTCATAATACTGCCCCTTCTCAAGTTTGGAAGAAAATTAATCAAATGCGGGGAAAAATACGCACACAAGAATTCTAGCTCTTTTACATAAAAGTAATTTAGTAACCAATGATCAACAAATCGTCAATGTAATCGCCGAAAATTTTATAAAAGTTTTAAAAACAAGAATGTACTCAAAGAAACAAAAATCCTCCTGTACAATATTCTTCTACATGACCAGCCCATGGTCATGTAAAAGCTCAAAAAAATTGGTGAAGGAGATATCAAGGTAATTTAATACTGGTTGCATATCTTAATTCAACAGTATCTAAATAATTTGATTGTATATTAACTTCTATCGTTGATTGAATAATCCCTTCTAGCCAAATACATTCGAAGTCAAAATTTGTTTAATATAGCAACAATGGCTTACTTAATCTACTAGGCTCTTGAGACTGGAATCCGTGAATCGAATATATCTACAAAATAAATTTTATCCATTTTACAAAAATAACAGTTACAATGTTGGCGAGAGCGTTTTTGACAGTCTAAATTTTGGCGATTACTTTGGCCACACAAATTTGGCCAACTGTTGCTAAGAAACTTATTACACTACCTATCTATCGATATAACCATGTTTCTATATACTATATTATTTATCTATGGATATAACTGTCTACAGAGTATATACTCTGACTGTCTATAACTAAAACGGAGAAAATCATTATATGGACCCCGAAAAAACATAAAATTTAACTATTAGACATAAAAATAAACAAATACAATTGTATGTAAAAAAGTATGGCGTCATTTTAGTTATATTTGCTTAATAAATTCAATATTTTATTTATGCTATCTATACATATATGACTAGACTAATTTAGAACTACCTTTTAATGATATTAAACTATTTTATATTAAATATTAGGTATTCCTTACGACATTTCTGGGATCTATTAATAGTTACTGAATTTTGTTGCAATTAATATTCATAATTAGGCAACCAGTTATATCTACTAGATTTATTCGACATCTAGGGAATATTGTCTAAAATTAAAGAGAAATTAAATTACTTATGTACTATGTAGTTTAATCATAGATGTATAGATGTCGCTACTATTATTAAATTTGTGACATAAATATTATGTAAATTAAAATTAGACATGAATATTTTAAAAGACAACGGTAATATAGTAAATATTTATAAATAATATTTCTGTTTAAAACTTTTCACGTGTGGAGAATGTCCTAAAATTATATTATACAATTTTTTAAATTAAACGCTCTCGCCAAATTTTAACTGCCAAAAACGCTCTCACCAAAATTTTAACTGTCTTTTTTGTGAATAAATTATTATCTAATATTTATCCTAAAATTCGACATTCCAAAATTCATTATTTTTTAAATAATACAAAATGTGTTGTATATTACATGTTATTACATGTGACCACAATCGTTGTATTGCAAGGTCATCGTTTTAAGGTTTGCTTTCGGCTGAAATGAGAATATGTACATATCGCACCCTCAGTGCAAGACTGCAGTAAGTCAGAATAAGTAAGTTTCGAGATAAAGACGATTTCGTGCTAATATCGGTGAAATAAGACATAAGTTTTAAGAAAAATTAACATTTAATTATGATTTTGCATGCTTTTCAGCCTATATTACATTAACCAAAAATAGAAATTTAAATAAAATAATATTAATGCTAAAAAAATTAGGAATTTCAAAGTTACAACACTTTTGCACGGAGAAAATTGTTAATCACTACACATTTAGTATTAGAATTTTAAAGTTACAACACTTTTGCACAGAGAAAATTGTAAAAAATGTAGACACATTTTCTGTTAGTTGTTGTCCTTTTCTCGTATATAAGATACGTATATATATTTTAAGATAACTGTTTTCCTTTCATAAGAAAAAATACTTTTTGGCTGTAAATAATTAGTCTTAATTTACGTGGTTTTAATCCAATCTAATAAATAAATGGTCAAACGACATCGCACACATTTTATGGAAAATATACTGTCACACAAAGGACATAAAACTTACATGAATAGATTGGTCTCGTAAATCTTTGTTTATTGTCTCGGCCGTTAATGGATTACGTAGACACGCTGTACATTAAAATTAAACACCACAGATATAGATATTAAAATAACAAATATCTTACTTTTTTTGGGCCTTTCATGGCTTGTTATCGAAACCATTGCAATGTTCCGTGCAAAACTGTTGCAATTCTGTTACATTAGAATTACAACAGTTTTGCACGGAACTTATGTACAAAAACGTACGATAGTTAAACTGTTGTTGTTGTAATATTTAGCCGGTTAAGCATTTGAAAGTTACTAAAGTTTTACAGGGTATAGATATGCATGTTTACAATCGAATTCCATGATTACTTCATTTTCATAAAATTTTGAGTTACTGCAGTCTTGCACTGAGGGTATTATCATGATGGCATTGGTACCTACTATGGTCCAATGGAATGGAATTTCTAATCTCAGTGGTCTTATTATTATTTTTCGTAATTATCTACTGGTTCCATCGTTTTTTACGTTTAAGTTTATTAATATTACTCACAAACTAAAACCAAGAATCTTAGACGCAAGTACAAAAAATTTTGACATAAAATATAAAAGTAACCAAGAAACGTAGATTATTGTTTTTTTAAACGTAAATGGTATTTTGACCATAAAATAATTTATATGGAGGAAAAAATGTTGATTCTCAAGCACTTTTCCAGTTACAGGCACAATATTATAGAGTGCTCTGTGTGAATGATGTCTAATTAAAGGTTAAAATGGTTGGCAAAAAAATATCAAAAAACTCAAAGTTTTCTTAATACAAAGATTATATAATTATTGTAATCCTAATCTACATTTATTATAAAGTAACATGATGAAAACAGTCTCGTAGCAGGATCTTTGACAGTAAATCTAATATCATGTTTGCCTTTTGTTAGCGTCCCTTCTAAATTTTTAGCCCAGCTCGGAAAACTTGTTACATATTTCCAGTTGACATCTGTAATTGGCGATGGGAACCGTATATGAACCGTATTCGTGCCGTTTTCGGTCACTAAATTTTGTGAAGTTGGACAAGTTAACACTGGTGGTGGAGCTTCTAAAACAAAAAAAAAATAAAATAAAATTAGTAGCTTAATAGCTTAAATACAAGTTTAGTAATATTTGTTGTGTGTGTGCTGTTGGTTTCTTTTGACTGTGGAAGTAATATTTGTTGATTTGTATTATGCCTACGAAAATATACGCAGATATAAAGTAAATGACTGATTCTCATAACACTCACACTTTCATCCAAAAATTTTAATTTTTGAGACCCAAATAAATATAAAGCACATGTATTTTAAAATTAAAGACATTAAGGAGCGTAAGCGTTTTAACATTAAAGCCAAATATAGCAAATTTTTTTGAATTAAACGAATTAGATACCCCAACACCATGTACATATAAATTAATAATCATAAGTGTCAATAGAACTAAATAGATCATATGATTTATGGAATTGAGTATGCGAAACATGAGAACTGAATTCTGTTAATCGTTTTGAACAACTCAGAAAAGCTACCAGATTATAATTCAGACAATATCCAATTATTTTTTATAATTAAAAATACTTATAGCTAGGTAATTAAAAATACAAAAAAAATTAAAACAAAACCAATAATTGTTGCTAAAAAAGTATTTAATATAAAAAAATCAAATTTGTACATAAGTTTTCAGAATTAAAACAAAAAAAATAAATTTGAAGCCCTATAGTAAAAAATAAATTTGAAGCTATTAACGTTGCATGTGATAGTGTTAAGGAAATTCGGCGGTGATATAATCAAGGCTCCCCACTTTCTACAGGTGATGTTCGAAATCCTTGAAGAGATAGTCTGTGTTGTGTTCTTTTTAGAGTCTAGCTGTTTTATCAATATAGAGGATGCAGAGGCATAAAAAATTGGGCCACAATCAATTTTTGATCTAATTTAAGTCTTGTAAATTGTTAGCAGGGTACAAGATCGGAGCCCCAGTAGCTATTTGACAATGTTATTTGTCATTAGATTAAGTTTCTTATTACATGGCAATGTGTTCTTTCCAAGTATTAAGCTGTTTATCAACCCACATAACTAAGAATTTTACACATGGTTTGAAGGATAGCGATGTGTTCTTTTTTAAGAACACGATACCTACGGATTTTGTAACCGAGAATTGAAAACCTGTATTGCGAGATCACTATTAGAGTTTTTATAAAATTTTGAGGTTTTTGACTATATCATTAATGGCGACTAAGAAGAGTTTAGGGCTAATAAAATTGAGCCTTGGGGGATCCCATTTTCTTCCTTATATTTTTCGGAATAGTCGTTAGTCGTATTTTTAGAGAGGAAAATTCTTTTACAATACAAAACACAACAAACACAACAGACATACAACCGCTATAAATCAATGAGAAATGAAATGAATACTTTATTCAGACAAATAAAAAGGGAACACTGGCAGAGCTTCTTAAAACAGATGGAACACGACTTTTACGGAACACAAAAATAAATATGGAGAATGATCAGATGACAAAGAAAATAGATAAACAAACTAATCAAAACTAAACGCATTCAGATGGAAACATGGTCATATTACTTTCGATCCCTATTTGCTAAGGTTGAAGATAATGAACCACCAACATCAGAAGTGACGACAAACGAAAAAATAAACATTTAGGAGGGAGAGGTCAAGCAAGCGTTAAGGAAATTAAAAAATAAATCACCAGAGGAGGACAGAATACCGAATGAACTCCTAAAGTAAGGAGGATCAATCAACTCTTAGAGCTAATCAAAAAAATTATAGAACAAAAGGGAATACTACAATAATGGAAATCAAGCGTCCTAATAGCTCTCTTTAAAAAGGAAGACAAATCGGATTCGTAGAATTACAGTGACCAATTACCCATCAATCATTGTTTAATTGGGATACCAGATAACTGGTGTATTTGAAAAACGTGCAAGGTGGAAAGTAGAAGTAATTCCACACTGTCTACCTTCGATGGAGGGCCTAGAAGAAGTATTACAAGCCACATTGAGAGATAGGCGGCTCGGCGCAACTTATGTGATGGTCGTATACACGATTAAAAAATGGAGGATAGAATGTGGCGATGATGTGCTAGTGGTAAAAAAAGCATGTAGAACACCGAGCTCGCCAAAACGTTTTAAATCAGAAGATATGATCCAAGGAGAGAAGGCACTGAAAGAGGAAGCTGTGTGACAAGCTGGAAAATGACGTTTTTAAAAATTCTGGGGCGATTGGGGCTTTTGGACAATATGGACGCTCTGCTTTGCTACTCAAAGGGATGGGGAACTAATGGACGATTTGTTCTCTTTCGAGCATCATTAAACTACATAAAAAATGCTGTGTGATAAAATCGAGAAGGTAAGTAAGGGGTATGGGGCTTATCCCACAGACAGTATGATTTCTGTAAGGTAAATTTAAGGTAAATTGTGGTAGTGTTTCTTGGGAGTCCACGAGCGGAAGAAGCGGTTACACGTGGGTCTCTCTAATCCTCTTCCATGTCCAAAACGCTTTTAATACATTGCAGTGGGGCTGCGTGATGGGTCTTCTAAGACGAAGGAAATATCCTAAGGATCTGATGATATGATTCTTAAATAAGCAGTTGTGTTTGTCACTTTTAAGGGAACAGTAAAGTACTTCAGAGCCCTTTATCGTATTGCGTAATCAATTATCCTTTACATGGCCACAGTCTGGTAAAGTGCCGTAGAAATACTGGCTTATTCGAGGCTTATGGTGTGCCAGGATAGAATAACTCTGCTAGGTGTAGCATGTGGACGAGTCGTTGATCCCGGATCTGGGAATCTAATGCAGCTTTAAAATTATGGTTGCACGTTGCTTTTCTTAACCGGTTCAGGAGGACAAAATCCGCGGAATATCTTTACGGCGTCGGTTCGAACATTGTGACACATACCATATTGGAATGTGTTAGATACGGGGGCAAAAGAAATAAGAATAAGAAAGAGAGAGTATGTGATGAAATTTGATTCATGTGAGACAAATAGTGGAGAGAATAGTATGGGATGAAAGGTGACTAAAAGAGATCCATAGATATATGGAAACGGAGCTGTAAATTGTAATCGTTTTGGCAATATCGGATTTAGTAACTCCCATATATAACTAAAATGTTGAAAATTGTATTGCTTTTAAATTGATTTTATAAAGATTAATGTATATATAATCCAGTGGTCAGAGATTTGATCACTACAAATGAGACAAATAAGCCGAAAATTTGGTAAGAATGTCAATTTTTGGTCAAAATAGAGCTTGTTCGTATGATTTTTATAGTTCAGTGACTTTTCGTCTCTGACGACTGAACTATATTACATTTGAGATTACAGAGTTTGAGCAAATAACGTATTTTTTTTTGTTTTATAACAAATTTTTGTGTATTGGTGTTTCCATAATATTTTGTGCCAGATATGATATATTTTATTCGTCAAAAAGTGAATATAATAGCTATTAATTAATTGAATTATCATCATCATTTTTGGCTCGACAATCCTTTGTGGATCCTGGCCTGCTCTAAGTCTAAATGATATTAAATTAAATAAAACTTTCGGGTTGTAACTAGATGTTGTGAAGATTTATGAGTATATTACCTATACACTTTCCATTTTGTTTTCCTTGCCATTCCCCATTGATTCCGCACACAAAATTATAATCTCCTGTTAATTTATATCCGTAAGGACATACAAGTTCACAAGCAGTGCCAGGACTATTAATAATTCTTCTACGACCTTTTTTGGTAAACGATTGGAAAGCTCCTTTTCTTGTACATCTAATGAAACCTCTGGATGGTGGAAAAAGAGGTTTGCATACTACATTGTTCGTAGACTGATCGCTTTGCATATCTGTCATGTCGAGACACATATAGGAGCCTTGAGTGTTGATGCAGGTTTTGCAGGTTTGTAACATTTCTTCTGTTTCACATTCATTTATATCTAGAAAAAAATATATACATTATGTCAACCCGCTACCCATCGTTTTAAATTATTTATTGTTATGAAATATTATTAAAAATATACTTTAATAATGCAATTAAGAATTCCAAAAATACTTTTCGTAGTTTTAAATTATAGAAATTTTTTTACCTTGACATGTTTTCCAATCTGAGGACAATTCCATGCCATCGGGACAACTACAAAATGAGCGACCAAGAGCATTAATGCAGTTATGGGAACAACCACCATTATTAGTTTTGCACTCGTCTACATCTTCGCAAGAGTGGCCATCAGTACCTTGAAATGGAAAGACAAAATACATCAAACAAAATAATGTAACAATTTTTAAAGTAGTCTAAAATAAACTATCAGCTCTATCGCCATCTATTGAGCAAACGGATTATTCCATGAAGCAAAAGGGAAAATTCTATAAAACAGCCACAAGACCAGCTGTAATGTACGGAACTGAAAGTTGGGTAGTTGAAAATAAAGAAAAACAACGAATGCATGCGACGGGAATGCGAATGCTTAGATGGATGAGTGGAGTGACAAAAAAGGATAAAGTTAGGAATAAGTATATTAGGGAAAGTCTAGGGTTGACAACAATTGTTGCCAAGATAAGAGAGCATAGGTTAATATGGTTTGGTCATGTTCAACGTACAGACGCTAATCACCCAATACGAATAATTACTGATCTGCGGGTTCCTGGTAATAGTAAGAAAGGAAGACCAAGAAAGACCTGGGTGGAGACGCTTAGGCAGGACATGTCGGTAAATGATATGACCCAAGATAGACACTTACGAAGAAATGTAATTAGGGAAGCCGACCCTGCATACGGATAAAGGCAAAGAAAATGATAATGATGATGAAGAGTTAGAGCATGGAGAACAGTTACCAGAAATAGAAGTAAATGGAGGATTGTTCTGAAGAATGTTTTGGCTCATAATGAGCTATGACTCCGCTAATGATGATGATGATGATCTAAGATAGAAATTTGTGGATAAACGATTACGGAAGCTAATTCTATATAGAGATTAGGTTAAAAAATAATAATGGTGATTTGCAGCATATCATCTAACTGAACTCAATCAAATACCTTTGGTATATGCAACTGCAAAGGAGTGAACTTTTTTTTAATTCATGAAATATTTTTTTAATCTAAAAAATATGTGTAATCTATGTAACAAACTTACTTAATTTGGTTCCTTTAAGACCTGCACAGCTACAATTGTATGACCCAAAAGTATTGCGGCAAGTATCTTGGCATGGCCCGTGACCATTTCTTAGTAAGCACTCATTGATATCCTGGCAGGATTTTCTGTCATCGGCAGTGGTTAATCCACTCGGACATTTACAAGAATATGATCCTATTTGATTCACGCACTCTTTTTCGCAACCTCCGTTATTCGTTTTACACTCATCTATATCTAAAATAAAATTTAAAAATGTCTTAAGTTGAGAATATCTCAAATTAGAAAAATTAATCAGACAGTTAATTTTTTTCATAGATGCCATTTGTTATATACTATGACTAATTGGTTTATTGTAATCTTCCATTCAAATTTGTCAACTTTAAATTTTTTGTTTTTATTGCAGAGAAATAGACCGAGTATATTTCACAAGACCCTGTGACAGTAATAACCGAGGAAACTGAAATCACAAAGAACGGTATAACTAAAGCGTCAAAGAAATCCAAAAACAACAAAGCACCAGAACCAGGGTACATAAAAATGGAACTTTTGAAATGTGGAGCTATTTTATTGAGTGTTGTTCAACAAAATCGAAGCAGGAGAGAAGATTCCAGCTGAGTCTAATCTGTCATACATGTCCTCCATTTTCAAAAAGGTGACAAAAGGTCAACAAATAACTATAGTGGGATTAGTGCAATGCCTTCAATACTAAGAATCTTTTATACACTTATAAAAGAAAAAATAGAATAACACATTGACCATTTTGGTGAAGAACAACTGGATTCCGAAAAGCTAGACCATGTCTAGATAATATATTCATTATAAGACAAGTAGTAGAAAATAACAAAAAGAAAAATATTGAAACATATATGATATTTATCGACTTAAAGAAAGCATATAGCGTGCCCAGAAAACAACTATGGGATGCAATGAGGAGAATGCACGTTAGAGAGAAATGGGTGAATATAGCGTAAAGACTGTATAAAGAAACAGAGGGGTAAATAAAATTAGGCAATAAAATAATAAAAATAATCACCGCAACAAAAGGCGTCAAACAAGGATGTGGTCTATCACCTACACTTTTTAACAGACATATGGATCAGGCTTTGAAAATATTGTGTAGAAATGCGGAACAATGATCATACCAGTACAAGAGAATATATATATTCATTTAATATTTTTCACAGATCAAGCCATTTTTGTACAAGACAGACATAATAAGCAAATTAAAGGAAAAAATATGAGCTATGGGTACTTAAATAAATATGTGTATTTATGTATTGGATCCGAGGTTGCAGATTTGAACTTAAATTTAGAAGAAGAGACTATTAAGAGAGATAAGACGTTTAAGTATTTAGGATCAATGATAAGCCGAGATGGTACTTGTATAAAATATATAGAAGTGAAAATAGCACGGCAAAAACAAGCTACAATAACACTCCATACAGTGATATGAAACATCATTCTAACCAAAGAAAATAAAAAAAGTCTTTCAGAGTATAGTACTGAATATTACCCTATATCGAGCGGAAGTGTGATCAATGACAACAATAATACGAAATCAAATAAGAACAGTTGAATTCGATTATGTATATGGGACGATGTATACAAATCACCAGAGAGGATGCAATGACAACAGAGAGAATATGAAACACAATGTAAGTAGAATATTCAATTACAAAAAAATTGGAAAACAGAGCCCCGCATTACGGGCATATACAAAAATTACAGGGCACAGGTGGCCAAAAAGAATATTGCACTGGGACTAGCCGAGAAGAAGACGAAGAGATAATCTGATATGAGATGGAAAATGTACATAGAGAATGCTATAATAGATAGAGACCTCAGAGAAGGTGACTGGAAGAATAAAGTGCTGTGGAGTACGAAAACGGCCAGCTCATAATGGCAAAAAGCCAGAAGATAAACTCTGATCTCAACCATTCTCTGGGTATTTTTGCAGTGTTATAGTTATTTTTTTTTGAAAATAGAAAGTTGTGATTATTATAAAAAGAGTTTTGTTGAAAGTAAAGTATTTCCGTGGGGAGAATCGATCGAGCAATCGAAGTGTAAACACGCTATCAGTTATAGCAATTAGTGATAATTGAATTTTTAATTTTACCAAGTTTAAAATAATTATTCATAATTTTTATCTACTTATAGTTAATTTTCCTAATCAAATAAGTATGTAGTGATAAGTAGTAGTGAGTGCAGTCTCTTTGCATCTTTAAAACTAAAGTAAGATGCACAATTATTATTTTATTTTGAAGTAAATAAACAATCTACTTAAAGTAAGAAATAAAAACAAAGACAGGTTTCTTATTAATTAGTTTTCGTGCCTCTTATCAGTCTGATTTGCTTCAAG
Source organism: Diabrotica undecimpunctata (assembly GCF_040954645.1). Lineage (NCBI taxonomy): Eukaryota > Metazoa > Arthropoda > Insecta > Coleoptera > Chrysomelidae > Diabrotica > Diabrotica undecimpunctata. The sequence goes on from NC_092811.1 coordinate 100,888,486, forward strand.
GCAGGACCGGCCTGAGGGGGTACAAATAGTTATTTGGAAATAATGGAACTTCAAAATAATGCTGCAATTATTACTGTCAACAATACTAACAATCAACAACAAAGTTACTCAAGAGCTCTTACCCAACCGAAATTCCCTTTAAAAAATTAAGCTATAATTTTCAACTCCCTTAATGGAATAAAACTAGAAGAATATCTTATATCCATCGGAACGAAAATTAGTCCGAAAAATATACTTTTCTCGTCTAGGATATCTAACAATAGAATATGTGTTTATCTATCCAGTGTGGCAAAGGTCGATGAATTCATGAACACTGACAATGGAATAATTACAGTAAATTCAGAACAAATTCAAACTCGCAGATTCATTACTCCAAGCCAACGCTTATTATTATCTAATGTGTGTCCATCTATCCCACATGATTGTATAGAACAAGAACTCCGAGAACAAGGCTATAACTTAGTATCTCCTTTAAATTTTCTCAGAATTGGGACAACCAACCCTGAGTATAAACACATTCTTAGTTTTCGTCGTTACATCTATATATCACCTCCCAACAATACGGTCCCAGACTCGATTTTATTATCTCATGATAACATATCATATCGTATTTTTTTGTCTCATGAAAGCCAGCTGTGTTCAAAGTGTAATCAAACAGGTCATTTCTCAAACAATTGCTTAACTGCAGTAAGTCAAGAGCCTACAAACAATACCAACATCCCTACCTCACCAAATGAAATCCCTATCATGACAACTGTACAACTAAATGAAAAATCTTCACCTTCCCAACCTCTAACCCATAACATAGCACCAAATACACAAAATAATAATAACGATATAGATAAACAACCAACCACAGACATATCTACGCCTTCCCCAAAAATAAAGGAATCAGAAAATGTACAACAAACAAGTTCCAAACGCAGTATTACAGACGTAATAACACCTCCTCCGTCCTCACAAACTGAAGTTACATTTTTAGTACCAACTACGCAGAGAAAGAAGAAATCCAAAACTGATACTGAAGAAGAATCATGCTTGCCCAAAACATATGAACCAAAATCTAATGAAATACTGCCGTTACTGGAACCAACTAGGAAAATATTCGAAGAAGAATCGCTTAAACTCAGTTTTGATGAAATCGTCGATTTCTTTGTAAATGTTAAAGGAAACACAGATCAGTTAAGCTTAGTTAAAACATATACCGAGAATGTTCATGATTTTTTGAACCTATTAGCTAAAATTCATCCTTATTACAAAGACCGAAGTATGAAAAACAGAAGCACGAGAATAAGACGTAAGATTATGAAGCAACTAAAAATGGACCCGATAGCAATGAAGATATATCTAGAAGAAGAATCCGACACCTCTGTCGATTCAGCGTAAAGTACATAGTAAATAGAAGCAATGGCGTCCATAATACAATGGAACGTAAACGGTTTCTTCAGCCGTTACGAAATGCTAAAGCATATTATCTCTGAAATCAACCCAATGATACTTTGTTTACAAGAAACCAACTTTAAGGATTCTAGCCATGCATTCAAGTTTCAAAAATACTCAAACTTTTTCAAACACAGACAAAACGCTGATATAGCCAGTGGAGGGGTTGCTATTTACGTCGATAAACAATATGAAGCCCAGCAATTACAAATCAACACACATAGCTTTGAAGCAGTAGCGATTACAGTAAACATGGAACAAACAATCAATATTTGCAACATATATTTACCTCCTGATCAAATTATAGTCCAAGAAGATTTTGATAATCTACTGCAACAAATCCCCAGCCCCCGCATTATTTTAGGCGATTTTAATTCACACAATCCTATGTGGGGTTCAACAAAAACTAACGCTAGAGGAAAGATTGTGGAATTTTGTATGACCTCACAAAATCTTAATTTGTTAAACGATGGTAGACCCACCAGATTTAGCATTCAAACGGGTAGTCAGTCGGCCATCGACATATCTTTATGTGATCCAATGTTATCCCCAACACTAGAATGGGACGTTATCCCGTACCTATACGGAAGTGACCACTATCCCATTAAAATTACGTTTCCACAACAAAAAAATAACAATATTACCACAACCCCATCGAAATGGAATACAAAAAATGCAGACTGGGAGAACTTTACAAAATACATACAAAATGAAATAAACAACATAAAAGATATTACTCTTAATGACATAGATAAAGACCTAGATACCTTCATATCAATAATTAAAAAAGCAGCAGAAAATCATATTGGAAAAACAAAAACACTAAAATATCATAAACCTTTACCATGGTGGACCACAGAATGCAAAGAAGCCGTAAAAACGTATAAAAGAGCCTTCAATAGGTATAATCATCACAAAACGAGTGAAAATATGGTAAAATACAAAAAACGTCGAGCAGACGCTAGATATATTCTCAAAAAATGCAGGAAAACATCATGGCAAAAATTCGTTGCAAGTATAAATAGTTCTACCCCAGCAAGTAAAGTGTGGCAAAATATAAGGAAAATATCTGGAAAAAAATGTTCAAATAAAATACCTTTCCTGGCAAAAGATAACAAAATTATAAGCGACCGAAAAGAAATTGCGGAGCTATTCGCCGGTGAATTTGAGTCAAATTCAAGTAACGATAACTATTCACCGGAATTTAAGCTCAAGAAACAAAGCATAGAAAAAACGAAGTTGGAATACTACTCTCAAGATGATAATATACTAAATGTGCCAATTACAAGGCAAGAACTAAGGGATGCCCTAATGTCAACTAAAAACTCCGCTCCAGGTCCAGACGGCATACCATTAATTTTTTTGTTAAACCTACCAGAAAGTGGAATGTCTTGGCTGCTAAAATTATACAATTTTATATGGACAAATCAGGTCTTTCCATCTGTATGGTCGGACAGCATTATAATTCCTCTGCTCAAGCCCAACAAAGACAAAACAAAGGTAGACTCGTACCGTCCTATATCACTCACTAATGTATCCTGCAAAGTTCTAGAAAAAATTATAAACAAAAGACTATTGTGGTACTTAGAACAAGAAAAACATTTAATTCCACAGCAAAGTGGCTTCCGTCAAAATAGATCATGCGTAGATAATCTATTAGATTTAGAATCAGAGATACACGAGGGTTTTGCAAATAATCAAGAAACCATCGCAGTGTTTTTCGATATTACCAAGGCGTACGATACAGTTTGGAGGTTTAACATTATATCAAAATTACACAAATGGGGAATCAGGGGTAATATGCTAAGATTCATAGAAAACTTTCTTCAGTCAAGAGCTTTCTCTGTGCGCGCCGATAATTCCACTTCAACAAAAAGAATTCAGGAAAACGGAACACCTCAGGGATCAGTTATGAGCCCAACTCTCTTTCTTGTCGCTATCAACGATATACTGGATCATTGCTCCCCGCTAGTTAAGGGAAGACTATATGCCGATGATCTGGTTTTATTTGCAAAGGGCAAGAATATAAAAATGTTTCAAAAACACTTACAAGAATCCATTTACAAACTAGAGATATGGTCTACATCAGTAGGTGTACAATTCTCCACACTAAAAACAAGATGCATGATTTTCTCAAGAAGGCACCGGATGCAAAGAACTACACTAAAGCTGTGTGGCAAGCCGCTGCCATTCTCAGACAAAATTAATTTTCTCGGAATAATATTCGACCAAAAACTAACATGGAAACATCATATTTCAGAAATAAAAAAGTCTTGCCAAAGTGGATTAAACGTAATGAAAACATTATCAAATAAAAAATGGGGAACCGACGAAACCACATTATTAAATATTTATAAGTCACTTGTTAGATCAAAAATAGATTATGGGGCTATTGTATATGACTCGGCTAAAAAACACGTTACCAATCAACTTGAAATCATTCAAAACACAGCACTTCGGATCGCCACAGGTGCATTTAGAACCACACCCGTTAAGAATCTCCAATGTCTTACAGGAGAACCACCTCTTACCCTACGAAGGAAGTATCTAAGCCTTTCGTATGCATCTTCAGTTGCCAGTAACAAATTCCACCCAGTGTTTCGAAATACATTTACGGACCGGTATCTAGAAGCTTATAAAAAAAGTAAGTTCGATCCACCTTTCTATGAAAGAGTCCGAAGAAATTTAAAAGATCTGCAACTGCAAATTCCTGACCTCTATCCTTCAAATCTAAAAACTCCCCCTCCCTGGTTAATCATGATTCCCGAGATCAATACGACACTACTCCAATATCACAAATCAGAGACATCACCAAATGTAATCAGACAGTCATTTTTAAAAGAACTCGAGACTTGCGGGGAAAGTTTTTGCATTTATACAGATGCCTCCAAATCTGCAAACGACGTAGGAGCAGCATTTGTCACTCCACATGCATCCTTCCAATTTAAATTAAGGTCGGCCACCTCTATATACTCAGCAGAGTTATATGCAATATTACAAGCCCTCATTCATATCAAAAGTACAAAACAGTCTTCCTCCGTCATTATCTCAGATTCTCTAAACTCGTTAACAACAATTGTTCAACTATTCACTAAGAACCCTATAGCCTTACTTATCAAGAAAGAACTTGCAGCCTTACAAGAAACTGGTTCCGAAGTCAAATTTATATGGGTTCCATCTCACATGGGAATACAAGGTAATGAAAAAGCAGACCTCCAAGCAAGGGAAGCTTACAAAAACGATCATGCTACAATAGTGTCAAAGACTATTTCCAGTGATATAAAACAGTTCGTCAAAGAAAAAGTGATCAGTGCGTGGCAAAATGAGTGGAATTTATCGGAATCTAAACTAAAAGAAATTAAATCGACAGTGAGTCCGTGGCGCCTAGTGAACTTAAAAAGAGCTGATCAAGTCAAAATCTCTCGACTTCGATTAGGTCATACCAACATTACACATAAGTACCTAATGAATAAGGAAGACATTCCAGTGTGTGAATACTGTCAAATCAACATTACTGTTAAACACCTCCTAACAGAATGTGGAAAATATACAGTCAACAGACAAAATAACAATATTTCCAACAATTTAAAAACAGTATTAGGTGAACATTTAAACATCAAAGACTTAATTAATTTTCTTAAAGATACATCTTTATATAACTTAATCTAATGTAAAAACTAATGTCGCTAATGACCCAAGTGGTTGAAGCGACTATTTTCTTTGTAAATAAAAAAAAAAGTATTTCCGTACATCTGCAGTTTATTACTATGTACTGAATGTGATAAACTGACCGCATCAAAGGTTAATTTCAAGCATAACTGTAATTGTAAAACTTTACTCTAAACAATCAACATTTAAAGTGGAATGCAGAAGGCATTTTCAGTACATTTTACTATGTTGGCAAAGCAAAGGCAGGTTTGAAATTACTTACCGTAACAAGATTTTTGATCTGGACCTAAATAAAAACCTTCCAAACATGAGCATTTCACAATCCCCTTTGGATTACAGATATGTGCACATCCACCTCTATTCTTTCGGCAACGGCTGAACTTCTTTTCAAAATTCTGTTTGGCAGCTGTCGTGAACTTGGATTCTAGAATTATAAAAAATTATTAAGTCATCCGAAAAACACTGGATACGTTAAACATGCTGTCAATTTGTATATTTTATTATTATTGGTGCATATATTACATATATAAATGAGACACATATTCTTCTTCGTCTTGATGTGCCTATCCGTTACGAATATTGGCGATCATCATGGCAATATTTATCTTATCTACAGTAGCGCGGAAAAGCTGCACATATGTTGTATTAAACCAGATTCTGAGGTGCTTTAACCAAGATGTTCTTCTTCTTCCTGGACCTCGTTTTCCAAATATTTTTTTTGCAGGATGGCTTGAAGGAGAGCATATTTGGATTCATTTCGCATAATATGTCCAAAGAATTGTAACTTTCGAGATTTGATGGTGGTCAGTACCTCTCGGTTCTTATTCATTCTTCCGAGGTCCTCATCATTTGTGACTCAGTCAGTTAATGGGATCTTAAGTATTCTTCGATATAGCCACATCTCAAATGCTTCCAGTTTTCTGCACATATTTTCGTTCAAGGTCCACGATTCAACACCATAAAAAAGGACAGAGAATACGTAGCATCGCAGCATTCTTACTTTTGTATCAAAAGAGAGGTTGTGACTCTTAAAGAAGGTCCCCATCCGATTGAAGGTGGATCAAGCTTTTCCGATGCGTGCTGTAATCTCCTGGTTGTTGGTCCATTCTTAATTTATTATGGTGCCGAGGTAGTTGTAGTGCGTCACTCTTTCTACAGGGGTTGGTGGACGTAGAGTTGACCTTCTGTTATCCTTTTCTTGCTAATTATCATAAGTTTTGTCTTCTTAACCTTTATATTGAGTCCATATTGTTGACTGCAATACGTGATTTTGTTCATAAGAACTAGTAGGTCTTCTAAGTTGTCCGCAAATACTATGGTGTTATCTGCATATCTGATGTTGTTTAGCCGGTAACCATTTATGATGAGACACATATGAATGTGTATATCATCTAAAGTATGTATTAGGGGTACGCCCACTCTAAACCAAGGAATTAAGGGGAAAAATAAAAATCATTTAAGAAACTAAATGAATCCAAGAGAAAAATTTTAAAATAAATAATTTTAATAATATTTACTCACTTCTTTACACAAGACATCCACCTAAACATTGCCGTCAAAGATTAAAATATCCACTCCTAAAAAACGTTTAACGAGATATGATTTTTGACCTAGAGCAGCTGACTCATTCTTATCTTATTCAACGAACTATAACTCCCTGGACTACTAATTCTCCCACTATTGACATAAGTCTCACGGCCTATCCAAAGAGTACCACAAATTCTATAATGATTAACAAGCTATATCAAGAACGGATATCAAAATACACTGGCTATAACAAGATTTTTACTGATGCATCAAGAACTGAAAATGAACATACAGCGGCCTTTATACAAGGAAATACTGAATATGCAATTCGTATCCCTCAATTCTGCAGCATTTTACGGGAGAAGCAATCGCCATTTTAATGCTATCCTGCAAGAAATACGATTGGCACTTTACCACCTACAAAACAGACATGCAAAAGTTAAATTTCTTTGCGTACCGTCGCACACAAGTATTGCAGGAAATGAAAAAGTTGATAAATTGGCAAAGAAAGCTGTTACTTAATCCACCTTGGATTCAAAACATACCATCATGTAACTTAGAACTTACGTTATTTGATAAAAACTCCACTAATCCTGATCTAATTATTTCCCATTTTAGAAAAATCATTAGTCGTTATAAAAATCATACCCAGATATACACTGATGGTTCAAAATCATCCGAAGGTGTGGGAGCGTCTGTAGTAACTCCAGAGAAGGTTCTTAAATTCAAACTACCTAATGTTAGTACTATCTATACAGCTGAAATGTATGCTCTCTATCGCGCCATAGAACTAATCAATCTGACAACAAACTCCAAATATATTGAGCAGAGCAGTGGCTATACCGTTCTGAAGAGACTTAAGGAGGTCGAAATACGTATCAACGGTTGTTGCTGCACTGTATCAAAGCAAAAATCTAATACCGTCATTCTGTCCAAATATATTATTTTAACAGACTCACTTAGTGCCATACAAAGCATCCGACAACTGTATCCAAAAAACCCGCTTTTAAAAAAAATTAAAACAGTCCTTCTTCAGGCTTATATCAATCATAATGAGATAAATTTCATCTGGATCCCATCCCATATAGGAATAAAAGGCAACGAAACTGCTGACTATAGTGCGAAAGACGCGATAGTGAGTGACGTTTCCGAGATCGTAAACACATCAGTATCAACGGATATAAAAGCTTATATAAAAAAATCAATCTTAAGTGCGTGGAAAAATAAATGGAATGTGTCGAATTCAAAATTAAAACAAGTGAAACCCAGCATAGAGGCATGGAATGTGTTACCTAAGTCAAGAAGCCAAGAAATAATAGTAACGCGCCTCAGACTCGGACATACTAGGTTAACACATGATTACTTAATTAAAAAGTGCGAACCGCCGCGATGTGAAACGTGTAATACGACACTAACAATAATGCACCTACTATGTGAATGTCCCCTCTACAATCAACAACGAAGCAATAACAAGATACCAGGAACACTTATAGAAGCTCTAGGTGCAGACTGTAACTTTAACAATACTCTGAATTTCTTGAAAGACATTAATAAGTAGCACAATATTTAATAAACCAAATTGTATTGAAGTAATTGTACCTAATGTAATCCACTAATTTTTCGCTAATGGCCATTTGGTCGATGCGATTTTCTAAATAAAAAAAAAAAAGCTGTTACTGACTAGCAAACTAAAATAATGACAACAATTCCATTCAGTAATATCCAGCTCAATATTAAACAGCATTGTGTAAAAAATTGGCAACAAATGAGGAATTCTACTACGGGTAAACTTAAAAAAAACTAGGACTGGCACTAAACTGCAATTTCCAGAAAATATAAGGCAACAGGTGATTGATTATAAACCGATTAAAAATTGGACATACAGCATTAACTGATCAGCATCTCATAACAAAAGAGCTACCTCCTGAATGTTCCTACTGTAAATGTCCAATAACTGTTCAGCATATATTGTTTGAATGCCCTCTTCATTCCTACGAAAGAGCCATGAACAACATACCAGAAGAAGCAAATAAACTTAAAGATATTTTAAACTGTAATGTATCAAATACAATCAAATTACTTATAGTCCAAGATCCCAGAGCGATCAGACATAACTTATTTTCACACAGATGAAACCTTAGAGCCTGAGTAGCGTCTCGTGTGCTTTGAATACCTGCGCATTTATGAAACTTGCTGAGTGACACCTGGGCAGGTACCAGGTGAGAAAGGTAACTAAAAATAAGAGCTATTTAACTTAAATTCACATAACTGATTTTTATACATATTTTGTAGAATATTATTTTGAAAATACTGTAATAAGTGTCAGACACTTGTCATGGACCAGAACTTTTGTCAGACGCTTTAAAGCATCACTAAAATTAAATGAACTTTACTTACTTTTACATGTCTGATTTTTAAATATGTTATTAATGGAACTATAATAAAGTTACGTTTAATTAGTCAGACAAATTAAAATGACCAAACATCCCTCAAACACAAAAATTAGTTAACCAGAAGTATGAGCGCGAGAGTGCTGTGCGCATGAGCCTCAGAGTAAAAAATTCAAATACATTAAGAATACTTACTGTTTTCGATCCGATTAAATATTTTTGCATCTCTATTTAAAAATCAGACATGTAAAAGTAAGTAAAGTTCATTTAATTTTAGTGGAGCTTTAAAGCGTCTGACAAAAGTTCTGGTCCATGACAAGTGTCTGACACTTATTACAGTATTTTTAAAATAATATTCTGCAAAATATGTATAAAAATCAGTTATGTAAATTTAATTTAAATAGCTCTTATTTTTAGTTATCTTTCTCGCCTGGTACCTGCCCAGGTGTCACTCAGCAAGTTTCATAAATACGCAGGTATTCAAAGCACACGAGACTGTACTCAGACTCTAAGGTTTCATCTGTGTGAAAATAAGGTATGTCTGATCGCTCTGGGATCTTACTCTATTAAGGACATACGTTTATTACATAAAATTTGTTACATACTTTATTATTTATAATTTAATTTGTAATTAGTATATTTTGTTACTGTTTTTTTTTTATTTAAACACAAAACCACATCAACCGCGCAGTGTTATTAGTGGATATAACAAATACATGAAATATTACATTAAATAAAATTGAATAACCTGATGTCTTTTAAATAGCTTAACACTGTCGAAATTTTTTTGGTGAGAACTGTCTTGAGATCATCATCTGTGAATCCGTGGGATCTTCTTTTTTCCTTGAATTGAGGACAATCAAGCAGGATGTGTTTCACAATCAGTGGGTTAGAGCAGCTGGAGCAGATAGGTAGTGGTTCTTTTGTTATTAGGTATTTGTGTGTTAAGGCAGTATGGCCAATTCTTAAACGATAAGTAATGACTTGGTTTCTTCCGTTTAAAGGAGTCTTTAGGACATCAGTTATTTTTGGGCAAATTACATTTAATTTAGTACCTAATTTTTCCCAATAATTTTTCCAAGTATTAATACAGTGGATTTTAGCCAGGTTTTTTAGATCGGTGTACGGATATGTCTTCAATTTTGCAGGACGTTTTGAGTTCATTCGACTTTTGTTAGCCAGTTGGTTTGCTTTTTCATTTGCGTAAATACCTGTATGTGAAGGTACCCAAATAAAAGCCGCTTCCTTTCCTAATGATCGAAATTTTTCTAGTTCGTTTTTTATACTCTGTATAATAGGGTTGTTGGTATATATTTGTTTCAGTTCCAGTAATGCATTTAATGAGTCTGTTACGATAATGAACTTTATCGTTCTACTCTTTTCGAAGAAGATTAGGGCTTCCAAAATAGCTGTAGCCACACCTGTTAGTATACTGTAGTTGGTTGGTATCGATATGCTATAAGAATTTTCTTTACAGTAGTAGGCAGTAGCGTGACCATTTGGAGTTGTAGAGGCATCAGTAAAGATTTGCAAATAATTAGGATAGCGGTCTAGAATTTCCATGAATAGAGATTTAATTATTGTGGAATTTGTAGTTGATTTGGGATACTTGGTAAGTGTTACGTCAATAGTTAATGGGTGGCTTGTCCATGGGGGATACTTTGCATTTATATTTAGCGTTACATTGAGATGATTCATATCGAAAGTTGTGAGCTTTATTCTTTCTATGAGGGGTGTAGAGTTTTTGGTCTTATTGTTAGGAGGAAGTCCAGGGTTGCAGATGTGGAAAAATACAGGATGCTGTTTCTGGGATGCTATCTTTGCAATGTAGTTCAAGGATAGTTGCTGTCGTCTTATATGTAAGGGAGGTTCTCCAGTTAGAACTTGCATACTACTAACCGGACTAGTTTTAAAAGCTCCCAGTGCTAAACTCAAAGCTGTAGATTGAATACTGTTTAGTTTTTTTAGAGTGGTTTTACATGCAGCATCGTAACATATGCAACCATAGTCGATTTTAGTTCTAATGAGCGATTTATAAAGCCTAATTAATATTTTATGATCAGCACCCCAAATTTTGTTGGATAATATTTTGAATATATTTAATCTCTTTTGACAGGAAAGCTGTAGTTTATCTATGTGCAAATTCCAATTTAAAGTTCTCTCAAAAGTTAGACCTAGACAGTTTATTTCTTTTGACTGTTTTGTTACTGTAAAATCTGTAAAATGCGCTAATAACCTTTAATAGTTGATGCGGCAATTCTAAATAAAGAAAAATTATAATATGTTCATTCGTAAGTTGTTAAAATCTCAATATTTATAATTTTATATCCAAAATAAAACTACATTTTAAATTCAAATTTAAAAAGAAAATTGTATACCTACTTACCATTATTTGATGTAACTAAATCAGTTATATTAGCTAGGGGGTCAAAAAACGTACTCTGCGAGGCCAAAACCAATTTCTCGGTTTTTTGTTTATGCTTAAATTCGTCAAAATTGTCCTCTGGATTCTTGTTTAGTTTCTCGATAAGTTTATTAAGAGTATCGTTTGAATCAGTCTTTGTGGAGATAATAATCCCTTTAGTCGTAGTTACTTCTGCCAATCGTGATGGTACTTTTTGTTTCCTACGTCGTTTTCTGAATTTTCTTCTTCGTAAGACCGGTCTTCTATTAAGAGTATTCGATTCGGATGCATTACGATTGTTCTGTCGGTTTAAATTGTTTCCTGAAAGTGTAGAAAGTTTATTAGTTTACTATATTGAATCACTTATACACTCACAGGCACCAAAAACAGAGCGTTTTAAGTAATTTTTGATAAAAATTTAACTTTTGAACAAAGAACTGTTTCAGTAGATAACAATTTGAAAATTAAGGAAAAAAACGTAAGTAAAAGTAACAAAATACGTGAAAACTTAAATCATGTGTCCGGAGAAACTGATTTTAATAATGAATGTTTCCTCCACGTGCTCGAATTATCTCCTGAATTCTCCTTGGTATGCCTAAAATCAAATGAGAAATGTCCTATGTCCTGTTGAGGAATAGGTTTCCATTCCTCTAAAAGGGCTTCTTGTAACAAATTTAAGGTTAAGGGAGCAGGAGCACTACTTCGTATCCTTCTCCCAAGCATGTTTCAAACGTGTTCGATTGGGTTTGCGTCTGGACTCGATGCTGGCCAATCCATTACAGGAATGTTTATGTCATTTAAAAACTGTTGAGCGATTCTCGCACTGTGAGGCTTGACATTATTATGCATACCAAAAAAACCAGCATAAGACACAACCAAATCTTGGAGAATTTTATCAATGTACCTGGCAGCTGTTATGGAGCCTCTCGGAACGATATACAATTGTGTACGTGCTTCTAGAGAAATTCCAGCCCACACCATAATTGAGCCCCTTTGATAGCCTACTCTATAACTGAAGGTACAACTGCAAAACGCTCATGTGGTCTTCGCCATACTCTCTCACGGCAATCCGGAGACCGCAAGGTAAACCTGGACTCATCGGTAAATACAACGTGCCTTCAATTATTTACAGTAAAATGAGCATGGTTTCTGGCAAACCGAAGCCGTGCAAATCAATGGCGCCTGAGAAGTTGTAGGACTGTTGCGGGTCTGCGACTGCTTAAATTTGCTTTTCCAAACCTTCGTCTAAGTGTTCGTTCGCTTACGTTAGTGTTCCGGACGTACTGAACTTGATTTCGAATTTGTACAACCGTGGCACGACGATCTCGTAGACTTTGTAAGAGGATGAAGCGATCATCACAGGTACTAGTTTTTCATTGGGGAACGGTGCCAGGTCGTCTAGTGTAAACTTGATGTAAGAGCTACGATGATGTGTAAGAAACGTGTAAAAATATGGTGCACAGTACTATTGGATATTTGATACTTTTGAGCAACATATCGCTCACTTCTGCCGTCTTGAAGCAACGCAACAATAATAGCTGCTGTTTCGGTATTTACAACCATAATTCTTGAGATTAAATTAACGTAATTAAACTTCAAATTGTGTTTGACACTTGATTTGACCTGTCGGTTTACTCACATCAACAAGAACAAAAGAATACCAATAGAATACCAACAGCTACCTTTGCACTTTTAGAAGTGATAAGAATAGAGTATTCTTTATTTCTGATTTTTTATGCATTTTTTTTTCGGATCAGGACTTTGCACTTTTAGAAGTGATAAGAATAGAGTATTCTTTATTTCTGATTTTTTATACATTTTTTTTTCGGATCAGGACTTAAGTTCTATTAGAAATTACTTAAAATAGTTTGTTTCGTTTGTGTTTACGTTATTATAATAATAAAAGTTTAAAGAGAATTAAAATTTTAAGTTTTTATTTTAAAAATGCAAGTGCTCCGTTTTTCGTGCCGGTGAGTGTATAAGCATTATATTCTATATAGAAAAAGATATAGCATGAGGTCCCAGGAGAAGTCAATCTACAGTTTCGAATACTTTAAAAAGGTATCCCGAGACAAGAAATTTTGTACAAAGACCTGGCCAAGGACTCCCAAGGTGCACAACCGCAATTGATGACCGTTTTTTGGTTCTTAATTCTACACGAAATCGCTCATCGACATCGATGCACCTCATAAATGAGCCAATGGATGTTAGACAAGTTAATGTGAGTTTAAAAACAGTTAGACGAAGATTAAAAGAAGCAAACATAAAGCCTACATGCCCTGGCAAAGTTTTACGTCTTCTTCAAAATCATAAAGTTCGTTGTTTAGAATTTGCAATAACACATATTCGGTAGAATATCGACAACTCACAAATTTTCATTTCATTGATGAGACCAGAATCCTATTAATAAGAAAGCTGGATGATCAAAACCACTACAGAAGAGTTGGAGAACGATTCGCCACCTGCATTCTCGCCCACACAGTTAGTTTTGGAGGTGGTGGCATACTGCTTCAGGGAGGTATTAGTTGAGAGGGACGCACCGCACTTGTGGAAGGTTTAGACGAATTACTGTGACTCTTACGTTCAAACCATTCTGCAAGATCATGTTTTGCCATACGTTGGTTACATTAGATATGTCAGATTCATGTTAATGCACGATAATGCTCGACTACATGCCGCTGCCATAGTGAGTAATTATCTTGCGGAGGTCAAAATTCGAACATTGGATTGGCATCATTTAGCCTGGATTTAAATCAAATAGAGCACATATGGAATCAGCTAAAACGCTACATACGACAAAGAAATCCCGTTCCAAATACGATAGAGCAACTTCAGCTTGCTGCACAGGATGAATGGAATGCTATTCCCCAAGGATATATCCAAACTTTTTTTCCAAGCCGGCCGAGAAGAATGCAAGCATTAATAAGAGCTAAAGGGGAACACTCGTTACTAATCAGGTACTTGTTTCAGTTAAAAAGACTTGTTTAAGCAATTTAAATTAGCATTTAAGTTTAGAGTAAAATAACTTTATTCACCTAACATTAAGCATGATTGTTTTCGTAGATTTCTCCACATAAACACTTAAAATTGTTCAATAAACATTGTTAAAATAAACTCTTTTTCACAATAAACGACTTAATTGATCAGAATTTAATTTCAAAAAGAAAATTAAAAAATTCCAAAATATTCAATATTTTTGCCCACGAGTGTATAATTTTTCAATGATCCTGAAGTCACAGCAATTACTTTTGCAGAATGCAGAAGATCTGACTATGTTGTTCTGAGGAGACTTATGAAGGTCGAAATACGTATAAGAGGATGGCAGAGGTCCTGTACTAAAATTAAATCTCAAAAGTCTTTCTGCTTCATCCATACACATTAAAAATTGTGCACCAACTTTTAGATAATGACCCCGACCGAAGACTAAAATTCTGTGAAAATATGTCCAATCAAATTAACCAATAGCCAGATTATATAAAAACAATTTGTTTTGGAGACAAGAGTATACTTTTTCTCTTAATGGAAATGTTAAAACACGCAATGTGAGGTATTGGAGTCACACAAATCCTCACGTTTTTTTTGTTAAAAACATACCTACTCAATTTCCAGAAAAAGAAAATGTTTGGGCAGGTATTTTGGGAAACCACATAGTTGTGCTTGTTTTTCTCAATGCTAACTTAACCAGTGAAGTGTATCTGGAGATGTTACAAAACGCAGTTGAGCCGTTAATTCTTGAAAATATGGTAGATAATCCAGGCGAATTCGGCAACTTGGAAATAACGTTTTAACAAGATGATGCTCCTGTATATTATTATGGTGCGGTAAGACGTTACCTAGGTGAGGAATATAGTGGTAGATGGATTTGACAAGGAGGTTGATAGAATGGCCAACTCGCTCACTGGACCTCACACCATTAGATTTTTTTCTGTGGGGCACTTGAAATCTAAGGTTTACGCTACAGCACCCGACAGTATAGATATTTTGAAACAACAAGTTTTTGAAGAACGTATGGCAATTTTCCCCGATACATTTGAACGAGTACGACAAACTAGTTTCCAAGGATATGATGAAATTATACCGTATTTGCCTCACTACCACCCACTTTTCATGGAAAGACCAGATTTATGAACAGGTAGATGGAGTAGCAATGGGAAGCCCACTAAGCCCGGTCGTAGCCAACCTTTTCATGGAGCATCTAGAGAAGAGGGTAATGGAATCAGCATACAAGCCAAGGGTATGGTTTAGATACGTCGATGACACTTTTGTGATATGGGGTCACGGAGTAGAAAAACTTAACGATTTCCTGTCTTATATAAACACTTATATAAATCCAAATATTCAATATTCGATGGAAACTGAGAAAGATCAACAACTAGCGTTCCTAGATGTATTAGTAAATCGAAAAGAAGATTACTTACGACATAAAGTGTATCGAAAACCTACACACACAGGAAGATACTTAAACATGAACTCAAATCATCATTTAGGCCAAAAACAAGGTATCATCAAAACTTTGGCGGAGAGGGCGAAGAGAATTTGTGAACCACAGCATCTGCAAAATGAACTTCTTCATATTGAAAAAGCGCTCACCTCTAATGGTTATACCAGAAGAGAAATACATAAAGCGATTAACAACGTTTCTAGAAGAAAGGACGAAGTAACAGCATGTATAGGCAAAGCGTTCTTGCCCTATATATCAGGGGTAACAGACAGAATTGGGCGAATACTTAAGTAAAGACCATTTTCAAGCCTACAAAGAAAATTAAGGACTGTTTAAGATCGGTGAAGAAAAAACGCGACCCATTAGCAACCGCCGGTATATACCGAATACCTTGCACATGTGGAATGGTATATGTGGAAACCACGAAAAGACACACGAACACAAGGATAAACGAACATAAAAGCCATTGTCGTTTAGGACATATCGACAAATCTGCCGTTGCCAAACACGCTTTGGGAAGCGGAGAACATTGGATACTCTTTAAAGAAACGCAGATGCTGGATAAAACATCACAGCACTACCCATGGTTATATCGGGAAGCGGTGGAAATATATAAGCATCCAAATAATTTTAATCGGATAGAAGAAGGACTAAAAATTAACAAAACATGGATACCAATATTAAAAATCCACAAACACCCTTCCCGCAAAACACGAAAAAAGAAAAGCTACGAACGACGACACGCCCCCTCATGCCGAAACCAGTGCAGGGGAGCCGAGTAGAAAATATAAATACTGCCTCCGTAGTAAAACGCCGTGTCAGTTTCAGCTTACAAGTGAAGCAGTAACATCTCTAGAAGATGCCAACCCCTAGTGTTGGTTAAATATCAACGTTGCATGCTTTATCAACGATGTATATATTTTTTAATTGTACATAATTATTTTTACCGTTACCTATCCTTCTCCTTCTTGCTCTTCTTTTTAAGGGCCGCGTACTTCCAGCTCGCTTCCTACCAATTCGCCTATTACCTTTTCGAAGTGATTTTGTAATGTTTATATGTTTAAGAGTATTTTGAATTAGTTCATTACTAATTATTTCGTTGTCTGCTGTCCTGGCAATGCGTTCTAAGCTCTTTTTGGGCAAGGATTCTATAGCGGTCGAGTCAAAAGCTAGAGTGAACTCTAAAAAAAAACATTTAATAAATAGTTTTAATTACTTAATATATAGAAATTTTTTAATAAGGTTATCATATTTTTTTTTCTATTTAAATTTATATATCTTTCTATGTACTTTCCATAAATATGTCGATATGTGCCCTCAACGTTAATATTTGTCAAAATTTGTTTTTTACTGGGATGGGTTGAATATTGTGATATGTGGATACAAGGTATGTCTGATTATAAAAGATATCTGCGCAGATGTCTCAGTGTTTACTATAATTTTCCACTTGTGAAACCAATCTTCGAGCCAATTAAGGCGGTTCTTGAGTTTTTCTGACGCATATGTTGGTTACTAAGCGGTAAAGGGTCTATAACGCGCAAAACCTGGGTGGCTTTTAGAGCATATGAATGCATTGCTTGAAGCACAGATAGTTCCTAAGGCTTGGAGGACATCAAGATTGGTACTGCTTTCCAAAACTGGGGAGAAATATGGCTCCATATGCCTCCTCCCATGCATCGGAAAGTTGCACGAGAAGATGCTGCGATGACGGATCGACGACACGATTGAGAGATCTGGAGGCCTATCCTCGAGACAATTCGGATTCTGCAAAGGGAAGAGCACAGTTGATGCAATTTTAAGTGTAATCGAGGCATTGCACAACATTGGAGATGAACATCGCTAGGCAGCTCTGCTGCTCTTCGATGTTAGAAATGCATTCAACACTCTGCAGTGGAAAGAGGTGTTGCAGGCATTGAAAGAGAGGGAGTGTCCTAACTATCTGATGAATGTGATGACGGAATATCTTTCTGACAGAAAGATCATGGTTTAGAAGGGCACGCTCGTTGACGTAAGGACTGGAGTCCCACAGGGATTGATCTTGGGTCCGACGCTTAGAACCTGGCATATGACAGGGTCATGAACTGCGGATATGGAGAAGGTATAACCCCCTTTGCTTTTGCAGATGATCTCGCTGTGCTGATAGTAGCGTGGGACAAGTCGGATTTCTGATTTCGGCTAAACATATGGGCAACGTCGTGAAAGACTGGATGACAGATCATGGACTAGAACTGTCAGCAGAGAAGACCAAAGCCATTATTTTAAAGGGTAAATGGAAACGACAAGGGATGGCACTCCAATGTGCAGGTGTACAACTAACATCAAAGAAAAGCGTCAAATATCTGGGAGTGACACTACACCAATATGATGGATGGGGGGAGCATATGCGGGTAGTAGCCCAGAAGGTAGCGAAAAGTGCGGCTACGATGGGGAGAGTAATGCCTAACATTGGAAGACCCAAATCAGAAAGGAGGAGGGCCTTACACGGTGTTGTGCAATCAGTCATCCTTTACGCGCTACCAGTCTAGAGTGAGGCGACAGAGATACCGACCTACAAATGGCTGATGATACGAGTAGACAGAACAAGTCTGTTGCGAGTAGCGTGCGCCTACAGGAGTGTATCTGCGGTGGCCTTGTGGACTATCACGGGTTGTGTTCCTCTGCATGTGTTAGCAGTAGAAAGAAGACATATCTATGAGAGAAGAGAATATTTGACAGTAGCCATAAAAAAGAAGAAAGAGAAAGATCAATAGAAAGATGACAAGAAGAGTGGAAAAACACGGAAGATGTTGCTTAGTGAACCAATATGTTGATGCGAGCCTAAAGGACTGGGTGGACTGTGGTCACAGGCGACTGGATTACTTCATGACACTAGTGCTCACAGGACAATGGTGTTTTAGGACATATCTTCATAGATTCAGAATAATGCAGATAAATGCCTATACTGTGAATACTTTGACACTGTTACTCACACAATGCTGAAGTGTAATAGGTGAACAGTGGAGAGAAACATAATGTATAGAGAAATAGGTATCAACCCTGTAACTGTGAGAGTGATGATCGTGAAGATGACGGAAAGTAAGTAGGGATGGATATTCTACATAATTATATTTAAACAGTAATTAAAAAGAAAGAAGAAGAAGAGACCAACACCAGCCGGACCAACGACAGATATAAGATATAGATAAAAGAAGGTAGTGCTCCGAAAGTGTCGTCAGCCTTACAGTGGCATCCCACTTTTGAAGTACTTTACATGCGACAGTCAACTGCGCATAAGTAGGAGAGGGTGGTTTTAGTTGGTAGGCAGGATAACAGGAAGACATCTGTTTGCAGGACTATGTAGAGCAAGTCCAATCAAATCTTATGAAAGAATTTACTAATTTAAAACAAAAAGGACAAAAATTTTCGTTGAGCTTCAACGAGTGGACCTCCCAAAAAAATCACAGATGTTCAGATCAGATTTGATTGAATCAGAATTTGATCAGAATGATCAGAATTGAATGAGAGTTTGATCAGAATTCACGGCTCGTGCTCTGCCGAATACTGCATTGAATTAGTGGCAAAACGGTTGAAAATTTTTGGTTTAATGATTGAATCCGACACCATTGGTATCACAACCGGCGGCGCAGTCGTTATGTTGAAAGTTGGCAAGCTCATCAGCAATTGTGCTATGCACATGGAATTCAATTTTCTGCAGTGGACGTACTGTCTAAAAATGAGAACAAGCAGCAATAGACGACACTGATGAAATGAAAATATGAAGACAGAGGTGAATGAAGGATTGGCAAGTAACAATCAAACCAACATCAGCGAGTTCAGTTGAATTGATATCTCGTTACAGCGTCTGCTCATGAAAATACGAAAAGTTGTTAAAACGTTCAACATATAACCTACCAAAGACAACATGTTCTTGCAAAAATATGACAAGAAAGAGAAAGGCAAGGAATTAAGTTTGATTCTTGATTGCCGCACCAGGTAGAACAGTTTGCTCAGATTGCTAAAAGTTTGCATCGATAAAGCATTGATAGACATTGATTCTGTAACAAAATTTTTTGCTGGCGAGTGGTCAATAATCAATGAGTTGATCGCCACTCTTCAACCCGTGAAACTGGCAGTAGAAGGTCTTTGCAGAAGAGAGTCCACTTTGATAACGGCCGACACAACTGTGAAATTTGCCTTAGACAAACTAAATAGCCAGAACTAAACAGACATAATTGCGAAACGGCGCCTCTTAAATTACAGATACACTAGTGTACTTACAAAATTCAAAAACTATGACGAAAGACTAAACAATCCTGGTTTTTTCCCCATGTCGAAAAAAGAAAACAATGCGACAAGAGATAAAAAATTTATTAAGTCGTAAAAATAAACAAGTAATTGTGGAACCAGTGCAAGAGAACATAATAGAAGTAGAAGATGTTCCAGCTACTCTGGAGCCAGTGAATTTTACTGTAGAATAAGAAGTTGAGATTGAACTGAAACGAGAGAGAGAAAACTTTTATAACAAAAAAAAACTCCACAAGGAATCTACGTTCCTGTATTTGGCTGTATACCATATATTAAAAAATTAATTAAAATCCTTTGTAAAAGGTATATATTTAAATATACAGGGTGGCGCACCGAAAACGAAACAGATGCATTTACTGGCAGATGATTCCTTTAAAAAAAAAAACGCTTGGACCCGTCGATTTTGTTATCGAGGGGGAAACAAAATTGGCATAAAATCACATTAACATTTGCAGCCCCCTAAGCGGGGGTGGCACCATCCCTAAAATCTTAAATGGAAAGGGGGGTCGAATGATCCATCATTTAAAAGGTCTTTCCACTCCCTTTACAATGATGTAAAATTCATGTACTTCAATTCAGTAGTTTTGGAGATTTATTGATTTAAAGTTTAAATACATCATCGTAAGAGGAGAACAATACATAGCAGCAAAGTTGTTAAAAAATAAAGAATGAACTGACCTGTCAGCCGAGTAAATATTGAAAATGACCACCATTACTTTCCATGCAATAATAAAGATTTTGCTGAAAACGTTGCCGCACATTTTGCAATATTTGAGGAGTAATTTGATGGCACTCATTCACAATTCTTTGTCGTAAATCTTCTAAGGATGTTGGCTGAGTAGCATAGATTTTGCTTTTTAAGTAACCCCACAAAAAGAAATCCAAAGGTGATAAATCTGGCGATCTTGGGGGCCATTCAACAGCACCTCTTCTACCAATCCATTGACCTGGAAAGGTCTGATCTAAATAATGCCGAACTCTTAATGCGTAATGTGGTGGGGCACCATCCTGTTGGAACATCAACATATTCTCAACGTATCGACCATCATTCTGATTTTCAATTATATCTGTTAGCGCAGGATCTATGGCATTTTGCAGTAATTCCAAATACATTTCCCCAGTCAAATTTCCAGGTAAGAAAAAAGGACCAACCAAATGATCGCCAAAAATGCCAGCCCAAACATTTAAATTTTGTGGCTGCTGTGTGTGTACCTCATGGTAAATTCTGGGATTAGAGTCCGACCAATATCGACAATTATGACGATTTACTTCGCCATTTAAAAAAAAGGAACATTCGTCGGAAAAGCAAATGTTAAATAAAAATTGTTCATCGTTTGTAATTCGTTCACTCATAACTTCACAAAATTCTAATCGCTTATCAAAATCATCTTCATTAAGTTCTTGTACAAGGTGAATTTTATACGGATGAAAATTATGGGCCTTTAGAATCCGTTGGATAGTACGTCGACTAACACCACACGAAGTTTGCAATTTGCGGGTACTTAATGTAGGATCTACAATAACTTGCCCTAAAACCCCCACTTCTGTTGCTTCGTTCCTTATAGGATTTTCAATATTACGTTTTTTATTGGCGACTGATCCAGTTTCTCGAAATTTAGCTACAAGTTCTAGAACATATTTTCGGTGCACATTATTGTTCTCATGTCGCTCATTAAAAATTTGTGCTGTTCTATTAGCGCACTGATTATTTCCGAAAAATATTTCAATAATTTCAACCCTTTCTGCCGTGGAATATACCATGGTTAATTTATGTATAAAGCAATAAACGATATTTTAACAACAAAGATTGGTCAAATCAATCGCAAACTAATGTACTATTTCCTATTTAAAATAAGTACGTGGCATTCTCTACTTATCTTTCTTCAAGAAACAACTTTTTTTGTCACAAAGGACACTTCAATTGCTATTTTTATTATTAATAAACCATGGGCGTAGTAAATAAAAGCATTTACTTATCAAGAAAATGCTTTTACTCAAATTTCTTCTGAAAGAAGTACAAACTAATTTGATGTACCTATTAAAGTCTACTTTAAACTTTAAATCAATAAATCTCCAAAACTACTGAATTGAATACATGAATTTTACATCATTATAAAGGGAGTTGAAAGACCTTTCAAATAATGGATCATTCGACCCCCCTTTTCATTTAAGATTTTAGGGATGATGCCACCCCCGCTTAAGGGGCTGCAAATGTTAAAGTGATTTTATGCCAATTTTGTGTCCCCCTCGAAAACAAAATCGACGGGTCCGAGCGTTTTTTCAAAAAAGGAATCATCTGCCAGTAAATGCCTCTGTTTCGTTTTCGGTGCGCCACATTGTATACCTTTTACAAAGGATTTTAATTAATTTTTTAAAAAAAAACTGGTTTTCAAAAACAATACGAAAAGATTTTGAAAATTGAAATGACGGTTTATGAGACCGAAGGAGTAAAAAGCGATCATTTGTCCATGGTTTATGACCATTTGATGACCTTAAAACCGACCAACGTAGAGACCAGAAGGGCTTTCTCTACAACCGGCTATATATGCAGTTCTGTGCGAAGTAGGTTAGGCGATAAGACGATAGATAAAATATGTTTTTTAAGGTCTCACTTCCAATAAAATAAATAATTCATGTTTCTGTTTAGAATTTTACGATACATCCTGATTTTTATCATAAGATCAAAAAAAAAACTCGTCCCAAGTAAGCCGTGGAAGAAAAACATATTACTTAACTTGTGTCAGCTCAAAATTACCATCAATGAAATTTGCTTCAAATGAACTACTCTTACAACAGATAAGTTTATTTGAATAAAATTTCATTCCTGACAGTCGATACAAGCAAAGCCCTATGTGTCACTTTCATGGCTTACTGAGGACGAGTTTTTTTTAAATCACATGATAAATGTAGCATTTGCTCTAGCCATTTTAAGTTAAAGAGAGG
Source organism: Diabrotica undecimpunctata (assembly GCF_040954645.1). Taxonomy (NCBI): domain Eukaryota; kingdom Metazoa; phylum Arthropoda; class Insecta; order Coleoptera; family Chrysomelidae; genus Diabrotica; species Diabrotica undecimpunctata. The sequence goes on from NC_092811.1 coordinate 100,911,584, forward strand.
TAAGATTGATTGCGAATTGCGAATTGCGAATTGACTGATTATACGTCCTTATTTGATTATACACACCTAAGATAAATTTTGTTTTGAGTTTTTATTGTATTAGTTTGTACTAATAAGCTTAAATAATAAATGAACAAAAAAGCATTAAAATCGTGTTTTTATTTTGATTCCACATTTTGCTGGATGAAATAGTTCCAGAAGTAAAACAAAGATTGAATGAAGACCATGTCAACGCTAATGGACAACTCATGGCTAATCTCTGCGCTTTTAACGAACTTAGAATCAATAATACATTTTCCGATCATAAGTTCCAGTATAAATAAGTATACATTTGAAAACTCCAGGAGCACAAATCTATGATTGATTTTATAGTCACTAATAGAAAAATCTACCTAAAGCAGATTCTAGATATCCGAACTTTAAACTCAGCAGACGCAAGGAGTTAACACAAACTAGTACTAGCAAAAATAATAATGAAAATAACACCAAAACATTTTCTACAGGAAATCACCGAGGAAAAATTCAATGTAGAATCACTGTGGAACGACTCTACAAGAGAAATGTACCAAAGGAGGCTAGTACAGAAGATACAGCTGAAACAGATAGACGACATCGAAGATATAAACGCGAGCTGGAAGAAAAAGAAGCAGCAACAGAAACTCTAGGAAAACGCAAAGTTATACTGAACAAAAGAAACAAGAGGCCTACACGAAGTACAAAACATCAAATACTCCAGAATCCCGAGCCACCTATAGAAGAATACGAACTGAAACAAAGCAGTTGGTAAAAAAAAACAAAAAATGAACACTAGAAACAGTTTACAAAAAAGGATGAAAAGCGACTTCTACGGTATACAAAAACAAATAGGGAGATTCAAGAAACCGACGGAAAGAAATAGCAGAATTGACGGAATACAATTACATACTGTAAGGAAAATAATAATCAACACAATAACGTACATGAATTAATACACGAAATAGAAATCAGTTTTCAGGAACTAGAAATAGCCATAAACTCACTCAAAAATAGAAAGTCAGCAGGACCAGACAGAATAACCAACGAGCTTCTAACACACGGAGGAGAAAGTATAACCCTAGAGATGAAAAAACTTATACAAAAATTTTGCACTGCAAGATACCAGACGCATTGAGAAACAGCATAATGATACCAATGTTCAAGAAAGGAGATAAACAAGACCCCAACAATTATAGAGGTATAAATCTACTGAAGAATAGAGATGTTATGTAATAACGAAATTATGTAAACACATTTTCCGCAATACTGCAATACTTTATTAAAGGATATTATGTTATTTCAATAATTAAGATACACATGTTCATTATCCATTATCGTTTAAGTTATATACAAAGACTATTTCAGAACTAATTTAATATATACTTGACTCCGTCACGTCGCTAGTCCAAATATGGATAACTCCTTGAAATATTGAAATCTCATCGATCAATTGCATTAAAAAGTAAACTGTTTACTTGTACGTAATAGAAAATAAGTAGCAAATTCATTATATAGATGTAAATGGTAATCGTTTATTATTCGAGTATAATAAGTAAACATTGTATAAAACAATATGATTTTTAGAATTTTATAGAAGTTTATTTTTAAGTATAATTTTGTGAACTTTGTGTAAGAAGTTTATTAATACTACGTAAGTTTTATATTCTGTATTTTGAGATTGTTTTCTCAAAACTAAAATTTCGTGCTATAGGTTTTGAAGAGTAGGTTCTAGTTATTGAAACTATATAGTTGCCGTTAAATGATAGGGATACATTGTACTGATCTCATGAGAATTATAAAAAATGGCAAAAATCACTTCACTTTTATTAATTTAACACCTTTATAAAAATATAAAATATGAAAAATATAAAATATAAAAATATATAATATAAAAATATGCTGTTATAATCTCTATACCGTTTACGTTAGTTGCTCCCATAGATGAGACTTTGGTTTGAGTTCTCATCAATACCGCTCTCCTATGCTTGTTGTATGGTACCTTAGCAATCAGTTTTATACCTGAGATTTTCGGTCTTGTTGTAAGCAGGTCTATGTGGATTTCTTGCAGAATTCCGACACGCTATGTTCTTTTGCTCTAGTAGGGGAGAGGGGAGCACATGTGGATAAATTAAAAAAAAATTATAATGCAAACTGAGATTCATTGTAAAGTATCGGCTTCTTCAATGTAAGATTCACATATTTGGGAGTCTTTGTGTACATTTAAATTTGATAGTAATTAAATTATTTAGGACACGTGCATTAAATTCCAAGTAGATGTAATTAGTCCACATGTGCCCCTATGGGAGGTACATTTTAATATTTATTTAACATAATAAATACTTTGAATTATCCCATATTATACCCATGAAAATTAAACGGAAAACCTAAAAAAGGAGCTGGATCTTGCTGCCCCAATTTTTTTTCAGGAGCTGGCAATTTTCTCATAATATCGTTTGCAGAAATATGACTCTTATTCTTCTGATCTGGAAATACAAAATCTTGTCGCGGAGTCATTTTTAAAAAATTTACGATTAGATCTGACCAACAAAGAATTTGAGTGTTTTTTTGTAGCAAATTTAATAAGAACAAAATCCCCTTTCTGGATATTCATAGGATCCAATCCAAAATCTTTACCATCTTCAGTCCTCAACTTCCATAAGACTTCTGATTATTCGCAATAATTCTCAATTTCGCTTTTTGATGTCTCCTCATCAAAAACTTTGCGAATATGGGATTTGGATTTATTCTTTTATATATTGCTGCCTTTCTCTTTTTCCTCTTTTTCTCTTATTTCATTTTCTAATTTATTTTCTTTTAGTGTAGCGGTCAGAATGGTTAAAATTTTTTTCTTTCTTCCTTTCTTAGACCTTATTCTTACGGCCTTTGGGTATGGACGATATATTGGAGTTTTACGTCGGAAATAATTACAATTTTGGAACTTTGTTTTTCGATAGTTAAAACAGGTTGACAATTATTTATATCGACACATTGCTTCGTATATCCCGTTCTAACCATGACAACTGACCGTTACACCTTTGATAAATACTTTTTTTATACCTATTGACACCTACCAAATGACCGATTGGCCTAGTAGGCTGGGCGTCATGACGGGGCGCGGGCTAGCGTTCATGACGTCATCGCGGGACGTGACCAGTGAGCGGACGGTGCTTGTGACGTCAGGGGTCAAAGGTCAAAGTGGGGTGAAATGGCTACTGTACTGCAATTTAGATAATCATCAGTCGTGGTATCTCGCTGCGATACATCACTGACTTCCGTAACTTCAGCTCCTACAAAATCTTCTGAGAAAAAAATAGTTTTATTAAAGAGATAGCAACCAGTGTTTAAAAACCCAGAAATAATGTTTTTCCTATTAAATGCTTCGTCAATGGCTGGATCTGTTAGATGTGCAATGTCATAAATTGTTATATCTTTTTCCGGATGTGTAGACATTGGTTGAATGCTGCACGACAATGACCCTCAACAGGGCCAAATACACACACACACACATCTAAAGGCTGCAAACGATGTGTTGTGTGCGTTAAGAGTACTTAACCATTTTCCCTGCAATATAATGTAACATCTAACGTCGCATGTATATTATGGTTATCAAAAACCATACCATGTTTTTTTTTTTACTATGTTTTACAACTTCGAGGAATCCCTCGTTGGTCATCCAACCACTTGGAGAAGCAATACCAATGCTACCTTCTAGAGCTCCAGTCAGGAATGATTATTTAAATCGCACTGAAACTGATGTTTCTGGCTAGACTCGTAGACTCCGGTTTTTGCGAAGATAAATTATTGTGACGCTTCATGAAACCTTTCATCCATTCAATTCCAGTAAAAGATTTTCCGACCATGACTTTGGCACATTTTTTTCAAGCTTCAAAGCATACTCATATGCGAATGTTTGAATTTGAAAGTAGATTAATCCATACTGTAACTTCGAAGATTGAAGAATATAATTTACTAGACTGTCCTCTTCTAAATTTAAAAAAAATTGCTGTGGTATATATTTTGATAAAAACTTTATTTAGGATATTTCTGTATCATTTATATTTTTTTGATTCTGTTGTTTTATTCTTTTATGTAACATGGACTTCTTCTTCAATCCATATCTCTCTTCTACGTTTCTGATTAATCCGTTACCATTTTTTATATCGCAAATGGCCTGAACTACTACATTTTCAGGAATATTACTTCTATAAGTTTTTCTGATGTAGGTTTTCACCATTATTTTGAACTGTAAGGTAAAAAAAGATATTTTAGGTTGTTTTGTTTTAAAAGAACCTATGGGGTACAAGTGAATACTGTCCACTTGTCCACTGTATGGTGTCCACATCTGCCCCGTATGCATAGTTTTTTAAAAGTACCGGATATGTGTTTTTAGGTTATGACTAGAACAAAACTGTAGAAACTTACCTGATATCAAATATGATCATAGTCAAAGACTACTCACTTTACAAGGAAACACAGAATGTAACTAAATAATATTACAATCTCTAAAAAACTGTTTATTTACTTTTACGCGGTAAAAGTAACACAACCTCGTGACACAAACAGATTAATGGCAACTGACATTGAATTTATTTCTTTGCATGGAACTATATCACCAGTTCCATCTAGGAGAGTGAGTTAGAACCATTCGAAATTAAATCTAGACGGAAAAAAATCAACTGCCCACTTGTGCCTTTGTCCACATGTGCCTCCCCTTCTCCTGATGTCCTTAATATTGATCCTTGCTACTACTATCAGTTTTGGTTCTGAGAAGAACCCTTGTGGCTTCATATTTGCCATCTGATTTGGTTTGTCCGGTATTGGAACGATTAGCCGTCTACTGGTAGACGTTTCCTGGATACGCCGTCAAAAGTGTTTGCTGTTCTAAGTGCTGTGATGTGGCACTATTGATTTCGTGAAGGCTCCTTTCTTGTCCCCTAGAGTGGCGCAAAACAGAATAGCAAAAATATCTCTAGACAAATCGCTAATAGGTCGAAGAATCATTGGACGACCTAAAAAACGTTTGAATGACTGGCGATACCAAAGATTGAACAGGCATTTTGACTAGTAAGAAAAATTAAGAAGAAGAAGAAAAACAAAAGGAAAGGAAGAATAATTTACAAACATAATTTTTATATAGGTCTTTGAAATACCTCATCCATATCCATTGAGTTACCCCTTCTATTTGTATACAGTATTAAATACTAATATTTATTATGTTATTATTTACTTATCAACAATAATTACTTACATAATATTTTGTTTATTTTAAAGATCTTTGGAATCCGTCATTAATTTTTAATTATATTTAAAATTGTCTATAATATTTCCCAAAGTGATAACATTTTACGCAACATTGAACCGTAATAAGACCAATTCCTCGGCAAATGGTGTCTTTTAAATGCAATAAACATTAATAACAGTTCATTGCCTAGATGTTTTTTCTGTAATTGAAACTATGCAGATGCATGCCATTCTAAATTTGTAACATTGAAGATTGAGCAAATTCCCCATGGGTGGCAAGTGTCTGAAAATAAGTGATCCATTAAAGTATTATTTATTGACTGCAACAATAAGACTGCATCTTTAAACATTCCTACACGATAATGTAATTCTATTTTACGGTAATATCAGCAATTCGGTCAATGGGAAAAAATTATATTTGTTCTATATCTCTCAATATTTTGTCATGATTTTGTAACTTCTTCAGGAAAAAAACTGTAACTTTATTAGAATGATTAGATGCTAACAAAGGCTGAATATTTCATTACTTACAAATTTAACCCTGTATAGGGCAGAATTATTTTTTGGTAATATAAACAAATTCTTTGCAGATGATAATTAACGAATGGTCCATTATTGCACTTTCATTCGTTTTTTCATTTTATTTTCACTTCTTGTTGGTTTTTTAGGTGGTTGAAATTTTAACCACAGCCAGATTAACTATGTTGACATTGGCACATGAAGTTGTGGTTCCATAATCGACTACAGAAAAAAAGGCGATCTAAGCATTTAATACTTGAACGTATTTTCTTCAGTTTATTTCTTTCTATTGTTACCTTAGGTCCTAGCCTCGTGTCTGGTATGGAAATCTCCTATCAGATCGTTGGCCAATACACTTCTAAGATACAGGTGACTCATTGGTTTCGATTTAATAGACCTAATTTTCATTGTAGTCTTATAAGTTATGTATGAATTTACCACTGCTGTATCAATCAAATAGTAAATAATCTATATATACCATTTTCGGGATTTCCATGAAATTGGATAAAGAAGCATGAAGTTGATAGAATAGATCGACTCCACCCATATAGCGATTGTAATTACTTATGGCTTTTGGACACTTAACACTTTTTTATTCAATATTCGCTTTTCTTCGCAAAACTGAAGTAATCTCAAGTGGATTATGCATAGTACTGCCGACTAGAAGGCATTTGCGCCGCCGATCTTTCCATTTAACAACAGCCATATCATTGGACATGAAATAATCGTGTTCCTTTATTTTCATTGTTTTGTCCTTTATTATTTGTGTTGAAAAGCCTTTACGATTTATTCTAAAGGTTCCACAGCAGAATAAAAATTAAAGATTAACATTTTCTTAAGAAGAGAAAAACTCGAGAAAAAATAAATGCAATAGTTTTTGCCTCTAAGAGACTCGGTAATGTCTAATACCGTTTTGGCCCCTAAACCGTATTCAGCATGTTGTGACTGAGATTTGCCTTCATATATGCTAAATTTGTGCACGTATCCAGTTTCGGAGCATGCAACGATCCAGACTTTGAAGCCTCTTTTTATGGGCTTTTTCGGCATAAATTTTTCGGCATTAGATTATGCCTTTAAGATGGTCAATTGGGACCACAGAGGAGTAACAATAGACGGCGAAAAGCTCAACCATCTCCATTTCGCAGATGACATTGTCCTTATCATAGATAATTTAGGAGAAGCCACAGATATGTTAAATGAATTGGACTTTGCATGTTCGAAGGTGGGCCTCAGAATGACCTTGGCCAAAACTAAGTTTATGACAAATATGGTCACTAATAAAAATTTAACTATTCAAGACAAAGTGGTAGAATTGGTTTATTGTACAAAATATTGTATTGTACAAAACGTATTGTTGAATGTGATCGAAAACCTTTGTCAGGTCTACAAAACATAGATATGCTGATTTATTGTACTCGATGGCATTTTCTGTGATTTGTCTTAGTACAAATACGGCGTCACCGCAGGATCTTCCGCATCTGAATTCTTGTTTTTTATCTAATAATAGTTTATTGATTTTGTTGGTTAGGACTTTTGTGGTAAGCTTAAGTGCGGTGTTCAGTAGATTTATTATAAAATTGTTGAGGTCATCTTTATCCCCTTTCTTGAATATTGGTATCACTATGCTGTTTCTCCATGCGTCTGGTATCTTGCAGTGCAATATTAGTTTTTGTATAAGTTTTGTCTTCTCTAGGGTTATACTTTCTCTTCCGTGTTTTAGAAGCTCGTTGGTTATTCCGTCTGGTCCTGGTGACTTTCTATTTTTAAGCGAATTTATGGCCATCTCTACTTCGTCAAAAATTTATTTCTATTTCGTGTCTTAATTCAGGTACGTTATTGTATTGATTATTATTTTCCTTTCCTTTAAACAGTTCCGTCAGGTATCTTTCCCAGTCGTTTGCTGGTATGTAATTGTATGTCTTTAACTCTGCTATTTCTTTCAGTTGGTTTCTTATAAATCTCCATATTTGTTTTTGTATACCGTAGAAGTCGCTTTCCATCCTTTTTGTAAACTGTTGCCAGTGCTCATTTTTTGTTCTTTCTTCTTACCAACTGCTTTGCTTTATTTCGTATTCTTCTATACGTGTCTAGGGATTCTGGAGTAGGTATTTGATGTTTTGTACTTCGTGTAGGCCTCTGATTTCTCTTCACATTTGTCTTTTATTCCTTTTCTGAACCATGGTGTATTGTTGTTGTTTGTTTTGTTCAGTATGACTTTGCGTTTTCCTAGAGTTTCTGTTGCTGCTTCTTAAATGTTGTTTTTAATTTTTTCCCAGCTCGCGTTTACCTATATCTTCGATGTCGTCTATTTGTTTCAGCTGCATCTTCTGTGCTAGCCTCCTTTGGCACATTTCTCTTGTAGAGTCGTTCCACAGTGACTCTACATTGAATTTTTCCTCGGTGATTTCCTGTCGAAAATGTTTTGGTGTTATTTTCATTATTATTTTTGCTAGTACTAGTTTGAGTTCACTTCCTACGTCTGCTGAGTTTCAAGTTTGGATATCTACAATCTGCTTTGGGTGGATTTTTCTATTGGTGACTATAAAATCAATTATAGATTTTTGTGCCTCCTGGAGTTTTCAAATGTACTTTTATACTGGAGCTTATGGTCGAAAAATGTATTATTGATTCCCAGTTCGTTAAAATCACAGAGATTAGCCATGAGTTCTCCATTTGCGTTGACATGGTTTTCATTAAATCTTTGTTTTACTCCTGGAACTATTTTATTTCCGATTCGGAGTCACCCGCATTAAAGTCACCTATAAGAATTAAGGGTTCTTCATGTGTATATGTGTATTTAATTTAGCCAAATACATGCAAAAATATACTTTAAATGTTAATGATTTAAAAAGTATATCATTCTATATAGTTTTATTATTTATGTTATATATCTGTCTTTATTTTATAACTTTTATAAATTATTACTAGACGTTTTACTAAATAATAACAACAATTGATAAAATAAAACATTTATCGCAATTTTAGTGTATATAGACACCTACAGGGAAGTTTTCAAATACATTAATTTTATTCATTAAAGGAATTTTTGTGTACATAATAATGATCAAAAACACCAAAGCGCTCTTATGAACTAAAATACGTTCAACGTTTCACTGTTGGCGGTAATTTTTCGTAAATATAAATCCAGACGACAAGAAATCTCTTCTTGTTGTAAAAACGATTCAAGCTATTTCAGTATTACGTTTTTAGTTTATTTTTGTGTCTGCGACATGCTGCATAAATTGCGGAGATTTACAAGTAGATAATAATAATAACTTATTATTACAAGACCAGCAGACATGTTGATGCGTTGACATCCTTATTTTAAAATACTGGTCTTATATTGTCTGTAAACATTAGAACGTATCTGACATAGCTATTTTGTTGTAGAGGAGTGATAAAATGATACAGTTGTTTTCATTTTATGAGGAAATGTAACTTTATACGTTTGCTACCTGATTTCATTCCGTATTTAATTTGCTGTTAGTAAGAATCCACGTTATAACTTCTATTTAATATATAAATGCACATTTTAAAACTGATCATCATCATCATCATCATCATCATCATCATCATCATCATCCAGCCTTCATTTATCACGTCCAGTGCAGGACATAGGCCTCCCTTCTGCATTCTTTACGATTTTGTTTGTCTGTTCTATGCCTACAATTTGTAATTTTGCTCGTCCATCGTGGGCCGTGCATTCTCGCTACATGGCCTGCCCAGTTCCATTTCAGTTCCGCTATGAGTTACACAACAGCAGCAATACTCGTCCTTCTTCGCAGATCTTCGTTTCTTATTCGGTCCCGCAACGTCACTCGTCGCATAGATTGTTCCATTCGTCTTGAAACCTAAATAAAATTTAGGGGTGGTATATGGAGAAGGAGATGATCAATTAGAGAAGAACTAGCAAAGAAGTTATAATAAAAAGAATGGCTTAGCTTAAAAGAACACAGAGACACAAAACCTCAAGCACGAATTCGGGCTAGCCTCACTACACTAGAATTTGGCTTTGAGATAAGGGGAAAAGAGATCTTTTAACCAAAAGAATACAATATAATAATGCACCGGAAAATCTGGAACTATAAAAGGGGTAAGATAAGAGAATATACGGAGATGCCTAGGAAAATACTAAAATGGGCGCCAGCTAATTTCTGAAGGAAATTAACAAAAAAAATAAATGAAGTTATGAACAACAAGGAATAAAGTACTATTGATTTAATACCCTGTAATAATGTTTAAAAACCGAAAAGACACTATTGACCTTGTTCTGCTATATTATAACTGTAAGCAGGAACTGAAATAAAAGCAAAACTACTTGTAACAAATATATTTATAATATTAACAACTAACAAAACTCACCTATATATATATATAGAAAATATAATTACAGTAGTGGGACTACGGTATGCGAGGACCAAAAAGCCACGACAAAATTAAATATCCCCACTACTGGGCCAAACGAAAAAGTGTATTAGTAAATCTATAATCTAAGTCCATGGGAGAAGCGAAATCTTAACACTAAGGTTAGTTACGAAAGTTAAATCCTAGATAGGTAAGGTAGGGGATATAAATACTAAAAAAAACCGTGACGGTTATACAAAAGAAACTACCTTACCTAACAAATATACGACTAATATGTGTCGAAGCAGCTAAACACCAGATCTATGTGTAAGTGTTAGGCTTACAAATAGATGCTGGGAGATATCTAAAGTGATCAAGTGTGATGAGTATGGCCAACAGACTCAGAAAGATATATATATATATATATATATATATATATAATTTTTAAAAACCCTGATACATAAATTTCTTCCCTTCCCTTTTAAAAACCGCTATACAAAAATCATGAACCCCTTCCCTAACAATGAATCTAATTTAATTAATTAATAACTATTTACCTAACCTTTTATAGATGTTACAAAAACTGTAATAAGTACTAACCTTGGTATATGCATATACAAAGTTGTAAATGACACGAAAAACCTTAACCCTGAGAAACTTGTTATTCCTCCGCCAAGCACGTATTTCCATATTTCTCATGTTTAATATTATCGGTTTTCCTTAAATCTCTTCTGATTGCCTTCGAAAAAGTTTTATTTATTTCTCTTAAAGTGTGGCTCTTTCCATTCTTATCGCTTCTCATTTGTCTTCTTTAATCCAGCAGCGTTTCAGTAAATGGACTTATTTTACTATCTGATTTTTTTTAGGACAGTGCACTCGGTGACTTTCTTGTAAGACGTTTATGATGCAATTATTTAAGTCTTTAAGGTCATTCTAGGAGGTTTCATGCAGTAGTAGCTTATTATTGATATGTGCCTGATATTGGTTGATATCTAATGGGGTTGTCCAGATACCATGAGATTTATTTTTAATTATTATGTTCCTTTCTCTTTTTATGCGGAGTTGGACTTTCGCTCGTATCATTCTGTGGTCACTGCTTGTGGTGAACTTATTGAGTACTGTTACATATTTAATTATTTGTTTTTTGTCACTTATGATATAGTCGATTTTGTTCCTTGTTCTACTGTTTGGACTTCCCCAGGTCCATCTTCTATGCTCCTTTTTGTGAAAGAAGCTGTTCATGTTGAATAAAATATTCTCGAGTAGGAATCCTAGTAGCGTTTCTCCTAGGTCATTTCTTCCTGGGGAGCCGAATTTTCCCAAGGATGTTTCTAGTTCTGCTTCTTTTACACCTATTTTTGCGTTGAAATCGCTACATAAAATTATAACTTAAGTACAAAAGTCATTAAGGGCAGTAGATATATCGTCATAAAACATTTCAACTTCTTCGTCTGTATGGTCTGTTGTTGGAGCATATACTTGTATAATTTTGAGTTGTAATCTACTATTCAGCTTTAGAATAAGATATGCCACTCTAGATGATTTGTCTTGAAACTTTGGATGTTTATTATCCTGTTTGCGTAGTTTTTATGGACAAAGAAACCGATACCAGACCGACAGACTGATAAATTAGTGTGAAATTTTGGATGCATCCTACTCACCTGGGGTAAATCTGTATTTGTTTTAAAATCTGACATTGTGGTTTTAAGGGGTGTATTGGCATTAAAACACCACGCCTGTCAGACGACTTGGTGTGTGTTCGCAGTACACAGCCAGTTAAATAAAATTGCTTGCCGCCTGCGACTTTGTGGATGCGCACCTGTCAGGAACTGTATTTCTTAGCCACAGGCCACTAATGACACAGCCGCTGACCTTTGTGATGTCCTCAGGTGATCCACGGGTACTTATTTGGCTATGCCTTATTCGTACCTGTCTTGCATATCTACAATAACTTTTACATCAGCCATTGGGACGCACCGTGTCGGGTTGAGGACTCAATTAAGCCTTGAATTTAGCCTACACTCTGACGACACATAGCAACAAAAATCATCAAAGCATCTGTATACGTACATAGAAAGAATCGCCGGACGAAAACAAAACAGGCATTATAAAGAACTGCGACATTGTTGAAAAACCCAGCGTCGCGTTGATTTTTAATTAAAAAGGAACACATTTTTTCGGCATTCTTAATTATTTTACTATTTTAAGTCTTTAAATTTTTAGATTTGGTACGAGAGAAGCCTTGTACAGTATACAAGTACTGTACTAAATGTTAAAAAGCGCCAAAAAACCCACCATGTACAACCCTCCAATAGAAGTTTTTTGAAAAAAAAACACATACATAAAAGCTAAACGTTTTGCAGAACATCTAAAAAGCACATTCCAACCAAACGAGAGAGATGACCTTAAAGGAACTGACTGATTTACCAAGATGAAATGGAAATTAAATTTGTTATTCCTAAAGAAGTCTCACTATCATCATCAACTAACCTCTAACGTCCACTACTGAACATAAGCCTCTCGCATGCTTTTCCACTTAGTCCGATTTTGCGCCATCTGAATTCAATTTGTAGTCACTCTTTTTATGTCATTTATCCATCTCGTTGGGGGTCGACCTCTATTTCTGTTAGCTTATATTCGGGGTCTCCATTCCAAAATTCTTTTTGTCCACCCGTCATTAACTGATCTTGCTACATGACCTGCCCAGTTTCACTTTAGTGTTGTTATCCTTTCAATAACGTCTGCTACTCTTGATCTTTTGCATATAGTAGCATTGGGTATTCTATCACGCAGAGAAATCCCTAACATTATTCTCTCCATTGCCCTTTCCGCAACTTGTAGTTTACTCATTGTTGTTCTTGCGAGTGTTAGGGTTTCTGCGCCGTAGGTCATCACTGGCAAAATACACTGATTAAGTACTTTTCTTTTCAGACACATTGGAATCTTAGACCTAAAAATAGCCTTCATCTTTCCAAATGCAGCCTAAAGAAGTCTAAAAGGGGATAAATGAAAATATTAGTCCTAGAAAAGAGTCTGAAAAGAGAAAATTACGTACTTAATAAATGCATCATTCAGACTTAAGCAAGTACCAAGTTAATGGAAGGTTGCGGAGGTTATAATAATAGCAAAGCCAGGTAAACTGTAAAATGAAGTTTCTTCATATATACATATATCTCTGTTTCCCATACTATCGAAAGTATTTGAAAAACTATTGCTAAAAGATTAAAACGAATAATAGATGCAGCCGGTTCCAAGCCCGGATAAAAGAGGAGGAAAAGAGGAGTAACACATCTAAAAAAAAAACAGGGTTCAGCTGAACCGGCTGATAGCACCCTGTGAGGGTCCCTGCCTAGGTACAGGTAAAACCGGTCAACGGTCTCGAGAGCAAAGGATGGCTGGAAAAGTCACAATGGTCGAGAGGGCGGAAGAACCAAGAGCGTCTGATCCAGAATGGGCGGCTGAAGAATAGGTCATCCAAACGGGGGTTGTGGCGTTAGGAATTAGCAACCTAACACACAGAAAAACATAAGGGTAAGAAGAACAAAAATCGCAGGATGAAAAAGCCAAATATGGAAACACATCCCCGGGTGGAAATCCACATCTCTGGAGGGAGCGCCATGGAATACGGCAATTTTGCGAAGAGTTCGGAAGACCCCGTCTTATCAAAGCTCAACCAAAAATCAAAACGAAGACAAGATAAAATATTCATATGTGCAACATGGAATATACAAGGATGGAATAAAAAGGCTACGGAAGTGATCAAGGAGTTTAGAGAAAGCAACATCGACATACTAGTAACAACAGAAACTAAAAAGAAAGGAAATGGATCGGAAACAATAGAAGATCATATCCACTACTAGAGCGGAGTTAATAAAGAATGTAGAGCAAAGTCAGGAGTGGGAATACTAATCAAAAATAAGTGAAAGAACAGGGTTAGAACATGGGAAACAATCATCGAGAGAATAATTAAAATGTATATAGACATATACGGTAAAGATACAGTGATACTCGGAGTGTATGCACCAACAGACGATTCCCCGAGAGAGAGAGAGAGAGAGAGAGAGAGAGAGCAGAAAAAGAACATTTCACGAAACAACTTCAACATCAAATAGAGCTAATAAAGAAAAACGTGGAGATAACTATAACAGGAGACCTTAACGGCAGAACCGAAAGGAAAGAAAACGATAAAGTAGTGAAGAGATTTGGAGAGGATGAACAAAACGATAAAGGAGAACGTCTGACTGAACTATGAGAACTAAACAACCTAAAAATCATCAACGGGTTCTTCAGACATAAAAATATTCATAAATATACATGGACGCAAGAAACACGAAAGCTAAAATCGATAATAGACTACATAATAATTAAACAAGATAGCACAATAAAGATCAAAGATGTGCGAATCAGAAGAAGAGCAGAATGTGGAACGGACCATAGACTACTAACAGCAAAAATGGGCATTAATTGGAAACATTTGTTATGTTTATAAAGAATATAGAGAAAAAGATAGAGAGGAGAAAAAACAAATAACACAACAAAAGAATGAAGAATGGGAAAGAACCTGCTTAAATATTGAAACATACATAGGAGGTACAAGAACTTCGGAGTCATGGAAAATACTGAGAGGATTGAAACAAAACTCAAAAGAAAAAATTAAATTGGAAAATATACAGTACAAAGAATGGAAGGACTATTACAAGGAACTGTTAACAGAACAAAGACCACAATTCATTGGAAAAGAAAACGAGCGAAGACGAAACAGATCCCCACAACAAGAACTAGAAATAACAGATAGGGAAATGAGAACGACCATAAAAGCAATCAAAAATAAGAAAGCACCGGGACCTGGAGGCATCTCACCTGAGCTTATAAAATACGGATCAAAAAAATTACACCGGATGATACAATGGATATTTCAGTAAAGCCATAAATGGAGAACAGCTTCCAAAGGAATGGACGGAGGCATATATGACATATATATTTAGGAAAGGAAATAGAAAACGATGCGAAAACTACAGAGGAATAAGCGTAATATCATCAATAGGAAGATTATATGGGAAGATATTGCGAGAAAAGATAGAGCAAGCGATAAAAGGTAAAATCGGGGAGGATCAGGCAGGCTTCACGGCAGGAAGATCATGCATAGACCACATATACACACTGGAACAACTGTTGAAAAAGAAAAAAGCAAAAAAAAAAAAAATACATTTGGCATTTGTGGACCTGAGAAAGGCGTATGACTCTGTTCCTAGGTCGGAACTATGGGAGGCAATGTACAAATTACAAATACAGACGGAACTCATAGAAGCTACAAAAGCTCTGTATAAAGAAAATAAAGTGTCCATTAAAATGGGAACAAGAATCATAGGAGATTTCACCACAACAAAAAGGCTAATGCAGTGTTGTTCCACATCTCCAACGCTATTCAAAATATACTTAGAGAAAGCCTTGACTACATGGAAAAGAAAATGCGAAGGGATGGGAGTACCGGTACGGAACGAATACCTATATCCGTTAAGCTTTGCAGACGATCAAGTAGTGATTGCACAAGACCAAGACGACCTCAGCTACATGATGAATAAACTACAAGAAGAATATACCAAGGCTGGCCTAGATATTAACCTCGCGAAAACAGAGATATTAACCTCGCGAAAACAGAGTACCTATCTACAAGTGAAGAAGACATAGAAGATCTACAGATTGATGACAACGTAACAATCAAAGGAAAGGATAAATTCAAATACTTGGGGTTTATAATCACGAAAAAGGCAACAACAGAGGAAGAAATTACACAAAGATTAGGATAAACAAGAACAGCAATTCGACAACTTAACTCAGTATGGTGGGATAGACACCTAAATATGAAGATAAAAACACAGATTTATAAAACATTAGTTCGAAGTATTATGACATATAGGGCTGAAAACCAGCAATAAGATAATAGCAACAGCGAAGGAATGCCTGCGAAGATGCTGCAGAGTAACACGAATGAATAGGAGAAGTAATGACGAAATAAAACAAAGAACATCAATAGAAACAGACATACTAATATATATAGAAAAAAAGAGACTAAAGTGGTATGGACATGTAAGAAGAACTAGCGACAGCAGATGGTGAAGAAAGGAAGAAAAGAGGACGACCCCGAAAATCCTGGAGTAACGAAGTAGACGACGCCATGAGTAAGAGAGGCCTAAACGATGAAGAATGGGATAACAGAGAGAGAGGGAAACGGTTGAGCAAGGGAAGGCAGTGAATACTGTAGAATCACTGAATATATATATTATTAAAAATTGAAGAATTTTTAAGCATATAAGAATACTGGACTAAATATAAACGTGGAAAGTGGAAGACGGTTCAACGAAGAATTTAGATCTATTAACCAACAAAAAATGAAGCATATAAGAGAGTCTATCAGCATAAAACAAGATTAACTCATAAAGAAGGAAAAAGAAAGAGCAATAAGAAAACGTTCTAGACTAGATCGTTAACGATAACAGAAAAGACTCACAAAGATTCAACTAGATAAAGAGCTGTAGAAATGAATTTAAAACGCCATAAAAAAGAAGCCATTTTACAACTGAAAAAAAAAAATAAAATAAAGCCCTCGGCTCGGATAACCTCTCCGCCAAACTCTTTAAAAACGTCGGAGACACCCTTTTAAAACATGCAAAACTGAAGTGTGACAGCGATACGTCTAGAAGACGATGTTGTGGACTTATAAATGTCGTTTACTATTTGGATTTATTTTCTTACAGCTTTTAGTAACGCTTTACATTTCTCGTTAAGTCCCAAAAATCTAAGTTTGAAATATCCTAAAACCTTAAAACTTGGTACATAGGTCTCTTCGTCCAAGAAAGAACTGTATTTAATAAAGTCAATAGATCAATTATTACTAAAGTTACACATAATTTGAGATAGAGACAACGTACAGTTTTGAAACTTGCAATATATACTTTAGGACATATATACAAGGTGTTTTAAAAGAAAAATATTTATTTATAGTATATTTTTAACTTCGGTTTATTTGATTATCGTATGTATTTATCTAAAAAATGTGTTTATTTTTTCCAGTGTCCTCAGAAGTTTGTTTAGGTTTTTTTTTAGATTTTAGCATTAGAAAAATTTCAGAAGAAATTAATATAAATATAAATGCAGTCCACTACAACCTACACAGTATGAAAACTAAATAATAAAATAACTAAAAAGCGTATCAGTTAAAACTGTTAAAATTTAGACGGTTAATTTAAATAAAATAGGGCAATAAATCATTAAATAGAAGTTGACGACATTTAGTGAGATTGTAGAGTCTAATAATTAATTTAAATAACAATTTAAATAGGGGACATTAACCTTTCGACACACCATAAAAATTTTGATATCAAAAATGCATAAACACAACTAAGTATGTATTGTTTGTATTTATAAACTCAATATTATTATTTTTTTCAAGAGGTCACAGGCTAAAAATTAAACTAATATTAAGACAGGTAAATGGGAAATAAAAGTAACTACATAAGCAAATTTATACTGGATGGCCGGACGAAAATCAAACGAAAATATTTTTTCAAAAGAAAGGTCGATTTTAAATTAAAGGAAGACACATTTTTCCGGTTTGTTTTGATTATCCCCAAATCAAGGGTAAGAATCACTCCAAAATATTTTAATGGCAATGGGGTTTAAATAATATATCGTTTTAAAGAAACTGCAATGTTCTATACATTCGTCGTTAAATTGTTAAATTTGGTTGAATACTTAATTTTTTTTATTTAAAAAGAAATACATTTTAAACATTAAATTATATAGGGGAAAGTAGCCCAAATTATACTGGCGCTAATATTGTACCACCACTGTATTTATACTTTATGAGAAATCCAGAGCGCCCTTATGTCGTTTAGTCGAACTAGTCACTTCCTAGAGTTGAGTGCTGAAGTTTCACAACGTTCACATTTGTCGATTTTGTTTTATCGAATTTTTTGTATTTCATGGTGTTTCAGTATAGTTTTCTAGTTCCATACGTAAGGTTCCAACATTTGTAAAGGTACATGCAAACCATTTTTATTCATAATTACAAGAAAAGCGTGTATTTAAGTGTATAAAACTAAGTTGTTTCCCTTTGCCGGGCCATTTTTAGGTTAGGAATCGTAGTTTATTTACGTATGCAAGTTTTCCATATTGTACCACGCCGAGTTGCCTATATTGTACCGGTACAATTTTAGATACCACCTATTATTTGGGTATTTATTACCTACTTATTTTCAAAAATAAATAAATAAATAACACACACCGTTCTTGTGTGTTTTAGATGCCCAAAGGAAAATATGGGACTTGGAATGTGGACGACATGAGCCGGGCTCTTCAAACATTTCGTAGTGGAGACATGGGATTAAATGAATGCTGCAGGCAGTATGGAGTCCCTAAACCTACCTTGCTCCGTCATCTTAGGAGGACCAATTTCAAGGCAAATGAAGAAACGAAGGCTTTTGGACGTGGCAGTATGTTACCAACAGCAGTGGAGAACGAGGTAGTTGATCATATTTTAAAATTGGAGACTTTGATGTTTGGCCTCACGATTAATGATGTTCGACGGCTTGCATTTGATATAGTGGAGAGAAATCAAATACAACATAATTTTAATAAAGAATCACAAATGGCAGGAAATAAGTGGTTTTATGTTTTCAAAGCTCGTCATGAGGACATAATCTTACTGAGAGAACCTCAAGCAATATCCATGATGCACTCAAAAGGATTCAATACGAGGAATGTTTACGCCTTTTTCAACCTTCTGGAAAAAATTGTTGATGATAATCATATTGACGCAACTCGCATATTTAACTTTAACGAAACGAGTGTAAGGCACTGTGCAGAACAAATACCAAAAGGTTCTCGCACAAAAAGATAAAAGGCAAGTTGGGTCAGTGTCCAGTGGAGAACGTGGAGTCAACACGACAGTTCTTTGCTGTGCGAGTGGTTCAGGAATTTACGTACCACTTATGCTTATATTTAGGCGTATGCGAATGAACAATGATTTGAGGGTTTGGACCTCCACCAGGGAGTATGGTTGTGATATCAGAATCAGGCTACATGAGCAGTGATCTCTTTGTAAAATGGCTCCAGCATTTTATTGATTATGTAAATCCAACAATAGAAAAAAAAGTTCTTTTGGTACTGGATGGACATACAACGCGCTCCAAAAATCTTGAAGCAATTTTACTTGCTAGAGAGCACGGTATAATAATGCTACAATTGCCTGGGCATACGACCCATCGCATGCAGCCTTTGGATAGATCATTATTTAAACCTTTCAAAGGATACTACACTCAATCAGTTGAAAAGTGGCTTCGTTCTAACCCCGGATTATGTGTTACACAACTTCACGTAGATGGCTTGATTTCTGAAGCTTATGGGAGAGCAGCAAGCATTGAAATTGCAGTCAATGGTTTCCGAACTAGTGGAGTATGGCCTGTTGATCGCATGGCCTTCAAAGATCATGACTTTTGAGCGGCTGAAAATTTAAATGATCATAAAGGCAGTGAAATCCGGGAAGATGATGAAAATGAAGAGCCTAATAAGACAAACAAGGAACCGCTTAGGTCTACAACAGAAGCTAATGTAGAGCACGAAATAATCTAACCTGAACTACCTGGTCCTAAAGAGAGTTTAGCTATGACTACTACACCCACTAGACGTACTAAAAAAACAAACCCTCATCCATAATCCAAGAAGGGAACAGCACAAAAGGTAATGGTTTTGACGGGAAGTCCCTATAAAAATGAATTAGAATTAGGTAAACAGCTACAGTTAGCACAGGAACAGGTAAAACAAATAAAAATGAATGATAAGTGCTCCAAAAATAAAACTAGAAGGTAAAACTAGTCTTAAAAGGAACAAAAAAGCTGTCAAGGAAAACTTGTCCGAAAAAAAGAAATCTGAAAATGAAAATCCTACAGTCTGTTCTTCTAAATGCCGCGTCAAGCTCAAGGCTGTTTTAGTAGTTCGAGCTTACTGCGATTTGAAATGGGCGTATCACTTACTTTTCTACACTGCTTACGCCAGACCATCTTTACTCAGTGCCGCCGGCCGACGGGTAGTTTAATGACAACAAATACATTACTCTCCATTCAAATTAGTTTTAACACGAAGTAACTGACCGTACGTTCATGAGGTTTGACGTCACGAAGGCGATAACGATGAAACTAAGCGCCAATGATGAGTAACATGTTTCACTATTAGATTTTAGTATTTTTTAGCAATTTTCTTTAAAGTTGGAACACGCTTTTCTCGATTATTACTGGACACAGAAAGGTGAAACAAAAATCAACGATTACAGAAAAAAAACTCTTTCAAGTGATGAGCGTAAAAAGTTTGGTTATAATAGAACGTTAAACAGTATAATCCAATTTTTCAACAGAAGTTTCAAAAAAATAAAAAAAGTAAAACCATCATTTTAAAGGCAACATTTTGTCGGTAAATAACAGAGAAAACACTGTCCCTAGGTTTTGGTGCACCGATAAAACAGCCTTAAATCAACGTTATAATGTGTGTTGATAAGTGGTTATGTTTAATTTGCGAGGAAAACATAATTGAAGACATGATCCAATGTACCAAATGCCGTTCATGGAGCCACGAACTTTGTGCAGGAGTCCAACCTGGAACCCAAACTTTTTCTTGCTCTGAATGTAAATAAAAATATTATTTATGTAAATAATTTCTGATATTGGAAAATAAATTTTTATTAAAGAAAACATGATTAATGGTATTCACACTCATACAATATTCACACAAAAATACAATAAAATTTATTATACTATACACTGATCCTTCTATATAGGTTACTACGGGTACAATTGAAGCCCATGGTACAATAAAGGCAACTAGTTTTCTAAATTGTACCTACCACTTGCAATCTACCAGAAAAGCATGTTTTTTAACAGTAAAATCAATGATATTAAGTTACAAAAATTATTATATGTGTGTAAATGTTTTTTATTTATCCTAATATATCGTTCAGTTTAATATGACGTATATTATTCAAATTAAAATTCAAAATATGTTAAGTGGTACAATATTGGCAAACTCTCCCCTAAATGTATACGAGCCCATTCGCATATGAGTTAGACCAAAACCAATATGCAACACAATTTTATTTCTCTGAATTAGAATTTGATGGGAATCAAAGTGAATGGAGTATTGATCAACAACATACGATATGCTGATGATGGTGTCTTAATTTGTGACAACATAGTCGATCTTCAACAACTTGTCACTATAATCGGAGAATACAGTAAGCGAATGGGATTAGAGATTAATACCAAAAAAACCAAATTTATGATCATCTCCAGAAACTTGGATGCACTTGAAAACTCCACCATAACAATAAATACTAAGTCCATTGAAAGAGTGAGTAAATTTAAATACCTGGGATCATGGCTTTTTGAAGACTGGGCATCGGACAGGGAAGTAAAATGTCGCATTGAACAAGCTCGACAAGCTTTCGTAAAATTCAAGAAGGTACTGACTTGTTCAGAGTTCGATCTTCTACTGAGACTAAGGTTTACTAAGTGCTACGTGTGGTCAGTGCTGCTATATGGAGTAGAGGGCTGGACACTCAAAACGAGGGATATAAACAGATTAGAAGCTTTCGAAATGTGGCTCTATCGCCGTATCCTAAAAATACCATGGACAGCGAAAATCACAAATATAGATGTCCTTAAAAGAATAAACCAAGAACGCCAACTTTTCAAAACCATCAAGAAAAGGAAAACGGCGTATCTAGGTCACATCATGGGAAATGAAAAATACCAGTTCCTCCAACTTATAATCGAGGGTAAAATTGAAGGCAAGAGAGGAATGGGACGCAAGAAAATGTTCTGGCTCCGAAACATAAGGCAATGGACAGGGATTAACGACATACAATCTCTGATACATATTGCAAGAAATAGAGAATTAATGGAAAATGTGATCGGTAACATCCATTAGTGGATTTGCATCTGAAGAAGAAGAAGAATTAGAATTTATTTAACTGTTATGATTTAACGGATATGATTAAGCTTATTTGATACTATGTGTACAAAGAAAAAGTAATGTATAGGGCAAATTAATTGGACCATCACCCAATCAGTGATAAATATTTATTTATCCAATCAAATCTATTGTAAAATTTTTGCTGAAAACTACATTTTTAGATATCTACTATGTGCGTGTGTGTTCAAGTGTATATATATATATATATATATATATATATATATATATATATATATATATATATATACATATTTACATATGTATATATATATTGACTCCAACCCATCCAAAACAGTTATATATTATATATATATATATATATATATATATATATATATATATATATATATATATATATATATATATATATATATATATATAGAGAGAGAGAGAGAAAGAAAGGTTAATGCGAGTTAATAGTAAAATAAAGGTAGAAAGTATCGGCATAGTTCGTAACAAAGGAAAATAATATAATAAATATGTGTATAAGATGGAAGGCAACTGTATATACGTATTTCTGACTACGCAGTCGTCATCAGTACGGTGCAGCCAAGTTAGAATAGGAGAACATTAACTTGGAAAAATGATCACTACAGGAGTAATGCAACCAATTAATAATTTTAGAAGACTCTGAGGTTTCCACAGCAACAAATAACACATCCACGAAGAAAGCTAAGCTACCTGAGGAAAGGAATGCCAAACGTTTAGAATGTTTCAAACAACAAGAAAGGTTTATTAAGTTTATAAAGTTGTATTTTGAAAACGATTTCCCAAGTAGAAATTAAAACGTCAATAAACTTATTTTGAACTTTAATTGTGGCTTATTCCCATTAAAACAGTAAGAAACTCTAACTAAATACAAATTACTTAAACTTGTCCAACAAATTTCTTCAACTAGAATAATCATGGAGATTTAACTGGCCATAACATTATATGGAGATCAAATCAAACAACAAAGAGGGGAAATATGTTAGAAAACGTTTTTAACACTATGAAGCTATGTCTACTCAACGAGGGATCTCCAACAGGATATAATATGACTACCGGAACAACTTCTGTCATTGATTTTTTCATATGCGAACCCTCATTGCTCACCCAACTCGATTGGACTGCACTAAAAGATTTATATAGTAGTGACCTCTTCCCAATCTTAATTAAACATACCGCTAATGTAAATACAAATACAATAGCAACTCAAAAATTAAAACAAAAGAGGCAAATTGGATTGAATTTGAAAAAATTATATCAGATAGAATGAATCAGATTAAAATTTCAGACTCCATTGACGACACACTCACGACCTTTAATCAGCTTGTACTAGATGCTATTAGTATAGCCATAGGAAAATATTAAATCAAACTCTTAAAGAAAATAACTCTTAAAGAAACACAAACCAGTTTCCTGGTGGAATACACAATGTGAGGCTGCTATTAAATTAAGTAAAAAAAATTTGGAACCAATACAAAAAGTACAAAAATATTGATCTAATAACAGAGTATAAAAATTTAGAGATGAAGCAAGGAGAATCATAAAAAAAGAAGACAAGAATCCTGACAGAAATACATATCTACATTAACATTAGCACAAATATATCATCGATTTGGAAAAAGGTTAAAAAATAACAGGACAGCATACTTACCAACAAATCGTAAGTCTAGAAAAAGAAGGGACGTTACTAACTGACCCATAGGTTTTAGTGAATGAACTAGCTGATACCTATCAAAAATTATCATCTAGCCAAAATTACACTAACGAGTTCTTAACTTACAAACAACAGGAGGAGGCTGTGTCTATTACAATTTCCAACGAATTCAACCCTATCAATACAACTCTTAGTTATGGGGAGTTCAAGAAGCACTTAATAGCATTAAAGACACTTTACCAGGCTCCGACGACATACCAATATAATTTATGAAAAAACTTCCCATTTAGCAAAAGTTTCTACTTCAAATTTTTAATAATATTTAATCACAAAAATATTTCCAAAAATCTGAAAAAATGTCACTGTTATTCCTATTATTAAGCCAAATAAAGATAAGTTACAGCCAGAATCATATCGTCCTATATCATTTAACATATTCTTCATGTAAAAAATAGTCAACAAAAAATTAACGTGCATCCTAGAACACAATGATCAATTTACCATTGTAAAAGCTGGCTTTAGACCAGGCAGATCTACAAACGACAACATTATAGATCTACAAAGCGCTATTCACGAAGCTTTCAAAAACAATTAAAAATAAATGGCAATTTATTTTGACATAACTAAAGCATTTGATACAGTATGGAAACACCGTATACTGCACATTCTAAAAAAGAAATATCGAGGAAATATTTTGGCCTACATAAACAATTTTTTAACTAAAAGCACATTTTATGTCCTAGCGAATAATGCTGTATCCTATCTTAGAGAACAACAAAACGAAATCCCACAAGGATCGAGTATTAGTCCCACTCTATTTTAATTAGCAATAAACAATATAATAAAAATCATTACGAAACCTGTTCAGGCAAGACAATATTACAAGAAATAAACTAAAGACATATTGAGCATAAACCAAACCTAACGCTTGAAAGCCACAATATTTTTTATACAAACGAAATAAAATTTCTAGGAATGATATTTGACCTAACAGTTAAATTGGAAAAGTCATATCTGGCAGTTAGTTTTTGCATGTCAAAATGGCCTTAACTTGTTAAAGTACCTAGCTCACAAAATTTGGGGTGCCGATGGTAAAACACTGCTTATGTTATTTAGATCCTTAATTTGTTCAAAATTGATTACGGATGTGTTGCATATGCATCTGCCAGCACAACAACGTTAAAACCGTTGGATACGTTACATAACACCACCCTAAGGATTATACTTGGAGCCTACAGGATAACTCCGATAACTAGCATACATGCTGAAATAGGTGAAACGACGCTAAAGCTTTGTAGGCAGCTATTAACCCTTAATTACACTTCTAGAATAACAGAAAGCATCTCAATAAATAACATTTTAGACAAATCCATGGCTAATGATACTATTCCAACTATATTAACAGAAGAACAACATGTAATTTACCACGCTATACTACACGCAAATGCAAATAAGATGAACAAAATATTAATTGTGACAGATTCTATGTTATTACTACAAATAATCAGGAGAATATACACGCAGTATCCATTAGCTTTACTAATAAAAAAAGAACTAAATAAATTGCATACTGAAGATACAAGCATCAAGTTTTTTTGGGTTCCATCACATGTTGGAATAGCAGACAATAAAGCAGCAGATATAAATGCCAAAGAAGCTATAAACGATAACAGTATCTCCATATCACCTCAATCTGTAAATATGGATCTAAAAACCTGCTTCTTAAAGCACCTGTTCGAGAACTGGAACAATAAAGGAAAATCCACACCACCAAAGCTTCAGGAGATAAAAAATAAGATAGGACCATGGCAATCACCCGAGGTAGACAGACGAAAGCAAATAATTATTTCTCGTTTACGACTTGGACATACCCAGTTTTCTCATGAACATTTATTTAACTCTCTATTGCATGAATTTATTTTATTTTATTTTTTGACAAAATAAAATATAAAAGTATATAGGTACTCTTAATAGATGTATGTAGAATTCACCGTTACACATTTTTTTAAATGATCCGGTTTTTGAAAAAAAAATTGTATCCATTTGTGAACATTAGATCGATGTATGGTGAGTATCAAACTATTCCAAATTGTAAAACTTCTTAAAATCGTTACAACTTTTAAAATGAAAGTATAATTGCACCTTACATTTCTTGCACTGGACCCTTGATTTTCGCTTACAGTTTATCATCTTACATCTTTTCCTGTTTACAGTCCAGTTTGGCCATTGTGAAAACCGATCTGTTTGTACATATATATTGGGTCTATGTTCAATTCATCTTCTTTTGGATGGTTGTTCGGGTGTGGAATTTCTAGGCCGACCTACTTTTCTTTTTTGTAAAACACCACTGTTAGTTAGTTGTTCACCTAGAATTGTTTTGAAATTCAGCAGTGGTATAATTTCTTCAGTTTTTCCAATTTGTTTTTTGATTCGCCTGTCTAACAGCCAAGCATTGACTACTGCTACATCCAGCATATGATGAAAAATACGGTGGTACCATTTTGGCTTTTGATTTTAATTGGATATAATCCCAATAAGTAATCTTGCAGGATCCACACCGCCCATGTTCCTGTTATATTGTTGTACAATATCTAAGCAATCAATTTCTTTCCTAGTTCTTGCGGTGAGAAATGATCTTTCCACTTTGGCTGTTGGTTGAGTTCCACAATAAGCTGACAGTAAAGACACAATTTTGTTGTCACACCACTGGACTGTATGTATTGCAGTATTCTCATAAGTACCAGAGTGTTCCTGAATGCTTCCCCTTTGTAATTTTTTAATTTCTTTCTTTTGCCAACTTTTATAATTCAGAATTCGATTTGTACGGATTGTTGCGATAGAATGTATGCCTCGTTTTGACAAATATGACACCAGTGGTATACTTGAAAAATAACTATCGTAAAAGAGTTTGTGGTGTTTATTGGACGATATTTCTCTGCTCAATCGAACTACAACATTACTAGTAGCTCCCAAATTTACTTCATTCGGTAATTCTGTGTAACCATCTTTTCCAGCCAAAATTTCAAAATTATATGAAAATCCTGAGATTCCAGAGAGAAGCCACATCTTGTATCCCCATTGATGAGGCTTTTTGGGATTGTATGTCTTCATACTCGAACGTCCTTTGAACGATATAACTTGTTCGTCACAAGATAAGTGTTCTTTTAAAGGTATCTGCAAACAGGATTTTTTTATTTGTTTAATCAAGGGCAAGATTTTATCAAGACTCCGTGTATTTTCTAAATTATTACTAAAATGAAGTAACCTTTAGATAAAAGAAACGATTGATAGGCATTAATTCTGCAACTTGTGAAATTCTTGTTTTTGGAGCCCAATACCGTCTTGTAGTAGGTTGTCTTATTAGAGACATCCACAGCAATATCACCATAAAATTTTCAATTTCCACAGGACATGTGGTAATTGGCTTTTGTGGGTTTGTTTGAGCGCTGTATATACAAGTTTGTCGAACTACCTCAATTATAACATCTGGTGTCAAAAAAAAACTAAACAATTTGTAACGAGAATTAAGCTGCAATATGTTGGTTGAAAGTACTTCACTATCTTTAAAATGCAGTTCATCTACATTTCGCACAGTTTTTAAAGGACGCCATGTCATATGACTTTTTTTGACAGATTTTTGTTTCGTAGGTAGTTCAGTATCCGATTCATCGGTTGATAAATCTTCTTGACTGTCAATGATTACTCTAGCCCTGGTGGTTTGTGCAGCTATCGGCTCAACGTTATCTTCATAAGATAGTTCCAAATCTTCACTTTCAAAAAATCTGTTGTAACTTATAGGGTTGAATAGTTTTTGCTTTATTGTTGTAAAACGATGTTGTTGAAATACTTCCAAATTCATCCATTTTTTTTTTTTGAAAAGAAAGTTTACTTCAGGTTTATTCAAATTAATTTAGTTAAACCAATAATGCATTAAAGAAGTCTTCCAACTTGCAAAAATCATACTATTAAATATTTCCTCTTTTCAGTATCAAAATTTACCTTTAGCACACACTGTTCCTGTACGGGAACAGTAACAATTTGGATCAAATACTACCAACAACAAAGTAACACTTATAAACGCATATAAATATAATTTTTATTTATCAAACTTACCTTATTTTTAGCTAATATTCGAAAATAAAATAAACGTGCTACACTAACAACCTTCTCCAAGGCCATTTCAAACAAAACTGCCATTTATTTAAACAACCGATGGGTATATCAGCAACACACAATACACATCTAAGAACGAATGTTCCCAAGAGGGAATAAGATGTGTACGCGGTTCAAATTTTCGATAGCAAATACTCGTGGAAATTTTATATTTTGAGTTCCCATTTGGGTCCTTTATGCAATAGAGGATTAAAAAAGAAGAACGCCTAATTTTTGATGAGTACAGTTCATCCCTTACGGTAAACCATGTGCTAGTGGAAAAGTGCGAAAACTTCAATGGTCACAGAATTACCAAACAATCTTAAAGACATTTTAAACTCAAAAACACTATAGATAACCTATTATTGTTTTTAAAAGACTTTAATTTATATTACTAAGCAAAGCGTAATTAACTGTTACCATTCCGCTAATAACCTTATTAGGTTAAAGCAGGTTTTTTGTAATAAAAAAAGACTAATTAAAAATAGTTTTATTTGTCTTCTCTAGTCAAAATTACCTTATTAAGATCTTTTTTCGCTAAAAAGTTAAAAAAAAAAACATAAAAAGTTGTAATAATCTCGCGCCAAATTCTGAAATGATCTTTAAATCGACTTAATGAATGGCGTGGTTTATTTTGCAAACAAATAACCATTCATATATTTATCGTCTTAAAAACGTCCGAAATATTTGGATATTTCAATGCCAATCAATCTAAACATGTATTGTAGTATCAACTTGATGGTCAAAGGTCAGAATAATTTAAATAATTTTGGGGCACACGATTATTTTTTATGACTTTTGCATTGACGCATTGGCTGATGAAAGTCAAATAAATTGTGCCAGGGATTTGAACCGAACAGGTCTTTCACTTTGTTGAAATGAATATGTCAGAAAAGCTTTGTGTAGCTTAGGCCAAGGCTAATAGAGTTGACGTTTCTCTGTTTATGTCGAATTATTTCTCTATAAAATAAAAAAACGTTCAATAGCTTATTTCAAAGTACATCATGCGCTAATACCACAATTAGGAAGAACTAGGCTGTAAATAAACGACAACAAATTAATAATAATGATTATGGATGCGTTTAACTGCCAAAGAATTTATTTATATGAAATATGTGTATATAGACAGTTATAATAATTGACTTATCCTCCAGCTCAAATAGGTCGGGAATATTAGTATAAAAATTAAAATATTTAAGAAGTACTAAAAGCATTGATTTTTTCTACTTTCCTTGCTTATTACTTTTGGAACAAAGTCGTAATGAAATAAAATAGGCACAATTAAATTTTCTATAAGATCTGGCTGATTATTAATGTTTTAATTTATTAGCCTTGCTGCAAAATAGCAATAAATACAAAAAAGAGGGGGAAACAAGCCTTAGATTTCTTAATGAATGTTTTTAAACCATTTAGATTGCACTTAAGACATTCATAATTCGCCTGAAAAAGCTTTATAACATATTAAAACAGCCCACCAAATTTCGTTAAAATCAATTTAATAGATTTTGTATAATAATTTTGCAATTTAAATTTAAAAAAAATTGAATTTTTTAAAAATCCTGCACAAAAAAAACTAGACGATATAGAAGTTTGGTAATTTTTTTACTTATAAAAACGCACATATCCAATCGAATGTACTTATGGAATTAAAATCGGATTATTTGGAAGGCCTCAGGGATATTTTAAAATCATAAACAATTTTTTGGCTTATAAACAAATAGAATATCTCGGTAACTATTAGCTTAAATTAAATTCAGGAAACAACGTAGAAAAAGATTAGGACTAGACTAGAGTAGACTTATATAAGAAACGTCTGTCGCCAGAGCGGCCAATCTGTTATTGGCCTTCCGACGGAAGATCGCTGCGGAGTTGCACCAAGTTCCGTATTGGCACCAAGACTGTACACTTTATAAAACAGCGACTTCCCCAACACACGAAACACAAACACACTCACTTTACTCTACGCAGATGACATTGCTTTCGTAACAACATCTCGAGACGCAGATGCCCTATGTAGGTTTGCTCAAAATCGCCTTGACCAGGTAGATAGATGGTGTGGGAGATGGAAAGTAACACCTTACCCAAATAAAACTCAAATGATTTTTTTCAGACACCCCAATCTCAGCGGATACAGCACGCACAACTTAGTCGAAAGAATCAATCTCAGACTTTGGGGCGACCGACCAGATTCAATACCTCGGTGTGGTGTTCACAAAAACACCAAACTGGAGGGCTGATCTGGCTGCAACCCGTAACAGGGGAGCAGAAGAGTCGGTTTACTCAATGATCTATGTGGTAAATTCGGACTGACACACTCACGTACACTTGAACATACATACAAAACATTAATTAGGCCCGTGATGGAATATAGGGCTAATATATATGCTCAATCACGGCCTCACACAACAACTGCTGGGATTGAAACAAAGAATCCTGGGCAGAGTAAACTATAAACGCCCCGACTACCCCTCCGCCCTCATACATCAACTATCGAACATCCAGCCATTAATGAGAGGGTCTCCACTCTGAGCAGGAGTTATACAATCAAAACCATCCGAAGCCAAAATATCATTAAACCATCTGCTCATCCTTTGGTAATGTATTGATTAGATTTCCCAAAAGAAAACTTCTCTTTCTCCCCACTAAATTGCTGACCTTAGCCAGCAACGAACTTCCTGATGAATACATAAATATCCTGGACAAAACTCCTCTTTTTTACAGCCGCAATAGATAAATAGATCACTTAGAGCTCTGTTACGGACAGGGAGGGATCGGTTTTCTGTGGTTTCCCGATCCCATTGCACAATCGTACCTGTCTATAGTGAGGATACAGCCACAACTGCCCTCTCCGCATCTCACTGTTATTTATATACATTTTTTAATTAAAATTATTATATAATTTACTAATAATTTCTGAAAAGGGCCGTCTTAGCTCAAACCCCTTTCACCTCCGACCACCCTTGGCACCGACCCCCTTCGCAGGACAACATCCACCGACGCAAACCACCAGTGAGACATAATCCAGCAACCCAAAGCCGATACCCAAAAAAAAACAAACCACGTCCTGGAGAGGTGTCACATCTAAAAAAGGACAGCAAAACCAACCAAAAAGAAAAGACAATCCAGTCGAGAGAACAACATGACAACGATGCATGCCGATCGGGATCAAGTCGGTCTACATCTTGACCCCAGCTAGACCTTATTCGCCGAATGCGACTATTTCTGCGTTTATTATTACCTGAGTAAACATTTCTTCCAATTAAGAAGACTTCGCTCGAAGACTATTTCAAACGCCTTTTAGTGTATGAATAAATACAAAGCCTTGTTGACTACGACATTATTCAAATCAACAAGAGATATAGGAACCGGTGTTGTTAAATGTGGTCCATCTTTCGTGGAGGTGTAGAAAAGTCTGGCAACGAACTTATAATCACCTCACAAAAGCCAGCTAACAGCTCGGAGAGAACGCTCCCTGTCCGGGTAGGCATTGATCTTTGAAATAGGGAAAAACAGGTTGTCTTAAAGCTATTTCAGATCGTGTCGAACTGACACAGCGTTCCACTAGACCACCGATGGTTAGGAGTAAATAAAAACCTCAGACGGACTTAGAATGACTCCTCAGCGAGTGAAGGGCCAGAGAACAGTCAACACTCTACCGGTATTACCTATGAACTTCGTGGGGTGTGTACTTGAATACTCGTTGAAGCGTGAAGGGTCGGCATCTCTGTGAGATCCAAGGCATCCACCGTGTTCAGAATACTAGATAAATAATACATGTAAGACAAATATAGTATTCATGTAAGAAAACTCGAACTGTCTTAAGTGTTCTGCATTGCCGGTGACCCCTTGTTGACTACAGAGCCTCTGGTGAGCTTCGTGCGACACTCGTTGAATTACGAGTAGTGGTTCCTGAGATACAACCGGTTAAAGTTGATCGGCATTTGCGATGAAGTTATAAACAATAGGATGATAATCTTTAAACCATTACCTTTTTCTTTTGGACTTCTTTCTAGATAAAAACTTTCATATCTTCAAGATATTTTTAACATATATTATATTATTTAAAACCATCGGTATTGCGCGTGAAAAATAACAAAAAAATTAGATTGAAGAAAATTGAATTTTAAATATCAAAATCAATATACTTAAAAAATTGTATTTTCTTGGCTTACAATAAACAGTTTTTCTTTCATTTCATTTTTAATCCAATGTTAATCGAATAGAACCATCTAAAAAACGCATTACCAAATGACAGAGACGCTTTATTTTGTTATAAATAAATTTATTTATTTATACTCCAATCGTCAGATACGAAAATGCCGCTAAATATTTAAAAATCATATGAACAAGCTGAATTTTTCTGAGAATGTTAACTTTGGGACCCCAAAACATATGCAAAATCGTTTAATATTTCTACCCCCGGCTTCTCCCTAAAACCGCTCTCCTCGTAGGGGAAAAAGCGGAAAAATTTGATTGGCCAAGAATCTGTGCATAGTAGGAAAAAATATTTTAAATAAAAAATGTAGTTGAGACAATTTTAAACAAAAATGTTCATTAGCCACTTTTTATGTAAAATAAACTCTTAAAAATATCGCTTGAAGTGACGTGGCGTCGCGCAAGAAATCAATTTTAAATAAAATTTGTATCACTTCTACGGCAAAAATTCGATATCCTTTGAGTCATTGAGTGACTGAAATATGCCTAAAAAATACCGAACTTAAACTTTCACATTACAAACGATTGCATATCATGGAAAATACTTTCTCGAAGACGGCATTTGGTGAAATTTGTAGCAGAAGTAGTGTGGTTTATAATGTTTTAGATCGTTTAAATATGAAAGTTAAAATTCGGCATTTTTAGTCGTTTTGAAATATCTCACATTTGTTGCCAAAAATCAAAACCGAAATTTCATGCCATCGATTTTGAAGACTTTGCTTTAACAAATTCCATAGTGACTGGTTAATGGAAAAGTGATACATTTTAATGATCTGAGAATCGCAAAAAATGCTAAAAATCGAGAAACGTTTATTTATTTAGGTAACACTTTTATAGTTACTGACTTTAATTGTTCCAAAATATAAAAATTGCGTAAGATAGCTGAACTATTCAACTTCGAAACGCTTTTTGATTTTTGTCAATGGCGATATTTTTGAGAGAACGGTTTATTTTACACAAACGTGCTAATAAATATTTTTGTTCAAAAGTGTCATTCATTGTTGTTCATTCAGTGTTCATTCTTGGTAAATCGGTTTTTTCCGTTTTTCCCCTACGAGAGGGGAGAGATTTTAGATCGAAGCCGGAGGGTAGGAATAGTAAATTGGAGTATAAATAAATTAATTTATTTATAACAAAACTAAAGCTTCTCTGGCATTTGGTAATGTGTTTTTAAGATGGTTTTATTCAATTCACGTCAGATTAAAAAAATGAAGAAAATTGCTTTATTGGAATTGAAAATACATTTTTTATACGTTTACCGATTTTGATATTTGAAATTCAATTTTCTTCAACCTAATTTTTGGTATTTTTCAGGTGCTTCAGGTATTTATTATTATACTATATGTTATAAATATATTAAATATATGAAAATTTTTATCGAGAAAGAACTCTGAAAGATGAAGGTAATGATTTAAAGATTATCATCCTATTGTTTAAAATTTCGTCGCAAATGCCGGTCAACTTTTTTTCTTTTATAAGAAACGTCTTGCCTAATCTTTTTTAATGTCGTATCTTAAATTTAATTTAAGTTCACACATTCACGACCAACCGTCACACATGTGTGACGTTATACATATGTGACGTGTGAACTTATGTGATGAAATGTAAAATAATTTTACCACGGTTTATCACAGTGGGTCTAAATTTGGCCATAGTCCACCTCAACGATAATTCTTTCACACGTTATGGTTAGATTGTGATCTTGACGTTAAAAAAAAAAAAGAAATAACCTATAAATTTATAGCACGTATTCTTCATGTGCCTTGTCCGTTCCGAACGTTGGCAATCAACATGGCTATTCTGACTTTGTTTACGGCAGATCTGAATAGTTCAGCAGATGACAATCCGAACCATTTCCGCAAGTTTTGGAGCCACGAGTGTCTTCTCCTCCCTGGACCCCTTCTGCTGTCTATTTTCCCTTGAACGATCAGCTGTAGTACTCTATATATAGCACGTATGCAAACGTCAAATACGAAAAGTGTTGTTATTGTGTATAATTTAGAAAGATAATATAACTATGTAACTTATTTATACACGGTGTAATCGCTTATTATTTGTTTCAGACATATTAACAATGTCAAAACAACATCTAAGTACAGCAGATCTTCAATTAGAGGCCGAGATGGCTAGTAGGGAAGTTAGTGAGCACATAGATACCGAAAATATTAAATATGAATTCGAGGAGGACCATAATGATCAGATATTTTATTCTACTGGAAGTGAATATTCTCCTTCTCATTCTGGAAGAGAGACTGAGAATACAAGCAATGATGGGGGTAAGTTGAACAATGATGGCGGTAAGTCGAGTAATGATGAGGGCGAAGCGAACGATGCAAATGAAAATGTGGTACAAGATATTGATGAGCCGGACTGGCTTGATGTAGAGGAAAATATTGAGATACATCAGTTTAGTGAACAAATAAATATAAAAGTAGAAATTCCTGTTGAAGCAACACCTATACAATTTTTTTCATTACTATTTGATGAAGAGATTTTGATAAAAATCGTAGAGTGGACAAACCACAGAGCTGCTTCACGTAAAGAAAACCCTAAATTAAAAAAATATTCCTTTTTAAGACGCTGGATAGATATAAATATTGACGACTTAAAAAAATTTTTGGATCTCTGCATATTAATGGAAAACACAAAACTTCTCTCCTTACGTTTATACTGGAGCACAGATCCACTATATCACTTAATCAGTATTTTTAAAAACTATGCCCAGATCAAAGTTTGAAGCTATTCTTCAAAATATTTGTTTTTACAAGCCGGAAGACGTAGAAGTTCAAGATCGACTTCACGAAATTAAAAACGTTATGAGTCATATTATAAATAATATCTCCAAAGTTTACTATCCAGGACAGAACTTAAGTCTTGACGAAGCCCTCTTACTGTGGAAAGGGCGGTTAATATTCCGACAGTATATGCCGAAAAAAAAAACTAGTAAATATGGAATAAAAATTTATGAGATTACTAGTTCTGATGGATTTTTACTAAATTTCCTAATCTACAGCGGCAAGGGGACAGTAGTAAGTGAAAATGGGTATGCGTTTGAAGTAATTAACAGGCTTGTTACTGAAAATTAAAAGAAGGGGAACATTATATACATGGACAATAATTATTACAACAGTTATGAGCTTGCCAAGTTTTTACATGAAAAGAAGACCTACGTTTGCGGAACATTAAGAAAAAATAGAAAAAGTGACCCAAAGAGTGTTATTATAAGAGAAATGTAATATTGATTTCATCCAAACATCGTTCCGAAATGGTTGAAGTTGGAAATCGTAGAGGCAAGAAAAAATTGAAGCCAGTAATGATACGTGACTACAATTCCTTTACGTCACGAATTAACAGAATTGACCAGATGATTTTATATTATGGCATACCACGAAAAACTTTGAGATGGTAAATGAAAGTTTTCTTTCACTTAGTAGATATTTGCATGTGGAATAGCAACTGGTTGTTGAATAAAAATAGAAACACGTTAAAGAAAACTAGAATGTCGTACCTTCAGTTTAGAGAGGAAGTGATCAAACATTATTTGGAAAAAACAGAACGGTCAAGCAGAAAAAAAGTTATTGCGGAACACAACTTGAAAAAAGAAAATAAGCGGAAAAGATGTCGACAGTGCAGTGCAGTGCAAGCAAAAAAGGGCTGCCACCTGGTACACATGTCAGGAATGGCACAGAAAAGACAATTAAACTTATGTTTCATTTTTTATTGGAAGTAATTTTTTTGTTAATTTTTTTATAATCCTTGTTCAATCATAATACTCTTCCCCAAAAATGGTGGATTTAGCATGATTCTTTCATGTATAACCATAATGAGTTTGACTGGACAGACCTAAAAATGGGTTGGTCGCGAATGTGTTAAGGGTTACCGATATATTTTATTTATTTATATGCCAAAAAAATTTTTATTATTCCTGTGGCCGTCCAAATAATCCGATTTAAATTCCATAAAGTATATTAGATATGTTAAGTGCGTTTTTATAAGTGAAAAAATTGGCAATCTTCTATATGGTCTAGTTTTTATCATGCACGATTTTTAAAAACTGCAATTTAAAAAAAATTTAATTGCAAAATTATTTGCGAAATCTATTAAATCGATTTTAATGAAACTTGGTGGCTATTTATTATATTATAAAGATTGTTTGGACGAATTATGAAGGTCTTAAGTGGAATTTAAGTGGTTGAAAAATATTGAATAAACAAAGGCTCGTTTCCCTCACCCCTTTTTTGTATTTATTGCTGTTTTGCAGCAAGGCTAATAAATTAACATCATTAACCAGCCGTATCTTACAGAAAATTTAATTTTCGCCATTTCATTACAACTTTGCTCTAAAATGAATTGTTTTAAAGTTATACGCGAGGAAAGTAGAAAAAAAACCAAAATATTTGGTAATT
Organism: Diabrotica undecimpunctata; assembly: GCF_040954645.1. Lineage (NCBI taxonomy): Eukaryota > Metazoa > Arthropoda > Insecta > Coleoptera > Chrysomelidae > Diabrotica > Diabrotica undecimpunctata. The sequence goes on from NC_092811.1 coordinate 100,948,139, forward strand.
TTTAAATATTTTAATTTTTTTATTAATGTTCTCAACCTATTTGAGAAGGAAGATAAGTCAATTATTATTACTAAACTTATCATCTATTTCTGCAAAAATGCAAATGCCACCTTTTACGTCCAAACTTAGTCGTTTTTTCACATATCCGCCCTGGTCTAATAATAATGGCAATCAGTTGCTTCTTACAATCTGACAAAAATTATTGCATTTCTTAATAACACACAATAATCTCATTTTTATATACTTCCTAGATTAACGGATTAGATTATTTACATTTGATACAATTTATGCTTTTTATTTACTTCTATAAGGAAAACATATTATGAAAATGAAGGTATGCACTTTAATATGAAGGTGTTATTCTAATTTTAAATTGTGTATATATAATAGCTGCAGCACAGAGATTGTCAGAGCAAACAAGTTACACCAGATAAGCTATAAGAATTTTTTTAAGGTGTAAGGTTGCATTAAAAGGTATAAAAATATAAATAAGTATATAATATAAAGGTTAGCGAACTTCAAAGTGGCAGTAGAAACGACGTAGAAATACATTTCCCAACTTTAAACAACTATAACAATTTATATAAAAATTATTTAATTTTTTTTAACCTTGAAAATTTCCTTAAAAGGAAAACGGCACATCTAAAAATTAATTAGTTAGGTATTAGTGTAACAGACTAAACTATACAGGGTGTCCAGAAACTTTCCTGACAAATGAAAACCGGAGATTCATCGGGACATTTAAAGACGACTTAACCCAATTCACCTAATCAGAAAATGCTTCCTAAAGGAACTATAACTATATCTTTATAGAGCTCTTTGAAGATGGCGCCTTGTAAGTAGTGTTCTTTAATACCTCCACACCGCTTCTTTTTAGAAAAATGAAAACTGGCACGATTATTTATCCTCCAGAGTTGAATCGACTCCATTAATTGCGAATTTCCAGTACCGCTCATAGGCGTCCGTTTTGGGCAGGTCACTGGTTATTTTAAAGCATAATTTTTTTGTTTTTAACATTTAAGAATTTGTGGTACTAGATTAATAAATTTTCAAATATTCTAGTACTAAAAGGTACTCTTACTTTAAGTCGGTAAGATACACCGTTTTCGAGAAAAATCGATTTTAAAATTTTTCCTTTTTTCGTCATAAAAATTAAATTAATAGGTACCTTAATTAATTTTATAAATGTTTCAATTTATTGCAGCACACAATTCATAAAGAAAGTTTGGGAAAGAACCAAAAAATCAATTTGAAACAAAAATGTTTTAAAGGGTTTTTAAAAACAAAGTATTTATTACGATAGCTAAAATCGATAATAGACTACATAATAATCAAACATTCCACATCAAGATACCACAATAAAGATCAAAGATGTGCGAGTCAAAAGAGGAGCAGAATGTGGAACGGACAATAGACTACTGACAGCAAAAATGGACATTAATTGGAAACATAACAAGACCCCCTCCACAGAAGAACCGTTGAACACTATAAGAGAAAAACAATACAATATAGAACTACTCCAAGAACAATCAATAAGAGAACTATACCAACAACGTCTAGACCAAAAATTAATAGAATTTAGATACGGCAACATCGAAGAAATATACGAACATATAAAGGCGAGTATAAAGCAAGCAGCATTCGAAGCCCTTGGGGAAAAAGAACATATAACAAATAAACAGCACTACTATGAAATAAATGAACCAACAAAAAGAATAATTGAAGAAAAAAGCAACTATACAGAAAATGGCTGACTACAAACAACGATGAAGTTTATAAAGAATATAGAGAAAAAGATAGAGAAGTAAAAAAACAAATAACACAGCAAAAGAATGAAGAATGGGAAAGAATCTGCTCAAATATTGAAACATATATAGGAGGTACAAGAACTTCGGAGTCATGGAAAGTACTGAGAGGATTGAAACAAAACTCAAAAGAAAAAATTAAATTGGGAAATATACAGGACAAAGAATGGAAGGACTACTACAAGGAACTATTAACAGAACAAAGACCACAATTCATTGGAAAAGAAAACAGGCGAAGACGAAGCAGATTCCCACAACAAGAAATAGAAATAACAGATAGGGAAATGAGAACGGCCATAAAAGCAATCAAAAATAAGAAAGCACTGGGACCTGGAGGCATCTCACCTGAGCTTATAAAATACAGATCAAAAAAATTACACCGGATGATACAATGGATATTTCAGAAAGCCATAAATGGAGAACAGCTCCCAAAGGAATGGACGGTGGCATATATGACATCTATATTTAAGAAAGGAGATAGAAAACGATGCGAAAACTACAGAGGAATAAGCGTAATATCATCAATAGGAAGATTATATGGGAAGATACTGCAAGAAAAGATAGAGCAAGCGATAAAAGGCAAAATCGGGGAGGATCAGGCAGGCTTTACGGCAGGAAGATCATGCATAGACCACATATACACACTGGAACAACTGTTGGAAAAGAAAAAAGCTAAAAATAGAGATATACACTTGGCATTTGTAGACCTGAGAAAGGCGTATGACTCTGTCCCAAGGTCAGAACTATGGGAGGCAATGTACAAATTAGAAATACAGACGGAACTCATAGAAGCTACAAAAGCTCTGTATAAAGAAAATAAAGTGTCCATTAAAATGGGAACAAGAATCATAGGAGACTTCACCACAACAAAAGGGCTCCTGCAGGGTTGTTCCACATCTCCAAGCCTATTCAAAATATACTTAGAGAAAGCCTTGACTACATGGAAAAGAAAATGCGAAGGCATGGGAGTACCGGTACGGAACGAATACCTATATACGTTAAGTTTTGCAGACGATCAAGTAGTGATTGCACAAGACCAAGACGACCTCAGCTACATGATGAAGAAACTACAAGAAGAATATACCAAGGCTGGCCTAGATATTAACCTCGCGAAAACAGAGTACCTATCTACAAGTGAAGAAGACATGGAAGATCTACAGATTGATGACAACGTAACAATCAAAGGAAAGGATAAATTCAAATACCTGGGGTTTATAATCACGAAAAAGGCAACAACAGAGGCAGAAATTACACAAAGATTAGGACAAACAAGAACAGCAATCCGACAACTTAACTCAGTATGGTGGGATAGACACCTAAATATGAAGACAAAAACGCAGATTTATAAAACATTAGTGCGAAGTATTATGACATATGGGGCTGAAAATTGGATCATAAACAAGAAAAATAGCAGTAAGATAGTAGCAACAGAGATGGAATGCCTGGAGAGACGAAATAAAGCAAAGAACATCAATAGAACCAGACATACTAACATATATAGAACAAAAAAGACTAAAGTGGTATGGACATGTAAGAAGAACTAGCGACAGCAGATGGATAAAGAGAATAACCGAATGGAGCCCCATAGGAAGGAGGAAAAGAGGACGACCCCGAAAATCCTGGAGGAACGAAGTAGACGACGCCATGATTAAGAGAGGACTAAACGATGGAGAATGGAACAACAGAGAGAGATGGAAACGGTTGAGCGAGGGAAGGCAGTGAATACTGTAGACTCCCTAAAAATATATATATTTATTACGATGGAACAAAACTACGAGTAACAAGTATTAAAGGTAAATAGTAATGAAAGATGCTCAATATGATGACCATTAATCTCTATACATAAATTAGAAGTTATTTCTAAATTCGTTGCAAGTATCTTGTATCATTAGCCAGAGTTATGCACGATTTTGTATCGGAACGAAATAAACAAATGCAGAATGTATCCTCAAATACAATAATCGCAAGGATTCAAATCAGGCGACCTTGCTGGCGAAGCAACTGGACAGCTTCTTCCAATCCAGTGGTCTCCATAGTTATTATCAAGTAAGTCTCGTACATTAGTGCTAAAGTTGGCCGGACAGTCCTAATGTAGAACTATTTTGTAATGTAAAGTTTTGGGTCAATTCCACGGGTCCAAGTAGATAATCGTCAACTACTTCTATCCAGACGTTTATGCTAAACAAATGCTGATGATTAAATTCTTCATAAACGTGAGGATTGTACGTACGAATAATAATGTGGATTATGTACATTAAAAATTCCATTTTTTGTGAATGTAGCTTCGTCGAAAAACAAAACGTATTTGAAAAAATCTTCATTGTATTCATATTGATTCAGAAGAATCTCCTTGTAGCAGTACTTGTACCTTTGTAAAATAAATAGGATATTCATGTTTGTTGTGTAAAATATTTTCTACGGAAGATTTTGAAATTATGGGATACATGGCAGATAGTATTCGAACGCTAATTTCTAAATGTTCCCCAACTTCCATTAAAATATCATGTAAACATCCTCATGTGCTGCTGATATATCATTATGTCACCCTGTTTTATTATTTTTTGAAAACACAGAAGAATACGAAATGAAACAAAGCAGTTGGTAAATAGAACAAAAAATAAACACTGGAAACAGTTTACAAAAAGGATGGAAAGCGACTTCTACGGTACACAAAAACAAATAGGAAGATTTATAAGAAACAAACAAAAAGAAATGGCAGAATTGAAAGAATACAATAATATACCAGCAAACGAATGGGAAAAATACCTGACGGAACTGTTTAAAGCAAAGGAAAATAATAATCAACACAATGACGTACCTGTATTAAGACACGAAATAGAAATCAATTTCAGGAAGTAGAGATAGCCATGGATTCACTCAAAAATAGAAAGTCACCAGGATCAGACGGAATAACCAACGAGCTTCTAAAACACGGAGGAGAAAGTATAACCCTAGAGATGACAAAACTTTTATAACAATTATAACAATGTTCAAGAAAGGAGATAAAGAAGACCCCAACAATTATAGAGGTATAAATCTACTGAAGACCGCACTTAAACTTACCTTAAAAGTCCTAACCAACAAAATCAATAAACTATTAACTTTATCAGATGTATAACAAGGATTCAGATTCGGAAGATCCTGCGTAGACGCCGTATTTGTACTAAGACAAATCACAGAAAAGGCCATCAAGTACAATAAACCAGCATATCTATGATTTATAGACCTGACAAAGGCTTTCGATCGCATCCAAGTTGAGGACATCTTATACCTATTGTATAAAAGAAACATACCAATCAATATTATACAAACTATCGAAAACTACTTTCATAATCAAATACAGGCAAAGGTAAATGGAAAACTAACACAGTGTATACCAGTACAAAGCAGAGTCAGGCAGGGTGACTCGTTAACCCCACTTCTCTTTAATATAATAATGGACGAAATAATACACACAGTGCTTAAAGGTCATGGCTAATCCAAATATTATGCTATGCAGACGACGCCGCATTAATCGCCGAGACAGAAGATGAACTCCAAAGATTAACACACATCTTTAATACAACAGCCAAGAAATACAATATGATAATATCAGCAGAAAAAACCAAATGTATGATAACATCTTAATACCCACTACGTTGTAAAATCGAAATTGATGGGAAGATAATAAAGCAGAAGGCAAGGTGTAGATATCTGGGAATAGATATAACTAGTTACGGAGATGTCGAAGAAGAAGTATGACAATAAAGCTTAAAAGCAAGTAAAGCGGCGGGATCTCTTAATGACACAATATGGAAGAACAAACACCTAAGACAAGACACAAAAACAAGAATTTATAATGCATCAATTAGACCTATATTAATATACACGGCGGAGACAAGACCTGACACATCTAAAACGAGACGACTACTAGAAACAATAGAGATGAAAATACGAATATCAAGGAAAAGTCTGTTGGATAGGGAGAGAAGCGAAAACATAAGAAGAGCATGCAATATAGAAGACATAAATGGATGGGTGAAAAAAACGGAAACAGGAGTGGAACGAACATATTAGTAGAATGGCAGAGGATAGAATAGTATGAATAGCACGAGATAAGTCACCAAATGGACGAAGAAGTATTGGCAGATCAAGAAAAAGATGGTGCGACAATTTAAACAATTTAGGATGTTAATATTGAAGAAGAAACAGGCTTTAAAGCCTACATGGAAGAAGAAGAAGAAAAGGACACTGAAATTGTTTCTCTTAATATGGAAAATTTTGAGCGTATCTACGTTACTGCTCAAGCGTTACACCTCATCTCGCAATAAATTAAATGTATATCCATTATATAATCCAAATATCCAAATATATATAATATCCAAATATAAACCATTTTTGTTGAATTGAAATTCTTGTGTTTGTATGCCACAAAGTAAAAACTAAAAAAAAAAACGAACTGACAACAATTTGATAATGAAAAACGTAGGTACTTCTGTCGACAGTTTAAAGCCATCTAGTGCAAAAAAATAAGAATTTAACTTTAATGAAGAAAAAACGAAAAATTTTCAAATCGATGTTTCTCGAAAACGGTGTATCTCACCAACTTAAAATAAGAGTATCTTTTAGTACTAGAATACTTGAAAATCTAATAATCTAGTATCACAAATGCTTAAAAGTTGACCTACCCAAAACGGACACCTATGACCCGTACTAGAAATTGATGCAACTCTGGAGGATAAATAATCGTACAGGTTTTCGTTTTTCTAAATAGAAGCGTTCTTAAGATATTAAAAAAACTAATTACAAGCAGCCATCTTCAAAGAGGTCTATTTCCTTTAGGAAGCATTTTCGGACTAGGTGAATTGTGTTAAATTGTCTTAAAATTATCTGAGGAATCCTCGGTCTTCGTTTGTCAGAAGAAGAGTTTCTGGACAGCCTGTATAAATACACCTAACAGGCAAAAGAGATATATAAATAGAACAATTTTAGTACATAGAAAATAAATAAATTCAATAAAAAAAATTTAGAACTATAACCTAAACACGTGTGTTTATGATCCAGTCGTCAAAGATTTGATCTCTGGAAACGAGACGAACAAGTTAAATTTTGCTGCAAATATAAATTTTGCGACCTAAAAAAAGCTTCAAAAAAGTTTACCCTGGGCTTCTCCTCTAAAAAAACCATCGTAGGGGAGAAAAGGAGAACATCGACTTACTAACAATCTGAAGAAACAACTGTAGTTGAGATCATTTTGTACAAAAATGTTCATTATCACTTTTTGTGTATAATAAACCGTTGTCTCGGAAGCAACAATTGAATAATGGGCGATTTTGAATGTCACTTACACGCGCGAAATCAATTTTAAATAAAATTTGTGTCAACTCGATGGTGAAAATTTATCAAAATGTCCTATCGATAAAAGTCAAAATACATTTTAAGCGCGATTTTGACATTTTTTACAATTCTCAGATCAATAAACTTTATCACTTCCATCGTCCGGTCATTATGGAATTTTTATTAAAGCATAATCTTCAAAATTTATGACATAAAATTTCGATTTTGCGTTTTGGCAACACATAGGAGACCTTTGAAATACTCCTAAAAACGCTGAATTCAAACTTTCACATTACAAACGATCTCACGCCACGCAAAAATGCTTATACGAAGACAGCATTGTCGGGAATTTGTAGTTAAAGTTGTGTAGTTTCTAAAAACGAACTTTTGCTATTGAAAAGAAACAATTTTAAAAGTTTTAGATCGTTTGTAATGTGACAGTTTAAATTCAGGGTTTTCTATGCGTAATTTAAATGCATTCCATTGGTTGCCAAACTCAAAATCGAAATTTTATGTCATAAGTTTTGAAGATTAGGATCTAACAATGAAAATTTTATAGTGACCGGACGATGTGAGTGATAAATTTGATTGCAATAACTATTTTTATTGACAATAACCCACGTGAAATCGATGTTTTTTGGGAGATAGACTATGGTAAAAAAGAAAAACTGGAAGGTAACGTAAAAATAAGTTAATATTGTTCTGAAGCTATTTTCTTGTGGCATTTTAAATTAATTTATATTTAAATGGGAATAAGCCACAATTAAAGGTTAAAATACGTTTATTGACGTTTCAATTTCCACTTCGAAAATCGTTCTCAAAATACAAACATTAGTAAATTAAACAAATTTTGTTTTTTGTTACTTAGTGAAAAATTCTTCTAAAAATTATTAGAAGAATTTTTCACTAAGTAACAAAAAACAAAATTTGTTTAATTTACTAATGTTTGTATTTTGAGAACGATTTCCGAAGTGGAAATTGAAACGTCAATAAACGTATTTTAACCTTTAATTGTGGCTTATTCCCATTTAAATATAAATTAAAAATAAGTTAGTTTATGAAAATTTATATGTACTCAAAATCTAAACATACTAGAAAATATATAACTGTTTTGTAAAGAAGAACAACTGGAAGCGACGTATTAATATAAATATAACAAGTAATAGATGAAGACAATAATAATAATAAAGGAAACAACAGAATTTTACTACAGGCTGTATTACTCATAATTTAAACAAATAGTCGAAAATTAAGATCAAATCGAGTTAAATATATTCATACTAAATTAATTTATGAAAAAACCGAATATATTTGAAGAAATAAAGAAAGTAAGCAAGTATCCAGGAGGAAAAGAGCATAGCGCAAAATTTAGTAAACCTGAATATGCAGGATAAGCAAAATGTTTAAATAAAATTTTAAAAAATGGGCAGTTATAAATGAGCGAAAATCTTGAATTAAAACTAAAAGATAAAAGATAAAAGAAAGAAAATATATACTCGTTATGTCTAGAAAATTATACTGAATAAAAATTAGCGGAATAGGAGCGAAACTATATTATGTACTTCATAAAAATATGTAAGAAAAAAATAAATGGAAGACAAGAAAAACAATTATATTAGGATCAAGAAAATCTTGGTTGGCAAAAATGAATTAAAGACTAAAAGAAAAAGGTGTAAACCAAATATTTAGAAACAAAATACAAATAAAAACTCAGGCACCTTAACGACAATTTAAAGAAAATTTGTGTTTTTATAAATTTAAAAAGAAATAAACAATAGACGCTACACATATACTTTATTCTAGAAAAAAATATAATCCTACCTGCAAGAGACAAAATTCCAAAAACAAACACATCAATGATCACTGGCTTTATCACCAACATGTTTTGGCGAGCGCATTTAGTACTAAGAGCTTTAATTATTTAATTCCACGGAGATGCGTTTCTGGATTCAATTCTCGCACAATCTGCGGTAATGTGATGCGCGTTGACTGTAATCTTGAGATGTCACCCGGGATATGTAAAGGACGAAATCGTGACCAGTAAACGTTATTTGAGAACGGAACCGTTATTTTTGTTACTCCAATTTATTAAAAAAACTGTATATTTAATTGTTATTATTATTATTATTATTACTCTTTTATATCAAGCAAAAGCAAAGTTTATGTATCTTATATTGCAAAATCAATACTTAATGCTAATGTAATAATTAATAAAAGTTTTGATTTTGAAACTATTTAAAAATAGTTTTGATTTTATAGCGGTCATATTGAACACGCACACTGCTGGACATAGCCCTTTCTTAAACTCCTCAATTCTTTACGATTTTGTGCTCTTTGTTGTTAATTTTTGGTGATACGCCTGATGTCGTCAGCCCAACGTGTAGGTGATCTTTCTCTACTACGTTTCTCTGCTCTTGGCCTCCAATTTATAATTTTGTTCGTCCATCGTGAGTCGTGCATTCTCGCTACATCTATTTCAGTTTCGCTATGCGTTCCACAACATCAGCAATATTCGTCCTTCTTCGCAGATCTTCGTTTGTTATTACCATAGACCGTTCCATTCGTCTCTGTGCCACTCTCAATTTCGAAGCCGTAGTCTTGGTTAGAGTCATAGTTTCCGCCCCATAGGTCATGACCGGTAATACGCATTGGTCAAGTACCTTTCTTTTGAGGATAATTGGTATGTTAACGCTTAGAGTATCACGCAGTTTTCCTAAGGCTGCCCACGCTAAAGTAATTCGTCTTTGGATTTCGAATATTTGGTTATCTCGGCGGATTCTTATTTCATGACCCAAATACGTATTTTTCTCCAACAGTTCTACAGTTTGTCTTGAATAGTTAAATGGTTATTGCGGACCAAATAGCTAGGTACACATCCCTCACTATTTTGCTGATCGTGAAAATGCCTAGTCTGAAACTGTAGTGAAGTTCTGTCAACGTGCAACCACTTGCGAGATATCTGGAGAAGACTGTAGAAATTATGATTGGAATATAAGAAAAAAAACATTACATAATATTATTTACCTGCCCTTATAAGTTACAAATAAAAATAAATCAAATTTAATTTTTTTAAAATTGTGTTTTTGTGTTTTAGACAAAGCTGTAATGAAAAAATGAATGAATCTTCGGGACTGTTTCCAAAAAAGCGAGAGGACTAAAACACTAAAACCTACATTTATGAGAAGCAGTTTCAAAAAAAAAAAAAAAAATACAGATTGAAGACCGTCTGAAGACAGTCTTACAATCAATGATGAGAATGACTGCGCTGCCGCAAAAGAAGAAGGGAAGAATGGTTGTGCGGAGATGGAATTCTCCAATCCTGAGTTAATTAAAAGTCCTGGTTTCAAAAAACTGCAACAGCAGTCCAAAAAAAGGAGACTAGATCCTGTTGAACTGGAATTAATAAGTGCCCTTAACGAAACGTCGACCGGCATTTATCTTTTTTTAAAGGGATTATTTCATCTTTAGAAACTTTTAGTGACGTAGAGGTTGCGGAATTCCAACTCACAGTACTGCAAACACTATCAGCAATGAAAGCTCAAAAGAAGTCAGGTGCAAATATTCAAACAGCCCCCTGACCTACCACGTTATTTAAAGGCCAACCTCAACTCAGTACCAACTGTTACAACCACAACACCCTGAAGTAGGCCACTAACTAAAGTTGGCAGCTGTTAGGACACCAGCCGAATCTCCAGTAGCTCTAGATTCCGAAAACTCGTCCATTGACTCATTTCAATTTTAATTTGAATATGCAGTACATTTGTATAAATTACAGTATATATAAATCTTCTTCAAAAAACGGTTTAAAAAATTGAAATAAATAAAAAACACATATAAAAAAATATAATTTTTTCCACCTACCTGATTGCGACTGCCAACATCTGAGTAGGCTCAATACATTCCCTGAAGCTAGTGTTGAGGCGTTGAATGGAATCCCTTAATCGCAGATGTAGCTCATCAAATGACTTCATTTCTAAAGTAATTGAAAAATTTTTCTTCGTGCATTCTTAAATCTTCAAAAAGAAAAGGAATGCACCAACTTCAAGTCGTCTCATGTTGGGCGGATGAACTTACTGCATTCTATTTCTTTCATTTTCCTTTAGTCGGCGATATCATTAAACGCAATAGGTTGGGTACGCTCCATGGTTGACGAATAACTGGTTTGATCAGCCTGTCGTGTATATGTGAAAATGACGGGCTATTGTGTGGTGCACAAGAAAAGCCAAAGAGAAACAAACGACAGAACAATGCCAAGAAATACAAGGAGTATCAGAGTCGATATGATAACTTCAATGTTCATCGAAAAGTGAAGGAAATAACTGAAAAGTTCCGAAAACGCAACAGCTAAAAAATAACAGATGATGAAGGCAATCTTGCCATAACCAAAGAAGATAAAAAGAAAGTATGGGAAGAATATTTGGAGAAGCTTTTCCATGACTTTAGAACAATACAAGAGCCCAACATTGAAGAAAATTCAGGTCACGAAATCCTACCAGAAGAAATAACGGCAGCCGTCAGACAAATGAAGGATGGAAAGGCACCGGGACTTAATGAAATTCCTGCAGAACTGTTGAAGCTATTTGATGCAGAACAAATAAAAATAATAATTGAAATATTTAAATATACAAGGCAGGAAAAATATCAGTAGAGTGGCTTAAATCGGAGTTCGTACCATTGCCCAAAATACCAGGAACAAACGTTTGTGAAGATTATAGGACCAACAGCCTAATGAGCCATCTGCTGAAGCTGTTTTTAAAAGTCATCCACAAAAGAATTTACCGGAAATACGAGGAACAAATTGCGCTCAATCAGTTTGGATTTTTGAACGCCGTTGGTACGAGGGAAGCTTTATTTAGCGTTCAGGTATTATTTCAGAAATGTAGAGATGTCAGCTGTGATGTTTTTACATGCCTAATTGATTGCAAGAAGGCTTTCGATAGAGTCAGGCATGAACACATGATGGAAGTGATGAAGAGGAGAGGAATTGACGGAAAAGACTTAAAAATAATTGCTAACCTGTATTGGAATCAATCAGCGGTACTCCGAATAGATGGAGAATATACAGATCAGGTCAAAATCTTAAGGGGAGTGAGACAGGGGTGCATAATTTCACCACTGATATTCAATCTGTACTTGGAGCACATTTTTGAAGGGGCTCTTAAATATATTGATGAAGGCATCTCAATAGTCAATGGGCAATGAGTCAAGCTCAATAACCTGCGGTATGCAGATGATACAATAGTGTTTTCAAATACCATAGAAGGGCTGCAAAACTTAATGAACAAAATAGCGGAAACAAGTAGAAAATATGGACTGGATATAAACACCAGTAAAACCAAGATAATGCTCATCAGCAAGGAAAACATAACTGGAGCAAATCTGTATGTGAACCAAATGAGAATTGAACGTGTCTCACAATACCAATACTTGGGAACTATAATCAATGAGTCATGAGACAATATCCAAGAGATTAAATGTCGCATTGGAAAGGCAAAAAGTCCATTCTTGACTATGAGTTCTGCATTCAAGAGCCATGACCTCACCCTAGAAACTAAGGCTCCTTAAATGTTATGTGTTCTCAGTGCTTTTGTACGGAGTAGATACGTGGACATTGAAGGCGGAAACTCTATCAAAACTTCAGGCTTTTGAGCTATGGTCATACAGAAGGATCCTGAAGATACCATGGATAGACAAAGTCACCAATGAAGTACTGCGGAGGATGAACACAACTGCGAATTTGGTCAACATCGTGAAGAGCGTAAGCTGCAGTACTTGGGACATATAATGAGAAATCAAGGCAGATACGAGCTACTTCAATGCATTTTGCAAGGTAAAATTGAAGGAAAAAGGGCCCCAGGATGAAGAAGAATATCTTGGCTTGCTAACTTGAGAGCATGGTATAGAAAGACCTCAACACAGCTATTTCGTCTAGCAACCAACAAAGTCATCATAGCTAGAATGATCGCCAACGTTCGAAACGGACAGCACCCTAAGAAGAAGAACGGCAAATAGTCGTCCACGATTCGGTCGTGTCGGGTCGTGTAAGTATGAAACTAGTCTTATTGTTATTATTTTATCAGTAAATACTTACCACTATAATTTAAAAACAATAGAATTTGTAATTTTCTTCTGAATGAATGTAAAATACATTGTCAATATTCTTAGCATTATCTGCCTTCGACAGTGCTTCAAATATTGGGAGAATTTGCTATTAACTTTAAAAGCGCAGCGGACCGTTTAAGTCAAAGCTTGATCCCTAATTCAAAATAGGCTCAAATTTGTGAAATGTACTATACCCCCAATTTTTTTAAATAAGTTTTTCTGGTATCTGTGATAATAAGAGATACAACGGAATTTGTCATAAAAGTTAATCACACTGTATTGTTTTTGGCACTCTCCAACTTCTACTTTTTAATCGAATACAATTTGTGAATTGTTTGGGTAATTATTAGTGTCCTAAGTACCTTATATAATTTCGATATTTTGTAAAATTAACATGAGTTGCATGAAATCACAAGTAGAAAATTTATTTAAATATTTCAAGACCTAAACTTAGTTTAATGAGCAATATTATTAATGACCTCCCATGATAATTACCTTAACAACCCTTGTAATGAATAACCCCACAATCCGGTCCTGATGGTAGAGAGGAAATTGATTGGCCAGATTTTCTATTACAACATGATTGATTATAAACTGATAATAGTGTACCAGCAAGCGCAAGCGCTAATAAATACATCCAATATATCCGATTGCAATTGCACGTTACGTTGCCATATTTCCTTTACATTAAATAAAGTAAGGATTTTCTGTTACGACATTAATAATTAATTATAAATTAATATTTTTATATAAAACCACTAACTATTTATAACGTAATTAATGAAAATCATATAACTATCATTTACGCGTATTAGCAGTTACAGCTGCCTACATTTAAAAATATATAATAAAGGACTTTTTTTATCGAAATGGTTGCCATCCAAGAAGAAGGTGCACCATTTAGTTATAAATTAATATTTAATAAAGAAATGCAGGCCATTTAGTTGGGGTATCTAGTAAGATATCACCATCACATATTTGCTTATAAATACGCTTAGGATGCTCCACATCGTTAATTCTCTCTATGTGGCTTAGATTCAAACTAACCGACCGTTGGTGAGAAAAGAATTGGAGAAAAATGCAGCCAGCACCTGCCACCTGGGATAAGTCACGTATTACAAGCAAACCAGAGGGTTTCGACCAACCAATACAAATCTGGGCCATACTGTGACAGATTCTTCAACTCGCCTTTTTGGAGGAGAAAAATACCGTTTCCAAATTGCGAATGCGGTAGTGCAGGACAAACGGTTAACCATCTAGTGGAGGAATGCCCGACCAGATCCTACAGTGGCAATCCGTCCGATTTTTTAATTGCAATCAATGAGTCAATTCAATCTTTGTCAACTTAATTTTTGTTTGTAAAAATGAATTATATTGTTATTCACTGTTTAATGTATTGTCCCTTTTGTTTATATAAAAAACGCAACTGTGATGTAATCGCTAAATAAATAAAATCCTGGGGGAACCCAGTTTTTTATTATTATTTAAACAGCTCACTTCGAGATTTTTCACAGCCACCCTCAAGACGTTTTACATAAAAGTGTCATAAGCTAATAATTAAAATAACAAATCTGGAAACCACTGTTTACCAACAATATGTCCTATCTTCTCTGATCTTTTTACATCCTCTATGGGACACCAGACCAACCAAACATCAATGGCATGCAAACAAGTGCACACAAGTGCCAACACTAGAGCAAAATATAAATAAAGTTATTTATATCAACAGTAAACCACATAAAATGGCCTAATGGAGTTGATAACATCATAATGTATGTGGAATCCTTAGAAAAAAGTATAAATAGCAAAACACGTTTATGAAAATTAAAAAAAAATATAGATATAAAACTAGAAGTAACAAAAATATTTAAGATGATTATGTGGCGTTGACACAAAAGATTTCCAGATTATTCAAAACCTTTATTGGAACTAAGAAGCAAACTTAAAATAGTCCAGCCACACTACTAAAAGCGTTCGTATACAAAAAGGCGTCCGACAAGGCTGTGTCATGTCCCCATTACTCTTTAACTTGTACTCTAAATGCATATTCAAATAAGCACTAGACGGCGCCGAAATTGGTATAAAAATAAACAATTAATATATTAACAATGTCAGGTATGCAGACGATACCGTTCTAATAGCAGAAAAAATGGAAGACTTAAAATATACTAGACAGAGTTAATAATACAAGTGAAGCAATGGTAGCAGTACTAAATGATAAGTCGGATACAGATATAGAAATAAAAACACGAATATAACAGGCTAGGAATATGTATAATAAATGAAAACAAATGATCTATAACCAAAAATTAACCGTAGACATCCGAATTAGAGTTATTAAATGTCACGTTTGGTCAGTCCTTCTGTTTGGAGTTGAAGCTTGGACATTCAAATTAAATACTATGAGACGGCTAGAAGCCTTTGAAATGTGGTTTTATCGCGGAATGCTTAGAATATGATAGACACAACACATTACGAATCGAACAGTATTAAATACCATAAATAGACAGTTAGAACTTATAACAACGATTAAGAACACAAAGACCTCATACCTAACTCGATTATATAACCTGCTACGATTAATAATTGAAAGGAAGATAGAGGGCCGAAGAGGAGTAGGTAGAAGAGCCATGACATGGCTTCGCAATATTAGAACTTGGACGGGCATGAACGTTCAACAATTACTAACTAAAAGTGGCGCAAAATAAAGAACATTTTGAAGATGTTGTATTGTGAAGAATTAGTAAGTAGGAAGAAGTATTACGAGGTGGATCAAATAACTTAAATCCTTAAATGTTAACTGTTCAGTGGGAGGTTCGGGATTGATGACAGATACTAGTGAACTTGTACAATACCCAAAGGTTCCAACTCAAGTTATCCAAAATAAAATTAATAACTTGGGTAGTTTGATAAACAGCATAAGCATAATATAGGAAGAGATGAATCGAAGAATAACGCTTAAAAGCAGAAGTTATTACGGACTTATCAAACACTTTAGAAGTCATTATATAACAAGAAAAACAAAGAAATTGTATACAGAACTTCTGAACAGAAACATTCAGAAAAATATTGGATCCAATAAATGATAATGAAATTTGCCGTCGTCGATATAAATTCTGGCAATTCAATAAATACAACGAAATAATCGAGGTCAAAGATGTATAGTTCTTTTTTTCTTTGGGCGTCTTCTACCGAAGACTGATGACCATAATACGATATGCTTCTCCGTTTTGTACCATATGTATTATGCTTGAAGCTTCTGGTATTTGAAACCATTCCTGTAAATCTCCCAATTAATTTTTTTTTTCTTTTTACCCAACCCTCTTTTAAAAAAAATGTAGTTACTGCAATACAAATTAGATACCTACATTGACCAGGATGTCTAATCAGAGCAAATGAAAGCTACATTGTACAACGTACTCTATTGGTGAAACCCGTGAGAAGTAGACTACGAGGTAGGCCAAGGTCGAAAAATGGTGTGCATAAAGTTGCGAGAAAAATCGTTGTGGCAAACTGGCACCAGACTGTAAAGAATAGGATCGAACAAAGAAATAGTTTAAAGAAGGTCGAGGTTCAACTAGAGCCATAGCACCAAAGATAATGTTTATTGTGAAAAATTAACTAAATATATTTTTTTTATTTAACACCATTGAGTACAGAAATCTGCCCACACAGACAATAACTATTTATTTTGTGAAATATACTATGTAGAGAGTTACTGCAGTGAGTTACCTCATTTAAAATAAACTTATTTTTCTTCTTCTTGTAGGATATGGTTCTGTTTATTATATCATCCCAGCTTTTGTGATATTGATATCCAGCTATCATACTACCTCTTTGGGGATCTTCCCTGTAATCATTTTGTATTGGATTTATGGGTGCATTCTGTCTATATAATCTCCCCATTTACGAAGTAGTGCTCGTGGCTATCTCATCACATCCTGGATTTCAGTTTCTCTTAATATATCTTTATTCCTTATTCTATCTCAGAAAGAAATTCCTCTTAGGGTTCTTAATACTTTCCTTTCTGTAGGTCTCATTAATCTTTTTGTAAGCGACGTTTCAGCTCTTGTTTCCACTACCTAAGTTAGTACTGGTCTTACACATGATTTATATATCCGGATTTTACCCGATATCCTCATATATTTGTTTCTCCTCATATGATACCTCTCAAGTATCACGATATTCCGGCTACCTTGTAGACTTGTTTTTTCACTTCCTCTGCTGTGCAACTATTAGTTTACATCTGATAGGGTACTTGGCTAGAACCATTGACTGGGTCTTGGTCGTGGGGTATTGGCATGTTTAACTTGTGAGCCGTTATATTGAATCTGTAATGTAGGCGCTGGAGGTCATCTTTATTTTCTGCCATGATTGTGGCGGCATCCGCATAACTTAGTATACGCAAAGGTCGGTTTCCCATTTTGTATTTTTGTATCTCTAAGATTTTATTAGTCTGAATGCTCTTCACCAAGTTTGATTGGGACATGAACTTTGTGCTCATTCAATTGTTGTGCACAGGATGCACAAGCACTTGCTCAGAGGTGTTGTGCTAAATTACCTTATTGAGGACATAATATGGTGCAAAAAAATTGTTCGGAAGTTATTTGCTTGTGAGATTTGGACATTATTTACTTTCTTTAATGGGAATAACTTCAATTTTAGTTGAAAGTACGGTAATGTTGACGTTTCGATTTAGTTCTCGACGAAATTTCGTTGATGAAATGGTACTCAAAAAATACAAATTACACAAATCATTTTGTTTGTTTATTTGCTAATACAAAAAAGTTCTTCTTTTTACTTTTTAGCAGATGACTTTAAAATGATTTTAAGGCAGATGACTTTAAAATTATACTGCCAATATTTTGAGGTGCGTTCTTGGGACGACTTTATTGGATAATAGTTCAGTCGATTACATGAAATCAACTTTAACTTGAGAATACCCAAAGTGGATTTTGAAACGGAAATCAAAACTTGCAAATAAATGTATTTTCAACTAAAATTTTGGTTAGATTTAAGTATTTTCACATAAACTATTTCTCACAACTTACACTTCACAAAATCACAGTTATTTGCTTAAATTTGCACTTGGTAAATAATAAACCGAACGAAATCATACTTATGAGTTTAAATGTAGAAATTATAAGCCATATACGATACATTCTGCTAGTTAGCAGGAGTACGTAGCCCTTAGGAGCACTTCGCTTCTCTTATTTAATTCCGACTCCCACTTCAAAGGCGGTGATTCTTGATAAAGCAACCTTCTGGAAAATGTGATAACCAATCCCAGTAGAAAGCAGGGTCAAGGCTAACGAGAGCGGCAGAAATGGTTCTCCGATAAAGTGGATGGACTGCAAGCTTATCACATATACCCTTAAAAATCTCTCCATTTACCACCTGATAAAAAAAAAAAGAAACCCGGACAGACTTTATGACGACCACTTGGCAAACGAAATAAGAATAGGAAACTGGAAATATGGAACGTAAGAACATTATATCCAACAGGTGCAAGCGCATTGAAAATATTATGGGACATATTTTATACCTTATTTAGATAAGGTAAAGAAGGAATGGTATAATGAAAAGAAAGAGACATTCAATATACTTCAGTTCTCATGAAAATCAAAATACTTTTGGGATCTGATTCATTGTTCGAACTGGACAAAAACAATCCATAATAAACTTTAAAGCCATTAACCAACGAAGATGAAAAATATTAAGAGAAAAACTACATAATAGTGAACGCCTACTTCCCAAATACAGAGGAAATAAAACAATAAAAGGAAGACAACTTGTCTTCTGTCTTGAGACAACTTGTCTGAAAAATGACATAAAAATTATAATTGGTGAAATGGACGCAAAAATCTAGAGGGAGCCTATGTACCCACCAAAGTATCGTGTAGTTTATATAAAAAAAGAACTGATAATAACCATATACCTAGCAGTTTCTTTCAACATAATAGTATTTAGATTTTATTCCAAAGTTAAAGATATTTACTAAAGAACCTTTTAATGTATCTAGACGCACTCATGGTACCATGAGTAGCTAGACACAGTCATGGAAAAATGTATTCCATCCTCGAACTAAACACGGTGCAAAAACTTGCTTGTCTAGGAATCAAAGGGGCACACCAACAACACCTATGGAGACCCTACTGTATCTCCCTCATTTACATATAAATAAAAGGCTGCCATTAGACATATGTAGGATGGAAAGGCACCTGGACTTGATGAAATTCTTGCAGAATTGCTGAAGCTAATAGATGCAGAACAAATAAAAATAATAACTGAAATATTTAATGAAATATACAAGGCAGGAAAAATACCAATAGAGTGGCTCAAATCGGAGTTTGTACCATTGTCCAAAAAAACAGGAGCAACAGTTTGTAAAGACTACAGGACCATAAGACTAAGGAACCATCTGCTAAAGTTGTTTTAAAAGTAATCCACAGAAGAATTTACTGGAAATGCGAGAAACAAATTGCGTCCAATCAGTTTGGATTTGTTAACGCCGTTGGTACGAGGAAAGCTTTATTTAGCGTGCAGGTATTATTTTAGAAATGTAGAGATGTTAGCTGTAATGTTTTTGTATGGCTGATTGACTACAAGAAGGCTTTCGATGGTGTCAGTCATGAATAAATGATGGAAGAGCTGAAGAGGACAGGGATTGACGGAAGAGACCTAAAAATAATAGCTAACCTGTATTAGAATAAATCAGCGGCGCTTTGAATAGATGGAGAATATACAGATCAGTTCATAATCTTAAGGGAAATTAGACAGGGGTGCATAATTTCAGGGGAGCACATTTTTGATAAGGCTCTAAACGATATTGATGAAGGCATATCAATAAATGGAGTCAAGCTCAATAACCTGCGGTATGCAGATGATACAATAGTGTTTTCCAATACCATAGAAGAGCTGCAAAACTTAATCAATAAAATAACGGTAACAAGTAGAACATATGGACTGGATATAAATACCAGCAAAACGAAGCTAATGATCATCAGCAAGGAAAACATAGCAAATCTGTATGTGACCCATACAGATGGAGCAAATCTGTATGTGAACCAAATGTGAATTGAACGTTTCTAACAGTATAACTACTTGGGAACTATAATCAATGAGTCGTGGGACAATAGCCAAGAGATTAAATGTCGCATCAGAAAGGCAAAAAGTGCATTCTTGACTATGAGCTCTGTATTTAATAGCCATGACCTCACCCTAGAAAAAAAATAAGGCTTCCTAAATGTTAAGTATATTCAGTGCTTCTGTATGGAGTAGAAACGTGGACATTGAAGAAGGCAGAAACTCTATCAAAACTTTAGGCTTTTGAGCTATGGTTATACAGAAGTATCCTGAAGATACTATGGACAGACAAAGTCATCAAGGAAGAAGTACTACCGATAATGAACACAACCACGGATTTAGTTAACATCGTAAAGGGCCGTAAGCTGCAGCACTTGTGACATATAATGAGAAGTTAATGCACATATGAGCTCCCAAGGTAAAATTGAAGGAAAAATGGCCCCAGAACGAAGAAGAATATCCTGGCTTGCTAACCTGAGAGCATGGTATAGAAAAATACCTCAACACAGCTATTCTGTATAGCAACCAACAAAGTCATCATAGCCAGAATGATCGCCAATGTTCGGAACGGACGGACTGCGATCAAACCTGAGTAAAGCACCGGTTAGATTAGGACATATTTATATCATAAATGAAATAAGAGATACCGGATGGATGATGATTTATGACAATATAGTACCTAGATAGAGGCCTAAAGTACCTTTCTAAGTGGACATCAGTTCAGTGGGACAAAGCGTTGGTACAGAGGAAACATTCGAACTAGACTGAGATAGACATAGAGATATACATGGTACACAGATCGGTTTAATACTGGTAGTAATAGAAATTTAAACATTCCTTGCAGTGCACAAGAGAACTTAACATGAGGGATTTCCAATCTTTGATAGAATATGGAACTTGAAGAAGACAAAAAACAGCTAGTTCATCAAAAACAGAGTCACAGGGTAAAAAGAATATTGATCGGTTACCTAATTAGAATATGGACCAAGAGAATACAATATGGGATAAAACCACTTTTAGTTTTTCAGAATCGAGCGATGGAAAATATGGTCTTTCTTCTTCTTTAGATCATTTCTCTAACTGGAAGTTCGTCACCGCTATTTTAACTATATTGGCCCAAATATTCACAGAGCTACAACAAACTACTCTCTTAGATTTTTAAGCGAAGATTTCACTCTTTTTACATTTGGTGTTTTTGAAACATTTTTAATTCATTTTTCATTTTTTTTTATTCATTTTTTAAACCTAAAACTATGCGATAGGGAAGACGAGGATAGATGGACCACCGATATAGACGGACCGGTCGAATATTTCGCTGGTCTGTCTTCGAATAAAAGCTTCTTTTGTTTCTTTTGGTAGGTTGAATTTTTTTATGCTATTTTTTTTATGTGGCTACTTTCTTCTTCTTGTGCCCTGCTTGATTATCGTGCATAGGCTATCAAATTGGCTATACTAATTTTGTTGACGGCAGCTCCGAAAAGGGATGCAGAGGATCTGTTAAATCATTCTCTCAGGTTTTTAAGTCATGACGTTCTGGCCCTCTTTTTCCATCTACCTTGCCTTGTATTATTAAATAAAGTATATTATATCTCTCCGGGCTACGCATAACATTGCCAAAATATTCCAGTTTTTGATTTTAAACTCTTCTGTCTACTTCCGTAACTTTTCCCATTTGATGCAAAACAACCTCGTTAAAAACTCTATCTACCCTACTTATTCGCAGAATTCTCCAATACACCCAGATTTCAAAGGCTTCAAGAAATGTATCTGTTAAAGCCCAACCTTTGACACTATACAAAAGAATAGATAACAACATCTTATTAATCTAATTTTGTAATATTGTTTCTTCATAAGATTTTCTTCATCTTAAAAAATGCAGCTCTGACCTTATATACGTATTCTTATTTCTTTGCTAATGACCCAGTTCTTATTCAGATTACAACCAAAATAAGTGATACCATTGGTTTCTTCCAGTTGTTCTCCATAAGCTGACACCACTTCTGCTTGTATTGGCGTTTTACTGACAACAATTACGTTTGCCTTTGCCTTTAGCTTTAGTCCATATTCATCACACATTATGGGTATCCTATTAATCAGATGTTGAAGTTATTTGTAACTATTTGCAATTAACACCGTGTCATGCGCGTACCTCAAACTAACAATATTGATGCTATTAATTTTGATACCAAATTAAACACAATCCAATGCTTTATTGAAAACGAATTCCGAATAGATGTAACATAGGGGACAAAATGCAGCCCTGTCTTATTCTCTTCGTATTTAAAGCTCTTTAGAGGTATCCTGGCCAATCATGATGTTTGAACGTTGATGTACATAAAGATTTGTTTAAAGGCTTTCGCAAAGTCAATAAAATACATATAAACTGGATGGACAGCATCTTTGCATCTCTGTACCATAACCTGAATACTTTTTTTGTTTGAATGAGCAGGTGGTTCATCTATCCCTGACAATTGGAAAAGACGGACTAGTAAAAGACGGGATAGTAGGACCAATTAAAAAACCTGGGATAGTTGCTCCCTATGTTCTATTAGGGGTTAACTATGTTTTTACAATAAATATTACTTATGAAAATCTATTTTAAATTCAAAGTCTGATTTGAAATACGAAAAATCACTTTAAAAACGCCTCCCAAATCACAGAGTTTTATTAAAGGTCCAATGGAAAAACTTCATTGTTAAGAGTTAAAAACGAAAAAAAAAAATGGTTGGGCATATTAAAAAACTACAATCGACAGGATTTAGTTAAACCAGAGATTTAGTACGCCCCAAGGCCTATTATTTAGCAGAAAACCTGCAATTAAAACATAATTTTAACCAAGAAACCACACAAGCTGGCTTGCTGCTTTTCTTGGGCGTAATCCTGAACTTTCCATCCGGCAATCTGATGGAGTATCTATTGCGAGAGCGAAGGCTAAAATAGCTGTCAAAGGGTGCTGTATCTCTTTCAAAATGTTTTGAAAGAAAACGTTCTCATAGATCAACCTGGAAACATTTTCAACATGGAAGAAATGGTTTACAATTGAACAAAAACTTGGAAAAATCGTTACCTCAAAAAGGTGAAATAATTTTAATATTGTTATATGTAAATAACGAGGATACATTCTTACCACCTTTTTTTCGTAATGAAATGGAAAAAGCTAAAACAGGAGTTTTATATCCGGCTATATAAATTCTGATTTATGTGTTGATTAGATGAAAATCTCTTTTACTCCAAGAAAAATAGCAGGAAAAGTACTCTTTTTTCTAGATGAACACACACAGAATACTAGTTGCATTAAAATGCTAAAATGCTGAAGTTTGCGGAAAATATTAAAATAATTTTGATGAGTATTCCTAGCGGATCACGTTTGGTCGATTTTGCGACAGGCTGCAACTTAGCCATCAAAAGCACCCAGTTCGCTAGAAAAAAGATCCACAAGGCAACATGGAAGACAAGGCAACAAGGCAACAAGATCAAACGATGGAAGAACAAATAATCAAATAGATCACGTATTGATTGATGGGAGACATTCTAGCAGCATAAGTTTAAGAACTATGAGGGGGCCGGATAGCGACACAGATCATTTTCTCGTAAAGGCCAAGCTCAGAACAAGAATTTCAACACAAACAATAGATAAACACACAAAGATCGAACGATGGAATGTAGCGAAGCTGAAAGAAGAAAATAATCAAAGACAGTACCAAGTAGAATTAACAAATAGGTTTCAGGTTTTGGAAATAAATGAAAATGAAAGTGAAGATATAGTTCATCGATGGAACTTCATAAAAACAACTATTACAGAAGCAGCAGAGAAAGCTATCGCAAGAACGAAAAAAACAAAAAAGAAAAAATGGTTCGACGACGAATGTGAAAGAACTCTAAAAGAAGCAAACAAAAGAAGAATTGATTATCTGTCGAATCCATCAAAAGAAAACCGTATACGATTCCACAGAGAGAGAGCCGCAGCTAGAAGAACACTTAGACTAAAAAGAGACAATATCTGCAGCAACAAATTGAAAAAGTAGAAGGAGAACACAGACGAAATCAAAATAAAAATTTCTACAGAGAAGTAAGACAACATAAGAGAGGCTCGTACATAAGCACACCCAACTTCGTAAGAGATAAAAAAGGAGAAATGCTGGCTACCAAAAACAAAATAATAGAAAGATGGGCTGAATATTTTGAAGAGCTCCTGAATATCCAAAATTTCACTGATGAAAACAATGAAAATGGTGGAAACAACGGAGAACATGAGTATCAAACGGTCGAATTAGAAATACCCCCACCAAACATGGAAGAAATTACGCATGCCATAAAAACGCTTAAAAACGATAAATCCCCTGGTGTGAACAATATTGATGCCGAACTAATTAAAACAGGCGGTCATGAACTCATAAGTAAAATCCATTCAATTAATAGAAATGGCCTGGCAACAAGAAATAATGCCGAAAGAATGGTGTGGTAGTATTATTGTACCAATACACAAGAAAGGAAAAAAGGAATTATGCATGAATTACAGAGGAATCTAACTAATCAACACTACATATAAAATAGTGGCTTCGATATTATTAAAAAGATTAGTACCATACGCCGAAGAAATAGTTGGTGACTACCAGTGTGGTTTCAGGCCTGGCAGACGTACTATTGATCAAATATTTACAATAAGACAAATGCTTAAAAAGTATTGGGAATATAATTACGACGTGCATTAGATTTTTATAGACTTCAAACAGGCTTATGATTCAATTAATCGTGCAACATTATGGAAGACAATGATCGAGCTCGGCGTACCCAAGAAACTAGCTGCGGTAACATAAATGTGTGTAAGTAACTCTTTTGCACAAGTTAGAATAGGGGGAGAAATATCAAATGCTTTCTGCGTAAATTCTGGACTGAGACAGGGAGATCCGTTGTCCCCATTGTTGTTTAACCTGGCCTTAGAATATGTCATGCGAAAAATATATCCAAAAATCAAACCAGACATAACTGCTCGGGGAGCAAAAATGATACTTGCCTTTGCCGATGAAGTAGACGCAGTGGCACAATCAACAATAGAACTTAAGGATATTTTCTCGAGCTTTGAAGAAGCTGCATTAAACATCGGTCTAAAAATAAATGAAGACAAAACAAAATACATGGTCGTCTCAAAACAAGAACGACAAAACAAGAATAAGGCAAAACATTACTATAAATGATCACAACTTCGAAGTGGTTAAAGAATTTAAATATCTAGGAGCAACAATCACAAATGACAACAAATTAGAGCGAGAAGTTGAAAAGAGAATAATGGCAGGAAACAGATCTTTCTTTGCAATGCAACATCTAATGAAGTCAAAACTTCTTTCACGAGATACAAAAATCCGGATATATAACACCATAATACGATCAGCAGTCGCGTATGGAAGCGAAACATGGACGCTAACAAAAAGAGAAATAAATAAATTGTTGGTGTGGAAACGTAAAATTCTTCGAATAATATATGGCCCTTGCAGAGACAGCGTGACAAACGAATGGAGGGGCAGATACAATAACAAGCTAGAGTCTCTATTCGGAAAATAAAATCTAGTCAGATATATAAAGGCCAATAGACCCTAGATGGGCAGGGCATGTGATACGCAGTAACGAAAATCGCCTTATAAACAATGTGTTCTGGAAAAGGCCAATGGGAAGAAGGTCTGTAGGGCGGCCTAGAAAAAAGTGGAAAGATGCAGTCAAAGAAGATCTAGAGAAAATGGGAGTGCGACAATGGGAATTATTGGCACAGGACCGACAAACATGGAAGGTAATAGTAAACGCGGCAAAGAGTTGTAGCGCCATTGATGATGATGATTCCTCGCCACAACAGCCATTGACTATAACCATTAGATCGTAATTTCTTTAAGTATCTCACAATGAACCGCTATTCTGCTTGTTCCAACTACATAACCAATTCTCTCTCAAGGAAGATCACCCGGCTTCAGTTTGGTACGCTCCTCAACTTAGCTTGGGGAAAAACAGCAAATGTAGAAAATGGAATTATTGGTTTTAGAACCTGTGAAGTCATTTCTTTTGAATCTGAAGAAGTATCAGAATGTTTTTCTGTCAGAATCCAAAGACTCCAGGCCTTAAAACACATCTCTTTTTTTTTCAAAATGATATTATTGGTGTCGCTGTTACTGGTCCCAGTAACTCAATACACGATATCAATTTTGGTAACTGAAGAAGCTATGAAGATATTTCTGAGCCTGGATCGTCTGAATAATATAATGAGCCTGTAGCCCTATCTTAAAATGTAACCTCCTCGAAGTTATTAGACGACAAAATACATCCAATGCCTTGTGTTAATAAAGTTCAGACTCAAGTCTGGGATTTTAAAGGATATCTCAAACTATAGCAAAAGTTTTTAACTTTCCAGAAAACATAATTGCTCATAAAAAGACAAAGATGAAAAAGATTTAAGCATCATGATAAAACAAGAAAAGAAAAAAGAAAGAGGAGAAAAGAATAAAGAAAGATAAGAAAAACATAGAAGACAAAAAAGGGTAAAGGAAAAAAGCAGCAAGAGAGAAAAAATGAACAAGAAAGGTTTAAAATAAAGAAAAGCTCAGCCTACTTAAAAGACCTAGGAAAGCCCTTAAGTGAATCTATTTTGTAAGGACAGTGATGACGATGATTTTCTTTGTTTGAATGAAAATGAATATGTAGTTTGTTATGAAGATTACGACCAAATCACTAAAACACAATATTGGATCAAATGTTCACGTTGGATGCATGAAAACTGTACTAAATTTGGCGAAATATGCAATGGTTGTGGTAAAAGGGAGCGGAAGGATAAAAAACTGCTGAAAATCAACATTAAGAAGAAAAAAAACTAAAAAATATATTCACTCAGATGTAAAATTATTTGTTTCATTTTGTATCATATTCTAGGAAAAATTTATAGTTGAACAATTATGTATTATAGTATTACATTTTTTAAAAAATAATTTTATAACATTGTTTTATTAGAAAATATTTTTATTTTTTTATTACAATGTGCTTGAAATTACTGGTCCAACTATCCCCTATATCGTGGTTAATATAACCCGGTGGGTGTGAGATAGATAGATCACTTATCATTTAAAAACAAGTAACACTCATATACAGGGTGCGGCAGATAAACGGCCAATTAGAAATATCTCGAGAACTAAAGGTAACTTAATCATGAAAATTGTAATAAAGGGGTTTAGAATAGTGACGTAATTAATGAAAATATTTTCATCTATTCGCTACTTCCGGTTATACCGGAAGTAGCGAATTGACTCTTATGACTTCGTTCTTTTTAATGGAATACCCTATATATTTTTTAATTTTAGAAATATTCACGTTATTCTGTACATTTTTTGATAATACTTCTCTATACCTATTGTGTACCGTTTTTGAGTTATAATGGTTTTTATATGAAAATTACACTTTTCTACCACGTATATAAAGTTCAATATCCTCTAATGTAATTTGAATAAAGGTTTAAATTCCTTGGCAACTTATTAACCAGATACAGCATTATCGTTTACAGTGTAAAGTTGCCTTTTTCATTACACAGAGTGCTGTCAAAATTGGCATCCTAAATTTTTGCCTAATTCCTTTTTTTCAAATGGGACACCCTGTATGTTATTCACTATTTTAGAAAAATATGTTTTTTACTATCGATCTGTATTAGAATTCCCTATACCTATCTTCTGCAGTTTTCAAATAAATTAAGTTTATACATTTTTGTCACAAAAAATTGATTTATGAAGTAGCCTATCAAATATTCTGTCAAAAATATTAGTTACTGTTAATGTTTAATAGTAACCTTGTTGTATGTCATTGGGTGACAGTTATATTAATAATCTGCCCAATTTTCTTGACAAAATAATAATGGCTCATTTAGGATGTACAAATGATGATTTTTTAAATTTAATTATAATTTACGATGAGTCTAACAGAATAGTATCCAGAACTTACCGTGTTTTTGCTGAGAGATATCCTGAGAAGCCTCGACGAAACCATAAAACTGTAAAACGTTTGTTGAACAACTGTTTCCAGATTGGTCAGTTTATAAGTAAAAGGACCCACGCCGATAATAAAGACTTACAAATAGATATTCTGGAATATTTTGCAGCTACTCCAAATTCATTCTTACGGTAATGTGAGCAATTGTTACAGATATCGACTCGAACAATTCACAGAATTTTAAAGCATCATTGGACCCTTTATTTGTATACACCAGCTCAACATTTACATCCTGGACATTATGTAAGACGTATAGAATTTTGTGAATAGGTTTTAATGAAATGCCAAGATCAAAATTTTACAAAAAAAATTATTTGGCGTGATGAATCGAAGTTTACAAAAAATCGTATGTTTAACCGCCATAACAGTCACTTCTGGAGTAACAAAAATCCTCAGTTCACGTGAGATAGTAAATTTCAAGTATTCTTTTCGTTTAATGTTTTTTGTGCTGTGTAAAATAATAAGATAGTCGCTCTCATGATTTATGACGAAAATTTAAACGGAGAGCGTTACTCTCCGCTTTACTCTACGCTTTACATAATAATAAGGCTAACGAGGCTTGGTTTCAACAAGATGGAGTACCGGCTCACAATATTCGAGGATTCGGCACATTGCTTGATGAAATATTTAGCGATAGACGGCTAGCTAATAAAGATCCGTTTCAAGATATCAAGAGCTACTAATGAAAATCTGATAAAAAGAGTTCATAAATAATATAATATTGATGAGTAACATTTTGAACATTTATTACATTAATAAGGTAGGTAGTGCCTATTTTCTTTGATAGAATCTTTTAAATTGTTCAATATTTAACTTAAAATATAAAACTTTTAAATTAGCACTAATGTTTGTGCTACCCCTTTTTCAAACGTTTATTTTGTAACTAATTTCGATGAAAACGCAATATGCATTAAACTTCTGAGATAGTTTAAGTCTTAAAGAATCCTATGAAATTTGCTAAATGTGTCAAGCATCATTCATAGGGCAAGTTCAATAGTTTAAATAATCAGCCTCAGGGATAAATAAATTAAATAACTTTTAAACTATTTGACCGATCGGGGGCAAATTTCGCACAAATTTAAAAGACGGTAATTCCTCGATGTTCAAATGTATTATTAACATTTTATTTTGGTAATAAAAAAATTAATAAAAGTTATAAATTAGTGCAAAAAAAACTGCTTTTTTGCAAATATCTCCGTAAATTATTTATCAATTTTAATTGAAAAACAGGAAAATAAAGATATTCTTGATGTAAAAAATGATATAAATATTGTTTATTTAAAATATAAGGAAAAAACATAGACAAAAAATCAAATTGTGACCATAAATTATTGTTTAAAAAAAACGCAAGGTAAAAATTCGAGTACCTTTTCATCTATTCGTCATCTAGTAACCCCACCTATGTCTTAAAAGATTCAGATATCTGCGAAAAATTTTGCCGTGAAATCGATGATTTTTGCATAACCAGACTGAGCTAAATTAACACAACATAGTCTACGAAAATTTTTTTTTTGTGACAAAAATGTATAAAGTTATTTTATTTAAAACTGCAAGAGATAAGTATAGGAAATACTAATACATATCGATAGTGAAAAACATATTTTTTTAAAATAATGAATCACATACAGGGTGTCCCATTTGAAAAAAGGAATTAGGTGAAAATTTAGGATGCCGGTTTTATGCCAATTTTGATGGTCCCTGTATAATGAAAAAGGCAACTTTATACTGTAAACTATAATGCTGTATCTAATTAATAAGTTCAAATTACATTAGAGGATATTGAACTTTATATACATGGTAAAAAATGTAATTTTCATATAAAAACCATTATAACTCAAAAACGGTTCACAATAGGTATAGGAAAGTATTAACAAAAAATGTTCAGAATAACGTGAATATTTCTAAAATGAAAAAAATATACAGGGTGTCTTATTAAAAAATAGTCATAAGCAATTTCCGGTATAATCGGAAGTAGCAAAGAGATGAAAATCTTTTCATTAAATAGGTCACTCTGCAAAACCCCTTCATTCAAAAATGAAAGTTCATAACAAAACATCAGAGTTTTTATTTCATAAGAATTTGGCCAATAACCACAGAATAAAGTCAAAATTAAAAAAAAGTGGCCCATCTAACCCGGAATTACCCCATAACAGTTATTTTCCATACTTACGTATTAAATGTATTAAACAAACATAGCTCATATTTTACATCTATAACACAACATTCTGTATTATATAATAAATATCTATTTTTGTCATAAATCCACCTTTTATTTAAATATTTTTGTTATAGATAGGCTACAACAACCTGTTCTCCAAGAATTTCCCTCCTGACATCGGCAACGCTGGGCACACTTTGGAACGGTGGCAGCTCGAGAACTTGAACTCTAGCTATCGTGGGTTGCCTCCGACCACACATATCGCGAATCCGCACCGTTCGCTCGTTTTCTTGACGAATTTCCTCAAAGAAAAACCGACGCGTCGCTTGTAGGAAGACCGCAAAAATTCGTTACCATGCACCGGAATTGTTAGTATGATGAAGTTTGTGGTGTCCAAATGTGCGACCAAATATACAAAGTGCTTCCCTAAAAACAGCCAATATGGGTCACATTGTTTTGATAGGGTTCATGTGTTGGAAACATAAATTAAAGTTGATACTATGTCTGCTATGAAAAAAGGATCGTCCAAACGATTCGAGTAAGTACAGATTTTTTGGCGCTATAAAAAAAAACAAAGGAAGTTGTCCCATCTAGAACATGGTATTGTTTGAAGTTAATTTTATACAATTTTACAGAAACATTATATAGCGCAAAAATTACATTGCAAACTAAATTACATATCTGAAATTTCTAAGTTTTTATATTTAAATGTTAATCTCTTTTAGCAATAATAAAATGTATCTTATTTGGTTTGTAATTACATAAAAATATTGATAAATTAATAGTTGAACGTGGTAAATGTTTCAAAGTCTACTTCCAAATCATCTACAAATATTGTTTTGCTTATTTTTCAAAAAAGTTTTTGACAGAGTCCATCATTTATTTATATTTTTGTGTGTTCATATAATTTCAAAAGTAAGTCAAAAGTTTCAAAAGTCAAAACATATAAAACTTTCCAAAGCTAGTTTTAATTTTTTAACCTTATATTACGAAAAGATTAATAGGTTTTTTTTATTACACATTAATACAATTTGTTATCTTTACTTCATCATTATTTTTCATCTCACACCTTTTTTCAAAACATGTCTTACACTACAAATGCAATGCATGCCTTTTTTCTATTAAACACTCACAGAAAAATATTGTAAATTTTGTTTTCGACCATTAGAATAGTTAACTTGTGTATTTTTATCAAATCCTTAAAGGGATTATTAAAATCACTTGATTTTAACTCTAATATTTAATTGAAAAAAAAAACAAGGAAGAACAAGGACAGTTACTGAAATGGTAATAGTATCCTAATAAAGATACCTGGATATAAAGTATTAAGTAATTAATCAAATACACCATGTGGTAATAGTCCAGTCATCAGCGATTTCATCTCTAAAAACGCGACGAAAAGGCTGAATTTTGCTAAGAATGTCAATCTTGTGACTCTAAAAATGATGCAAAAATGTTTGCTACTCCTACAACCGGGCTTCCCCCTAAACTCCCCTCGTGAGGGAGAGACAAACGGAGTACATCGATTTAACAAGAATCTACGCCGTAAAAAAAATATTTCAAACAAGAAATGTAGTTGAGAATTTTTGAACAAAAATATATATTGGCACTTTTTCTGTAGAATGATCCAATCTCTCAGAAACAAGGCTTGAAGCGTACTCAACGACTCATCTTTTGATCGAAGGGTCCCATCGACAAAAATTAAAATGCATTTTAAACGGACAAAAGTGCACCTTTTATATGCAATTTTTCAATTTTGCTGCAAATGAAGTCAGTTTCTATAAAGAGATTTTTGCTATTTTTTACGATTCTCATGAGATCAATAAAATTTATCACTTTTATTGACTGGTCGCTGTAAAATTAGCATTATGGCTCCAATTTTGTCATCTGAAATATGCCTAAAAAACGCTAAATTTAAACTTTTACATTACAAACGATCTCAGGTCACGGGAAATGCTTCTACGGAAACCATATTGTGTGGAATAGCTGTGTAGTTGTGTAGTTTCAAAAAAGGTTAACCACCCTTCCACTCGACCTAAGAGGTCTATTGTGACTTATCCTCAGGGTAAAAATATCTCAAAGTATCCAACATCGCTTGCGTAGAACACCGTATGTTAAATAACTGTTGTATCTGTTCGTATTTTTGCGAATCTGAATATTTCCTTAGAGTTTAACATCTTTGTGAGACTTATAGCATTCTAAGTAATGCAAATGTCCAGCAATTTCGAAATTATAATCTTTAATAGGGGTATGAATCTTGAGAACTGTCCTAAATGATTTAGATTTCGCCTCATCACCATATCTTTTGTTTATACCTCATTTTTTTCTAATCCTATAACGCCCAAAAAGAAGAAAATCAGGCCCCCGGGGTGCGTGTCGTCTGTGTAACGATAAAAAAGCTCGAGGTGGACAAAGAAGTGATGTTAGATGGTGAGAAGCTAATCGTACACAAGAACAACACGAAGGCCTCGTTGCTCATTATCGGAAGCATCATTGGCATGGGTGAGGATATGAATACTAGATAGATAATAAATAGTGACCAAAAAATTCAATAAACGCTAAATATAGCGAAACTGCAAGGATGAGTGCCAATAAATTTTAACCAGAGATTTATAAAGGACTCAAATTCGTCATAAAACTTGTCAAATCAGCAAAACTGATAAAATTGACATGCTTACCTATGTTATGCTAAAAATATATCGTCAATAAAAAGAATGTAATCATCAAAAAAATAATAAACTCCAAAAAATGTATTTATTCATTACTATAAAAAAATTCATATAATGACATCAATAATCTAATATATAAATAAATTACGGTCCTGGATCAAATCAAAATCAAATAATTCATCAAAAAGTTAATTACTTATTACTTAAACCTTCAAAATTAAGGGGAACGACCACAATTTCTTAACCGAAAAAAGCTTTTTGGGATCGTAGATTACACATTACAAACTAATCTCAATAAATTTTTATTTCAAATCCTTTATAAACGGTATATAATAAAATACCCAAACGGGCTATATCACAAATACATTACAGAACGTTTTCGGAATGTAAATTCCATCATCAGTGTAACGAAGTATACATGCTATGAGCCACTAAAATCTCAATATTCTTAAACAAAAATTATAATTTATACTCATAATACCCTCAAGATGAAAAACGTAACTTCTTAACAATTAAAATAAACGAGAATTAAGTCATAAAATGAAATACATAAATATATCCCTAATCAATCAGAAAACTGAAACATGAATTATCTAAATAAAATATTTACGCACTCACTTAAAATCCGCGAGTGGGTGAATTGAAGTCATTCAACTCAAGCGGTCATGTGTTCTAACGCAAAAGAGAGAGGTACGACCTCAAAAAGGTCAGGATCCCTTCTTATCAAGCAGAAGGATTGACGAAATGATAACGAGGGGCTATTTAAATGCAGCGCCAGCGGTAAACCTCTAGAAAGTTAAAAAAATCTGTCTACAATTTATGATCAAACGAATAGGGACAGCAGAAAAATGAAATAGTGCTATTATAATAATATTCCATAAAAAAGGAGATGTAACAGAAATTAAAAATTACAGATGTATTGGCTTGTTATCTTATTTATATAATGTCTTTATGAGAATAACTCCTAACAGACTGGGACCTTAACTAAATTTTCACAAACCACTGGAGCAAGCTGGATTTAGGAGGGGCTTTGGAACCAATGACCACCTACAAGTCGTAAAATCCTTGACAGAGAAAATTATAGAATACAACAAGCCATTGATACTAATATTTATAGACTTAAGGAAATATTTGACTCAGTCCAGCATAGCTCCATGTTAAGAGCTCTTACAGTGTGCAGTATTAATCATAGGTACAAAACTCATTTTTCGGATATATATATATAATAGCGCAACAGCTGCGGTGAGAATGAACTATGAAGACACAAACACATTTCTCTTGAAGATCTCACAAGAAGATACCATCTCTCCTAAACTATTCGTCGCTTTATTACAGAGTGCTATGAGAAACAATAATTGGGAAAATATTGGAGTCAACATAGATGGGGAGTTTTTGAACAACTTGAGGTTTGCAGACGACATAGTCCTTATTGCAGACCGGGTAGATCATGCTTGCCAACGTCTTCAAGACCTATAGAGCTCTTGTACACGAGTTGACCTTAAAATTAACTTTTCCAAAACATTACATAACCAATCTTGTATTTACTAGCCATGAATATCTGGTATTACGAACGCAGTTAAAATAATTACAACGTTGATATGAAACTGGGCAGGACACATAATCGATGACGTCTTCCAACAAGGTGGTCGATCGACATCAAGCACATCCAGCACAACTCTGGTCAAGCTGCTCAAGATCGGAAGCAATGGAATTATTTACGGGAGGCGTATGTTTAGTAGTGGATTCAAAACAGTTATTGATAATGATGCTGAATAGGGACAAAAATAATAAGCTTACGAAACTGAAATGTTTATAATGTTTATAATACGCAATTAGTTTCGTGGAAGTAACTAGACTAAACACAGACGATATTAATTACAGGACAAACTGAAATACGGCGTACTTAAACATACTCAGAGGCAATAAAGACAATCTACGAGATATTAGTAGTACAATCAAAATTTTAAGGTCCAATATTACCAGAACAATGAAACGCTAGGATCCATATCCCATAACTTTCCTCTTTAATTTATTAAAAATTTCTTTGTATTTATCGGGTCTTCTTGTGATTAAGATAATAATTATCCGCATATGGTACACATTGATGCCTGTAATATTATATTGAACCTTTAGTGTAGATGTTACTTTTTTCGATAGAATATCGAATTTCGATAGAATAGTTCTTGAGAATCTTCTTAATATAAAATTATTCTGCCTTATATCGAGTGGTTTACGAGATATAACCAATTTTATTTTGGAACAGTATTCGATTTGACACCCTGTATATTTATAAGTAATAAATTGCAAACATTTTTTTAGTAGAATTTTTTTAATACTGTCTTTTTTAATGAATCTTTAACATTTTTTGGATAGGATAATATATAATATACAAGGTGATTCAAAACGTGAACTTGATAATTTCTTAGCTTTCTTAAATGTATCACCCTATATATTATGACTTTATTAGAAAGAACTTTAATTTAATTCATACGATAGTTTTGTTAACTACGTTCTGTACCTACATATAACAATTATTGAGATATTTAGCTTTAAATATCTGTATGTAATTTTGATCACTATTGTATAGCGTGCCATGGAAATTTTAGTTGACAGCTCTCAGTTCTCAAAAATAAAAGTCTGTTTGTCTGTGTATAATTTACGTAATGGAAATCTAAACGTCAAAATAAACTTATTTAATTTTAACTGAAATTATTGTTAATTGCCATAAAGAATAGTAAATAAAAGAGAAAGTTTGTGTCTACAAAAAAATTTGAATACATCTCAAAAATAGAAATAATAATGTAAAATTGGAAAGTAAGCAATTTCTAATCATACATGTTTTCCTTATTGGCGGTCAAAGTCAAGTTTTGAACTTTATTTTAGATGAATTATCGATGACAACAATATAAACAAATAGTGCTAATTATAGAATGCACATTTAATAGCAATAATTAACTCAAGTTGCAATGACATAATTGCAAGAAAGAATAAACTATTTTACTAACAAACTTTTAAAAAAGGTAAGAAAAACAATAGGAATAAAATATGAATTGAACTTTATGCCAAACTTTTCTATGGATTTTATAATATTTATAAATACCCACTTGTTACTTGCCGTTATAGATTAATAAACACCATTTAGAAAACAAAAACTAACAAGTTATGGCTTTAATATGCAATAAACCATTTGAAAATAATGTATGTATAAGAGGTGTACACTAAAAGTTTTAAAAAATATCAGAACTAACACTTTTGGAAAAAACAGTATCCGCCTTTAAGATCAACATACTTTTATTTGCAACAAATCCATCGTCGAAGCATTTATGCCAGTGCGACAAAGCATTGTCCTCCGTCTCATCGGGCGTCTTAAAACGTTTAACGCATAGTTTGTTTTGGATTCTGGGAACACAAAGAAATCACATGGTATCAAGTCAGTATTTTATGCAGAATAGCTCATTACAACTTAGCTAGCTAGCTCATTAAGTCTGTACAAATTGATAAAACTTGTTAGTGCTACTTTTTTTGTTAACCTATAATAATATAAATATAATTTAGATATATATATATATATATATATATATATATATATATATATATATATATATATATATATATATAAATTGTAAATATTGTCTTGAGAGAAAAGACAATATTTACCTCCCAACAAAAACTTTCATCTCTTGTTTGATCAATCAAAGACAACATTCCAAATGAACGACACGGAGTCCTTGTGAAGACTACTCCCGATCTTATATAGGCCAAACAAATCGTAGAATACAAAATAGAATTTATGAACATTCCATTTCTGTTCCCAATTCGGATTCAAGCTCTATGTCAAAACCATCTTCATACAGGTCACAAAATTGATTTTGAATACTCCAGAGCCAGAGCCCCCCTCCACTTCTATAAACCAAGAATTATCCGAAAAGCAATAGAAATTGAAAAAGGGTCAAATTGTCTCAATAAAAGAGATGTCGGCATACGGTTATCTTCGACATGAAGACCTCTTATAAAGAAAATATAGTCCGCTCCACCTGCCAATTAAAATCCTATTGTCAGAAATGTTGACGCCAATCCCCGCGCTAATCCCATACTAACCCCCATGCCAACCTCCACCCAAATTACGTCACCATCGACGGTATAAATAAACCGTCCGCTGTTCTCAGTAGCAGTAATGCATTGGCGTAGTATCGTGTTCATTACTTCTTAACAAAAAGACGTCTAATAGTCGTCATGGTTTCTCCACGGGTAGTAACAACTAAATACTGATTGATTTTTTTTATCTTAATACTTTTGTTATATTCTCCTCTTTCATTTGCTATGCCGCATATTAGAATTCGACCAATTTTTTTATTTTGTACTCAGTCAGAGTCAAATGTGTCCATTATTTTATCAATGCTGTCATGTGATGTCTTGTATGTTACTATATGTTCATTAATAACGATTATAAGGTGTAGTGCCCTTTTGGTAGCCGCCTTGTTTGTTTTTTTTATCTTAATATAATCCTTATCCTCTCTCCTTCCATTTAACGCATCACATGCTCCAATAGGACCAATAACAACGGATATATATGATGTAATACTGGCGCTAAGGTTTTCGTTACAAACAGACAGACAGAATAAGTAAATTATATTTGGCGTGTATTACTTTTTTCTCTATACTAAATTGTTGAGGCGAGCTTCACGGAACTAACGCCACGAAAAGTCGTCTCGGGTATCGTTACGAAATAGCAGTTCTTCATATTGATTCACTATTTTCGATCAATTCGTTTCTAGTCATCATATATTTATTCTAAACAGGTTTAAATAAAATCTGCATAAAAAATAACTAACAAAATACAGGCATTCAAAGAAAAGTAAAAAATTAAAAGAATATCTGTCAATAATAGATTCTCGTTTTAAAATAATTTAATATAAATACAATTATTATTATTTTTAAATATCTATTTAGTTTATATAATTAAATTTACTAGCAACGGATATTTATTTATATTTTATTATTAATTTAATATTTCATCCAAATTTAACAGATCTGTCAGAAGTAAACAACATATGTTTTGTTAATACGTTAGCAAGTGGCGTTACAAGAAAACATAATAATGTATTGAATTAATTTAATATAATACAAATCCGTAATAATAAACGTAAAATAGCGAAAATTAACTTCTATTACAATAACATAATTGCAAAATACGATAAGATCTAGTATTTATGATGTACATGATCTTCCCGGTCTAAAAAAAACGACATTGTTCTTTTATGAGTTTTTCGTCTATTCTGGATGAAATTCTACTAAAGATCGTGTACTTAAGTATTGATCAAGGTTTTAGCAAGGCAACCACTAGCTTATCTCCAGACTTTGGGTATCTGCATAGTTTGATGTCACTGCTTGATTCGAACATCAAAGTGGTAACGGTCAGATAGTTAATGGTGGTCATTTTAAACATTTGATTTAATAAAATACGATTTAATGACGACATAAAATGACGAACCACCCAAAGAAAAGGAAAACAAGAAGGAAAAATAAGCCCACAATCAGATTAGCAACATGGAATATTACTTCTTTCAACAACAAATACCAAGAGATAATAGAAGAACCGATTAATCAAAAAATAGACATTTGTGCAATGCAAGAAACCAAGAAGAAAGGTAATGGCCAAAGAGACTATAACCAAAATTTTCTAGCATACAGTGAAATGAAGAAAGAAGAACAAGCAGGAGCAGGCGTAGATATACTTGTTCATAGAAAAATTAAAGGCAACACAAATAACTGTTGTTATATCTTCGAATGAATAATATATATGAACATCACAATGGGCTACCAAAAATTAAATGTCATATCTATCTATAGCCCCGAGGACTGCAAACCTAAGGAGGAACGAGATGCATTCTACGAACAATTGCAAATCATCCTAGGTGAAATACCTCATGAAGAACCCTTAATTCTTATGTATGACTTTAATGCACAAATCAGAAATGAAATAGTTCCAGAAGGACAACAAAAATTTAATGAAAACCATATCCACGCAAATGGAGAACTCATGGCTAATCTCCGTGCTTTTAACGAACTGGGAATCACAATAATAAATTTTCGGCCATAAGCTCCAGTATAAATATAAATTTGAAAACTCCACGGGACACAAATCTATGATTGATTTTATAGTCACTAATAGAAAAATCCACCCAAAGCCGATTTTAGATATCCAAACTTTAAACTCAGCAGACGCAGAGAGTGAACACAAACTAGTACTAGTTAAAATAAGAATAAAAATAACACCAAAACATTTTCTACAAGAAATCACCGAGGAAAAATTTAATGTAGAATCACTGTGGAACGACTCTACAAGAGAAATGTACCAAAGGAGGCTAGCACAGAAAATACAGCTGAATTAAATAGACGACATCGAAGATATAAACGCGAGCTGAGAGAAAATTAAAAATAATATTGAAGAAGCAGCAACAGAAGCTCTAGGAAAACGCAAAGTCATACCGAACAAAAGAAACAAGAACAATACACGTGGTTCAGAAAAGAAAAAAAAAACGGGTGTGGCAGTCCAGTGGGACTGCCGGTGGAAGTTACACTTCTATACACGCATTCGCCGTTACAAATTTATTTGGGAGTCAATCTGCACAATCATTACATATGTAATTTTATAGGTAAGACATAGCAGAAAGAGAAACAGAATTAATAATAACTTACTAACAATGAAGGATTGAATCAATATTTTGATGAAAATGTATATTTTTATTTTCATATATGTATGAAAGGAGTTGAATGCAAAATTTTTTTACACATAATCTGAAGTAAAATTCATTGTTTATTTTGTTATTAATATAATAATACAATACAAACTAAACTGCAATATTCATAAGTATTTAAAAATGACAATAATATACATAAAAAAATACACTACAATACAGTGCAACATAATTCCATATATAATAATACAATACAAATTAAAATGCAATATCCATAAGTATTTAAAAATGACAATAATGTAATAAAATTAATAAAAAGTCCTCCCCGACTGGGAATCGAACCCCGGTCTCCCGCGTGACGGGCGGGGT
Source organism: Diabrotica undecimpunctata (assembly GCF_040954645.1). Taxonomy (NCBI): domain Eukaryota; kingdom Metazoa; phylum Arthropoda; class Insecta; order Coleoptera; family Chrysomelidae; genus Diabrotica; species Diabrotica undecimpunctata. Next base: position 100,988,355 of record NC_092811.1, read on the forward strand.
AACTGACTACTACACTACCGAGGACATAACACAAATGTATTTCAAAATTGACAGTTCTGGATCATACAGTGATTTATTGAGATTATTATTTTGAAATAGAAAAGAATAATATAATTATGAACATTTATTAAATAATACAAAACATAGCACATAAATAATAATATTAATAAATATTTTATTATATGTATAATATTATATGTATATATATCTTTATATAATATGTATAATATTAAATTATATATACAAAAGGAACATTTTTATATTCGAGAGAGGAAGAGAGAGAAAATATATCTTCTGTCTCTTTCTTACTCATTATCTTACATATGTAATGGTTTCACAGATTTACTCCCATACAAATTTATAGAAGTATAACTTCAATAAAAAAGAAATGTAAAGAGAAACGAGAGGCCTATACGAAGTACAAAACATCAAATACTCCAGAATCCCGGAACACCTATAAAAGAATTCGAAATGAAACAAAGCAGTTGGTAAGAAGAATAGAAAATGAACACTGGGAATAGTTTACAAAAAGGATGGAAAGCGACTTCTACGGTACACAAAAACAAATATGGAGATTCAGAAGAAACCAACGGCAAGAAATGGCAGAATTGAAGGAATACAATAACAGCAGCAAACGAATGGGAAAGATACTTGACGAAACTGTTTAAAGAAGAGGAAAATAATAATTAACACAATAACATACCTAAATTAAGACACGAAATAGAAATCAGTTTTCAGGAAGTGGAGATAGCCATAAATTCCCTTAAAAATAGAATAACCAACGAGCTTCTAAAGCGCGAAGGAGAAAGTATAATGTTCAAGAAAGGATATAAAGAAGACCCCAACAATTATAGAGGTATAAATCTACTGAATACCGCACTTAAGCTTACCACAAAAGTCCTAACCAACAAAATCAATAAACTAACAACTTTATCAGATGAATAACAAGGATTCAGATCTGGAACATCCTGCGTAGACCATCGTAGACCATCGAGTAAAATAAACCAGCATATCTATATTTTATAGACCTGGCAAAGGCTTTTGATCGCATCCAAGTCGAAGACGTCTTACACCTACTGTATAAAAGAAACATACCAATCAATATTATACAAACCATCGAAAACATCTACTTCCATAATCGAATACAGGCAAAGATAAATGGAAAACTAACTCAGTGTATCCCAGTACAAAGCAAAGTCAGACAGGGTGAATCGTTAAGCCCACTTCTCTTTAATATAGTAATGGACAAAATAATACAAGCAGTACGTAAAGGTTATGGTTACAAAATGGTGAACAAAGAAATCCAAATGTTATGTTCTGGAGGCGAGGCCCCATTAATCGCCGAGACAGAAGACGAACTCCAAAGATTAATACATATCTTCAATACAACAGCCAAGAAATGCAATATGATAATCAGCAGAAAAAACAAATGTATGACATTTAAATACCCACTACGATGTAAAATCGTAATTGATGGGAAAATAATAAAGCAGGAAGCAAGGAATAGATATCTGGGAATAGATATAACTAGTTACAGAGATGTTAAAGAAGAAGTACGACAACAAAGCTTAAATGCAAGTAAAGCGGCGGGATCTCTTAATGACACAATCTGGAAGAACAAACACCTAAGACAAGACACACAAACAAGAATTTATAAAGAACAATTAGATCTATATTAATATTCACGGCGGAGACAAGACCTGACACATCTAAAACGAGACGACTAATAGAAACAACAGAGATGAAAATACTCCGACGAATATCAGAGAAAAGTCTGTTGGATAGGGAGAGAAGCGAAAACATAAGAAGAGCATGCAATATAAAAGACATAAATGGATGGGTGACAAAACGGAAATAGGAGTGAAACGAACACATTAGTAGAACGGCAGAGGATAGGATAGTACGAATAGCACGAGATGGACGAAGAAGTATTGGCAGACCAAGAAAAAGATGGTGCGATAATTTAAACAGTTTAGGAGGCTAACATTGAAGAAGAAACTTTTAGGCTTTAAAGCCTAAATACAAGAATGAAGAAGTAGAAGAAGAAGATTTAATAAAATGTTTAATAATTCATTAAGTAATTAAAGAAGGGTAGCTAAACTCTCTACCGTGGAATTTGTCTCTGAAAGGATTACTTATTTCTTTAATTAAATATAGGAGTTTTTAAAAAAAAGTCGATAACGTCATAACTTTGACAAATATCCCAGAAAAAACTTCTTGTCACGTAAACTAATTTATGTAAAAAATTCTTCCACTAGATAGAAAATCGTGAGCTAGTGTACACGATGCCTGTTTTCATTTACAAACAGTGATTTCGTTTTCACACCGATAACATTACTAAAATATGATATAAATGACAAAAAAATCATGATTTAAAAATAGAAATCGGCTTGTTTCCAATTACAAGCCGATTCCGAAACGACCAACGATTCTTGAAGTAAAAGATGCAGTTAAAAAACTAGCCAGAAACAAATCAACTTTGATAAAATAAAGGCCGATATCGAGTACAGTTTTCCAATCCTATCCAACAATAGTATGTCATAAACATAAAATTAAACATAAAGTTGAACATAATATTACACTAAACAAGGACAAAAGTTAACAAGACAGTAAAATTATTTAAAAAAGTGGAAGCTACATTCTGGTCGGCAACAGGCAACAGAAACAAATCACCCGGAATAGATAATCTCCCAGCTGAACTATATAAAGAAGGTAGCCATGATACACAAGATCCTAAATCGCCAGCTACGACAAAGAACAGAAGTGGCTGATGCAGTAGAGAGAGTAGCAACACTGAAATGGAACTGGGCAGGTCACGTGGCTCGAATGACAGATAATAGATGGACAAAACGGATACTGGAATGGAGACCAAGAGATGATGCCTACCGAAGCAGAGGTCGTCCACCAACACGTTGGACTGACGATCTAAAACGTTGTCATAGGAATTGGATGTAAGAGGCACAAGATCGAAATAGATGGAAAATTATGAGGGAGATCTATGTCCAGCAGTGGATAAGCGAAGATTGAATGATGATGATGATGATGATGATGAGCCATGATACCATAATAGCATTACAGCAGCTTCTTAAAGAAATATAGATACAGAAATCCCTCCCCAATGATTGGAATATCGTAATATTTTGCACCATACACAAAAAAGGAGATATCTTTAAATGCTCTAACCATAGAGGAATTACGCTTTTAAATGCAGCGTATAAAATATTTTCCACAGTTCTATGTCATTTTATAGCACTATATGCAGAACGGATAGTCGAAAAATACCAGGCTGGTTTCAGAGGTGGTAAATCTACAATTCATCAGACTGCAAACCTGAAACAAATTTTGAAGAAAACACTGGAATATGGCATTGATACTCATCACATATTTCTAGACTACAAAGCAGCCTAGGACTCTGTAAATAGAAGAGAAATGTTCAAATCAATGAAAGAGCTAGGAATAACAAATCAGTTGGTAAATTTAACAAAACTAACTCTTGAAAAAGTTGAATGTAGAGTACGAATTCAGGGGGAACTGTCTAAACCTTTTAAAATAAATAACGGGCTGCGTCAGGGCTCTCTCCTGTATACTATTTAATCTGGCTCTGTAAAAAGTAATACGTATCTCACAAATCAAAACTACTGGTTCAATATATAATAAATCAGTGCAAATCCTGGTCTATGCTGATGATATCAATATTGTTGGGAGAACGGAAAACTATATATGAGAGGAGTATGTAGCATTAAAAGAATCAGCTACAAAAATAGGTGTAACAATAAACACCAACAAAACGACGTATATGAAAATAAGCACGCAACCATAAATACTACGACCCCCTGTTATAGAAAACGACGTCATCGAAGCAGTGAATGAATTTGTATACCTGAGAGCGCTCCTTAACACTGAAAATAATACTACCGCAGAAATAAACCAAATAATTTACGAAATACAAAAATAAAACTCTACAAAACAATAATACGCCCAGTCCTAACAAATGGTTCAGAAGCCTGGACTCTAAAACAAAAAATTATGAAAACATGTTTGGATGTTTCGAAAGAAAAGTACTAAGGCGAATTTATGGAGCAGTGAATGACAATGGAGTGTGGAGAAGACGATACAACTTCGAACTTTATAGAATATAGCAGGAACCTGATATCGTAAAACATATTAAGATAGGGCGTCTGAGGTGGATAGGGCATGTAATGCGGATGGAACAAAATGACCCAGCTAGAAAACCGCTCCTTGATAGACCCATTGGTGAGAGAAGAGGAAGACCTAGAAGAAGGTTCCTTGATAACATCGATGAAGACATGAGAAATATGGGAATATGTGCTTGGCGGAGGAAGGCAATTTCTCTCCAGACGACTGGAGAGAAATTCTTGAGGAGAGTAGGCTAGGACCCACGTAGGGTTGTAAAGCCAGAATGGTGATGATGAATCGGCTTGTTTTTTAAATTTGTCTCTAAAGTCGTCTACTCTTGAATTAAAAAAAAAATGGGTTATTTAATAATTTTACACTTCACTGTATATGTTCACAATAAAAATACAGTTTCTCATATTTTTTCTATAAATATCCACATCGGTTTTTTCTGTTTTGTAAAACAGTTTAATTAGCCAAATTGTTAACTAACCAACATTCATAAATAATTACTGAAAAACAAGTGAAACGCAAACTCGAAGGGCAATTAACTTTGTAAATCACATTTATAGGCAATTAAGTATTGACGCAGTTCGTTAAAATTTGTACCTTATTTGTTTCTAGATAAAATTATAAACTGTTCGTCCGACTTTGACTTAGGGCTCCAAGTCGTCAAATGGAAATATCCGGTCATTAACGTATCGACTTATTTATCAAAAACAAGAGGGTTAATATTAAATCCGTTCATATTTTTTTCCATAGAGATTCGTACTCATTCTTAATTTGGATATCAAGATTTCCCTTCCGTACTTGCCTATATAGCTTGTTGTTTTTCTTTGTGATTTTACTAAATCTAAATCTTTTTTAGAAAATATATATTAGAAAAACAGCATTTAACATGACTATTATTGTTAGACTTTTGTCTTTTAGGTACTGATTGGTCAATGCATTCAAACATTCTGTTATTAAATATTCGTACAGCATCATTGATTTTTTTTAATCCACCCCAATTTATTGATCTAATTAGATTATACAGTAGCAGAACATTGCCCCTAGAATAATCATATTCAAAGAATGAGTGAATATTATGTTTATTTCTGTTAAAGCCTTTGAGCTGTACTATCAAGTTTAGAGAAGGATGATAGCTATCCTCTTGAGCAAACGGATCATTACTTCTAGCACAAACAACATGAAAATTAGATAGGACTTATCCAACTTTCTACCCATATAATTTACTACTGAATTCATTTGGTATAGATCACAAATACTCAAAAACTGGTTTCTTATCAAGATTTTATCACACATGTTTCTTTTTCTTCTTCTTTTTATGGATATATGTCTCTGTCTGTTTTTCAATGTGCCTCCAGTAAGTTTTCGTTCTATCGTTTTCGTGGTTTTCCTACTGATCGTCTTCCTATTGGGGAACCGTCTCTTGCCGTCTTTACTACTCTATTTGTTGTCATTTGGCTTATAAGATCGTTCCATTCTACTCTTCTATTTCTTACCCAGTTTTTGATTTTCTCCACTTTGCATTTACGTCGTATATCTGTACTTTTAGCTAGTAAGTTAAGTGTTTTCATCTCTGCTGTTTCTAACATCCCTTTTGTCTTCGATGTGTGAGGTCTTGTTTCTGCCGCGTATGTCATTATTGGTCTGATGGCTGTTTTGTAAATTCTGCCTTTTATTTCTTTTCCTATATTTCTACATATTGTATCATTCAGGCAGCCTGCGGGTCTATTTGCTCTATTCACTTGATCTTTCACTTTAGTTTCGAGCTTTCCGTAGCTTGATAATATGATGCCTAGATATTTAAATTCCATCACTTGTTCTATTATTTAACCTTCCAGCTCCAATTTACATCTGAGTAAACTTGATGTTGTAACCATGCATTTTGTCTTTTTTATGGAAATTAACTAATTAAAAAATTAATCTAATTTTTTGGCGGTTATATTAGATTGGTGCAACATACGTTGTAAATCGTCTTCACTTTGAGAGAGTAGTATTGCATCGTCCGCATAAAGTATTTTACACCTAAGAAGACCGCTTTGCAATTAAATGCTGGTAACTTTATTACTAGCAGATCAGATAAGCGGCGATATATTTTACACTACCTTTATGAATAACATTTTACTGCTCTGTTGTTTCAATCAGCACTTCTCAACATCATCATCATTATCATTTGGCTCTACAACTCTATGTGAGTCTTGGCCGCGTTTACTATTTGCCTCCACTGTTGTCGGTCCTGGGCAGCTATTTCCCATTGCTGTATTCCCATTTTGCGTAGATCATTGGCTACTGCGTCCTTCCATTTCTTTCTTGGGCGACCAACTGACCTTCTGCCATCGGGCCTTTCCCAGAATGTGGCGTCCAGGAGTCTTTCGTCACTCGATCTTAGTACGTAGCCCGCCCATTTTATTCGGTTTGCTTTAATGCAGCGTACTATGTTTTCATCTTCATATACTGTCTGGAGTTCATCATTGTGTCTTTTTCTCCATTCTCCTGTTGTCTCTTCTCTGCAAGGCCCATAGATAGTTCGCAGTATCTTTGTTTTCAGTACCAGTAATTTCGTCGTTTCCCGCTGGTTCAGAGTTCATGTCTCGCTTCCATACGTTATTGTGGGACGAATTATTGTCTTGTACACTCTTACTTTTGCTGGCATTGAGAGTATTTTTGATTTAAGTACGGTCATTAATGACTAATATGCCCTGTTTTCTGCAATGATCCTGGCTGCCACGTCTTTTTCATATTTATTTTCAGATTTTATGATCGCTCACAGGTACTTGAATTCTTTGACGACTTCAAGGTTGTATTCATTTATTGCTACGTTCTGTCTAACCCTTGGTCTTGGGTTCTTCGTAACCACCATGTACTTGTTCTTGTCCTCGTTGACCTTCAGACCAACTTCCTTGGCTCTGTTTTCGAATAGTTCTTTTGCATCTCTGGTGGATTGTGCAATTTTGTTTGTATGATTGTTAAAAAGCAATTACGGTTTGATTAAAATGTCAACGGATATAAATAAGAAAAATGTACTAAGAGTTAAAGCAGTTTCTTTATTGGAAAAGCTTGATTTGTTGGAAAACGGAATAATTTTATCATTCTGGCTTGACGTCTTACAAAAGGTTAATGAGGTGAATAAAACAGTATAAAAGGAAAATATGGATTTAAGCACAACCGCTCATCTATTATCATCTTTAACAGATACCTTTGATTTCTTAGGTGATCGTTTTGGTCACTACGAGGCGTTAGGAATGTTGTTAACACGGAACGAAAATTATGCAGAGAATATGAATTTTTGAATTTGAATTTTGTTTAAACAAAAAACTACGAAAGATGAAGATATTTTCAGATCGGCAACCGAATTACAACAAAAATACAAGGAGGATTGGACGAGTATTTTCCTCAAGAACGTGTTCATTTAAAGCATTTGTTAACGTCTCTTCTCCAATTAAAAATAGACACTCCTTTAAAATTGGTACAGGTTTTATATGAAAATGAATTAATATCTTCATTTCCAAACTTTAATATTTGCCCGCGTATTTTTTTCTCCATAATTGTCGCAAATGCAAGTGGCGAACGCTCTCTTTCGACACTATAAAAGGTCTACTTAAGAAATGCAATTTCCCAATAAAATTTGAACCCCTTAGCAGTTATTATCCATTAACGAGGATCTGCTAAATGAATTAAATATAAATGATATTATCGAAAACTTCGCTTCAATAAAAGCAAGAAAACGAGCTTTTCAATAGTAAAGGTATTTGATTACCTACCTCATGTTACCTGTTTAAATGTCATTAGGTACATTTTTATTTTACTTTTTGAAGTTCGTCCTTAATTTTTTTCTTTTATTTTGTTAGTATTCACTTAAGCTTGAAACCAAAAAAAGTTGTAATTGTTTTCCTTATTTTAATCAACTTGTATTCAAAATATGTTTTGTTAAATCGAAATAAAGTTAAGAAATATTTTTGAGCCTTGACGCGGCATCCGTATCAGCACCGTCTTTCTCGTCTGTGAATTAATAGAGACAACATGAGCTTTCTTAGTCGGGTTTCATAGTTTAATATTCCATATTTAAAAGGTAGCTTAGTAGCTCTTCGTTGAAGACGAAGACGACCACTTTATGAAATATTCGAGAAAATCCTTTATAATAGGTATACTAGCAGGAAAACGGCAAAAAATGTTTAAAATGACCACCATTAACTATCTGACAATGGCCAGTTTGATGATGGAATCTATCAGTGACGTCAAACTATACAGATAACCAAAGCCGATTGGTTTCAAAATTTGTCAGAAAGAGGATTTGAGATAAGTGAAGAAGATTTAAATTCTTAGTTTGAACGGACCGAAGAAACCCAGCAAATTATGACAGATGAAAAAATATGTACAACAAGAAGAAGAAAGCCTAGTCGAAATATTGCAGCCACCAACTACTACAACTGTAAAACTAAAACACAGCATTTAATTGTTTCAATATCTGCATAAGAAGAAGAAAATTGCGTATCTGCTAAAGATAATAATTGTTCAAAACATGTAAGAAAATATTTTTAAACAAGGACTGCAATTTGCACAAAAAAACATTAATTAGTGAGAATTTTAAACTACGGTAACTACAAAATTAGTTAAATGTGAGATGTAACAGTTATAAAAAGACGTGTAGAATATGAACACAAATACATAACGTTGTTTCTATTCCCTTTATGAAATAAATGTCTTTATTTTTATTTTCTTATAAAATTTTAGTCGGATTAGTGAGATTCTTCCATATACTATAATATAGAACAGAGAACTTCTGTCGCATTTCCGTTACTATTGCCTAACTTTCTTATTTACTTTAAAGTAATAGTTTATGTAATACAGTGTTAGTAATTTACCGCGGTCTTATAATGTCCAATGCCACCTAGAAGCAACAAGGTACTTCTTAATGCTATTGGGGGAGTGTCAAGTTGTCAGTGTCATGTGTGTTATGTAAAAAATGTAAGTACTGTTATGCACTTTCGCTAATATCTAACAGTATTTATTATTTAATACATTACAAGAAAGTGAGGCTGTAGTAAAAAGAACATTTCAGGGTTAATGGTCAGGATCGGACTGGTTTATATTAATAAACCGTCTAGATAAATTTATTTTAATGAAACATTTTAAATATTAATTTAACAATTAATATATTTATTTAATAACTAATATTTCTTTCTTCCTTTTCTTTTTTAATTGTTTGATAAGTGTGGGATGGAGAGTGGTAAATTATTTTTAGTGTTTATGTAGTCTGGAATTGTGTCTGGTTTATGTTTCTTCCGTAAAAAGATCAAAGGCGATGCGACAAAGGTCGTTACCTTCTCCCAGTGACTTTTATTTGTAACTTCTTAGAAACTTCCTAGAAATTTGTCTCCCAAGTTAGTCTTGATTTTTTAGGCTCATTTTGAAAAGGTTTATCAGTTCTGTGAGACTCATAGTTTTTTTATGGTTTTAAGATATTGTCAATACTTAAGAGAGAAGCTTATAACTTGAGCAGGACTTTTTAAACATGCATTAAAAATATAGTATTGAAGAGTTAACTTTTTATTAAATTTTAAGGTGAGGAAGGTATGAACTACTGTATTATGTAAAATAAAACGAACAACCGATTACATGGGTTGTTTTTTTAATCTTGAGCGTCTACAATTTGACTAAGGTAAAATATTTATTATATCTTGGGTCACTAAGTTTTGTATAACTGTCATATTAAAAGTGCTCTATTATTATTAGAAGAGAGATACGTAGAAGTTGACGACTATTGCTAGAACAGCTATAATGAAACTGGTAACAATTTGGAAAAATTCTAGGACAACAATACATACAAAACAAAGGCTGGTAAGGGCACTCATTTTTCCCATAGCCACATATGCATCCGAAACGTGGACCTTAAAGAAAGCGGATAAAAATAAACTAGACGCTTTTGAAATGTGGGTATACCGCCTCATGTTAAGGATATCCTGGATTGAACATCGCACTAACGTATCGATATAAGAACAACTTAAAATAAAGGATAGATTGCTTAAACAAATACAAAAGAGATATTTTCAGTATTTTGGACACATTGCTAGAAGAACAGGTACGCTGGAAAAACTGATAGTCGAGGGTAGAGTTGAAGGAAAGAGACCTAGAGGAAGATCTTCAAGTCGTTGGGTAGATCAAACAAAAATATTGATTAACCAAGGGTTACATGAAGCCGAACAACTAGCCCAGGACAGGGAAGGATGGAGGGAAATCGTGAAAAAACTGTGAAAGGCCTGATGGTGTCACCACATCCCAAAAGGGATTAGGTCTGAGGAAGAGGATTATTAAAACCTTCATAAAAATGGTTCTCATAATTAGGGAGAGAAAGTATTTATAGTAGAGAATTATTTACGCTTATACGAAAATGGACGGAATGTGGTATAAGTTTGAAACAATTAAAATCTAAAATCTACTCTTGTAAAGCTTCTCTTGATTGTGATGAATGAGTCATATCGTTGCAAATTTAAAGGGCAGCATCTAGTATAGCTAAATAGCACAGGTTGGTCATTGGATTCTTTGTTAACTTCTATTGGAAGGAGTGGGTTGTTGGACCAAATATTCTTCCACGATTTAATCAGTGTAGTAGGCTTGACTTGCTGCCAGGCAAACGAAGCATTGATAATCACATCTTTGATGTTAAAGTTTTACAAGATTTAAGTGATAACAGCATTAGAATGACTTACAATATCCACAAGGAGTTGTTTCTTGTAGTGTGCCTTGAGAGTTTTAACAACATTTTGATCTGTGAGCTGAATCAATGCAGTAGTATTTTTCGGTAAGTGCATTGCCTGAATATATTCCCATCGGCATTTTAGTGAGACAAACACTTCAACTTGCATCTGAAATAAATAAAGCAGATATTAAAACGCCTTAAAATAATACAAATTAACATAATGTAAATAATCCTAGTTGTTGGAATATCTCCAACAGACAATTACTTTGTTCCCTTGTATTTTATAAAACTGTTACAAAATAACTTTACGTTACGTCACGTCTCCCTTTAGATTTCAAACCTTCGTACGTTAAGAAATGACATAAGACATTTTCAAGACATTCTCGCGCTACTCTATAAAAATACACACTCATTCGATAACTCTATAGTTTAAAAACTATCTCTCAACATTTTTCTTAAGCGTTTTAGTTTAAGATTAATAATTATAGTGGTGAATTAACTCATTAAACAGATGTTTCAACTTACTACCAGCGCAATCGAATAGAATGTTGTTACATTCAAAAGTTACTAAATAAAAGCAAAATAAATTGAAGAGTAATACTTGTATGACTAAAAACTACTACTTACCTACATTTTAAGACGGAAAAACGAGCTGGTATCTCCTTTCCTGCTGCATTCACAAAAGAAACGCTGTGTACTCTTGCATATTTATTAGCATTCACAATACACCCTTTTTTCGTACACAAGGTGTATCTGAATCACTATCACTATTAGCATTGCTACGAGCCATTGCAAACAAAGTTAGAGAAACGATACAACGAAACCTCTCCCATAAACAATTCAAGTGCAACTGCTGCAGACACCGCTGTTGTCTACTGGTATTGAAGAGAAAACATCTGCTGTCACGAGTGCAGCGTCAAGCTGCCGGCTATGTTTTAACTGCAAAAAAGGAACTTCTGCTGTAAAAGTCCCCTTTTGCAGGTAGAGCAATTTTAGCCACCATTTTTAATATACTTAGGATAGACGCAGAAGTCTCATTTTTGTTGAAAACGATATGTTTATGTGTTAGCGCAATAATAACAAAAAGTGGATTCATGAAAATGTATTGGAAGTCCTTTCTTTGGAGTTAGCATTCCATGTATTCTACTAGACATTCTCGCAGCAAGTTTTCTGTTGTAATACTCTTGGGCTTTAAGTTTATGTGATTATTTTTGGTAGTGAGTTGCTTAATTTTGGAATTTAATATATTTGTTTTCTCCAAAGACTTCGATGATACACATTGTGTTTTAAGACTTTTTGCTAAGTATTCATGACAGGAATTACGTGTATCAGTTCTTGGAAAACCAAAAAAATTATTATTCTCCATCGAAAAAATACTTCTATACTTCTTTCTATCATCATCATCAGTTAGCGCTACAGCCCTTAGTGAGCCCTGGCCCGTATTAAAGGATTCTTCTATCCTTCCCTGTCGAGTGTCTGTCTTTTCCATCCCCTGACTGCAATCTCCCTTAAACCGCCTATCTACTTCTTTCTACACATTTTTTTAATGTTTAATTCTTCTGTTAAGTATAATTTAGATGAGCCTTTTAGACTATAATGAGTTTTTCTTTCTTGAACAATTTTATATATTACATAATACAGTTTTTGGTTTTTATAAAAACTTTATAACGATGATTCCCATGTTTTCCTTTAATATCTTTTGGAGCGCAACTTGTCAATTTTAGTGACTTCTGTAGAAGTGCAAGCATTTTTGTACCAATTTCATGAATACCAAAAAAACCTTCTGACATAATATTCGAACTTTTTATGTTTCGCCATTATTTTATCTACAAAATATATTATAAACAAGAGTGAAATTCTTAATTGCATAAACGTAAAACCTCATTACGTTCCTGATTACACTTGAGCCGAGTCTAGGTAACTTTAGTAATATAAATACAAGATCTTATTCAGCGTAATAAAATGCAACTATTTCATAATATTCTGCATTAGAAATGAATTTTATTTAAACGCTTCTTTTCTAACGGTTTTTGTTCAGTGGTGTTCTTAATTAATATGGTTAAATCCTATATTTATTGATGCTGCTATCTAGTGTCGATCAAACGTCTAGAACCAGATAATTGCTATAAAATACGGAGGTCTTCCCCAGTTTTTTCGAAAACTAGCGGTGTTTCAGTCTAAATTCACTTCTCGCACGATTAGCCTTTTAAAAGAGTCTTGTTTGTTTCCTTTAATATAGACTAGGCGGGATCTGTGGAAATTAAGACCATAATGGACATTTTCCATAGGAAGCTATTTTTTTGCTGGAATCCCTTCAGGATGTGCCCAATATCGATAATCACGATATGCGCCAGTCGCAAACCCTGTGCTAAATTTTTTTATTTAACAAAATCTAAAAACAATTGAAAATTTCTCATTTTTTGCTCCCATTTTCGTTTATAATTCGGAAAATATTGATCCTAGAGAAAAAATTATAAGAAGTTAAAAGTTTCGTTATTCAATTTTACACAATATTTCGTTAGCTAGAAATTAAAAATTTAATGTTTATTGTTGAAAACATAGCAATAATTGGAAAAAAAGTACAAAAAAATGAAGTTAATCCTTTAAATGTTTTTGACTTTCTAAACTTGACTTACAAGCTCCATATTCCGCCTAGAAAAACCTTTTAATATGTTTAAAACGTGTGCTAAATTTTGTTAAGATCGGTCGGATAGGTTTTGCATAATAATTTTGCAATCCAGTCTACTGGAAAAAAATCGCAAATTTTCAAATTTATAGTAGGCCCTAAATAAGGCTCTCAGATAGTTGCAAATTTTTTTACACATAAAGGAAGGCTCAAACTTTCAAACGCTTTTTGTAAAATTCAAATCGGTTCACTAGGAGAGCCTAGAAATTTTTTTAAAATTTTAAACATTTTTTAGGCTTATAAACAAATTGAATAACTTTACGAGCTTTAAACATATCCTTCCAAAAAAAGAAAAAGACTTTAAAAAAAATTATTGAAGATTGAGTCAAAATAAAGTTTATTTATGAAAAAAAAATTTTTTTTGTTCGCCTTTGTTTTAACAATTTAAATTATTTATTAACAATTTATAAATACATATTTGTTTACTAAAAGTAACAATTTACTTCAATGTATAAATTGCAAGCTCAAAAACAAATGCATGAAGAAATTACTTGTTTAACATACAATTGTTTATTGCAAATTTACCAATTTGCAATTAAAAATGGTATATAAAAATATAATATTTGAAATCCTTGTCGTTCGAGACAGCGATTAAAAAAAAAGGAAAATTGGTTAACAAGAAGCCGAGATAATGCAATTTTTAGCGCGCGCTATGATTTTGACGGCGGGCGTAATTTCGGCCGGTAATCCCTTGGCCTACCTGCATAAATCAAGGGGTACCATTTATGACAGGGGTAATTTCGGCCGAGGGGTTGATGTTTACGATGAGATTAAAATATTGGTAATTACGCTTCATAGTTTCTGTAAAATATTAATTGTGTATTTATTTGGAAATACCTAATCCTGTGTACCTGTCGGAAATACCTTTAATTTACTTATCTCTTTATTCTAATAACTATGTTGTACCTACTTAAGATTATTCCTTTAAATGTATAAAATTCACAAATAACAGGTATAAAATTATTATAGCTAGTCAGTATTATAACTTATCTTGAAGCTACTAGTCGATAGAAAGCATAAAATATATTATTTGTATACGATGGCATCTGTTTCAGAAATTAAGAGTTCACGCGGTTGTGACTTACTAGTTGTAGAAAAGTTTCAGTTTTGTAAACAGGACGTATTAAAAAGTGGTGAAGTACGTTGGAGGTGTATAAAGAAAAATTTAAGATGTTTAGCCAAACTGTACACTGTTGGTGCGGAATACACAGTTACTAGAAGTGAATTAATCCACAACCACGAGTCCGATGAAACTACGTTGGAGAGAAAAATAGTGACGACTTCATGCAAGCGCAAAGCTGAGGAAGACATATCGGAGAAACCTTCAAAAATTATTAAAAGCGTTCTTTCAAATCATTTGCCAGAGAATTTGTCATCGATAGATGTCAGTCTAATAAGAAGAAATTTGTACAACAGCCGCCGTAAGCTCTTACCAGCCCTGCCTAAGGATATTCACGATGTACATTCTGTACTCGATAGTTATGGACCGAAAACCACAACAGGTGAAAATTTTTTGTTTATTAACAGCACAGCTGATAATATCATTGTTTTTTCTTGCCATACAAATATAATAAGTTTATGTAAAATGAAAGATTTTTACATGGATGGCACATTTTCTTATTGTACAAAATATTTTTATCAGTTATTTACCATCCATGGACTGGAAAATGGGCATTATGTTCCTCTTTTGTATTGTCTGTTGCCCAATAAGACCAGTGACACATATATGATACTTTCTCTGTTGGTAAAATCTAAAATTTTTGAACTTTATAATATTGTTTTTGAACCGAAGGAGGTATTTGTGGATTTTGAAATCGCAATTCATAACGCATTAAAAGTTGTCTTTCCCAAAACCAAACTAAATGGTTGTAGATTCCACTTGCACCAGGCGTGGTATAGGAAAATACAATCATTAGGGTTAACCCAAATGTATAAAGATAAAAACTGCGAGGAAAGCAAATGGCTTACTCATACTTTTGGGCTAACTTATTTAGACCCCTCTGAAGTTGAAGATTGTTTCATATTTGATCTCATGTCATACAAACCGGACCATAAACTTATAGATAAATACGCAGACTATTTATTAGAAAACTACATAGCGCCAGAATCTCATTTTCCACCAAATATATGGGCATATGAAAACCCATCAATTAAAAGAACCACAAATGCCTGCGAATCATTCCATTCGCACTTTAATTCTAGTTCTTATTCAAGTCACCCTTCTATATTTATTTTTATAGAAAAATTAAAAGATTGTCAGATCGATGCATATTTAAAAATAAAAAATTTAAATATTCCAGCAAAAATTAAAGACAAACAAGTAAAAAACAAACTAAAATTTATCGAAAACATGGTAAATATGCTTCGATCTGACAATATTTCTAGAATTAATTTCGTTAAATCTGTATCACATCAAAACGTTTTTTAAAAATTTATAGTTTACTTAATTTATAAAAATAAGTTGATGTAATAATTTTATTGAAATAAAGAAATATTTTAATATAAAGCATTCTGTTATTTTATTTGATTTGCGGCCGAAAATACCTATGAGATAAGGAAGCAACTTAAAACCTCCGGCCGAATTTACCTACCGGCTTTTAGTACCTGCTCTTTTTCCGGCCGAAATTACGTCCGCCCGATTTTGAACTAGCCGATTCACATTTCGAGTGAATATCCCCCACCACCACCTCTCATGCATTCCGAGCGACATTTTACGCGAAAACGGTTTTTTATTTGTCTTTTTTATGGATGTTGCCATGAAGCGCATTACGTAAAACTTTTGATATAAAAAGTACTTGACAAGACGAGGGTATTTGTTTAAAAACGAGCCCTATATCACTTATGGTTACACGGCAAATGTATGCCAACTTTGACCTTCAATATCTCGGCAACCAGTAAGCCGAATGTATCTTTTTTTTTAAAGAAGCGTCTTTTAATGTTCTTTAAGTGTATAAATTTTGAAATTGAAATGTTTAAAGCTCGTAAAGTTATTCAATTTGTTTATAAGCCTAATATATATAAAAAATGTTTAAAACTTAAAAAAAAATTCTAGGCTCTCCTAGTGAACCGATTTGAATTTTACAAAAAGCGTTTGAAAGTTTGAGCCTTCCTTTAAGTGTAAAAAAATTTGCAACTGTCTGAGGGCCTTATTTAGGGCCTACTATAAATTTGAAAATTTGCGATTTTTTTCCAGTAGGCTGGATTGCAAAATTATTATGCAAAACCTATCCGACCGATCTTAACAAAATTTACCACACGTTTTAAACATATTAAAAGGTTTTTCTAGGCGGAATATGGAGCTTGTAAGTCAAGTTTAGAAAGTCGAATAAACATTGAATTTTCAATTTCTAGCTAACGAAATATTGTGTAAAATTGAATAACGAAACTTTTAACTTCGTATAATTTTTTCTCTAGGATCAATATTTTCCGAATTATAAACGAAAATAGGAGCAAAAAAATGAGAAATTTTCAATTGTTTTCAGATTTTGTTAAATAAAAAATTTAGCACAGGGTTTGCGACTGGCGCATATCGTGATTATCGATATTGGGCACATCCTGAAGGGATTCCAGCAAAAAAATAGCTTCCTATGGAAAATGTCCAATCCAAAACAGATCCCGCCTAGACTAATATATATATATTAAAGGATATATGTATATATGTATCTTATTGATGTATTAAAGGAAACCAACAAGACTCCTATTAAAAAACGAATTGTGCGAGAAGTAAGAAAAAAGAAGTAGGTACATGTTGACTTGTTTGGAAAAAATATAACTATGTTTGGATGGGTTGGAATTAATAAAAAGGTGCTATTAGATAACTATTCTTTACTACTCCACCTTTTTATTGTGTTAAAATTATTTTCAAGAGCTAAAATAAATATACATGATGTTAGTAGCTTATAAATCTATTACTACATATGGATTTTCTGAACCATCTGGTTTTCAACACATTATCTGCAGTTCTTACAATTCTCATGTTAAAGAATTGTACAGAATCTTCCATCTCTTTCTCAACTGTGAATTGTATATGTTGATTATGATTGTTGAAAATGTTAACTGTTTCATGAATTTTGAGTTTTTTTCTCATGGTGCCGTCTCCTTTCGATCGGTTGGCGATCCAAATGGCTAAAGTGATGATAGTGATTTAGAGCTTTTTATATTTCCTGATCTTGACGAGTATACTGAATACACTAAATTGTAAAAGTACAGATAAAATCATTGGTTAGATTAGGTTTTCAATCTGCATTATGTCTAGCGGGGTTAATAATAATAACACTGTTATTAAACTTTATAAGAAAAAAAATAAGTTTTATTGTTTTACAAGTACAAGTGTGCAAAGGGGTGACAAGCGACAAGTAAGTCATCATTCATCAACAAAAAGAAAACATGTTACCTGCAGACACAAAATAATTATTGTACGGCAATACCCCCTCTCACTTCTACAAAAGTACAAATGAATTAAGTACTACCTGCAAATAAAATTACAATAAACTAATAAACTGTAACATTAAACATTTGTTTTAGAAACATTCAAAATATTTCTCAATAATTCACATTGAGTAACAGGCAATCTCTTGACCATAATACCTAACTGTTTTTTTGTAGAAACACACTTAATAACAAAATTTTCTTTATTTGCCATAGCTTTCACGAAATGATGTTTTACATCAATATCAAAAAAAAAAACTTACCTGGATAATTCTAAGTCCTAAGATAAATCTCAAGAAAAACTTATTTCCCTGAGCAATTAATAATAACTCAGAAGCGACACTGAGTAGTAGGAAGCAACAATGTGTATTCAAGATTTCTTCTTGACCTTTTCAAAATGAATTGCTAATAAAATAGTCGAATGGATAAGGCTAATACGTAATTTCTGTAAATAGTAAACACCTTTAGGTAATTAAAAATCTTTAATTGAGCATTTGAAGCTGACATTTTATTCACTCCGTGTTCATGAATGAGAATAATTGGCAAACTTAAAAATTGTTTATGTTTAAAAATATATGCAGTTAGCTGTAAAATATCAAAACATATGCTGTATTAAAACACACATAACTAAAAAAATATATTTTCGGAAGATAACATACCATGTGGCCAAACTTTTTCGCAACATCGTAGCCAAACCTTTAAAATAGGTTTGAGGGTCAGTTGGGACCTCGCTGACGAGAGTTTTTGATTTTTTATGCATTGCTGTTAAACTTTGGAAATTTGGTCCACTAGTTTAGAAGATCTTAATTTTTTAGAAATTTTCGAAAAGTACTATATTTTCAGAAAAATGCAAATTTTGAACTAGAACTGTAGAAATGCTCAAAACTACAGAAGAAACAGGAATAAAATGTCGTCACTTGATCTGTGACAAAATATGACATCTGCTGTAAAGGCAGCTGCCATAAATGCGACAAATATGGAACCATATGCGTGATCTTATGTGTCAGCAAAATAAAAAGCCAGATTAAGAAATCAGACAATTATATAACCATCTATCTCTCTTGTCTCACATGGCAGCAAAAGAAAGCTACACATTATTACTAGAGTATAATAGACCAGCATTTTTGTCTGATTGACCTAAAGAAAGCGTTTGACAGAGTAAGAGTCAAAGATGTAATCCATCTTCTGTATAATAGAGAAGTTTCCCTTAATATTATAAAAACTATCGAAAACATCTACCAAAACAACAAAAGGAAAGTCAACAATAGATGGATAACTTACAGAACTTATAAAAATGGGCAGCGGGATCATAAGACAAGGGGGCTCATTGAGCCCCATGCTCTTTAATTTAATCATGGATGAAATCATCAAAAGTGTTAACAAAAGAACAGGATACAGAATGGGAAACAAAGAAATAAAAAAACTCTGTTACGCAGAAGACGCAATATTGATAGCCCAAGATGAAGATAGTCTGCAAAAATTGGTCCACAGATTTAACATAAGAGCAAAAGAATTTAATATGACAATTTCATCTCAGAAAACTAAAACAATAGTAGTCAGCAAAGAACCAATCAGATGTAAAATAGAAATTAATGGCATCAGTATTGAACAAGTAATGAAAATAAAATACTTGGGAATTACACTGTCCAGCTATGGAGACCTGGACAAAGAAATGAGAGATCAAGTACAAAAAGCAAATAGACTGGCAGGATGCCTTAATAAAACTATATGGCGAAAGAGACACATTAACACTGAGAAAAAGTCAAGAATTTATAGTGTAAGACCAATAATGACATATGCCTCAGAAACAAGACCCGATACATCCACAATGCAAAGACTACTGGAAACGACACAGATGTGAGTATTGAGAAGAATTAGAGGAAATACGCCAAGAGATCGAAAGATAAGTGAAGACATTAGAAGAAAATGTAACGTACAGTGTACAAATGAATTGATACAAAATAAAAAAAAAGAATATAATAACCACATAAGCATTATGGAGGAGATCCGAGTCGTCAAAATAGCAAGAGATAAGTCACCAATCGACAAAAGAAGTATCGGACAACCTTCCATAGAGGTATTAATCCGCCAATGAACAAGCAAAATTGCTTATAAAGAGGAAGAAGAAGAAGAAGACAATCAATAAGAGACAGAAAACTAAGATAAAGGTACTTGAGAACATCTTCTGAACATAAAGCAAATAATCTAAGAAATTCAATATCCCACTATATATTTATTTTATAGATTAACGCAAAGCGTTCGACAGGGTCAAATGACCAAATACTTATGGCAAATACTAAAAGAAGCAGGCGTACCACAACACGTAATTTTGCTTATAGCTGAATAATACGAACTATACAGTTTTTTTATCGTATGGCACTTGACACATTTACATTTAAATTTACATATATTTTGTATAAAACATTACATATGTTTATAAACGAACATCCAACTTATTTATATACTCTATCGACTCTGGAGTCGCCATTAGGAAATCCTCTGACCTGCCTTGATAGGATCTTGTGGGACACTATTCTGTAATGTGACAGATGGTTTGGGGTTATCCTCAGTCACAGAGTCGGGGGCAGATGGGTTACATGATGCACATTTGTGGCAGGATCTCGTTACTAAGTATCTTTTTGTACTCACTAGTGAGAGAGTGTATGCGCTGTAGTTTGGGTGGTGGAATGTCGCTCAGTAGTGGGAGCCATTGCGTAGGGGTGGATTTCATAACACCAGCAATCATTCGCATTGTACTACTTTGTGTATATGTGGGATGCTAAGCCAGGCTGAAGAGCAGTATTCTGCGGTTGAGAAAGCTCAGAAGGCCCAGGGCAGATGATCGCAATGTGGAAGCCGATGGTCCCCATGTTGTGCCGAACAGCTTCTGGATGATGTTGTTTCTGGATTTAAGTTTTTCCGCTGTTTTTGACAGATGTTCCTTGAAAGATAGGGTTCTGTCAAGAGTCACCCCAAGGTACTTTGGTGTTTTATTGTAAGCGAGTGTGGTGTTTTCGAATTGGATGTTTAGTATTCTTCCTGCAAGCTTGTTATTTAGATGAAAACTGGAAACCTCTGTTTTGGTAGCGTTTGGTTGGAGCCTCCATTTACGGAAATACTTTCCCACTATGTGTAAGTCTTCCGTAAGGATTTCTTCTGTTTGTTCAAATGACTTACACCTTGTTGCAAGGACCCAGTCGTCGGCATAACCAAACTTCCTTCATTTGGTTTCTGGTATATCAGCGATGTACAGGCTAAAGAGAAGAGGAGCTAGGATAGATCCCTTAGGTAGTCCATTCTTCAGTTTTTTTGGAGTGCTCGCATGTCGGTTCCCATGACTACTTGAATCGTTCGGTCGGCTAGCATGCTGTTGATTATTCGAGCGATGGATTTACAGGAGGTTGTACGGAGGAGCTCGTATATCATGCCTTCTCTCCAGACTGTATCGTAGGCGGCTGTTAGATCTATGAATGCGGCTGCAGTTTTAAGTTTTCTCTGGCACCTTGCCTTAATAAATGTGGTAAGTGAAAGGACCTGATCTGCGTAGCTTCTTTTCGGCCGGAAATCTGCCTCATTAACCGGTATTGATTCAAGTAGCTTCGGACTAATTCTGTTATAGATAAGTCGTTCTAGTAGCATGAACGTTGCCGAAAGTAGGGCTATTGGTCTGTAGTTCTTAGGGTTGTTATCATTTGGTTTCCCTGGTTTTAATATGGCAATGATCTTTGAGCGTTTGAATTCCTGTGGTATGGTACCGGTCTTCATAATATCTGTGAAAAATAAGCCATCCATTCTCTCGCATATTTGTCGCTGTTAATTAAGAATTCGAGATGAATATTGTCAAAACCTGGGGCTTTACCTGGCTTTACATCCTTGAGAGCTATAGTGACTTTTTCGCAAGTGAAAGGGCGAGAGTATTCGGTTTCTGCAGATTGGAATTTTAAAGTTTTGAGCTCTCATTTTACCTTGATTGTGTGTGGCTTGTCTTTCGGTGCCCTAGATGTTGATACCAGATGTGAGGCAATAGTGTTTGGTTTAATTGTTGTTTTGTTTCTTGTTATGGGAGTTCCGCTTCCTAATTTTCTTAGTAGTGTCTATACAGTTTGTTAGTTTTTGTTGTCTTTACAGTTATAGTGCTTGACACCCTCTCAAACAAATTCCATCCAGATAGGCGAGGAAACGAAGCACCAATCTATTAATTTTCCGCAGCAAGATAAATCGCTATGAAACTTTTTGCATTCGATTCTGAAAAGTTTCAGAAAAGTTTGTGAACAAAATTCACGGTGGTAAAATGATAAAAGTGCATTTCCAAAATGCATAAAAAATTAAAAATTTACAACTCAGAAAATATCGACAGGAATGAGTCCAATTTGGTTATTCGGGTGTTTTCGAGGTCACTGAACGTGAGTATGATAACGACGATGGTCCTCGAGCTATCTGATACCCAGGGTGGACCTCGTCTTCTGGAGTATTTTAATTTCATTGTAAATCAGTTGACAGTCATAACTCGTGGGCGTTCGAGGTCGCTGAATACAAATATGATAACGACGGTGGTCCACAAGCTACCTGGTGCCCAGGGTAGACCTCGTCTCCAAGAGTTTTATTACTACAAGAGTTACTTTTATCAATAAAAAGATTAAAAATGCATCTAACACTTGTAAGATGTTAATGTGTGATGACTGTACTGCTAAAGTTTGTAATGAATGTGCAAAGTAACTTTTAATCTAAATTCCAATATTGCCGAAGTTTGCATGTTGCAGTTTTTCATATAGGGGGTTAATTTTTTTGGTTTATTTTTTTTTGATATTGTGTCTATTTGATCTTTAATTTTCCATAAATATTTTATAAATATTTTAAACAATAAAAAAATTACGTTGCGTTTAATAAACCGTTTTATTGTTTAGGATATTTTGACATGTAATTTGTAATATGCTTCATAACTAACAATTTAGAAAAATAATAATAAAAAAATTCATTTATTAATGTAAAAATGTATCAAAGAAATTATTATATTTAACATAATTTTCATATTTTTAAAAAATGTTGGCAATACCAAATAGAAATTACAAGGGGTCTACCTGGCACCACATCAGTAGTTATGTTCCAGAAAAAACATGTCAGTGGTAGAAGGTTAGTCTTACTATCGGGCTCCTCCTAGTCCATATTTTAAGGATCTTCTTATATAAGAAGCTATTCATTAAATATAAATTGTTTTTCAACGGGAAATGCAAGAGCATTTCGCCGCTTTGGTTTCTATCCAGTGTGGCAAAATTTCCAAGTGCATTTTCAGCTGGATCGATTTCTACGTCTATTCTGGCATTAAAATCGCCACATATTATCATGAAATGTTCGTGGTATTGCACCTTGTGGAACTCCGAGCAGGAGTTCCGCAAGGTAGCGTGTTGGGTCCGGTCCTTTATGTGCTATACACGTGCGATATACATGTATTAAAATATAATACCATTGCCACCTTTACTGACGATACTGCCATTTTTGCGCTAGATAACACTATCGAAGAGGCAATAAACAAAATACAAACAGCAGTTAACATTCCGGGACAAAAAAAATTAAAATAAATCTTTACACGTAAACTTTACCAAAAAAAAGATACAACATATACCAGCTACAATTAATAATAACCAAGTAGCATATGCAAATACGGCAAACTATTTAGGTATAACATTAGTTGCACAACTACGCTGGAAAGTTCATGTTAAGAAGAAAAGGTAGGAATTTTACATTACAAAAAAATGTAATGGATGCTTGGAAGAAAGTCCTCTCTATTTATATACAACAAGCTTAAACTTTATAAACAAATACTACGACCTATTTGGACTTATGGTAGCCAACTCTGGAGTGTGGCAAGGGAAGTAATATAAAAATAATCCAGAAAATTCAGAATAAAGTATTAAGAAACATTGTGAATGCTCCTTGGTACGTGAGGAACAACGACCTCCATAAGGACCTGGGTATGGAAACTGTGGCTACAATTATCAAGAAGACGGTTAAAAATCATGAAAAACGACTCCGTAGCCATGTCAATGTTAAAGCAATCCAGCTTCTTGACAACAAAGAATGACAACTTCTTTAATTCTAGAAAATCCAACCAAAAATTGTCAACTGCCTTAGTCATTGCATTCACTACAATTTTGTATAAAAACATTTTTAGGACTAATTCATTTGACATACCCACCTAGTTCGCTTACAGCTTTTTAATATCTTTAATTGTTTGGAGAGCACAATTGCTTTAGTTTTGAATATAGCCCCAGCATTGAGCTCGGCATAATAAAGTTTTTACGTACATTAGCATACATGTTTTAACATGACATGACATATTTACAGTCTATTAATTTGCTAAAAACACTCTTTCATAGCGTTCTAAATGTAGATTTTATTGCCATATTCCAGTTTGTTGTTTGTGAACATATTTATTAGTTCCCACAATGTGTACATTGAAATAAAAAACGTGTAAAATCATTTAGTAGGCTAATAAAAATAAAATGTATTATTTGTAAAATGCAAATCTTTAATGAATCTATTAGTACTATACTTATTTAACAAGTATAAATAAACTTGTAGTTTCTTGTGACCTTAGTACCCAGGGTAAGAGTGTTTAAGGTCCTTTGCAAGTTCAAAGAGATCATCTTCATTTTTAAAATGCAATCCACCGTTTCATGTTATTTAGCATCTTGTTTTAAACATCAGGCGGGAGGGGGAGAAAAATTCCTCAGCAAGGTCCAAAATTAAAGTAAAAAATTGTTGAAACATAAAAATAAATCAGCTGACATGAGACTTAAACGACGGACGAACAAATTTAACTCAATAAATCTGATAGGAAAATTAAGGGAACTTAATACATAATGTCTTTTATGTAGTTTGGGTTTATCTTTTTATGTCTTTTGGTTGATGTTTTATTCAGAGTCCCCCCTCCCCCGCCATGGCAAATGTCTAGATTCGATACTGCTGAGCACATTAATAAGTTGATAACACAGTATATTTGAGACTTCAGCCTTCAGAGAGTGATTCTATAATACTTTATTCTACGAAAGCAAGTATCATACTATTACTTCTTTTGTGTTCTGATATACTTTTGTTAAATTTTCTACCAGTTTGACCGATGTAAGTTTTGGGATGTCGCCACGTGTAAGTTTGTACAAACCACTACGTAACTGTTTTTTTTTTCTTTTAGCTCTTGTGGTTCTAAATATATTTGCTTAAGTTATTATTTGTTTTGAAATTCCGTATGATTCCTTTCTTTTTATGTGTCTGACTATTTTTGTTGATATCTTGCCTGTATAATTAATAGATCAATATTGGGTTTTTTCTCTGGTGGTGGAAAGATTAATTTTAGGGCTTTCGTATGCAGTTTTTGGTTTAAAATTTTGTTGATTGTTTGTTCGTTCTACACATTGTTTACTGATATTTGCTTAATTATATTCACTTATATCACGAAGTTATTTTTTGACATAAAACTTTCTGTTAATCTATGTAAAGGCTATTACAGACTGCTAATTTATATTGTGTAGGATGATGAATTATGTATAAAGTATGGTATATATATATATTATATAACGAGTCAATAGTAGTTTTATGAAATACGCAAAAATCGTGTTTACTTTCAAAGTCTCTTAATTTTTAAATCTAGAAAATTTGTTGGTTTCGACGTTTTGTGTCAAACTTCGCAGGTATATCCAAACTTATTTAACTTCTTCTTCTTCTTTAAGAATGTACCATTTGTTTGGTGACCAGCACAAAACCAGGCTTATGAAAGTCTTAAAAGATTACTTGCAAGTTCCAATTTTGCAACAAGCGACTTTTACAAACTCTTTTATAATAAAAACAGACGCAAGTTCATATTAACTTGGCGCATGTCTCCTTTCAGCGGACATGCCATAAGACAGGAAGACGACAGATGGAATAAGATGATTATACACTGGATACCATAATAGTTACAAACGAAAAAGAGGAAGGCCACAAATGAGATGGTCAGATGACCATCTGACAAGTGGATACAAACTGCCTACGATAGAGAGACGTGGAAGAAGGAAGAGGAGGCCTATGTCCAAAATTTGACAGCAAGGGCTGTATAGATAGATATAAATGTCTCCTTCAGGGGAAGGGAGAAAATGAAAAGCCATAGAGTATGCAAGTCGCTTACTCACAGCGGCTGTACGACACAGCGAGAACCTTTAGTTGTAGTATA
Organism: Diabrotica undecimpunctata; assembly: GCF_040954645.1. NCBI lineage: Eukaryota > Metazoa > Arthropoda > Insecta > Coleoptera > Chrysomelidae > Diabrotica > Diabrotica undecimpunctata. Next base: position 101,014,509 of record NC_092811.1, read on the forward strand.
TGCAATTTATGGTTTAAAAAACATACTTTTTAGTAAAAAAAAAAATGTTTCTGTAGGACAGAGAAAAAAGACTTTTTTACTTAAGTGAAATTAATCTTGAGTTGCTGGGTAATTGAAAATGTTGTATATTAAGAACAACAATCACAAAAAACCACTTATACATTTTATACATTTGTGTAAAACATTTGTAATGTTTGGGTGTATATACGTTTTATAAATTTAATATATTCTTAAGTAAGCGCCTGGTCTAAAACATGTTACACATACACCAATCTTCGCTACCGGACTATGAGCAATTGAATGACTTAGGTTCGTCGCATCACTTCTCGTTGACGCACAGTTCGGAGAAAATCGTCTGGCTCAGCCAAAAAGTACGCAGAAGTCTTGTACTCGAAGAAGACTTACTTATATGCTCATCGAAATCGAGAAAAAATCGTTAACACGAATAACATATTTGTTGAGAAAACCAACCCGATTGGAATGATTGCATCGATATTTATACAGATGAAGCAACGGCAATGACAGGTAGAACAGCAGAAGCAGTATAAGGAATAAAAATGAAAACATCAAATTGTAGTTCTAGCCATTTCATCCTGCATAGACAATGACTTAAAAATCCTGCTAAATCTAAGATAAGTTCTTGATGAGACGGTAATAATAATTAATTTTGTCAAGTCACGTCCACTACAATCCCGATTTTTCTTAATAATATGTAAAGATTATGGTAGCAATCATAAAATACTACTGCTCCATACTGTGGAGATGGTTATCCCGAGGTAAAATTTTGACAAGGCTTTTTGAAAAACTATTTCTTACAGATATTTCTTTTGAGTTATATTTGAAAGACGCTGAGTTACCAGCTGAAGTCCGTTTGAAGAGGTTTACTCTCCGGACACTGGAACTCACTTAAGCATGGGTGTATGTTACCTAAAGTAAAATTTAATTAAAATATTAAACATCATATAATATTATCAACATCATGTACAATCTTTGGTAACACAATACATTTTAAAGGGTTTTTACCCAAATATTTTGATGGCTCAGGCATGGTAACCTGTATTTTAACCTGATGATGGAACAGTTGTTCCGAAAACGTTCGTGTTTTTAATGTTGCCCTTTTAAGGGTTTTTATAAAATATACCCACATACAAAGATTAACCTCTTTTTGTGATACGTGGTATACAGCCAGCTGCAGGAATTATTTTCCTTGTGGATTTTTTTAATTAAATTTTAAGCATTTTATTGCCTTTCGATGAGGCCACAAAAGAGATCTCAGGTTCCCAGTAGATTACTGCTATCCTTGTAATCTCCGTTGTGTCCATCAATGAAAGGTTTTTTAAAAAACTCTACCCAAAATATAGTGCAGCCCAAAGGCTATGCCAAAAACTTGTAACCAGCCTCTAAGAGAGAGGCACCAGGCTTTTACAAAACCCACTGCTGTGATATGCTACACACACGGACCCAAGGTTCAAAAAATTATATATGTATACGTTGATAGCGGGCAAAGCTAGATCCAATTTAGGCGCAGAAGTCAGGAAATGCCTTGCCGAAATTGGAAAAGTTTCTCGTTCCTACTCTGTTGAAAATCAAACCCTCTTTGGTCTTCACACGACATGGAGTTGATGAACAATGGTTCCAGTTTAGGTTTCCTGGAAGCACAGATTTGAAGTTCTTCAGCAAATGAACTCACTATTTACCTGCAGCTGTCTTTGCTGCCGAGATTGGTGACCCATTTATATTCTAATAGCAGAGCAGAACCTGTGTGCCAGGTTTGGCTTTAATAGAAAAAAAATACTTGTCGTTGATCGGAAATTCGGTGGCATCAGAGAGACTGGTGTCATTGTTAAACGTTATTTTATCGGATGAGAGAAGCTGTTTAATCGATCAACATAAATATGAACGAGTTTTCCTTAATGGGCTTTAATAAAAATACTAATAATAATATCAAATCTATTTTGTATAATGCATCCTATTTGTAACCATGTAACCTATTTTTTTTTTATTTTTTTTACTTAAATTATTACTTTTACTTTTTTTACTTTCACTTATCACTTTTACCGATCATATTATATTTACGCCTATATTTAATAATCAATAAATGTTATCCATAATATAAAATTGTTTTATTTTTTTTTTACATCCTTTATTTATTGGAATATGTTTCTACAAATAAAAAAAACAATAATCAATAAGTTTATCACGTAATTAACACGGGGGAGATCCGTCCAGTGACAAACATCCTTTGAGATGAATTTCTAATATATATAAATATTTGATATTTACTAACATATTAAAAAAAATAGCAATAGTTAAAATACACACACAATTATAAGTTACAGGTATATATAGTATAAGTTGTAGCTATAAAATGATAGAGTATACGTTTATGTATGTAAAGGTATACAAAGGTCTAAGGGATCACGGCGTTTTAGTCTTCCTCTCTTCGGTCGCTTAAGTAGGTCTTGGGTAAGCGTACTTGGATGGTTCAGTAGTCTATTTTTGTAAGTGCCATTGAGTGAGATAACAGTGTCTTTTATATTTTGGATCTGAAGGTCTCGATGTATAACATAATTGGGCACATACCACGGTGCATTGGTAATATGTCTCAAAACTTTAGATTGGAAACGTTGAAGTTTCGGTAAGTGAGAATTAGATGCTGTACCCCATATCTGTATACCGTAGGTCCAAACTGGCTTTAGAATACATTTATACAGTAATAATTTATTATGTAGACTTAATTTGGATTTTTGGTTCATGAACCAATACATTTTCCTGTACATTAATCGTAGTTGCAGTCGCTTTATCTAGATGAACCTTCCCCAATTTAGTAGGCTGTCAAAATGTACTTCCAAGTATTTAACAACACCTTTTTGGGTATTATGGTAGTATTTATACTCACAGATGGTACACTCTCTTTGCGTAAAGTAAATATTATATACAGTTTTAACCATTTTTCTAGTTAATTTAAATGAATTTGTAAATTTTGACAGGCTGTAACAGGAACCGAGCTTGAAGCCATTATCACAGTATCATCTGCATAGGTAGCAATTGTGCTGTTTACTCTTGTCGGAACATCTGCTGTATAGAGTAAGTATAAAGTTGGTCCCAATATACTACCCTGAGGTACTCCCGATAGAATTGGAGATATGTTTGATACTGCTTCATTGTATCTGACCTGGAAATATCGATTGGTAAGATAGGATCTCAGAAGTGCATACAGAGAATGAGGAAAGTGAGTTTTTATTTTAGATAGTAGCCCTTCATGCCATACTTTATCAAATGTTTGTGAAACATCCAAAAAGGCTGCAGTGCAGTATTCTTTCTTTTTAATTGCATCTCTTGCTACTTTGGCAACTCTATGTACCTGCTCAAATGTTCCATGTTGTTGCCTGAATTCAAACTGATAATCCGGTATTAACTTCTGTCTGTCGATTATAGAATTCATTACTTGAAGGGGTATCCTTTCAAATATCTTAGAGATAATCGGAAGCAAACTGATTGGACGATAGGATGATAGTTCGTGTGGATCTTTATTTGGTTTCGGTATTAGAATAATTTGTGCCATTTTCCATTGAAACGGAAAATAGCCTAACTTTAGTATAGCGTTAAATATGTACATAATCAACCGAAATCCTTCTTCGGGTAAATTTTTGCAGATTTTTCCCGATATTAAATCATGCCCTGGAGCTTTTTTGGTATTGAGATGTTTAACTAAATCTTTAATTTGAATTTCGTTACTTTAAATTTTTTTATAGGAGGTGACATCTGGTAGGGTGCATCTAAGTTCTTGTGAATGAATTATTTTTCTTCCATTGAGATAGTTCTGGAGTGAGGTTGAAAAACTTGGCTGAGATGATTAGCGAATGCTTGTATTTTATTTTAATCGGCCTTGGCCCAATCACCATCTTTATTTCTAATGGGACCATCATGATTAATCTAATGTTTAAGTTTCTTAGAGAGTTTCCAAATAGAGTAATTTGTGTCATCCGTCGCAGTGAGACTTTTAAAAAATTAATTTATGCCTTGATCTTTGTATTTGTGTAGTTCTCTTTTAAGCGAACGAGTAGCCCTATTAAGTTCAGTTTTGTCCTCAGGAGATCTGGAAGTTTGCCACTGTTTTCTTAGTTTTCTCTTTTCGTTGATTAAGATTTTTATATGATGTGGATATGGTTCTCAGTTATTACTCTGATTTAGATCTGGAGTTGCTCTCCAAGCTGCCTGTTGAATGATTGATGTAAGGGGATGAACTGCTTCCTCAATATTTTCGTTTGTTTTAAGAGAAAGATTTAAGTTAATTGCATTTTGAATATTAAATCTGAACAAACTCCAATTTGGTTTATGATTTAAAAACGTCGGTTATTTATTTGTATTACATATATACATGTTCCATCACATCAATCAATATGGGAGAATGGTTCGACGAAAGGTCAAAGAAAGGTTTAATATGTAAAAAGTTGTTACTTATTCCTTTTATGATACCAAAATCGATTAGATTGGGTATTTTATTTCTATCTGTAGGCCAGTAGGTTCGTTGTTCAGTAGAAATTGGAGTCAAAATAAGTTCTCTTCCGCGTGTTGTTATCAATCTTGAACCCCATCGTGTATGTTTTGCATTAAAATCACCTGCTGCAATAAAGCGATGGCAAAGCCCATTGAAATAACTAGAAAAATGTTCCTCTTTAATTATTTTACCAGGGGGGCAATACGCAACTGACATCGTTATGTGTCCTTTGGTGAGTTCTAAAGATATTAAGGTTGCCTGAATGTTGATTTCACACACTTTATTTATTTCGTGATGTTTTAAGTTACTTCTAATGATTAACGAAGTTCCACCATGACCTTTTCCCATTGAGTGTGATGTGACATAGGTGCAAAAATCTGGTAAACTGTTTTATTAAAACTTTTTTTTTTGCATATATTTTTTTATTAAATTAAAATTTTCATTATTGACTTGGATTTTCTGTCCTACATTGTGATTTGGAATTTTTTATGGTTAGTATTGGGTTGTAAAATGGTTAGTACTGGGTAACTGGGTTGTAAAACTTGGTAGTAAAAAGTTGCTGTTTATATATCGACTGATTATCTTGATATCGATATATTCCTTCGATAGTATCGATAATATTGATATCAATTTGAATGGAGTATCGCAAACTAAAGAGCAATGTAAATTTAACGTTGTAACCTATTGAGTATTGGCTATTGATTAAAAAAACCGAACACCGGCTTTTGAAATAACCGGTTATAACCGCCAGGTAAAACCGTAAGTAAAAAACTGATATAACCGAAAACCGGTGTTTTGTTAACAACCGCCATCCCTACTAAAAGAGTTCCGCCACCAAAAACGTTTGAGAACTGCTGATCTAATTTATGAAACTAGAAACTTTTTGTAAATTTTGTCATACAATTTCCAAATCTATCTTCCATAAAAAAGTTGTGATTTTTTAAATATTATCGTTCTTTTTTATTTCAGAGACCCCATGGATGATGATTCTGACGACAAGGACTCAAAACGGTAATATTATTTAAAAATATCGAAAAAATTCATTTTCATCTGTAATTGCTTTTAGAAAATCTAGAAATTTAAGTGAGAAAAAACGAAGAGACCAATTTAATATGCTCGTTAACGAATTGAGCTCAATGGTGTCTACCGGTAGTAGAAAAATGGACAAATCAACTGTACTTAAGTCAACTATTTCGTTTTTAAAAAATCATAATGGTAAGAGGGTTTATACAGGGTGGAGTGTCTTAAAAATCACGCAAGAAGTAATTTTATATAAACTAAGACTAAAAATATTTGATCGATTTATAAAATATACAGTGTATGGCTTCATAATATGCACTAATATATCAGGTACATGGTTTTCTTATATCTAAATAAATTTTGTTGAAAAAGCACTCAGTTAACTTCTTCTCTTCTTCTTCCTTTTTATAAGCAAACCTACTTGTTTATTGGCGAATTCATACCTCTATGGAAGGTTGTCATTCCATTTATTGCTCGGTCGTCCGATTCTTCTTCTGCCGATTGGTAACTTATCTCTTCCTATTTTGATGACACGGCTCTCCCCCATTCTGCTTATGTAGTTATTCCATTCTTTTTTTCTATTTAGTGTACATTTCTCTTTCGATCTCTCAGCGTATTTCATGTAATTCTTCTCAGTACTCTCATCTCTGCCGTTTCCAGTAGCCTTTGTGTTGTGACTGAGTCGGGTCTTGTTTTTGGGGCATATGTCTTTGTTGATCTTTCACTGGCCTTATAAATTCTTGACTTCATCTTAGTGTTATTGTGTCTGTTTAATCATAAGCATGCTGCCTCACTTAACTTTGTATACATAATCAAAATGTGTGAAATATAAATAGTTAAACAACTTGTAAATATTTTACATAGACATTATTATAAATAGTAATGTTTTTCTCCATATGAAAATTAAATAATCTTTTTTATTGTGATCTTTCTAGTATTTTCTAGTTTTAATATTACTATCTATCTATACAGCACTTGCTGTCCAATTTTGGACATAGACCTCCTCTTCCTTATTCCACGTCTCTCTATTGTAGGCAGTTTGTATCCACTTCGGGCCTGCGTGTTTCTTCAAGTCATCTGACCATCTCATTTGTGGCCTTCCTCTTTTTTGTTTGTGACTATATGGTCTCCAGTGTATAATCATCTTATTCCATCTTTCGTCTTTCTGTCTTATGGTATGTCCAGCGAACTTCCACTTAAGTTTTGCTATCTGCGTTAATACATCGGTCACTTTTGTTTTGTTGCGGATCCAAGTATTTATTTTCTTGTCTGATAGCCTGATGTTCAGCATTTGTCTTTTCACGGCTCTTTGGGTCTTTGCTATTTTTTCCGTGTTTTCCTTTGTAAACGTCCAAGTTTGAGAACCGTAGGTAAGAACAGGAAGTATACATTGGTTGAAGACTCTTGTTTTTAGATATTGGGGGTATTTTCTATTTTTTAGTATATAGGAAAGTTTTCCGAAGGATACCCAAGCCAACCGTATCCTTCTCTTTATTTCTCCGGTCTGATTTTCTTTATTTAATTTAACTAGTTGTCCCAAATATACATATTCATTTACTTGTTCTATAGTTGTTTGTGCAATTGCAATTATTAATTCTTGTGGTTGGTTGGTCATAATTTTCGTTTTATTGTAATTCATTTGTAGACCTATTTTTGTTGATTCGCTATTTAATTCATCCATCATATTTTGTAATTCTTCCCTTTTATCTGTTTTACTATTACTATCACAAAATATTTAAAATTGATATATAATCCTATTTAATTACGTACTATAGTAGAAGCCACAGTTAGATTGCAGTGCAGGTAAGATAGACAATGTTATTCTTACGAGAGAACGGCCGACCACGTTGCCGGTTTGCCCAGAGCGGCGCATCAGGACCAGATTTAAGAATCATAGCACTGGAATATACGCGCACAGAACAATTGCTTACGGTTAAATAAAAGACTATCATTATTATTTCAACTAAAGCTTATCTATATTTTTTAATTTTTAATAGCTTCCATTGTAAACACTGTAACGTTAGGCACCAATTTGTAACGTTCCAACGAACATTCATTGGGTGCCAATTTGTAATCCTTCGAGGCTCAATTTGTAACATCCCAACGTTGAGCTGCTGTTGTCAACTTGTAACCGCAAACCTTAGTTTGCTGCTACAATCCGACTAACATCACTAACAACGTTGGAGTGACAAATCGTCTCCCGTTGGGACCAATTTTTAACGTCATAACCCCTAATGTATCAATTGCAAAATTGCTACATTAGACGTTATACACTCCCTGGCTAGCTCACTCAGGACGTGAATATGGCCTACTCTGGAGCAACACACGCAAACAAGTAAAAAGAAGAAACAATACACAGTTAAATTAACACATGTTTATTAAAATGTTAAACAAAAAGGGCAGAAAAATACATGTTTAAATATTATATTGAATTGAAATAAAAATTATTTGACTTCTTGCTACAGTGTTACATTATAGTAAGGAAAAATGCTTGTCACCAAATCCTAGGTTTTATCCTGGTCTTTTTTGCTATGGTTGTTAGCAAGCCATGTTGTTAGTTGTGGACTTTCTTGCCCTGGAGTCAACTCTCCTATTGGAATGATAGTGCCATTCTCAGGCCGGTTGGTCTTCTGGATGTTACTATAAATTGACCCGCACCTGAGAAATGTATCCCGGAGGTTGACTAAAATGAAGAAAAACACACCTTGCTTCAGAAAATGGTGAAACCAAAATGAGAGACCTTGCTTGGGGGATGAATAGGTGACCAATCAAATTTAACAAAATTTTATCATTATTCACCCAAGCAAGTCGAGAAACAATTCTTATTTATGTAGCAAATAAGTAAAAGTAAGGATATATAATCTTTTTAAGCAAATGGTAATTACTTTTTACTACTGAAATATTCTAATATTAATTACAAAGCGGATTCGGTAAAAATGACAAGATATATTTATTGAAAAGTTAGATAATTTAGAATTTAGAAACATTTCTATATAGAAATGGTAGTTTGTCAAAAGTTAATTATTATTAAAATCAAAAGATATTATTAAGGATTTAAATTCAATATTTAAAACTGTAAAATATTCGTAAAACTTTTACATACTATATTAAAGAAACTATATATTTCTTATTGCTAGTTTTTATATAAAATAAAAAAACGTAAGAAATATCCACAAAAATATGTACCTACCTACTTACATATGATAATCATAAATAATGAGATTAGAATTTTCAAAGTTAAAATTATAAAAAGATTTTTATACAACAGGTAGAATCAGGAAACCGATAAAATATATTAAACTCTTACCTCCTAATTCAGGAGACGACACAACAATTGGTTATTTATTATACTTTTACAAAAGTCATGAAGAAAATCGACATTTTTAGAAATAAAAGCCATTATATCGACTTTTGTATCGAACGGGAAGGGGGAAATGTCAACAAAAAGGAGTCTTTGTCACTAGCATTAAACTAAACAGAGAATAAAGATGGCACCTCTCGTTCCAAAGTAACAGAAATAGAGATGAAAATAAAATTCATTCTTTAGAAACTTGAGTAAAAGACAAAAATGATGATTATTAAGAAAATAGGAAAGGTAGATACTGAAATATATATGTGTAAAGAAGATAGATTTGGACGCCAACTGGTTTTTATACCAAATACCAGTAAAAATGAAAAGAGAATAATGAATCAATTAAGTAACGACATAATTCTGATACAATCTATATCTGAGAAAATATATAGAAAAATAAGAGATACAATGGAGGATATAGAAGAATATGAATTATGACAGAAGATATGGAAATTGGAGAATAGAATTAACGAAATATATTAACATAAGAAAGAAAGCAGGCAATGTAGCAGTTATAACGCTACAACACATTCTTTGGGAAATAAAAATCATTATAAAGTCATTAGGAGAAGCGAATCAGTTTTCAGAAGATCTCCTTGTCGATTTGGGTACTGGTCATTAGAGCTTGTTGGCAAAAACTATAAAAGCTCAGTCCTATTTCATTTTCGCAAGCGGATGATAGTACCTACATTATGAAGCCGTTGCCAGTATCTGTCGTGAATTTCAAAGAGGGTGTGACTCTTAGGGTGAAAGCAAAACGTGTGGTGTTAAAATTATTGAACTATCATCTGAACTTAAAAAATAGTGACAGCTTGAATATATATATATATATATATATATATATATATATATATATATATATATATATATATATATATATATATAATAACGGATTTATTACGGCTGTCGCCGCTTCTCCGCCCCCAATTTCCATCTTTTTCTGTCATATGCAGTTGCCTCTTCTAAGTCTCTTGCCGCCATTGCTTCATCAATATCGTTGCGCCAACTTCTCCGTGGTCGTCCTCTCTTTCTTCTTTCAGGAGGGATCCATTCCAGTACTCTCCTAGGCCATCTGTACTCTGGCATTCTTTTAACATGTCCGAACCAGATTAATTGTTTTCTTTCTATGTCATCATTGATATTTCTCTCCATTTTCATTTCGTTTCTTATTTGTTCGTTTCTAACTCTCTCCAGTTTCGATCTACCGCAGCTTCGTCTCAGATAATCCATTTCTGTCGTCAAAAGTTTGTTTCTATTAGCTTTGGTGACGTCCCATACTTCCGAACCGTAAAGTGTAATACTTTGGACTATACTACCGTAAATGTGTTTTTTGGTTTCTCGTCGAATTGTTTTTTGCCAGAGAAGAGAGTTTAAGGCACGGGTCGCTGCTCTGCCCTTGTTTATTCTTTCCCTGATTTCATCTGCGCTATTTCCCTTCTTGTTGAAAATGACCCCCAAATATTTGCAGGATTGCACGCCTTTGATTTTGTCGTCTTCCAAGACTAGGTCACATATTTCATCTGTTCCCACTGAGAGATATTCACATTTTGTCATATTCATGTTTAGACCTGCCACCTCATATTCTTCTTGCAGTTTTCTTACCATATAGCTAAGATCGTAGCTGTCTTCGGCAATTACTACCTGGTCATCCGCAAAGAAAAGTGTATATAGCTTGTTTTCTTCCACCGTTATTCCCATGTTTCTACATTTTTTTACCCATTTCACTAAGGATCTGTCCAAATAGATTTTAAATAAGGTGGGTGACAGACAGCAGCCTTGTCTTAGTCCTTTTGTTGTTTGAAAAGGAGAGGTGATTTCTTGTCCCATTTTAATTCTTGCAAAGTTTTGTTCGTAATATTTATGCATTATATTTAAAAAGCATATGACAGTGTACCGATCTCCCAACTATGGATAGAAATGGGTAACTTGAAAATAAACCCAATTCTTATTAACGCCCATCAAAAATATTACGAACAGCTTGAATATTACTGTGGAAAAAGTTTTGAAAATGTGCGGTGTGAGTGTTCGCAAAATTTATGACATCGGCAAAGAGGCCCAGCAAGGCGAACTGAAATCGGTACAAAAAAGAAAGAAAAATTGTTTCCAGTTCAATTCACGTGAGAATACTTACGATAAAGCAGTGAAATCTCGAATAAGGAAAATTTTCCATAATTTTTTTTTTTTGAAAACATACCACCAACCGTCGACAGCATAATGAACAGAGTAAAGGAGGATGAGGACCTACCAGCTTTTTCAAAAACCACATTTCGTAGGTTACTAAATGAAATGGGTTTTGAATATGGTAAAAGAGGTCTAGATTCGATAATGATGGAAGGAAAATATAATATATCGTAAAGACACAAGTACCTCAGACAAATAAAAACGTTGAGGAAGAAGGATAATGTAAACCTTGTTTATACCGATAAGATAAGTCTTCGACTACCATCGGTGTTTCAATCAGAAAGGAATGGAGGGATATAATGATTATAAATCCACGAAACGCCTTCATAAAAGGGCTCTTTACTGGACTGAATGTTCCAACCCAAAGAGGTCTTTGGTTTGTTCTTCTTCATGCAGGAAGCGAAACTGGTTTTGTGCGATGGGCTGAATTAACTATCTTGACCGAGAAGGGAACCGCTGATAAAAGAACACTTTCCTCGAGGAAGATTACCTGAAAAGTGAATTCCTGGATACTCCAGCCGCATTTAGAGACGAGTAGGACAAGTACAAAATTGAAACAATTGCGAAAAAATATGGCCTTAAGGTTTTTGAGACTGCTGCCTTACCATTGCGAGCGGAATCCGATTGAAATGGTGTGGAGCCAATTGAAAAGGTAAGTGGCTTCAAACAACGTCGATTTTAAAGAAAAATCGGTTTTTTTCGTAGAACGGTTGATAAAAGAAGCTTAGCAACGTGTATCTAAAGAGCAGTGGCATAATTGTGTGAAATACGTGAACAAGAAAGTAGAAGAAAAAATGTTTGCGGTGGATAATTTGCAAGAAGATATTGAACCGGTGATAAATAATATAGGAGATGATTCAGAGGATGAGGACGATTTGGATATGGATTGTGATTAGTATTAGTAAACGAGAAATATCTCAGATTTAACGCTTATTTGTTTCCTTAGTACTGTACGTACAGTACATTTCATATATGGTCTTCTTATGTATTTTATGTATATATATTTATCGTGTCGTATAGGGTAAACTGCATTTTTTTGTCTATATCTGTATAAGTATGTACGAGGTATTAGATATTTTATGTAAGGCATTTTTTTATATCATGAATTTTTTTTTGTTTATTCTCTTATCTAACTCAGTTAAATTAATATCCTGTAATATCCGGTCCTGATTTCTCAGTCTATCATCAAACTACCACACACCTAAACTCTAATTTCACTATTTGGGAGAGTGAGTCATCGTTTGAAGGCGTAGAAGTGGGGAAAGACGTATGAAAATCCAGTGGCGTACACTCACTTTTATTTCAACGTTAATTATATTATATTGTTTAAATATTATTGTTCAAAATAGGCCACAATATATTTATCTGCAGGTTTTTACTGAAGTTTCCATCTCTATATCCAAAGACCGTTTTCAAAGATATAAATTATAGTTATATTTATTTTATTTGTTTATTATTATATATTTATATATTCTTATATAATTTTCTTTTTTTTTTCTTAACTTTAAAAACGGTCTCTGTACTAGAGATCGAAACGTCAGTAAAATAAACATGTAAATAGATGTATTGTGGCTTATTTCCAACATTCTCCCTAAAAATACGGAATGCCACAAGCAAAAAGCTACAGAAAAACAAATATTGCTATCATTTGTATATTTGAAAACGATCTCTTTATACAGTGGAACCTCGATTATCCGTCAGGGCACCGGACCAAGGGTATGACGGATAATCGAAAAGACGGTTAACAGAACATTAAAAAAAATTTAGAGTATAACTCTCAAATTTTATTTGTATGTTTTATTTGACAATATAAGTGATTTAAAATATTCCAAAATCTTTGTTTGTTTTATTGTTACTTCACATTTTACAACGTCTTCTACATCTAGCAAATCTACCTTATTTGCTTCTTCTTGCCGAAAATATCACTTGATGAATTGTTGTATGTGCGATGCAGCTTCTCTAGCTTCTTTACGCAAATCTTTGTGAGTTGCAATAGCATCACCAACGTCGCCACCATCAAAGTCTTTGTCAGCTTCTGAATCAGTTTCGTCCGCCTTTGTTGCAATTTCAACGATTTCATTATCTGTCAGCAATCGATAGCCGTTTGCGCCCTCATCACAAATTAACCATTCGCTTATGTCATCTTTAGGCAACGAAAACAAAACAGTTGATTCAGCCATAACTTCATTTGTTACCGCATCACGCTCGGTTGTCACGGGGGCATTTTCATCTTAAGTTGATTCAGGCCATAATTTATTCCACGCTCTTTTCAGCGTTACTTCCGAAACATCAGCCCAAGCATCCACAGTATTGTCGACTGCGTGTTTTAAATTGTATGCTTTCCATTATTCTGGCAAAGAATATTCCTCTTCCATAACTAGGTTTTGAATAAAAATTTTTCTGTATCTTCTTTTGAATGTTTTAATGACCGACTGATCCATTGGCTGTATCAATGATGTTGTGTTCGCAGGCAGAAAAGAGCACGTGATATTTTCATCGTCACTTCGGAGCATACCGGCTTCAGGATAGGCAGGTGCATTGGCCAACATGAGAATCGCCATTGGTGGCAAATTTGTTACTTGCAAGTATTGTTGAACATCCATTATAAAAACTTTAAAAACAAGACGTTAGAAAAATAGATAAACAAATTTTGGTTTGCAGTACATACCTTTTTGAACCAGTCAGCGAATATTTCCTGGGACATCCATGCATTATGTTGTGCGTAATAGTTAACGGAAAGCGCGTTCATATGAATGCCATTGTAAAAACGTGGTCACCACTTGCATTTGAACATATCACTGCTGTGATTCGTTGCTTTTGCGTTATAAATCCTGGTTTATATTTTTCAGCCAGTGCAGTGAGTGTTTTCGTTGGCAATGCTTTGTAGTTTAACCATATTCATCGATCATATCTTGAAACTTTCTTTTATATTCGTCAACGACTTCAATACTTGCGGCGCCCATGTTTTCAACTTAAATTTTCAGTTCCCGTATACCGTGGCGATTTTTGAACTTTTCCAACCAACCGCTGCTTCCTTTGAATGAAGGATCGCCATTCAATTTCATGTTGAAAAACAACGCTTTTTCGGTAACAATTCGTCCAGACAAAGGAACACCTTCGCTTCTTTTTTGAACGAACCACAAATACAGAGTGTGCCGTGTCGAGTGATTCATTTGTTGCTTTTTTTCATTGTCTATGTTTCATCCGGCCATCCAACGATTCCATTTGCGAAGCATACTTTTCAATTCCTTCAGCATTTTGCTTCAAATCATTGATTGTTGTTCTCGGAACATAATATTTGTTGCTCAATACGACTAAGTGACACAATCAATGTTCGAATTTGAATCAAACTGAATTATGTTGACACACAGATAATAACTGTAATAATTACTGTACTCTGCGTTTTTATTTTCGGCTTGCGATTCTAAAAATGAAACCCAGAGCCCTAAATAAGAACAATAATTATTTACATAAAAAAATGCGGTGGTGGCATAACTTCACGTGTACATTTCAACGAATTTCGTTTGGCTTATCGCAATGCTTAAACAAAATGAATTGATGACTAAATTTTTACTTATGTTGTCAATATAACTTATGTATGGACCCTGACGGTTAACAGAGGTGACGGTTAATAGAGAGACGGATAATCGAGATTCCACTGTATAGAGATCGAAAAATCAGTACATTAAACCTATAAATAAATATTTTGTGGCTTATTCCATACAGTCTCCTAAAAATACAGAATGCCACAAACAAACAGCTATAATAAACAAGTAATTTTGCAAAAAGCTTACTGATGCCACCAGGCTGTCGCGGAAGTTACGCTAAAACGTCTTTTGACGTGACCCGTCCTTAAAGAGTTACACAATGAAATTTTTTTAAAACAAATTTTAAGCCAGTTTCCACACCACCCGAGAGGTATGTCTTGTGGCGCGTCACTTTTTTTAAATGGGTGTTCGCCAAGAGCCATATTGTCCCATTAAATAAAATAAACAAAACACTTAAACAGTATAAAACAAAACAAAATAAAATCCTATAAAATAAAATAAAATTCTATAAAAACAAAATAAAAATAATTTTGGATGTAACAAAACATTGTACACACTATACACACTTACTATGTTCTTCTCGTTTTTTTTTTGTTTTTGGTTTTTTTATGCTGATGCCTACTAAAATATTAGAAAATATTATTCGCTGTCTAAATCTGAAGATGCAGTGCTACTATCGCTGTCATTATCTTCACCTGGTGTAATTATAATTGGCTCTAGTAAAACTTTGACATGAGTGTCAAGTTCCCACATACGATATTCTTCTTTAATTATGTGGCCTATACATTTAGCCCATTTCTCTGGAGTTACATGGAGGATTGCTTGAATCAAAAGTTCCTTAACTTCGTTTAATTTGAGCGTTTTGTTATTGCGTGCTATTTTCCCTTTCACTTGCACCCAGATAAGTTCAATGGCATTAAGTTCGCAATGCTAAGGTGGTAGACGTAGAACTTTGACACCATAATCTTTTGCAGTTTCATCCACAACATATTTAAGATATTCACTTTTCCTTAACCGTGCAATGTCAAGTAGTTGAATTTTGAGCATTGATTCTTCGAATGCAATCCCCTTTTCTGTAAGCCATTCTTGAATTCTCCCTTTCCGCCATGCCGTCGTCAGTAATTGTTCTAGTCTGCGGCTATGATATGGCGCATTGTCCATAACAACCACAGACAAAGATTCCAATTTTGGTAAGATTCTCTTAAGCCAGCGCTCAAATACTTCGGAAGTCATTTCTTTATGATAATCACCTGATTTTTTCAACTCAAATTGAAGCAAACCCTCATCAAAGAACCCTGTATCACTTCCTATATGGGTGATGATTAAACGCCGTCCCTTTCCTGATGGAGCTTTTAATCCTGTAGACCGGCCTTCTATAAATGCTTCGCGTTTACTTTTGACATTTAAATCTTGCCAAACTTTTCCAACTGTATGACCTTCGTTAATCCAGGTTTCATCCAAATAATATATTTTGCATCCAGTGCTGCGAATTTTTCGTATTTCTTCTAAATATTTTCTTATTATTATTCTCCACAGAATAATTTCATTTTTTTCTAATAGCATACTTTTTCTGTTGCGTTTTACATATCGAAAGTTCATTTCGCGCATGGTTCTGATTAAGACCATATGAGATATCTTGGGTAAAGAGTCATCTTTTTTGTGCTCTTGAGAATTTCTTTTCAGTGTTGAAATTTCACTCCGAAAATAAAATGAATGAATTTTTCGACGTATAATATTCCTTGTCTCGTCATCGAAAACAATGCTTTTCCTACCTCTAGTTTTACCTTTTTCTTGCTTTTTATTTTCCGATGTATTTTTAAGTACACGATAAATACAGCTAACGGATACTTTTGTTATTCACAAAATATATAAATAATATAAAATAATAATAAAAAATATTCACAAAATTCAACACATACCCTACCCTTAGAAACACCTATGTACATGAACTATTGTTTCTGGGCACTTGCTCGACAAAAACTAGTTTTACGGATTTCTGTGAGTCGGAATTCCGTCGCTAATTCCAAAGTTGCCAAACGATTGAAAAATATTGTTTTAAAATATCGATTTTTATTTTATAATTTTAAATATGTAACGAAACGAAGCATATAAATAAAATTTATTTAATTACAATTTTGTACTTAATTTTTACTATTGAAAAAATAATATTTTTTGGTATTTTTATGACGGTAATAATCGCTGCGTGGAAGAATACAGGTTTTGTATGACCATAATTACTACTTGTGAACAACAATTGGCTACACTGTACGGCAACTCCTGGTCAGTTTTTCTATAGAGAAGCACAAATAAATATACTACTTTATATATTCTGTAATTTCTTATGAGGAAACGCAAATTGCAATCGAGAAAACAGGCAGTTTTCGAGGGCCGCTGTGTACATTTAAATTTGAGGATATTCCGCGTTTAAACTATGAAATCACTCTTCTGATTTGAGGGTTTCTACTATAGCACTGTGCCGACATGAGCAGCATTGCTGCGCGCCGTAAGACCAACACTGCATTCTAACTGTGACTTCTAGTATAGTTATATATTTATGCAGAATGAATTTGTATGTAAAATTTTGCAGTTCATGCGAGCTGTACTTTACAATACGTGTAGATTCGACACTGTTACGCAACTCAGTATGAAATTAAAATAGACAATGTTTTAGGAATTATTTTTTTGGTCATGTGTTTTTCCAAGTTTCATAAGGTTTTGCACCAACTCGAGATGATGAATATATAATTCGTTTTTAAAAATTCTGAATTATCTGAATGTCTCATTGATATTTTTCATTGCAAATTATTACGATGTAAATGGCGCCTACAACAATTTATTGCGTGAATTTTCAGACACACTTCTCTTTTAAGATTATCGGTAAATAATTATAAATACTTTATAGAAATTACTGTGAGATCTCGAGTAAATGAAATTCAAGAAGACTGGAAGCCTACGTTTTTAACCAATGAAGAATTCATCCATTTAGTGTTAGAAGCCGTCGATGGTTTTATAATCATATTCTCTACTTCAGGACAAATTTATTATACGTCAGAAAGCGTTGCTTCGCTTCTAGGATATTTACCCGTAAGTGATTTATTTGTGTACTGTAATTTAAGCGAAAAATATTTGCCAAAAGCTTCTAAGGGAGAGCGCCCACCAAACTGGCATGGCAAGTAGCGCGCGTCTAGCATGTTACTTAAAATGTAACCAATGCAAACGAATTATTCAGCGCACACCAAAATGACAGTGACAGTGGCGTCATGTAGCTTGCTACGCCACGTCGTTAAAAATAGAGCTTGTTCTACTTTTTGCCACGTGCTAATTGCATTTTGCATGTGTGTTTATTAAAAAATTTAAATATGGAAGATAGTCCAGAGTTTAATATTCGTTTTGTCTCATTAATTGCAAAATTTCCAGGTATCTATGACAACACAAGTCCGGAATTTTTTAATTCTTTAAATACATTAAATCTACTATGCCCTTGCATCTCTTTCCAATAAGGGTGTACCCAAAACTGACGTTACGGACGATTTAAGTTCATATTGTTGACGTTTAAAAGCGTTAGCAGAACTTCATCCTCAGAGGGCGATATTTTAAATTTAACTAGCCTTTTTAATGTCATGCTACTTTAGTGTGCGCTACCTGCCATGCTAGTGCCGTGCCCGTGCTATGTCACTGCCATGTTACATGTCATGCCAGTTTGGTGAGCGCTCTCGCTAATGAAACAGCTGTATTGTGTAAATTTGTCACAAAATTAAGCATGGATTACCTCTTCAGTCCTGTTTGGGCTGAACAGTAGGATTTTTTTAAAGTAACTCATATTTCTTAAAGTGATACTTGCGAATTAATAATTTTGCTTAGTATTATTGGTGACAACTAAACAAGTAAGGCTAAATAAAATTCTATGGTTTGAGCATTAATGTTTGTTTTTTGAGAAGTATTTCCGAAGTGGATATTGAAACGTCAATAAACTTATAAACCTTTAATTGTGGCTTATGCCTATTTAAATAGTATTTACTTTTAAATGTCACAAGAAAATAGCTTCAGAACAACATTAACATAAATCATTGGCGGGGTAATTCCAAGATAACTTGAAATGTTGAACCAGAAAAAATAAAAAGAAATTGTTTTTTTTTTTTTGTTAAATTTGGCGATAGACAAAAGTAATTGACTAGGAGACCACAAATATAGTATTAGTAGTGAGTTTTTATTATAATTTTTGTTTGTTTTTTTATTATTACGATCGTAACATAAATGACAGACATATATGTTACTGATTAAATAAAGAAGCTTAAACGCACACTAAAAATACGTAAAACCACTAAAAATATATCGTTTATTTATCTCTAAAAAACAAATAATACGTTCCCAAATAAAAATGGACTTAAATCTCAATGAAAAATGCTGATTTTGAAAAGTGGTAACATACGTGAGCTTCTTCTTCTTCAGGTTCCTTCTCCTATCGGAGGTTGGAAATCATCATCGCTATTTTAATTTTATTGGCCGCGCTTCTGAATAATTCTAATAAGCTGCAACCGAACCACTCTCTCAAATTTCTTAGCCAGGATATTTTGCGTCGTCCTGGGTTTCTCTTCCCTTGTATCTTCCCTTGTATAATTAATCTAAGTAATACGTACTTCTCGCCCCTCATTAGATGACCCAGATATTGAATCTTTCTAATTTTAACAGTTTTTATGACTTCACATTCTTTCTTCATTCTTTGTAACACCTCTATATTAGTTACTTTTTCAGTCCACGATATTCTATGGATTCTCCTGTAGCACCACATCTCAAATGAGTTTAATTTTTTGATTTCAGACTGTTTTATTGTCCACGCTTCCATGCCGTATAGTAAAGTAGAAAAAACGTAACAACGTAGCATTCTTGTGCGGATCTCTAGATTAAGGTTACGGTTGCAAAGTAAGTTCTTCAATTTTATGAACGTGTTTCTTGCCATTTCTATTCTAGTTCTGATTTCTTTTGTTTGATCTACATCTTCGGTTAGCCACGTTCCTAAATATTTATATGTTGTTACTCTTTCGATCGTTGTATTATTGATGATCAGGTGATCTACATTTTGTGGTTTTTTTGAGAATATCATTGATTTCGTTTTCTTGAGATTCATTTGCAGTCCGTACCTTTCACATGCATTGTATACATGTTGTATTATGTACTGTAGATCTTCCATATAACTTGCAAATATGACCGCATCGTCCGCATATCTAATATTATTAATGCTATTTCCGTTGACCAAAATACCTTCCACAATATCCAATAAAGCTTCTTGAAATATCACTTCACTGTAGACGTTGAATAAGAGTGGTGAAAGTATGCACCCTCGTCGAACTCCTCTAAGTATACTTACTTCCTCTGTCAGTTCTCCTTCGACTCTTATTCTTGCTTTCTGATTTTGATACAGATTCGATATAATTTGTAGATCTCTACTATCTATGTTTTTGGTCTTAAGAATACTTAAAAGCTTTTCATGTTGAATACGTGAGCTAAAGTAACATAAATAACAAATTTTGTGAAAACATTTAAAAAGCTGTATGTTTCCGGAAGTGTTTCCCCAAAACTGTAACGTCCGCGCCTAATATGAGCTTGTGGTAAAACACAAATAACATTTTCAAATGTAACAACATTCTTGTCTTCAATATTAGGAAAAACAAATTCATACCTTTTTTCCTTAAACAGCTTATAAAATATGAAGTGTCATCATTGACCTCGAGAATAACAGCAACGAAATGTTTTTTGGTTTCATGTTTTGTTCCTTCATCATAAGTGAATCTGCAAACAACAAATTTGCCCACTTCCAGCCACTTGGTTAGGTCTCTTATTGATGATAGTGGAATATCATCTTCCCAGTGAAAAAGCTCAGCTGTATTTTTTTCATGTAGCGGAATATGATTTACTTATGGCCATATAGAGATTTTGTTTATATATCTCAATAGAGATTTTGTTTATGGCCAACTGACAAAACTTGATGAACTTTCATTATTCCTGGAATTTTCATTATTTGATTGAGAGATTTTTCGTGTTCTATAGATGTTATGTCATCCTCAGTAATAAAAAACATTTTTATGGCTTTGGTTTGGTCTTGTACCAGTTGAAAGAAAGCCTTAGCATCCCCTACATCGCATCACTTAGCAACAAGAGTATCTGCTATCCTTTATACATCAGCACCGATTCCATCTGGCGCTCCTTTTCCGTGGGCAGCTTCTAAAAAATTTCAAGTACCACACTCAAATCCAAGTTTAAGAAACAGAGTATTAAAAAAAATTGTCTTTGCTTTTATATTGCGAGGTTGGTCCATCACTAAAGAAATGAACAACATCAATATTTTCTGTTCTGAGTTCTAATAAAATTGGCATCAGATGGGCCCACACTGCTGACCGATCATGTCTTCTCGAATCAGATACTGTGCAGTAAGACTGGTGTTCTCCATTTTTCCGATAGACGACTACTGTGTGCAAGGTAGCTTGATTATGAGAGGCACCAAAAAATGCGTAGCTTGAATTTCTTTATCCATTTTACATAAGTAATTGTCTGAAAAATCAATGTGGACGGCAACTTCATCGTAGGATAATTCTGATTTGCATTTTTTGGACTGGTTAAATTCATGCCTGATTCGAAGTACGTGTGGACAGAATTGTTCGTTAAATTCTTTGGTAAAACCTTCAATTAAATCGAACAAGGTTCCCTCTTCTTTAACCTATTGTCTTTAAAAATTGTAATGTTTTTACATTTTTTTCTATGATAGTTCTTTCGGTTTTCCAAGCAAACCATGTAACTTGCTTGGATGAATATACATCCTGGCTAACCACTTTTTTATCCTTACAAATTGGACTTTTATTAATCATACATAATAACGAATTCACATGGCATTTGACAGTTTCACAGAGCCCTTCTAATTCCACTGCACCAACAACTTTTTCTCTAATTAAAGTGTTTAGTTTTATTGTAGATTGTCATGTTTTTTTTCCATAAACAGGAGTCACGTTATGATAATTTTGGTTGCACCACACAAAAAGGACGCCATTTGAGTTGCTTTTTGCACATTTTATGTTATATTACTTGCAAAATGTTTTATGAAGACTATTAATTGACTGCAACAAAAATCTTTTTTGTTTTTTAACTCATTAAAAAATGGTTGTTTGTTTTTTTCTATGCGTTTGTTGCCTATTATCATCTCGATAAAGAACTTCTTTACCTTTAAGCATAATTTACTAAGCCGCTTTCTCTGAGCATTTTTTTGTGGCATCGTATCTGAATTCCATTTTCTTAGAAGTCAAAGTCACACATTTATATTATTTTAAATCTGGTCCTTTAAAAACTTGTGAGAGTGTTTGCTTTAATTTTTCATTGGGACTTCTTTTGTAAGTCGTTTTTAATACTCCAAAAAGAACGTCTTGAAATAGCAATTTTTGTTGCACCGATTTTGAAATTTCTTGATCTTTAAGTTCTCGATTGAGCTTGGATAGAGAAGACTGAGATGTACTAGTTGTTTCCAATTATTTTTTCTTTAAACGCCGAATTTTAGTCTTGTATCGGTTAATTCGTTTCTTTGCATCTTCTAATTTCTTTGTGAGCCTTGCTATTTTTCTATAAGCTGCTGCTCAATCTCTTTGTACTTTCTCTCTGCCTCTTGTAGATGCATTGACTTGTAAAACTGGTAATTCGCAGGATGGGCTACTCGGTGGTGTATTGTTTACAATAGCTTCCAATCTTCCACGAACTTTCTTATTTTCACGATATTTTCGTTGAGTTTCTTTCCAGTATTTTCTTTTGCGTCTCTGTTCTCTCTCCGATAACTTATTTATGAGTTTATAAATCTTAAGCTCTTTCCGTCGTTTTGCATGCTTCCGCAATTTTCTTAGAAATTCACATCGTCGCCCTGGGTCTGCATTCCCTCTTTATCAGAAGCGCCTTTGCTTCTCCACTGCTGTTAAAGCCATCTGTAAAAAAAACCTTAAGAATGCTTCATATTATTTTTTTCTTGGTTAATCTTTAACCCTGTCATTTATGTTACCTTCTTCTTCTCCTTCTTCTCGTAGCAACTTGCTTCCATCTTTAACGGTCGTCCATAATAGTTAAGTCAGTGGGCAGCCCCATTGTTCTTAGATCTGACCATATATTGTCTCTCCATCGCATTCGTGGACGTCCTAAGAGTCTTCTTCCTTAATTAATTTGGCAAGGCGGTTATTAGGGAGTCTATGGACATGGCCAGCCCATCTAAGACGTTGGGATTTAATCTCTTGGACTATATCGCTCGCTCTATACATCTATACTATTTATGTTACCTAGTGTCAAATATGTTACCATGTATGTGGTAACATAATTGACGGTAACATATTTGACATACTACAATATGTATTTTAAAATTGCCGCCAAATTCATTAATATGTTGACGGTTGTTTAACCAAAAGAAGCTTTTATGTAAGGTTATGTTTAAAAATCTGTTCTAAATCTGTCCTTGAAAAATGAACTCCAACTAGAATCAGCTGTAAATAACCTAACAGAAAGCATACAAATTGCTGCATGGTATGCGACTCCCAGCTACGAACCATCTCCAAACAGAAATATTGTGTCTCCCACAATTAAACAAAAAATTTCAGAGAAACGACAATTACGTAAAAATTGGCAACAGTCAAGAACGGCAGAAAATAAGAAAAAACTTAACAAAGCAACAAAGGAATTAAAGGAATTAATCCATGAAGAAGAAAACCATGGAATTTAAGAATATTTAGAAAATTTAACACCGACTGAAGCTACAGATTACTCACTCTGGAAATCCACCAAAAAACTCAAACGGCCACAACAGCATAACCCACCAATCAAAGATGAGGCAAACACCTGGGCTAGGAACGACAACGAAAAAGCTGATCTTTTTGGCAAGCACCTTCAAAAAGTATTCACGCGATACTCTTCTACAGTATCTACAGAGGAAGAAACAGAACTAACCAGATTCCTAACAGCACCGTTTCAAATGGATTAACACCGACTGAAGCTACAGATTACTCACTCTGGAAATCCACCAAAAAACTCAAACGGCCACAACAGCATAACCCACCAATCAAAGATGAGGCAAACACCTGGGCTAGGAACGACAACGAAAAAGCTGATCTTTTTGGCAAGCACCTTCAAAAAGTATTCACGCCATACTCTTCTACAGTATCTACAGAGGAAGAAACAGAACTAACCAGATTCCTAACAGCACCGTTTCAAATGGATCTGCCCCACACGAAATTTACAGTCAAACAAACAAAAGTAAAACAAACAATAAATTAAGTCTACATCAAAAAAGCCCCTGGATTTGACTTAATTTCTGGTAGGATTCTAAAAGAAGTCTCGCATAAAACTAAAAACCTTTATATTTAATGCAATCCTGGCCTAAACTACTTCCGTAGTTCATGGGAAGTGGCATAAATCTTAATGATCCTTAAACCCGGAAAAAGACCGGGAAATGCATCTTCATACCGGTCTATAAGCCTTTTGCCTATGATTAGCAAAGTCTTTGAAAAAATATATGTAAAAAGGTTAAAAACGATAATAGACGAACATAAAATAATTCCAGAACATCAATTCGGTTTCCGAGACAAACACGGAACCGTAGAAAAAGTGCATAGGCTATTCAACCAAATAAACAAGGATTTTAACGCCAAAAGATACTGTTCTCCTGCTTTCCTTGACATATCTCAGACATAGTATGGCACATAGGAGTACAAATAAAATTAAAGAAGCTCCTACCCTAACCTCACTTCCAGCTCTTAAAATCCTACATAGAAAATAGACACTTCCTGGTGAAGCACGGTACCGAGCAAACTAAGATATATCCTATTCACTCAGGCATCCCACAAGGTAGCGTTCTCGGCCCAATTCTATATCTTTTATACACAGCGGACATTCGAACATCTAGTACAACTACTGTTGCGACGTATGCAGATGACACTGCTAACCTGGCATCCCACACAGATCCATCAACAGCATCAAGAAATCTTCAATCAAACCTAAATAGTATTCAGCAATGGATGAAAGTATGGCGCATCAAATCTAATGGAACTAAGTCAAGACATGTTATATTCACGCTACGTAGAGAAACATGCCCCCCCTGTATATATTGATAATTGTCTAATTCCTCAATCCGAGGACGCTAAATATTTTGGCATGCACTTGGATCCCCAACTTGGAAAAAACATATTTTTAACAAACGAAAACAGCTAGGACTTAAATTGAGAAATATGTATTGGATCATTGGACGCAATTCAAAACTATCTTTGAATAACAAAATTTTACTCTACAAGTCCATCCTCAAGCCCATATGGACTTATGGGGTTCAGCTATGAGGCACTGCTAGCGTCTCCAATACAAACATCTTACAGAGATTCCAAAAGAAGGGGCTGCATGCCATAGTCAATGCGCCATACTATGTATCCAACGAGGTGATTCAACACCACATCCCCCTAGAATCCGTGAAAGAAGCCATACAACATTTTAGTGCTAAATACTGTGAACGAGTGCTAGTGCATCCTAATGCGTTTGCTCGACAACTAAATGTGCGGAACGTCTTTGAAGTGCGTAGACTAAAACGGCAATTGCCATCCGACTTGTACAACTCAACATAATAAGTGTATACAAACTAATAAAATTTTAATTTTAGAATTGTAAAGAGGTTACTCACTGGAGTAACTCTCTACATGTCTGCATTTTTTACTACACCAAATGCTTAATGCCCAAGGGGCAGATTGTTGTACTCAATGAAGTGAAAAAAAAAATGTTTTACGACAATGTAATAAATTTGATTTAGAATGATTTAAAGTAATTGTAATAACATATTGTAACCTCGGAAACCTTTTTTGGATGGTGCTAGAAAGGTCACCAATGGAGACACTGCGGACGGCAGCCAGATGGTTGGTGGAGAGCGAGTCGTGGGTTCGAAACTAGCTTTTGAAACCAGGTCCAACGGACGAAATAAGTAAATATACAATAAGAGATATTGGAAAAGATATAGAAATAAACAAAAAGATAGATGGGTAAAATTACCAAAGATAAGATAAGATAGGGAACAGGGCGCCACTTAATTTTTTGGGGTTTAAGGGGAAAATTAAGAAACCTTAGAAAAGAAAAGAGATAAGGAAAGATACTTAGGTTCAGAGATCAAACCCAAGAAAAGATATCACAGTTAATTACTAAATAAATTTGGTCAACACTCTACATAAACAAAAAAATAAATATATCAGGTATTACACTTACTTACCTACGAAACTTAATCAGCCTGATCTTCTTATGGTGCCGTGCACCTATAGTGCGTTGGTGAATTATCTTAAGGTCAGACGTCTGTCTTTTGCGGCATGCAAAAGTTCGCCAGTGTTAGTTACGCCTGTCCAGTTCTTTATATTTCGCAGCCACGACATTTGTTTGCGACCTACTCCTCTCTTGCCCTCAATCTTTCCTTGGATAATTAGTTGAGGGATTGCGTATTTTTCCCCTCTCAGGATGTGGCCCAGGTATCCAATCTTTCGTGCCTTGATCAAGCTGAGCAATTCTCTCAATTCTATATATATATATATATATATATATATATATATATATATATATATATATATATATATATATATATATATAAATAAGCAGAAATAAAATTAGAAAATACCTTTACAAAGATATATAATATAATCATGCACAAATAAAGTTTTGGCGTATCTCGAGATATTACAGCAAAAAAATGAATAAAAATTATAACAAACACCAAAGATAACAAAAATTAATAAAATCTAAGTTTAAAAATACAGGAAGTTTACAGAAATGAAAACATAAAGATTTAACCAAACCGCACTTGGTTAAGTCGATTATTTGGTTCGTAACAAAATATTGACTGTTCTTTAAATTGAAGGTAAAATTCAGTAGTTACTCTCAACTACATTTGAAGACATGTATGAACTTTAGATACGCCCAGATAATGGAAGATGATATGATGCCATACCATATTACTCGCCCAGATAAGTGGAGAACTAAGGTTATGCTAACTTACGGTAATTCCTGACGACTGCTGCATTAAGTCACTGAAGTTAATACTGTACTTGTATTAAACACTGAATTTAATTATATTAACATTAAAGGTGTTTTATGACTATATTTAATCTAATATAGTATAAGATCAAAAAAACTCACAATAACAAGTGTATACACACTTATAAAGAAAATGCACAGAGAACGGTACGATAACAGAGATACAGTAAGATCTAGTCCTTATGCAAGGACTGTCCCATCAAAAGTAACTTGTTTTCTCTACGAGTGCCCACCGAGAAGTAACTTGGTTCCACTCAAATTTTTACCAAACTACCCAAGAAAAGGTGAGGGTATCTCCCCCCCAAAAATGATAGGCCAGCCTGTATCTATTTCTAAGAAGATAAGGTTATAACGGCTATCGGAAAGTTCGAGGTAATTTGGCACGTGATAAAATATGAAATCCTGAGATTGGGTCTTTCCCGAAAAACATTACAACGGGCGTTCGACGACAATTACCGAATTTATGAAAAAGAACCCGGAAAAGGATTAAGTAAGGATTAGCCAAACCGGCGTCTTTAAATAAAAACGTAGGTAGATCTTTCAGTCATATTTCGGTAGTTTCCCAATAAAAATTTCTGATCTTAAACACGACCATCAGCGTATCATCTACATGGGCAAAAGGAATTAAAATTAATTTAATATATTAATTAAAAAAATGTTACAATATTTGACATATAATAAGCATACGTACCTGATATCAATAGCTTGTTGCCAAAAAACTGTAAAATTTTATTAAAAAACACTACTTATTGTTCACAAATAAAAACGGAAAACGATACTCGTGCATTAGGTAAACTGACACTGAATCTCAATGTTGCTAAGTCTTACAAAAATCGTATACACTAAGAATTCTTAAAATAATTTCTTTATTTGTGATATATTAGACAAACTGGTAACTGTTAGAAAAAAAGCAATACAAACAGAACCTATTGATATTATTTGAGTAAAGAAAGCGTTGATCTTTTCGATGACAGCCCTTCAAGTGACAGGTAACATATTTGACATTTAGCTTATAAATAATCATTTTTTTTTTGTAAACTATAAAAACAGGGACAATTTTTGTTTATGTATGTATAAGGCAACTTTAAATAGAAAAATAGTATGGTAAAAAAACATATATTGTAGTTTGGTTTGGATATGTAGCAGTCTCTGAAGAATCAATTGGAATTATTTTATCACTCTGTATATGGGTCCCCGACTTACATCACGATAAATATATACGGTGTAGTTATTAAACCGCCTTGAATATAATCACAAATACTGTGTCTAATATGATGTAGGATAGCCGATAAACAATAATTAAATATTTTTCTTCGATTTGTTGAGAAAGCACACCTTAAATGTGATAACCTACTTGCTTATGTGTTCAAGGGACCGTAAAATCTTCCAACATAAGAGGTTGTACTCATTAGTTACATGTCCCCTGACGTGGACCGATTTCGTAGTCAGCTAGGCACAAATATTTACAAAACATTAGGTACAAATGTTGTTGAATTATTTTATGCTTTTGACATATATTTGTTAATACAGATAGTCATTGGAATAAATAAGAAAATGTTTTATTTAAAGTAAGCTTATAAGTAAGCATACAGGGTGTGCCATTAATGCGAGGACGTCCAATTGTTCATTTGTCGTAAGAGATACGAAAAAAATGTTTGTGGTAAAAGTTGGAAAACAGGTAAGGCCATACTCTAAAAATATTTTTAAATATACAGGGCCATCTGTATTGTCCGTTTTTTCAATATAAGGTTTTTACAGTGTTACACGAGGTAATTTAAAAAATAATTACTTTTTTTTATTAATTTCGTAGCCCTGTAGAATTGTGGAGATTTGATATCAAAAAATATATTTATGTTCAAAAGATTTTAAATATATAGAATTTTTCATATAAAAAATAGTGCAGGTCATTCAAGATTTACGACGTTAGAACCCCACAGCAGTGCCAAAACATCAGAATAGTTAATAAGTGAGGAATTTTCAAAATGTCGAATATTAAAGAATACACTAGTCAATTGGATTTTTAAAATGAAGAAAATAATCACATTATATACAATAATTTATACTACAGCCAACAATCAAATGTGAAAATTGGAAGAGAAATGTCAGAAGAAGTGGAGATAAGGAGAGAGGGTCTTTTGCCGATTGGTAACTTATCTCTTGCTATTTTGACGACACGGGTCTCCCCCATTCTGCTTATGTGGTTATTCCATTCTTTTTTTTTCTATGTAGTGTCCATTTGTTTATACACTGTACGTTACATTTTTTTCTAATGTCTTCACCTCTCTTTCAATGTCTCAGCGTATTTCCCGTGATTCTTCTCAGTACTCACATCTCTGCCGTTTCCAGTAGCCTTCTTGTTGTTGCTGTATCGGGTCTTGTTTCTGAGACATGTCATTATTGGTCTTACACTGACTTTAAATTCTTGACTTATTTTCAGTGCGAATGCGTGTATTTCGCCATAAAGTGTTATTAAGGCATCCTGCCAGTCTATTTGCTTTTTGTACTTGATCTCCCATTTCTTGCTCTAACAATTGGAGCAACTCGGCCTCTGTCAACTTTTTATTTTTATTTGGCATACGTTGCGTTTATTTATAATTGGTAAATTATTCATGATCGGAAAGACAAAATCCAATTAGAAAAAGTAACTTTAGCACCATTTTGCATTAATTAAATGTAAGTAAAATCATTTGAGGTTATGTAAAATAAATACTGTAATATTTTGTTTATCCTAACAAATAATGCAGCAACAAGATTTTATTCATATAATTTCTAATTCACCAAAACAACTGCTAATTCCGTAGAAAAACTTGATAATGTTCATGATTGATGTTCAATGATTAACACTAATTGTTTCTACAACGCCTTATTCTCCACTGTCGTTACAAGCTATTTACGACATTATCGCGCCTAACAAAAGAACATAAGCAAGCTATGGGTTTCTCGTGTGCCACAGTAAAATTATTTGATCGTCCTCACAGTGCCGACCGTTATAATAATTCTGAAAGTTAAATACGTACAAGTAACACCGGTGATCCTAATGGCACAATTGTAATATCTGTTAGTTAGGATCGCCGGTGATCCTTGTGGCAGCCAATGTGTTAAACGACACACCATCGTATCTTTAAAAACATAAACAAAGCCTCGGTTAATAAGTTCCAGGTCTAACTAGTAAAACAAATAATTTTTCGATGCAGCCCTTGTAAAATAATTTATCTCTGCCTTTAAAATAGGCTTTAGTTTTGACGACTACTTCCTCATCGGAGCGGTATCTCGTGCCACGGAACATTTTTTTAGATCGAAAAATCCAGCCAGATCTGAACGATAATCTTCCAGTAGGTGCGAAAGCAATTCAAAGCCCAATTCGTGCATTTTTGCCATCGTTTTCACAGACTTGTGATACGATGGATTGTCTTGGTAAAACAATATTTTCTTCTTCAACAAATGAGCCTTTTCTTTGCAATGTAGGTCTTCAAACGCTCCAATAAACCAATATAGTACTCACTGCTGATTGTTTTTCAATATTTCAAATAGTCAATTGAAATAATTTCTTGTAGGTCCCAAAATACAAAGACCATTAACCTTTTCGTCGACTTTTGATCGCTTTAAACAGCTTTCTCCGGGTGCTATACACTCAGATGACTGCCGACTTGATTCGGGAGTGAAGTGATGGATCCGTGTTTCATAGATTGTGATATACCGGTGCAGAAACTCTTATTCGTTAAACATGTCCATCATTCAGTTGTTATTCATAAATTTGTTGTTATTTTTACTCTGGTGTGAGAAAACGTGGCACCCATTTGGAAAACGGCTTTCTCATAACCAAATTTTTATGTATAATAGTCAAAACGCTACCCTTTGATAACTTTAGATTGCCAGCTATCTCTAGCAATTTAAGTTTACGGTTTTTCATAATAATTTTCCATCGTTTGGCCTTCCAGAGCTCTCAGCATAATTGGTGTCGGTACCACCGTGTTGAATTTAGCAAACCATCGTTTATTGGTTTTACTTGATAGAGCAAAGTTCCGGAGACACTTTTTAAGCCATTGCATAGTTTGGACAGTATTTTTCGCACCAAATAACAGTGCTAAATCAACACACGAAATCGCTGAGAAATCACTTGAGAATATTAGACCTGCATTTCTGTGTCTGATTGACTTAAAGGCAGCGTTTGACAGAGTAAGAATCAAAGATGTAATCCATCTTCTGTATAATAGAAAAGTTCCCCTAAATATTATAAAAACTATTGAAAACATCTACCAAAACAACAAAATGGAAGTCGGAAACAAAGAAATAAAACTACTCTGTTACGCAGACGACGCAACATTGATAGCCCAATATGAAGATAGTCTACAAAGACTGGTCCACAGATTTAACATAACAGCAAAAGAATTTAATATGACAATCTCATCTCAGAAAACTCAAACAATAGTAATTAGCAAAGAACCAACCAGATGTAAAATAGAAATCGATGGCATCAGTATTGAACAAGTAATGGAAATAAAATACCTTGGAATTACACTATCCAGCTATGGAGACCTGGTCAAAGAAGTGAGAGATCAAGTACAAAAAACAAATAGACTGACAGGATGCCTTTATAACACCAACCCTACGGCGAAACAGACACATTAACATTGAGATGAAGTAAAGAATTTATAAAGCCAGCGCAAGACCAATAATGACACATGCCTCAGAAACAAGATCCTACACAGCCACAACACAAAGGCTACTGGAAACGGCAGAGATGAGAGTACTGAGAAGAATTACAGAAAATACGCTGAGAGACTGAAAGAGAAGTGAAGACATTAGAATAAAATGTAACGTACAGTGTATAAATGAATAGACACAAAATAGAAAAAAAGAATGGAATAACCACATAAGCAGAATTGGAGAGACCCGTGTAAAAAGAAGTATCGGACGACCGCGCACAAAAGGAGTAACAACCTTCCATAGAGGTATTAATCCGGAAATTAACAAGCAGAATTGCTTATATAGAAGAAGAAAGAGGCTTTGACTCCATTGTTTACAAATGTAGCGTCACTCGAGCACTCTAATTTCGTAAATAATAATCTGAATGACATGAAATTTTGACAGTATGCTTTTGGAGATTAGGACTGTCGAGATTATAGACATATAATTCAAAATATGTCTATATCTGACATTTCGATATTCCTAACTTTTTGAATTCTTAATTTTGAAAAGCAATATATGTCTATGTGTAAGATGGA
Organism: Diabrotica undecimpunctata; assembly: GCF_040954645.1. Classification (NCBI taxonomy): domain Eukaryota; kingdom Metazoa; phylum Arthropoda; class Insecta; order Coleoptera; family Chrysomelidae; genus Diabrotica; species Diabrotica undecimpunctata. Next base: position 101,046,402 of record NC_092811.1, read on the forward strand.
AACTTCACTAGAGTCGCCATTTCATGGTTAGGCATAGGATTTATTGACCGATGTATGATACGATTGCAAGTAGTTGTGTTTTATTTCTTACATGATTTATTACAAATGTTATTTTCTTAAAAAAATGTATATAATACAGCTGTTTCTAAAAAAAGTTTTAGGGTTACATATAAAATACTTTGTGTTTTTGCTTCTAGTACACGTTTTCTTTCTAAAATTTCAGAGGGACATACTAAAGATGACAATATATGAACTTACAAGCGAAGAAGAGCACTCTAGTCTATACAATGTACTTAATCCGTCCGAAGAAGAAAAACCAGTGGCCTTTTCCTGTCATTTAAAAAGAGGGGGTCCTGGATCCAAAACTGATGCATTATACGAGTTGGTGCATTTTATGGGATACTTTAGTAAGTAGATTTTTTTAATACCTTATAACATGACATAAAATTTGTTAAATTAATTATGTTTTATATTGATACTCCGGTCAATATAGATGTTTAAAATAACAAAAATTTCCGAACAACTAAATATTAGTGAATGGCCAGGGTTTACCATTACAAATAAGTTTTAAAAATCCCCATCGATCGTATGTGTGCCACAAAAGTTATTCGAGGTCAAAGGACAAAATTTAAGGTTTTTTTTTTTATTTTTCTTGAAAATGGTAAGTTTTATCAAAAAACCTTTAACTAAAGTTTGAGATCTTAGAATTCTCTACAAAAATGGTTTTTACGATTTTTTTACTAGAAGTTACCATTCCTGAGATATCGCGATTCTAAGAGTCACATTATGCATGATATTCACACATTTCCACGCCACCTGTAACGTAGTGTACTCGACGCGTTTTTTTACCGTGGTTTTCCTGTAGGCCTACTCCACTAACTGTCATGACAATTTTAGGATAATTTATGGGAACAATACCCGTCAAGTTCTAGATATTACCTTATTATTAATATTGATTATTGAATTGCTATTGATTATTGGGTAGAAGATACAACTTAGAACTTTATAGAATATACTAGGAACCTGATATCGTAAAACATATTAAGATAGGACGTCTGAGATGGATAGGGCATGTAATGCAGATGGAACAAAATAACCCAGCTAGAAAAACGCCTCTTTATAGACCCATTGGTCAGAGAAGAAGAAGAAGACCCAGAACAAGGTTCCTTGATTACATCGATGAAGACATGAAAAAGGCATACTTGATGAAGAAAGGCGATTGATAGGGACGACTGGAGAGAAATTCTTGAGGAGGCGAGGAGCCACGCAAGGTTTTAAAGCCAGAATGATGATGATAATTGATTATTGGGTTAACTATTGTTTTGATTTCTTTAGATATTTTAATTAGATTCATACTCTTAAAAGTCTACTTCAACAGTCAAGTTTTCTTCGATTTTTTCTTTCTTCTCTTGCTCCATGTTCATAAATTATTCAAATGCAGCTGAGTCATTAGGCTCTTCATTAAAATCACAGGAATCTTCTTCTATTGTACTCAACTGGACATTTGAGCAACACTGACCTTGGCAATTGGTACACGATGAAGAACGCAGTAACCCGACTTTTTTACAACCACATGTGGCGCTACAACATTTTTTGCAATTGCAAAAAATAGTGTTGGGGAGTTTTTCTGGAGCAGGTGGGTGTAAAGTTTTAATCGGTTCCAGAGTATTATCTATCAATTTCCAACCCCAGTCTTCTGGATTCAGTTGATTGCCTAGCCATGTTTGAACTTTGTATACCAGACTTCTCTGTAATAATAATTAGCTTGTTCGTATGATTTTTAGGGGTCAAATCTCTGACGGCTGGACTAACGTGTAGTTCATTATATTTTGCCTCGTCTTTACCTCGTTTCTTGCTTGTATTCTGTCCCATGTCTGGTCTGTTACCCACGTTTTCTTTTTCTCTGTTATTGCAGGTGTTATTTTTTGAACGTGTCGATGAGTTTGTCTACGTCTTTTGTCTACATCAGGTTTGATGTTTTATGTGTCAACAGGTGTGTCAACCTGTTTGAAAAAGGGTTTTTATGGTTTGTTAAGTTCTTAGTTTAAGACGAATTTTTTCGGTGTTGCAGTCTTTGCCTGAATAAGTTTTTGCTTTCTTTATGAAAGTTTTAAAAGGGGTTTTAATCAGGATATACTCTTTCGTACTTTTCGTTGCTTACAACATAATCAAGTGGCCAGCACAGTCACGATTCTCAAACAAGGGAAACCCCAACCAACTCTGAATCATATAGACCCATTTTACTACTGAGCATCCTAGGTAAAGTCTACGAGTGAATCCCTAAGGAGAGACTCGTAGAATTCCTCGACGCTGACTTCGCCATTTTAAATTATCAATTCGGATTCAGGGCTGGACATTCCACAGAAAATGCATTGGCTGAAGAAACAACGTTCATTTAACAATCAATTAACGAAAAAAAAACACGTCATAGGCATATTCCTAGACACCCAGAAGGAATTCGGCCAAGTCTGGCACACAGGCCTGATCGAAAAACTTTACCTTGCTGGACTGCCCACATCTTTCGTTAAACAAATTAATTTCTATCTCTACAATCGGACTATCCGGATCAAAGTTGAAAACACTTTATCCTAACCATTCACTCCACAAGCTGTACTACCCCAGTACCCTACTTCTGTATGCTGACGACACTGAGCTCCTTGCGTCCGGGCCACATAGAGTGCGTGGACAAATGGCTGTATTCGAAAGAGTTCAAAACTACCTAGACCGAGTTATTAGGTGGTGCAATAGATGAAAAGTGACTATTAACGCCTCCAAAATCCAACCAATACTATTTAAATCTCCCCACTTCCGTAATGTCATTGCCAGATAACTCTGCTGGGAGAAGACCTTATTCTCACAAACTCGGTTTCCTATTTAAAGGTTCATTTTAACAGGACTCCCAACTGGAAAACCGACGTACCAAACACCCTAGACAGGGTAAGAAAGAGGTCTAGACTCCTGGCAGCGCTGTCCAGTAAAATGGGCAATACGTCAACTAAAACACTATTGCACACCTATAAAACCTACATAAGACTGATAATCGAATACAAGGCATACGTCTACGCATCACTTAACACCCGCCAAATTAACACTATCATGGCCACTGAAAGGAAAATTTTAAAATTCTGCACGAGGAAGCGCAAAGACTATCCGTTAGCAATCATACATCAAGTAGCCAATGTAACACCAATTAAGGACAGAATCCTATCGTTCAGCGGGAGGTATGTCATTCGCACTATAGCAGGCTCAAACAACCGAGCTAAACAAATACTGAAAACTCCTTGCAATCGCCGAGAGCAAATACTCACCAGGGTTCCTAAAAGAAAAGTTCCATTCCCTCCAGCAAAACTTCTACATAACAACTACAAGCCAAAAACGCTAAGAAAGTGCAGTTTCTATTATGGCTTGTAACACCTTGAATTACCTTCCTTTGGCTTGTTTTTCTTACCAATAATTCTTCCTGTGCACTCCTTATCACAATACGCCACCTTCTGAACCCCAGCTTTTTAGCACTCCACCTCTATAACTCCACACACATTCATCTTTACATTTACCACACACCCCTCACTCCACAAAAAAAAGAAGCACCCTTTCCTTGAAGAAGCAATAGCCTAAACAAGGTTAAAACATGGATTCATCGTACCTTTCGTCTGATGAGCGACATGTGTAAAGACGTCTTCGTTGGTATTTATAGGATGTATTCATATAGTAATACTGTAATATTTTGGTCTCGGATATACGCCACTAAGTCTAATAAATTGACCTTTACCACAAAAATATTATATTCGCACTCTTACATGTCATACACGTATATCCACTATCGTATATTTATTAATAATTAAGATTAAATCTTACGCACCAATTGCAAATGTAATGAGGTAATAATTATACAAGGATTACAGTAAATTTCTACAACGAATAAATTACTATTAGTAAATAATTTTACGTCATATAACGGTACAAGAAAAGCGCGGAATGTGTTAGAATGTCAAATGATTTTAACAATAAAATTTAAAATATTAGCATACGTATAACATTGAGTGTACAATTATATAATCAGCGTACAGAATAATGTCAGTTTAATGTATTTTCTTCATAAATTTTGAGTCACTAAAACTTTGAAGAAGATATTTTTAATTTGACGGTTTCAAGTCATATTTGATCACTCATATGATATTTCATCACTCCAAAGCCGGCCACTCACGATACTGCGACGTCGCGTGTCGTTCAATTTTATCGGATTCGACTAATTGACAAACATTTTGATCGTCTGTGACTGTGCATCCAACAAAATTGTTACCATTTTACCACAGAGAAACTGGTTTCTATGATGCAGTATTATACTGCAGAATTGATATCATCAACGATTTTGTCGAACGACACCGCAGTATCGTGGGGAGCAGGCTTTAGATACTTAACTTCTCGAAAAAGCTTTTGATACTCTCCACCGTTAAGGTGTGTTCTTTTCTACCTCACGTGCAATTCGTTTAAGTACAGAAGCAAGGTAAAGCAATATTTTGTTTAACGCAGATTTTAACTGATAACACATAAATGTTCAATGGCATAAATTTTCTCCTCCTGATGATTAGAGTCTGTTTTATATGGAAACAGACGTGTTATTTTATATTGTGACATACGTATTACTTTTTCCATAGCCAGATTGAACAGTATAATACAGGAGAGAGGGTCTCCCTGGCACAGCCCGTTACTTGTTTTAAAAGGTTCAGACAGTTCCCCCTGAATTCGTACTCTACATTCAACTTTTCTAAGAGTTAGTTTTGTTAAATTTACCAACTGATTTGGTATTCCCAGCTCTTTCATTGCTTTGAACATTTCTCTTCTATTCACAGAGTCGTAGACTTGTTGTAAAATTTGTTTCAGGGTTGCAATCTGATGAATTGTAGATTTACCACCTCTGAAACTAGCCTGGTATATTCCTACTATCCGTTCTGCATATGGTGCCATACGGTGACATAGTACTGTGGAACATATTTTATACGCTGCATTCAGAAGCGTAATTCCTCTGTGGTTATAGCATTCAAAGATATCTCCTTTTTTGTGTATGGTGCAAAGTATTTCAATATTAGAATCATTGGGGAGGGATTTTTGTATCCATATTTCTTTTATAGCTTCTTTATATAATTCAGCTGGGAGATTATCTATAGGGTGATTTGTTTCTGGCTAGTTTTTTAACTTCTTTAACTTTTTAACTTCAAGAATCGTTGGTGGTTCCTCTTCCCTCTCTTTCGTCTTCCAGGTTTTCTTCTTCTTTCTTTATATTAAGTGCCTGGTTAAAGTATTCCACCCATCTATTCAATACATCTTTCCTTGTTGTTAATAGGTCGCCATTCTGACTTCTGCATTGTCTTGTGGTTACCTTCAATTATTTTCTGTTGAAGTATTTTCTGTTCTATTATTCTTATAGAATGCTCTGAATTATTTCTTTCTGTTGTAGAAGTGGAACCTTACTTGCGTGTGATATTACAGCTCCGTTCTGTAGTTGCTGCAGTCTAGCAGAGTTCCTTTTTTGAAGATAGGGTTTAAAGTGGAGGTTGTTCAGTCGTTAGGCCTCCCTAGTTTTCCACGTTCTATAGATCAGATGAATAACATTTACTCCAATCTCTTTTGTCTCTTTTAAAACCTCTGCTGTGATCTGGTCTGCGCCAGAAAATTTTTGATTCTTTGGCGTTTTACTTTCTATTAGAATGTTGGGTTCTCTCTCTGCATTGAACTCGTCTCTTGATTTTTAACCTGACTATGATTTGCATACAGTATTTGACAGTATTTTTTCCACACCTCTGCAATCTCTTTTTCGTCTTCTGTAAGGTGCTGGTGTTCATCTATTATTATTTGATTGATATATTTAAATTATCTAGTTAAACATTATACTTTGTTATGAAGCCCTGGGATTCATAATAGTTTGTCATAATATTGTTAATAAAAAATATGAAATTTTTCATCCGGGCGTATTTCTACCACTTGTTGAAAATTTATTTGGTGGCACCCTCGCACGTTCGTTCGAGATAATATGCCCGTTATATATATTTCTATAAAAAAAATTTGTTATCACGCGTTGTATTATAACAAGACCTTTTACATTTTTTTTTAAATAAAGAAATATTAATGGTTTTGTAAATATCATAATGAGTACCTTAAATTTTTTATAAAAAAGTTGACAAAAGAAAGATTTCTTATGCACGTGTCAATAATGCAATAATTTCCATTAGATCGACGTCCTTCATTCGTTCAAGAGGTCAAGACAAGAATAAAATGCAGATTTAAATTAAAAGTAACACGTGTATTATATCATAGTTTATACAGTGTGGTTAGTTCATCCACGAAAAGAGAATAGTTGAGAAACAGTAAAATATAAAGTATACTCGAAAAACATCGAATTCAATACTTGAATAAAGTGAAATATAAAAAAAAATTATTAAAAATTCTTTATGAAAGGTATATAATTTAAAATACCCAATCGGGTATATCACAAAACGTTTTCGGAATCCATGTTCCATCATCAGTGCACCTAAAAAGCATGTAACCACTTAATTAAATTTCACGTTCTTCAATTCTTCTTTTTCTTCTTCTTCTTCTTTTTGTCATTATGAATTCACTGTATTCGTCCTTCACGGCACTCTATTCTCCTAGTCACCTTCTCTGAGGTTTCTATCTATTATAGGATTTCCTATTTACGTTTTTCATCTTGTAGCAGGTCAGCTCTCCGTCTTCTTTTCGGCAGGTCCCAGTATTCTTTAAATATTTTTTTCGTACAGTTCGTACAGTTTCGTACCATTCTTTGTACATGTCCATACCACTGCAGGGCTCTATTTTCCTGTTGCGCATTTTTATAACTGAGTATTCCACTTCTATTTTGATCCATATTTACTCTGTTCTTATTTTAATCTCTCTGGTGATTTGTAGACATCTTCTCATAAAGTCTAGTTTAACTGTTTTTATTTAATTTTATATTGTTGTCATTGGCCATACTTCCGCTCCATATAGGGTAATATGATTCACTATGCTCTGAAAGATCCTTTTCCTTTGGTTAGGGTTATTCCATATCACTGCATGGAGTGTTTTCATGACTTGTTTTTCCCCTGCTATTTCCGTTCTATATCTGTCATACAAGTACCATCTCGGCTTATCATTGACCCTAAATACTTTAAAGTCTACAACTCTTAAGATGTGGAGAACAGCTTTAAGGAGAACAATTCCATAATGTAAGAAACATCGTAGAAAAAGCTAGAGAATATCAGGTTCTAACATTTACATGTTTTGTCTATTTACTATTACCTTTGACAATTTCAAACGGGCCAAAATGTGAAACATACCAACAACAAAAGGTATACTTGAAAACCTGAAACTTGTCTCAACTTATTAGCGGGCTATATTAAGATAATCTGGCAAACATTTGAATAGACGGATGTCTATCTGATACTGGAGAGGGGAGTACGTCAAAGATGCGTTTTATCTATATTGTTTATCATATATTCAGAATTCATAATGCTTAAGGTTTTTTATGGTTGGAAGGGAGAAGTAAATTTAAGCACTGTCAAGATATCTAACTTGCGTTTCGCAGAAAATATTCTAGAGAAGAAATCACTAACTTACTAAAAAAACTCGAAGTAGAAAGTGCTAAGTTTGTAGTCATGGTTAATTACAACACAGTTAAATTCATGCTTATTGATTGCTAACAACATTTTCCTGAGACCTAAACTATCGCGGGACTCAAGGTAGTCTCTGAAAGAGACTCGTTTTAACTCTGGCCTTTTCCATATTTTACTATGCATTCGAGACTTGACGGTTAATCAATCGAATAGACGACGCATAGACGCTTTCGAAATGTGAGTATAGTGACGATTATTTCGTTTTCCATGGACGGCTCGCCTTACGAATATCTGGGTTCTAGATAAAATAAAAACCCAATTAACATATTTCTAGTACAGTTTACTCTGGAGTTTAAAAGTTTTTTGGTAATTTCCATTGAGGTGATCACAAAATGGAGCGGTTTTTGGTCCAAGGAATTATATAGTCAGCGCCAACGCGGGAAGTCTCCACAGCTATAGGCAGATTTTACAAAAAAGCTTTTGCACTAACAGTGTACTGAGGTAGCACGTATAGCAGTTGATCGAGACCAATTAAGAAAGATCGTTAATCAAACTGTCCTCCTGAAGCTCAATGATGAACATATCTGTCAAGATTTATGTTTAATAAAACTGTATTCGAACGTTATTCAACATCTGAGTTCTAATAAACCCACATTTTTCTATATATTCGTTATTCTTCTTTCTTAATTAGTAAAATTTAGAAGTTTACTTCTAAGTCTTCTTCTAGTCTTCTTTGGAAGAAGAACTCCAATAGTATAAGATTGTGTAATCGTAGCTACCATTATATTGCTTCTCACCTACTTATCCACACAAGTGTTTTTATTATAGTTTTTTTATTCAATTTATTCCTTATCAATATTTTTTATATATGTGTGTGCAGAATAATTGTATAAATAAATTCTAAACGTTGAGACCAAGCTGAAACGTTTTTAAAAATTATAGAAATAGAACAAACTAACGTGTCTGTGTTTAAACAAACACATAAAAAAGAGAATAAAAGAAGCCAAAGAGGCGTGGATTAAAGAACAGTGTGAACAAATGAAAACCTATGAGAAAAAGTACGCTGCGTTCAGTATGCACAAAAAAGTGAAATAGATAACAGGAAGAAAGATCTTCCTGTTCTTCGAAATCTTATTGTAGATCTAGAGAATAAAATAAAAAGATGGACAGAATACCTGAATCAATTATTTAAAGACGATAGAAACAACTTAACTCAGATAATGAATGTAACTGGGCCAGACAAAAAGAGAAAAGAAGAAGTAGAATACCCAATAAGAAACGCTAAAAATGGAAAAGCAAATGAACCTGATGAAATTCCTACAGAACTGTTGAAGCTTTTGATTGATAAATCCGTAACCATAATATTACATTTATTCAATACAATATACAGTACTGGTATAATACCTCAAGAATGGTTGCTGTCTACGTTTGTCACCATACCGAAGAAAACTAAGGCAATGCAATGTTCAGATCATCGAACAATCTACTTGATGAGTCATCTGCTTAAAATATTTCTTAGAGTCATCCACAACCGAATATATCAAAAGTTTGATATCGATATTAACGATACACAGATGGGATTCAGAAAAGGATTAGGTATAAGAGAAGCTCTCTTTGCCTTAAACGTCCTAACACAGAGATGTCTAGATGTTAACCAAGAGGTACACGCCTGCTTTGTAGACTTTGAAAAGGCCTTTGACAAAGTACGCCACAATAAACTCAAAGAAATCATGGAGGGTAAGAACATCGACACCAGAGACATAAAAACAATATTAAATATGTACTGGAATCCTCGAGCTATTATCAAAATAGAAGACCAAACATCGGACGAAATAGAAATACGTAGACGAGTACGACAAGGTTGTATATTGTCACCGCTCTTGTTTAATATCTACAGCGAACACATATGACAAGAAGCTCTCTCACATGCAAACGAAGGGATAATAGTCAATGGAGAAGTTATCAATAACATTCGATATGCTAACGTTATTGTGATAATGGCAAGAACCTTTATAAAAATGAAAAAATTATTTTGTTATCGTGATATTAGTATTCAGCTACGAACTAGAATGTTAAAATGCTATGTATTCAGTACTATGCTTTACGGTGTTAAGGCATGGACTCTTAAACAGAGGAATCTTAAAAATCTTGAAAGATAAAATTACAAATGAAGAGGTAATACACAGAATAAATAACGATCTAGAAGTTATACTGAATATAAAAAAGACAAAACTTGAATACCTAGGCCACCTGATGAGAGGACAAAAGTACACATTCCTACAAAATATAATTCAAGGAAAAATCCAAGGACGCAGAAATCCAGGATGTAGAAGAATCCTGGATGAGAAATTTAAGAGAGTGGTTTGACTGTACCACTAACGAATTATTCAAAACAGCAGTAAATAAAATTAGAATCTCCCTAATGATATCCAATCTCCGATAGGAGAAGCACTCAAAGAAGAAGAACGTGTTTGTAGTGTCATCAGTATAATCACTCTGTATTATATATTATCATATTTGGATTGTTTTATCAAAAATAGTTATATCTTTTCAGCCAATATTATTGTTTAATGATGTGATACTATCAATATTTAAAAATCGCCACAGCACTTAACGTAAGGAGAATGTAATGAATTATTAACACGTTGGAGATAAGGTCAACGACAAATCATTTTAATTATCTACTTCATTATGCTGCAGCGAATTTCAGATCAGTGTTTGTAGGTATTATGCAATATATGCCTGATCACCATGTTCTATTTATTATACAAAGATATTATATATATATATATATATATATATATATATATATATATATATATATATATATATATATTCTTGTTCTTCGGCGTATGTATCGAGTCATGGTAGACATTGTTAAAGTGTTCTGTTCATGTTTTAGGTGTTATAATGTTTGTTTGAATTTCCTCATTTATTTTCTTCTTTCTTACTCTTAGCTTATTTCATACCTTCTTTTGACCTCCATACATGTCATGCTCTATTTCTACTTAGAATATTTACCAATATGTTTGCTTTGGTTTCTTTATTTCACAGTTCTCTCTGTTTGTAATTTCTTTGTAAATGTTGGTATGTCTTCGAGTTTTTGTTGCTCACGGTATGTTATGTAGGCATCTCGTTTTTCCTTAACTACTATCGTGGCGACGTGTGTAAACTACGGTTTATTATTTTTTGGTCTCTTTGTGATGATTGTTCTTTGTTCTATTGCATCTGTGACCCTACTTGTAATATTAGCTTTTAGTTTTGTCCACGATTCTTCAACGCTATATATTTCTGTTACCTTATGCAGTTCCGGGATATCTTTTCTTCCATTCATCTTTGGTAAAGAATTTTAGTGCTCTCGTTTTCCAGGAAATCTACATTAAATTTTGTTATATAGTTTAGTTCCATTCTCGTGAATTTATAATGTGTGATAGCATTTGCTGATGTTGGCGTTCTTTCGTCAAGTTTGTGGCCAGGGTGCAGTTTTCAGTTTGCATAATTCCTGGTATGGTTATGTTCCCAATTCTTGAACTGAAATCGCCTATTACGAATATACTGTCCCTATTATAAATGTCTAGTATGTCCTGTAGCTCATCAAAGAATCGTTCTCTTTTCTTCTTTGTTTTGCTCATATCAGGTGCGTAGATAAAATGAATATTTCTAATATGGGCGACATTTATTGTAACCTGTATTATACTCTGATTTGCATATTTAACTCATTTAATGCTTGTTTAGTACGTTCCTATGCGATGCTAAGATGACTTAAGCTTAAGGTGCAATCTCGATGGCAGGTGTGAGCGCGCATTCAACCTTGAGAAGCTGCCCCGAAGAAAGCGTTCAAGCATAGTTTTGTTTTATATATTTTTTCTATTGTAAATTAAACATTTAAGTTAATAATCTTGAAAGTGCATCTAAGAAATTTAAAACAATAAATAATACAATCAACTCTATAATCACCAACAATGCTGTTTTAAAATTTCTTGTGAAGTAGAGCATCCTTCTTAACTCCAAGAATAGTATATGATTTTGGTATTTTATATTGTCTGTACCTTTCTTACTAGTTTCTGATATCGTGCATATACCTATTTAATGATGTTTCAGTTCTTAAATAATTTCTTGGACTTTGAACCAGGATGTGGCGTTCCATCGTCCGAGTCTTAGTATATTTTCCATAGTCCGTTCTCCGAGGCTTTCCCGAAAGTTCTGTGAGTAAAATCCTTCTTTACCACCGGTGGGTTACTAGCATCATCTGTGTACCCACCTTATTTTTTTCCGGGATAGGGACTTTTCAGTGATAGCAATCCAGCCTCCTGAACTGCTCAATCCACCCAGTCAGCTACACCACTAGCCCCAGCGGAGTTTAAACTTCAGTACTTATTAAGCGTGTCCACAATCAGTAAACTCCAAAAAAACTTACAGCCATTAGTTTATTTCAATAGTTCTCATATTTTTATTTACATATTCCCGTGAAAAATGATTTACTTTTTAAACAAAGATTGAGTTAAATAATTTGTAATAACACAAAGATATGTTGGAAAAGTTAGAGAATGATATTTTTCAAAGTCTAAAAATTTTAAGTTTTCAATTCATGTCCCTGAAAGTATCGCTTCCAGGAACATGTGTAAACAATACAAACAGGGGCAAAATCTTATTTATAACCTTTTTCAGGGTCAGACGAAGATTGCGTTCACGGTGAAAATCGATACAGCGGATATTCCGGCGAAGAGGACACGAGGTAGGATTTAAATTTTTTCTCTAGCATTTATGTAATAAGATTTCAGTAATAAGACTTTAAATTGAACGAATTTAAAAATATAAATTACTCTATACAGGGTGTTTCAAAAAAGGTAACCCCGTCTCTAGGGTAGGTAATAAACTGAAAAATAATTGGGGTTTGCTTAGTAAAACATTTTTGTAACGCCATCTGTTTTCAAGATACAGGGCGTTGAAGAAAAAGCTGATACATCCCATGAATTTGTTTTTATATCTGATTCTCATAGAGGGCGCTAGTTACACGGATCGTACTAAGTATTAGTCAGTGTAACTTTTTTAAGAGTATAATTATTAATCAAAATTTCAAGTAAACTTAAACATCATTCAATTTTACACGAAAAAGGTACTCTTGGTAAAACTCGATACTGTGTACCATTTTCGGAATATTTTGATTTGAAAATTATGAAGTAATAATTGATGCTGGTATAAAATAGTTAGTAATTAAACAAAACTCACAAGAAGAAAATTAAATTAATGACTAAGAACATAAAATAAAATTCAATTACAGTAAGTGTTCAAAACGCCCTCCGTTTTCGCGAATACACAAGTCTATTCTTTTTTCTAAAGATTCCATTAACCTTCTAAACGGTAGATCAGCTATGATGTCATTAAATTGACGTTGAATTCTTTCTTCCAATTCTTGGCGTGAATTTACCTCTGTAGCATAGACTTTTTCCTTAATATACGACCAAACTGCGTAGGCCAATGAATCAGAGCTTCTGCACCTCTACCAATCCATCGATTCGGAAAATGATTAGTCAATCAATTACGACACCTTCTATCACAGTGTGGTGGAGCTCCATCGTGCATAAAAAATAAAGATCTTCGCTCGTTTAGCGTTAAATCTTCTAATATCTCGAATAAGGAATTGTTTAAAAAATCAAGATACATATCACCATTTAAATTTCCAGGTAGAATATGATAACCTATTAATTTGTTACCTAAAGTTGCTGCCCAAACATTAACTTCAAATTACTTTTGTTCATGTGATACCCTTTTGACTCGTGGATTCTCATCACACCAGTAGTGTGCATTATGGGAGTTAAACATACCTTGTCGCGTAATTGTGGCCTCGTCCGTAAAAAGAATGCATTTTAAAAAATTTGGATTGTGGGCTGTCCTTTATTGCAATGTTTCACAAAAATACATTCTAACCAGTAGATCATCTGGCAAGAGCTCTTGGACTTGTCTGTAATGATAAGGATGTAATTGCTGTTCTTTCAGTATCCGCCAAGTACTTGGAGAAGAAGTATTTGTTTGTCTTGCTATATTCCTTACGCTAACTGTTGGATCTTGATCAAGTAAATTTAAAATATTATTTTCTTTATTAATTGTTCTTGGTCTACCAGAATTTATTTTATTTGGTCTCACATTCCCAGTTTCTCGACAACGTCGTTCAACGGCTCTAAATGTTTTTTTACTTGGTAAGTTTCTTCTAGGAAACTTTTCTGCATAACGTGTCACAGCTGCACTAGAACATCCTAAACAGTCGCCTAAGTTTAATAACATGTCAGTGTATTCAACATTTGAGTACATTTTGATTTGATTTTACAAATAACAAGTTTTCAAAACTCTAATTATTGTTGATTTATCGTCATAACAATCAATAAATGTCAGATTTCCATAGCACACTTAGAGAAAATAGAGGTATACCTATTAGAACTTTATCATTACTACCAGTATCAATTATTACTTCATAATTTTCAAATCAAAATATTCCGAAAACGGTACACAGTATCGAGTTTTACCAAGAGTACCTTTTTCTTGTAAAATTGAATGATGTTTAAGTTTACTTGAAATTTTTATTAATAATTATACTTTTAAAAAAGTTATATTGACTAATACTTAGTACGATCCGTGTAACTAGCGCCCTCTATGAGAATCAGATATAAAAACAAATGCATGGGATGTATCAGCTTCCAAAACATATTCGTATAAAATTTCATTACAATGTTGCCAGTAGTTTCGGCAAAATCGTAAAAAATGCGTAATTTTTTTTTCTTTAACGCCCTGTATCTTGAAAACGGATGGCGTTACAAAAATTTTTTACTAAGCAAACACCAATAATTTTTCAGTTTATTACCTACCCTAGAGACGGGGTTACCTTTTTTTGAAACACCCTGTATATTTCTGGGTACGGATGTTATTGTTTCATTTATAAAATAACTACAACATGAAAATTTAGATTCGTCTATATAAAATGGGTAGAAATCATTTGCAATTTATCTTTTTAGTATTTTATTATATTTAAATGTCTAAGAAAAAAATTAATAAGTTACTATGAATATCATGTATAAAGTAAAATTGAATTCTTCATAATGGTTCTTTACACGTATCGGAAAACTTTTATTGAAAATGGGTCTATAAGCGATTTATAATTTGTTTTAAGCACATACAGTATGAAAAGCAAAAAGTGGATTGGTGCGCGTTGAACAAATTTTATATTTTAACATAATTTATTTCTTCTCTGGTCGTCAAGCGGAAGAGATCGAGCTCCCAACGTTCAATTCTCTATTTAGAGCAGAAAGAACGTGTACATTTTATAATTGAAATGAAAAATGGGAGCGATACTAGTTGCAGGGGACTGATAAAGCCAGTTTCCAAAAGACAATGGTTAATTATTATTGCTGCTGCTAATGGGAATGAATTTGTTAGAATTACCAGAAGTGACTTACGAACAAGTCACAAAAATCCAAGATTTAATTTCAAAAAATTTATTAAAATGGTTTAAGATGCAACGAGAAATGCTGTTGTAGCTATTGAAAGTGTTTTACCAACGTCTGTTGCACAAATATACATAAACACACGGACTCTTACATGCAAGCACACAGATGCTTTTTAAATGTGATGTTATTTGTACTTAATATGGTTCTGAAAAAAAAATGTGGCATTTTTATATTAACTGTTATATTTCACGGGAATAAACAACAATTAAAATTAAAATATATTCATTGTTAACATCGTTAACATATATTATCAAATATAAAGTATGTTTAATCATAATTAAAACGTCGGAACTTGGTCCGACTTTTTTGGGGATAGAAATTACAAGAAGACACTGCTTAATTGTTTTTACAACCAACCAATGAAATGATATAAAGCAAATAAGATAAAGAAAATGGGGATGGTTAAACCACACACTCCACCAGATGATATTGCCAGGAAAGGATGAGGATTGGAATCTTCAAGGCAGACGGAAAGTAGGCAGACCTAAGAAAATTTGGAAAAAGGCAGTACTGGATGAAGGGAAAGAAATGGCAATTCCTGGCAATGAAAGCACTGGCCAGAAATAGAGTTCGCTGGAGATACTTCGTGGAACCCCTCGTGATCCTCGAGGTATATCATAAATTAAATCACGCATTCCGGGGACAAAAATAAATTGATTGAATCCAACTTACCTTTGTACAAAGGTATACACAAAAAAAGTTACAGCCTTTTGAAATTGCAAAATAAAAATTGTTTTTTTGCATTATTTCCTAAACTACTTGACATTTTGTAATAAAGATGGGCACGTTACTTTCTTGTCCTAAAAGCATTTTTCATACAAAAAAAAATAACAAAATCTAAGCGCACAGAAAAATTTTAAGGGGATGTGCAGCCCTAAATACTTCCAAACTTTTGAGTACGTTCAAATCAAATGAATTTTGTGGCATCATTAGTTTAACACATTATTTTTAAAAAAATTTTGCCTCCTATCACTTTTTTCAAAAAACAGTTTTTATTACGTGCAACTAAATAAATGGCTTAAAAGAATTAACAAGTACAAAAAATGTCTATAACCTCTATAAATATGATATTACAATAAATGTTCAAAATGGCCCCCAT
This sequence comes from Diabrotica undecimpunctata, assembly GCF_040954645.1. NCBI lineage: Eukaryota > Metazoa > Arthropoda > Insecta > Coleoptera > Chrysomelidae > Diabrotica > Diabrotica undecimpunctata. The sequence continues at coordinate 101,062,607 of NC_092811.1, forward strand.
TTTCTTTAATACACATTCGGTATCGTTTTAATAAGGAAAACCGAGTGCGTTGAAAAATCATATTTTTCTGACGATATTGATTTGCAGCTTCAATTATTCTAACTCTCAATTGTTGTTCGTTCTCTATTGTTACAGAATACACTTTTTCTTTCATAAACCCCCAAAAGCAAAAGTCCATGGGGTTAAAACCTGGACTTCTGGGTAGCCAAGAAATAGGTGTGTCACGACCCCTTCCAATCCACCGACCAGGATGCTGCCTGCAAAGGTATTCCCGGAAGTCTTTACTGTAATGCGGTGAAGCGCCATCTTGTAGAAACCACATATTTTGCCTTATTGCAATATTCACTTCTTCCAAATACTCTTGTAAATCGTTTGCCAAGAACTGCAAATAATTATCACCATTTAAATTGTTGGGAAGAAATACTGGGCCTATTAGATTGTTATCCACAATTACTGCCAAAATATTAACTTTGAAAGTCCTTTGGTGATGAGTCGTTTTTTTGGCGTGAGGATTTTCGTCGGCCCAAATGTGCTCGTTATGATGGTTTGTTATTCCATTTCTACTGAAGGTAGCCTCGTCGGTAAACAAAATATTTCTAATAAAATTAATATTTCGAGTATTTTCCATTCCAATCGCAAAATCCAATCCTTTTAGGATAATCTTCAACCAATAACTCTTGAACCGTTGTTAAGTGACAGGGTTTAAGCAGCTGATCCTTCAAACGCCTCCAAATCCTTACGTGAGGAACATTTACTTGAGCAGCTATTACCCTTGTACTTGTTCCAGGGACTTCTTCAATGATTTTTAAAATATCTTCATCAGTTGCATCCATTATTGGACGACCACTATTGCCAGCAACTTGCGGTTGGAATGTACCCGTTTCCCGTAAAGGACGATCAATGGTCAGAAATAATCGGCTATCGGTTGTATTTCAATTGGGGTATTTTACTGCATAACGCCCAGCGGCTTCTGCAATATTTCCTTGACATTCACCTACGATATTCCCAAAAGTTTATTGAAATCATAATTTAATCTGATCCAACTTACCCAAAGTTAAATGCATATTTGCCATTTCATGAAATTTGTAGGCCATTGTAATATCAAATTGTTTAATATTAATCTTATTCACACAATAAATGATAGCTAAACTCATTTTTCGAAAAAGTGATAAAAGGCAAAAAAGTTTTAAAAATAATGTGTTAAACTAATGATACCACAAAATTCATTTGATTTGAACATACTCAAAAGTTTGGGGGGATTTAGGACTGTACATCCCCCTAAAATATTTCTGTGCGCTTAGATTTTTATTGTTTATTTTGTATGAAAAATGCTTTCAGAACAAGAAAGTAACGTGTCCATTTTTATTACAAAATGTCAAGTAGTTTAGGAGATAATGCAAAAAAACAATTTTTATTTTGTAATTTCAAAGGGCTGTAACTTTTTTCGTGTACACTTTTGTACAAATGTAAGTTGGATTCAATCAATTTATTTTTGTTCCCGGAATGCGTGATTTAATTTATGACATACCTTTTTGAAACACCCTCTATATATATAAATATATATATATATATATATATATATATATATATATATATATATATATATATATATATATATATTATTATTATTATTTAATTATTAATTTTGGATAAAGCGATCTTGGAGCAGAAGAATGATAATAACAGGACACTATGGTGGGACGTCGACCAGTCGAAAAACCAAACAAGTTGATAGACGAAGTGAGAACCGATGCTAAAGAGATATTGAGGGTAGATAATTGGAGGAGAGCAGCCAAGGAAAGGGATGGTTCGAGGCGGATGCTGTGGGAGGTAGGCCCGACTTGGCCTGTAGCGCCATAGGAGAGAGAGGCCTTGGACGAATAAGATTATTTACATAAAATTGAATAGTTATCAAGACCAACGTAATATGTACAAGGGAAGAAAAGCCTTGGAGAATATTGACTGTTCGTATGCTCTTTTTTGTTGGTAAAATAAGAAAATTATGAAATGAAACTAGTATTATATGTTGCTGAAAAATTTTCTACCAAGAAAAGTGCGGTAACTTAAACGTGAGAAGAAAACAAATATTCTAGCTAAGGAAATGGCATATTATTTTATTTATAATTTTAAAGTCTTCCAAGCAGCAACAATATCTGCATTTTAATAAAAATATAATGAAGATTTATTTAATATTTTTTCAGCTTTAAAAGTTGTAGAAAATCAAGAGTATCTTTACCTCTTTGCTATTTATTTTTGACAATTAATTTGAAGACGTAGTTTCTAAAACCCATCCATATATCTACGATAATTTTTTATTTCTTAGAAAACTATTTAAAACTTTGGAATAAAACATGTCATTTATATTAGTAATTCAAAGATAATCTATTTTTTTTTTTTGTTTTAATTTATCTATAGGTTAGTTTTCATCGGAACAGGTAGAATGCAAACCCCGCAATTGATTAAAGAAATGCCACTGGTGGATTCAGCGAAAAACGAATTTTCTTCTAGACACAGTCTCGAATGGAAGTTTCTTTTTTTAGATCATCGAGCTCCTCCCATCATAGGCTACCTACCTTTTGAACTCTTGGGTACTTCAGGTAAATTTTATTCTATATGAACATGAAAAATTAGCTAATGATGCTAATTATCATATATTTATCATATATATATTAATAAATCAGTTCTAAAGTCGACTCCAATATTCCAATAAGACCCAATACTCACCCAGTATATTGTCAATTAATAATTGTATCAAATTAATTGCCATCTTTAATTAGACTGGTACAATATGTGCATCTTAGTATGGTTAAAAATATTGAATGATAAAAAAAACTGCAAAAAAAGATTTTACTTCTTTTTTATTTAAAAAAAGAAAAAAATAACATGTCTATTAGCAAAAACTAAATATAAATTATTTTTTACAATTTTTGAACTGAATGGGGCATTTATTTTGAATCGGTCGACTGGCGATATATATTTGGAGTCGTTCATGCAAAGGAAATATAAGAAATTCTATATTTAAGGTATAAATAAACCAAACTCACCAATCATGTAGGTATAGATTTTGTAGCAAGTTATTTATTTTTAAAACTAATGTCCTGATCTAATTATTAAATGACTCAGACTTTCTTATAGTCTAGAATGACCAATATGTGCACAGATAGTCGTATGGCTGTGGAGACTTTCAGGAACCTTCTAGGCTAATCTGTAGGGAATGCCGAGAAGGACTCGATAGACTTGCGGATCATAACAGTACCGGGCAATACACGGCAATTAAAAAGTTGAACTTAAAAGAAGAGGATGAGCCATAAAATACTTCGGTTTTTAGCCAACCTTAAGAATGCCAAAAAGCACAGAAAATAAAAAAGTCTGCATCCACCCACAACATCCCACTGAAAAGAATACTTGGTCAAATACATAGCAAAATGTATCTTGGACGGACATACGATAATAGGGCTGAAATACTGCGGAAAAAGCAGAAATCGTCTTAGAATCATAACAGGCTTTGGTTTTTATACAATAAGGCGGATTCATGTAGACATGGGCTTATAGACCTGTGTGTCTTGGGTAAAGACCTGAAACCGTTAGCTATATTTTGCATGATTGCTAGGCACTAGATGGTAGATGGCGAATACTATTTGGGAATTACCAAGTGATTTAACACCCAAACACTATATCTATACTGAACTAGTTTGTAACAGACGGCTTGCGGAAAAAAAGCTACTTCCAAGTTTTAGTTTCTTCTTTTGTTTTATTGACTTTCGATACGATTCTTTATTTTAGTACAATCTGCACTCTTTGTTTATTGTATTTGTTGCATTTATCGTCTTACATATTCTTCTTCTTGATGTGCCCTATCCGTTACGAATGTTGGCGATCATCATGGCAATCTTTATCTTATCTGCAGCACCGCGGAAAAGCTACACAGATGTTGTATTGAACCAGATTCTGAGGTTCCTTAACCAAGATGTTCTTCTTCTTCCTGGACCTCGTTTTCCAAATATTTTCCCTGCAGGATGGTTTGAAGAAGAGCATATCTGGTTTCATTTCGCATAATATGTCCGAAGAACTGTAACTTTCGGGATTTGATGGTGGTCAGTACCTCTCGGTTCTTATTTATTCTTCTGGGGACCTCCTCATTTGTGACTCGGTCAGTCCACGGGATCTTAAGCATTCTTCGATATAGCCACATCTCAAATGCTTCCAGTCTTCTGCACATATCTTCGTTCAAGGTCCACGATTCAACACCATAAAACAGGACAGAGAAGACGCAGCATCGCAGCATTCTTACTTTTGTATCAAGAGAGAGGTTGTGACTCTTGAAGAAGGCCCCCATCCGATTGAAGGTGGATCTAGCTTTTCCGATGCGTGTTCTAATCTCCTGGTTGTTGGTCAATTTTTCATTTATTATGGTGCCGAGGTAGTTGTAGTGCATCACTCTTTCTACAGGGGATTGGTTGACGTATAGTTGACTTTCTGTATTATCATAAGCTTTATCTTCTTAACTTTTATATTGAGTCCATATTTTTGACTGCAATACGTGATTTTGTTCATAAGAACTTGTAGGTCTTCTAAGGTGTCCGCAAATACTATGGTGTCATCTGCATATCTGATGTTGTTTAGCCGGTAACCATTTAGTAGAATACCTTTTTCAGTTTCATGCAAATCTTACATATACATTCAGAATTTCTGAATATAAATTTATTTTATAGTAAGTTATTTTCTGGTTTAAGGTTATGATTACTACCACGTAGACGACTTGGAAAAGGTGGTATTGTGTCACGAATCTCTCATGCAAAAGGGTGAAGGTACTTCGTGCTACTACAGGTTTTTAACGAAGAGCCAACAATGGATTTGGCTGCAAACAAGGTTCTACATCACCTATCATCAGTGGAACTCCAAACCAGAATTTATTGTTTGTACCCATAGAGTCATAAGGTAACTATTTTTTTTTAAGTATAAGAATCCTGCGTTTGAACTAATGAAGAATTTGGTAAAAATTATATTATTTTTGTGTTTAATTTATATTAACTGTAGCGACAAGATAATTACGAATAATTATAACTTTTCTATTCAAAAATTAAATAACAGATCTCATATTGAAATTTACATTTTCCCAGTTGGTAATACTTATACAAATATATATTTATTTCTTCTTTAACCTTGCAGACGTTGCATTTTTCATGTACGGCAAACGAAATATTAGATTGTAATGACATCACAAGGGACCAGGTGGATAATATTTGAGTTTGTCGTCTGGCTTTTAAAACAAAGAATGTGTGTTTAGTTTTAGTAATCAATCAGTCACAATTTTCATCGGTCCGCGATACATACAAAAATACCTTCCCTTGGAGAATTAATTACGTGTTACTAAAATAAATATATATACAACAGCAGCGTCTGACCCAGAGTGGGCGGCTGCAAACAGCGTCTGTTCCCAGAGTGGGCGGCTGAAACACACTTACCAACCCGTCTATGACAGATACACGTAAGAATTGGCCCTCAGTCCCCAGCAGGTCCGGAGTCACCTTCCAAGGCAATGGTAGGATCGAGGAAAGAGCAGAGGGTGCTAAGAATCCCTGGGTTTTAGAAGTTTACCAGAAACAACGAAAACAAGCAACGAAACTGGATATTGCAATTTATAATGTCAGATCACTGATGAGAGACGAGAAGCTAGCCGAACTGGAACAAGAAGTAAAAAAGATGAAATGGGATATACTAGGATTAAGTGAGATAAAAAGAAAATATGAAGCCTGTATGAAGTTGAAATCTGGGAACGTACTATACTATAAAGGAACTGAAGAAGAATCATTAGCTGGTGTCGGTTTTCTTATTTCTAATCAGCATGTCCATAAGATTAGACAATATATTGGAATTTCAGAAAGGATCGCGGCTCTAATAATGGACATAAATAAAAATATAAGTTTAAAGATCATACAAATTTACGCCCCTACATCATCACATACGGATGAAGAAGTGGAGATATTCTACGAATCATTGACACAAACAGTGAAAAAATACAAAAGCACCTACACAATCATTATAGGCGACTTCAATGCCAAATTAGGGAGAAAACTAGAAGAATCAGAAAATAAAATCGGCAACTTTGGATATGGAACACGAAACGAAAGAGGAGAAACATTGATGAACTATATGGAAACGAACGGTCTATATGCGATGAATACCTTTTTCAATAAAAAACCACAGAGAAAATGGACGTGGATCGCACCCAATGGTTCAACAAAAAATGAGATTGATTACATCCTATCCAAAGAAAAGAACATAGTACAAGACGTTACAGTCATAAACATGATTTCCGTAGGAAGTGATCACAGAATTGTTAGAGCCAAAATCAAAATTAACGCCACAACAGACAAAAATTTAAACCATCTAGAAAAGAAATAGATACAGAACTTCTTAAAGAACGCAAAGAGCAATACATAAACCAGCTAAAAAGAAGTGACATATCACAGCTAAAGGGTTTGCAACTAGACGAATTAAACGATAAAATAACAACAGAACTACTAGAACCAGGACTGAAGATTGCTAATAAACAAAAGCGAAAACAACAAAAAAATAGCACTAAAACACAAGATATGCTAAAAAAACGACGACAACTCCTGAATGATAACAAAATAAATACAGTGGAGTTTACCGAACTGAACAAAACCATAAGAAAACAGATAAAGGAAGATTTAAAGAAATACCAAGAAGATCGCTGTTCCAGAAATGAACATATCATTTTAAAATATAAAATAAAAATATAGTTCTTTACACTTTTCTTAGTGTAGAATAAGTAAAATATTCACTAATATCTAGTTTGCTCGGGATAGCCCGACTTAATGGCGCCACAGCCTCTTAAATAGTTTTCACACCTAAATACAAGAGGGGTAATCTACACTTTTACGCACCAAGTATTATTTTTTAGTTCGGTCTCACACGCCCTTGAGGCAAGTGCAGTTTAAAAACACTCTCAATTCACATATAAAATATTTCTCTACGCCGAAATCGGGCATTTTTTCTCATAAATACGTTTTTCTCCTTTACGTGTGATAAAGAAAGAATTATTTGATACTGTACTGTCAGCTATGGTCGTTTTGAACCTCTTTACTCTAAAAATAGTTAATTATAAGTCGATAAACTAAAGGTGATTTTATTTCTCTGGAGTTATATTTGCTCACATTAACAATCCTTATCCTTCAACGGTCACTGAAGAACCAAACCTATGGAGATACATCCACTCACAAGTCCTTTGAAGTAAGGCTTGGAATCAAAAGATTTCCAACCCTCGAATATAGGGAGCCAGTAACAAGGCTCCCCCAATCGCATTAAGAAAATTATAGAGAAGAACAAAAGTTTAAAAACAATGAAGACAAATATAGGAAAAAGAAAACTAATCATGCTTAAAGCTAAGAACAATGAAGAAAGAGATCTAGGAGAAATAGTAAAAATCACAGAAAGATATTTCACAGACCTATACAGTTCTAAAAATGACCCACGACTATCATCTAAACAGAATCTCTTGAGGAAAATACAAAATGTTGGCTCAGAGATATTACCAAAAATAACTGAAGATGAAATCGAAAAATCCATAAACGACATGAAAAGAAATAAAGCGGCCGGTGAGGACAAAATACTGGCGGAACTGCTAAAAGAGGGAGGAGACACTTAGATATGCGGATGATATACTCTTGATCTCCTCGGAACGACAAGAACTAGAATTAATGCTGAATGAACTTCATGAAAAATCACTGCAAAAAGGCCTAAAAATTAACTTCAACCAAACAAAAGTAATGACAAACACGGAAGACCAAGAGGCAATAAAAATACAAACAGAAAAAATAGAACAGGTAAATGAGTATATCTATCTAGGACAAGCAATCAGAGCTAACAGAGAAAATCAAACAGCCGAAATATCGAGACGAGTAAGAATGGGATGGGCAGCGTTCGGCAAACTTTCTTACGTTCTAAAAAATCAAACAATCTATATTTACGAAGCAAGGTATATAACTCCTGTATAATACCGGTGCTCACCTACGGAGCACAGACATGGACATTTACACAGGCCAATTTGGATAGGATAAAGAAGGCACAAAGAGCGATGGAGAGACAAATGTTGGGTATATCACTTAAAGATAGAAAACGTAAAAAGTGGATCAGAACCAGAACAAAGACAGTAGACGCGATAGAACAAGCAGCAAAACTGAGATGGAAATGGGCTGGACACAATGAACGTCTCCAAGACGGACGATGGAACAATGCCATCGGAAAGTGGCGTCCATACAATGAAAAGAGATCAAGAGGCAGACCACAGATGAGGTGGAAAGATGACATCAGGAAACAAGGAGGTCCCACATGGTAGAGAACAGCTCAAGATAGGGAAAGATGGAGAGAACTGGGGAGACCTACATCCAACAATGGAAGGATAGAGAATAGGTTTAAAAAAATAATAATAAATAAATATTATTAACAGTTTTTTCTACGTTTTATTCGATTGTATTATTATTTTTATTTTGTTTCCGTGGAAAATAAGTTCATCACACACACATACACACAACCACGGAACATAACCATAGTTCTACAAAATGTGTGTGAATATTTTTAAATGTTTTTCTTTTTTTTTTTTTTTCACTAGTTCCCTTTGGTGAAAACCTATATTTTTAATTTATTATACGCTAATTTTTATTAGCGTATAATAAATAGCGTATAAGTTTCTGATTCATTTAACAATCATTTCGATCGAATTTGATTAGCAAGCGAATAAATTCGATAATAAATAAATGAGGGCGTATTCAAAAAATAGTAAGACATTATTACACTTGGTAAGTATTTTTAATTGCGCATTGTCTGCAATAAAAACTTTTCATACAGAATGGGTCATGTCACGTAACAATGTCCAATACCAACATTCTTATTTTAAATAAAACACTTTATATGTTATTTAATTTTTTGATTTCTGAGAACATTCTCAACCTCTCATGTACAATATCCTATATTTATCTTTGACTGTTTTGAAAATATTAAGCATTTCAGATTCATCGAAAAAAGTAACATTAAAAAAGCCAAAATTATCTGAGCACAGAAATTTGTTATAACACGCTGAAAAACTAATAAAGGGTATTGTTTATTTCTTTATAAAATAAAATGTAACTGTAGAAGATGTTGAAAATGCTCGTCGTGGATGTCCTTAAAATACCTATCGTAATCTTAAACAAAAATTTCTTTGAACGTTATTCAATATCTTAGGCGTGACCGATCAAATCTCTAATCGCAAGGTTGTTCCTCTTCTTAAGTTAGCTAAGTCGACGGATTTAATTTTGTATACAATATTTTGACATATCCTCATAAGAAGAAGTCTAATGGCATCGGATCAGGATATCGTGCTGGCCATTCCATCGATGGTCCCCTTTCTATCCTACGGACTTGGAAAAATTCGGTTGAATCACTGCTTAACATTGATTTGGTAATAAGATGGTTCTCCATTTTGCTGAAAGTATATTGTGTTCGCCTGGATCGGGATATGTTTGTCAAAGTTGGTATGACAATATTTTAGAGAAATGCTAAATAACTATCGCCATCAACGAGAAAGGCATTTATGATATGATCTTCAACAATTGCTGTCCCCAAATTAATCTTTTCAGAATATTGTTTATAGTCTTTTCTCATCCAGTGAGGATTTTCCCTACATCAATAGCGAAAATTTTGACGATAAGCATGCCCGTGAAGTGTAAAAGTACACTTTTTAGAAAACAAAACATGTTCTAATTGGATCACATTGTTATCTAGCATTGCCATCATTTGTTCACAAAAATACGTTCTTTTATCATAGTCGTCTTTCATGAGTTCCTGAGTTCATATCATTTTATTTCCTGATATATGTATTTTATTTTGTTTTAACGTTCGAATAGTCGATGAATGGCTAACATCAAATATTAGGACTGTTTTTCGACTAAAAATACTATACGTGGGTTTTCCTCAAACTCAAGCATAATATCCAATTTGGTATCGTCACTTACTGCACTGGCAGCTGGCTTTTTTTATCGGCTTCACATATCCCAGTTCACCAAAACTTATTTTTCATTTTACTTATTGTCGCTTAGGACATATGAATCGCCTATTATCAAGTCGCCAATCTCCACCTTCACCAATTTTACAGGAACCGCGAAATTCTTTGGTAGCTTTATTTCGGTTACGATTATCCTAATTATTATAATTTGTTATAAATATGTAATGAGGATCTTGTTTCACATACTGTTTTATAGCTTGTCAAGTATCTACTGAGAAAATTCAAAAATAAAAATCAACATTGGCGATTGTGATACTAATACTGTAACTTTGGTTACAGGACCCATTTGAAATGAGTCTAATCAAATCAAAAGTTATTTTTGTCAAAATTAATTATATTTTAATGAAATTACACAGATACTGCTATATTTTCTTCACTTTGTGGACCATAGAATGAGTATTCGTGGTTAGGTACGCTTGGTAGATCCATGTTCTGTAAAGGTGCTTTGTAGTATTCCAACCTTGGATTTTGGATCACCAAAATAAATTTCAAGCAAATTCTTGACCTCTTTTAACTTCTCCCGACTGACATTTTGTATATTGTTGGCTTCAAGTATGGTAGGATTGATACGAGATAACCTTTCTTTAATCTTTGTTAAGCTTCGAAACACTCCAGTTGAAACGTTGAAATTTGGGTCACCCTTCACCAAAATCTTGGTCAAAACAGTGATCTAATCTTTTATTTTATTGCAAGATTTGCTACAACTTCAAGTTTTTTTGTTTTTTTTTTTTTTCTAATCTGCCCAAATATGCTATCGGAAGGGATAACCCTCCCTCCTATGAGTGCCCTCTAACAGGAAATAATAGCTCCATTGTCTTTATATTCACTGGAGCTTGCTTACATAACCATGTCAAGCATATAGTAAGCACAATCCTGTTCTTATTTTGAACACATTCGTCATACATAAGTCTCACAGTAGTTATCTTTGACATATATCTGTTTGGCATAAACGGTGCCAGATGACAGAGGCTACATGATTGGAAGATTTCCCGTATTGATTCTCGGTCCAGCAATAGCTGAATGAGTTCTGAGGCCCAAGTGCAGCCTTTGAGTATTCATGAACGACAGTGAGATTATGTAAATAAAGCTGCCTGCTGTAATATGCCTGCTGGTCTGGCACTTTTGGTAAGGACAGGTTTTTCTAAAGGTCAAAAGAGAAAGTAATTATGTTGGTATTTTCTTCCTTCAGTAAATTATAGAATGTCCTGGCTTGTAGCTTGTGGATTCTTTTTTGACATATTAAATTAGCCTTCTCACCTTCTTCAGAGCGTTTAGTTTTTTTCTCTAGTGATAAACATGTGGAACACATATCTGTACATGGTGTACGAAAGCCTAAATTGAAATTTTTGTTAAACACCTCCCGGAAAAAGCCTCTTTTGACAGGTTCATTTGACGGAGTCAAATAAACGGTAGAGCTTAGTAATGTTTAAGTTTTCAGATAGATATCTCCGTTTGAATTTGCCACGCCAATAATGTGACTTAATACATTTTAGCTTCATTATAAAAGCAATAACACTTTGCTTTTTAGTTAAAAAATGTGTTGCCTTTCTGCAGAAATGCCTTTAGGCAAAAATTTACAACCGTATTATCACTTAAATTAATAAGATATTTGCACGTCGTTGTTTTTGCTCATCTCCTGGACCTCCCTTCTTGCAATTTTTGCTGCTTACGTCGTCTTTTTACATCCTATATTTCAATACTATTTATATAAATGCATCTTGTGCAATCTTTGTTGAATTGTAGTAGAATCTGCAAGTTCACTTAGTTTCAATTTTCTGCACTCAAGAGCTGTTGAATTGTGCTACTACTGCGGTTGTTTTGGTACTTTTCCGATGTATCTGATAAAAAGAAAACTGTTTTCAGATCTCCTGAAAAATTAGAACAAAATCAAGATTTTAAATTCGAATAGAGGTTTCAGCCATACTGTTACAAATAGTACACTTACTTAAGATGTTTCTTTACATTACATTTCCATTTTTCAGGTTGTCTAATTCTTTTTCTACATTTAGTTAGTGTTACTGGCACGGGTGAAATATCCATTTTTTTGTATTAACTTAAAAGTTCCTTAATTTCGATTAATGTACTATTAAATGCTAAAAATTTGTAAATAACCAAGCATTGATTAAAAGTGAATCGGCCATGTTTCTTGTTTACGATATTCAGATCTCGTGAATGAAAGAAAGTCTCCTGATTGGCTCTTTTAACCATTGGTTGTTTTGATACGGAAATCTCCCAAAACATAGGTTACTTTGAAACGGAATAATTACTATTTAAATGGTAATAAGCCACAATTAAAGGTTAAAGTACGTTAATTGACGTTTCAATTTCCACTTTGGAAATCGTTCTATATATTTATGGATGTACAAAGACAACGTAAGCAGCTAAAATTACAAGAAGGGAAGTCCAGGAGATGAGCGAAAACAACGACGTGCAGTTTATCTCCATTATTAGCCGATATATTTATGGAAGATTTTGAAACAAATATTATTTCTAAACAAAATTTAAAACCCACAGTATGGTGGAGATATTTAGACGATGTATTCTCAATATGGCCTCATAGATTAGAGTTGTTGGACACATTCCTGAATGATATAAACGATAAAGAGACAATAACATTTAACATGGAATATAATAACACACTACCTTTCCTAGATGTTTTAATCTCTAAGAACGATACTGGGTATGAGATTCAGGTGTATAGAAAACCAACACATACCAACAGATATTTAAATTTCAAATCAAATCACAATATTAATATTAAAAAGGGAATCATTAAATCCTTATACGATAAAGCCAAAGTTACTTGTTCTAACGAAAATTCGTTCTTGGAGGAAAAACATTTGTTAACATCTGTTTTATTAAAAAATGATTATCCTTTATCGTTTATAAATAAGGAATTTTCAACAATTGACCGAATAGAACAGAACAACTTAGAACGAGATCCTACAGCATACACAAGAAATAATACGAGGAAAATAACAATACCATACATAAAAGGATTATCAGAAAAACTTAAAAGGATAGGAAATAAATTCAACATTTCAACAATATTCAAAACAACAAACACATTGAGATCTATTTTGTCTAAAACCAAACCTAACAATGAACAAGAAAGGACAAAGAATTGCATTTATATGCAAATACCTTGTGAATGCGATCAGTTTTATTTAGGTGAAACATCAACGCCATTAAATGTTAGAATAAGTGAACATCAATCTTATATTAAAAATAGAGAATTTGATAGATCTCAAATATGTAAACACGCATGGGATAATGAACATAGGGTTCAATGGAATGATTCAAATATAGTCCTAGGATCTGATTACCCATATTAAAAGAGGAAGTTATTAAAAGGAAAATACTAGTATTAGTAAGTTGGTAACATATAGAGGATACATCATTTGTGTTTTTTAAATAACAAACATATAAAATCAGAATTTGGTGTTTATTGAAAGTAAACTAAATGCACGACCAAATACTTACCATGTCGGAATTGTATTATGAGGTTTTTTTCCTGGTTTTTCCCTCATAATTTACTACGAAATCACTAACAGGAGATTTTTACTCTCATCACGGCATGTGTTTGTCTTTTCAAAGACGAATTAAATCTCAAGTTAAAGTTGATTTCATGTAATCGAATGAACTGTCTTACAAGTAAAGTCGTCCCAGGAACGCAACTCAACAATATTAGCAATATCATTTTAAAGTCGTCTACTTTAAAATGTATAATGTATGTCTGAATTGTCAATATAAATGAGTCAGATAAAATTAAACTATTAGAATTTTTTCACCAAGTAAGAAAAAAACAAAATTTGTTTAATTTACTAACGTTTGTATTTTGAGAACGATTTCCGAAGTGGAAATTGAAACGTCAATAAACGTACTTAAACCTTTAATTGTGGCTTATTCCCATTTAAATAGTAATTACTTTAACATGCCACAAGAAAATAGCTTCAGAACAATATTTGAAACGGAAGGCAAACTTTATAATGTTTTTTAGGCAAAATTTTGGCTGTTTTCATATTAAACGTTACTAGCAGTCGATAGATACGAGACATGAGAATGAGACAAATCCAGGGGAGTACATATCTCAAAACTGGAAAAATGGCTCATATGTGGGTGACAAATTTTTAAATCTTTCATAAAATAAGCGAGCAACATCCATTTGAGTTCGTGCATTGTCTACGTAATCTGTCACTTGTAGACTTGTTATTTTGTGCATTTATTTTAAATGAACTATTGTTCTGATTTGTTAACGAAATTCAAACGACTATAAAGCTCACAACTACTGTCATGTTGGGCCATATGGGCCAACATATTTTTTTTTTCTTCGCTACTGGTCCATTGAGATCAGCAAGTATTATTATTTCTCCAGATGTTCGAATTTTTCTCAGTTCATTGTCTATTTGTTCATATAAATCGTCTTTTTCTCAACTGTTGCATCATCATTTACATCGTAGATCCCCAGGATTATCAATCTGTAACCCAACATGTCTAGGTTCATTTTTATTATTCTACTGTTGATTGCTTCCCTCGTTTTATTATATTTTTTTTTAGTTTTTTCATTGGTATAAAAACTAAAAAAAAACAATATTTTGTTAACTTTGCTAATAATATTTACCAATAATATAAAATTTGTTAAAAAAGAGCTTATATAAACATATTATTTGAATTCCAAAGTCACTTCAGTTGGAAACAATTGTCAACATACAAAATCTGCATTTGTATTGTTTGCATAATTAGACACGAGTGTATTAATGCTACACGATAAAGGTTTAATTTATGTAACGATTTTCTATCAGGTAGTTGAAATGCATTAAACGTTTTGTACATAACTATTTAATTATCCAAAATGTAAGTGTTGTGATGGTAAAATAAAATAATGTTTCCTGCATTATAAAAAAGTACGAACTTAATTTTCAATATTTTTTTTTCTTCGAGTTCGGCCCTGACAAAAGTTGTAAACAAGACGTTTGTCTCGATGTCTCGGCTCTTGATATTTTTGTGTTAAACTGTGAATATTAAACGTTATAAATTACAGTTAAAGTTTACCAACATTATTTAAAACTGTAAGTTTAAATATCAGCTAGAATATGCTGGTATCTGATCGGCCTATGGTGGAGCAGTACGGCAAGAGATAAGTGCTTGCGGCTAGGTGATACTCCTCCATAGATCCCTACCGGAAGGGCGTGTGAACGCCTAAATACCGGGTATATATATATATATATATATATATATATATATATATATATATATATATATATATATATATATATATATATAAGTTTAAATATTTCTTATTAGTTAAACTTAAAAACGCATTCTAAACTGGATTTATTAGTTTTTTGGATGGTATCGATCGCAAATAATTATAATTTTATAAATAATAGACAACAACTAGTGTTGTTTTTTGCTGGGGCAGAGAGGTACTATATTTTTGTTACTGTGAAGAATAACAAATTGGTATGTCGTCGGATGTAACTATACAGAACGTCTCTTCAAAGAGCAAATCTTATTCCTTGGCAGCATCACAGCAGAAATTTCCTACTAAAGGTCAAGCAATTATTTTTAGTGCTATAAATAACGCCGGCCTGCAGGATTATTTAATCCCGCTAGGCACTTTAATTAATCCAAAAAATATCTTATTCTCTTCTCGGTTATCTAATAATAGAATGTATGTATCTAAATAGTAAATCCAGCGTAGATGAATTTATGGAGAAATATGGTTCTATTAAAGTGCAAGAAGAAATCGTACGAGCTAAAAGACTTATAACGCCTGCTGAAAGGCTGGTGTTATCTAACGTCAGTCCAATAATTCCCCATGGTGTACTTATCCGAGAATTAAAAGAAATGGGCTTAACCCGTAACTACCATGGCCAAAAATAGTAACATTTGTACCATGGCAGGGTCAAATTTGACCCCCCATTGTTTGTTGTATCAAAAAATATTCTTTTTTTATCTTGTTTTATTTTAAATTATTTTGTTTACAGCTACTTTTACATTTATATAAAAATAAACGAATTTGGTTAATTAGATATAACTTTATTTAAAAAAACTTTTGTATTCAGTCAAATTAACATAGCTATGCACTTTCTCGAATTATAAGAAAAATAGTAACAATGTGCAGTTTTTTTATATCCAATGGTGAAATCTAGGTATCATAGCTCCTACCTAAAATAAAAAAAAATCGATTTAGATTTCGTATCTCAAAAATGACAAGCATGATTTTACCTTAATTTTCAACACAGCTTATGCATAACGTCTGTATGCGGGAATGATTTTTGCAAATAATTTTTTAATTATTTATATATAATTTATCGCACGATGAGCTAGCTTTCTTTCTTTTGGTTTTTGGAATATGGACATATTTTACACCTTCCCCTCTTTTTTCGTCGTTGTGGGTCTGAATTTGCGGCAGGCATTGGTTCCTGAAGTCCGGAAACTTTAAAAATGGCACTACGAATTTCTCTCGGTAAACAAGTTTGCTGAGCTCTACGAGTTAAATGGGCCTTAATAAGTTCTTGACCTAAAGTGGTTAAAAACAATCTTCTTTCCATTATTTGATTTTGCTGAACCCCATTAAAAATTACGTTGGCATTTAATCCTGCAATGTCCAAAATGCGAAACCATATTACTTAAGACCATCTACGAGTTCTTCTGCCAGTTTTATAGCATGCACATTTCTTATCCAATGAATCCACCCCACCTTTTGTCTCGTTGTAAAAATTTATAATCTCTGGCTTTCCATGTTTTTTTGGGGTTGAAATTCAGCAGGAACCTCTCTTTTATTTCTTTTTAGAGTTCCAACATATGAAATTTTATGGCTTCTCAGTTCTTTTATGAGCTCAACGGACGAAAACCAATTATCTGCTGTTATGTTTCTATTTGTACCAGAAATTGGTGGAATAAGTGTCAAAACATCTAGAGTGGGGATGGATAACTTTTTTGGATTTGCTCTGCGTGTATCTTTTCCAGATACACGCAATACATCAATTCCAAACATATTAAAAATATTGGATATAGCTGCCAGTTTATCTCCGTGCGCAATACGTTCTTGTCTAGTAGCTGGGTCGTCAAAACAAAGGCTTCCAAGCAAAAAATAAAATCGGTTTAGTGACATGGTTGCTCGAAATATATCACGGCCAGTACCACTCGTAGCAAATAAAGACCTTAAATCTTCATTATTGGATTTAAATACCCCAGCTAAATATAATAAGCCTAAGAAGGCCTTTAATTCAATTATGTCAAGATGATTGGTATATTGACACGATAAATTGTGTAAATTATATTGTAATTATATTCGTTCATTGGTTTTCTCAAGAATTTCTTGCAATATATCGTGGCTAATAATACATTCCCAAGCATCAACTGGTTTCTCTGGCATACTAGCTCGAGCTTTTCCAATAACACTAGGTAAATGACTAATTAAATTATGCTTACGTGTACCAGAAAAGGTGGGAGAAGTTTTAGACCAGTTGTACCTATTTTTGCCATAAAACACATCCCTTGCGTCAGCTATATCACTTTCTTCACCCGAATATTCACTACCAGTTTCGGAATTATTAATTTGCCAATTTTTTTCGTCATCATCGTCCCATTCCTCTTCACTGTCTGTTTCGTGATCACCGTGTTCACTAGCCTGGTCTAAAAACTCACTGTCACTATCTAGTCCATTGTCCATAATTTTTTGTCCCTCCTCTTCAAGTTCTTTCTGTGTCAGAGGACGTTTATTGCAACTACACTCCGCCATTTCAAATTACTCGTTAATTGCACTAGAAACACTTGTACCATAAGCTGGTCAAAATTGACCCTATGCGTGCCTAACTCTGCAGTAGTAACAGATAAACTAACGGAATTTTCGTAGATCGATAAATCACCTACCGGTCGAAGATTAGCAGAAAGCGCGCAATGCTCAATCTATGTTTCGGTAGCAAAACTTGGCATTAAAAACGCGGGGGGTCAATTTTGACCCCGCCATGGTACTTAAGGGTTAAACCTCGTTTCCCCTATAACGTTTTTTAAAATAGGTGCTATACTATCAGAGTATACCCACATATTAAGCTTTAGAAGACAGGTATTTGTCAGTCCACATAATATCACTATCCCAGATTCGATTGAAATAAATTATGAAAACACCTCTTACAGAATTTTCATATCTCAAGGCAATCTGACTTGTTATACTTGTAAGCAATTAGTCCATATTTCAAACAATTGTCCAAACATCAACAGTATACCATCAACCACTCAATATGGACTAATTCCTTCGTCCTACCTCTTTTAAAAGACAAAAAATCACGATATAGTGTGGAATCATACAGGCAAATCTCAATTACTTGTTCCATGTCTAAACTTTTAGAAAAAATCGTTAACAGTAGATTAATGTGGACATTGGAACAAAATCGATTACTCATTAGTGAACAAAATGGATTTAGGCAGAATCGATCAACGGCTGATAACATTCTGGAACTCGAAAGCGATATTATGGAATCGTTTGCAACTAATAGAAAATGTACCGCGATATTTTTTGACTTAAAAAATGCCTTTAATACTGCCAAGAAACACAGGATTTTAAAAACGTTGTATGAGTGGAATATTCGGGGACACTGTTTATCGTTCATCAACAATTTTTTAACCAATCGGACTTTTCGGATAAGAGTTTCTAATTCGTGCTCGAAAACTCACTGCTTAACAAATAGAGTACCACAAGGGTCTGTTCTTAGCCCAACACTCTTCCTAATAGCGATTAATGATATTTTGAAAAACATAGAAAAACCTTTAAAAGCACGGATTTATGCTATTTATTTAGATTTAGACTATTTAGTGGTATTTACAAAAGGAAAAAATATAGACAGTATGACAAAATGTTTACAAAGCTTTATCTCTAAATTGGAAACATGGTCTCTGAATACTGGCTTTGAATTTTCTACTACAAAAACAAGAGTCATGGTTTTTGCAAAAACAGCAAATGTAAGTACTGCGTCAAATCTTACGTTATACGGAAAACCAATAACAGTAAATCCTCATATTAAATTTTTAGGAATGCATTTAGACAGCAAACTGACATGGCGAGAACATATAAAGCAATTACAATTAACTTGCCATAAGAGAATAAATATTTTAAAACATTATCAAACAGAAAATGGGGTTCCGACCAAAATACAATATTATCAGTATACAAATGGTTAATCAGGTCTAAACTCGATTATGGATGCATCGCTTATTGTTCTGCTAGAAAGTCTATTTTAAAATCTCTAGATACAATTCATAATAATGGGCTAAAGATCGCACTACGAGCATTTAGAAGTACACTTATTGAGAGCATATACGCTAAACTTGGTGAGCCATCCCTTTACCACAGGCGAATGCAACTGACATTAACACATTTATCCTCGGTATTCTGTAATCCAAAAAAACCTATTTATAGTAACACCTTCACAGATAAATATAACGAACTTTTTAATTATAATGATAAACTAAGAAAACCATATTATGAAAGAATTAGAACATATTGCAAGAAATTAAACTTTGATTTTCCTGACATATTCGATTCAAACGTCACCGATCCTCATATCCCTTGGTCAATTGACCAAGAGATATGAGGTCAATTGACCAAGGGATATGAGGATCGGTGATGTTTGAATGACCACTCTCTTCCACAATGTAATGTATATTTGAGCAAATATAATAAGTCGGAAATACGTCCCTCAGAAATTAAAACTATTTTGTCAAATATACTCCAAACTTATGAAAATTTCTCCAAAATATTTACAGATGCTTCAAAATCTAGCAATGGAGTTGGTGCCGCTTTTGTGACCAATTCAAGTAAATATCTATTTCAACTATCTCCCCACTGTAGCATATACACAGCCGAATTATACGTTCTTTACAGAGCAATTAAGTTTATTAATGATACCAATATCAATAGCGGTGATTCTTTCTGATTACTTTGAGTTCGATTACTTCAATTCAACGAGTATATCCTAAACACCCAATTGAAAAAATGATCAAATCAGAACTTCACACATGTCAAGAAAAAGGAAGAACAGTTGACTTCATATGGATTCCTTCTCATGTGGGTATCTCCGGAAATTCAGAAGCAAACTTAAGTGCGCGTAGTGCAGTGTCTAGTGCGGACTTAAAGTGCGGTCCAGAAGACTTAAAGCTTTCTATTAAGGCAAAAATTTTAGAAGTCTGGCATAACGAATGGCAAATATCAACGTCTAAACTACGACAAATTAAAGACACAGTTAAAGGAACTTTGTACAAAAATTGCCATGAACAGAGTGTAGTTAACCGATTACGATTAGGCCATACTAGACTCACACACTCTTATCTTTTTTCAAAATGTAACCCACCCATATGCGAGCGCTGCAATTCAACCTTAACAGTAAAACATATCTTTGAATGTGACAAATTCAAATATCAACAATCTCTTTATAATATAGATTCAAATTGATCAGTTGTGTTAGGTCAAAATAGTTATTCAAAGAAGTTAATAGATCATTTAAAAGCTATCGATGTGTTCCATAAGATTTAACTATAAAAAAAATATATGTTTTCTTCTTCTTTCTATTCCATGTTCTTAAAGTTGCTAATTACAATGTTGGTAATATACTCCAGTCGTCAGAAACGAAAATTCTACTGAACCCCTAAAAATCGTAGGAACAAGTTAAATTTTCCTGAGAATGTTAATTTTTGGGGCCCCAAAAAAATTGCAAAAATGTTTTCCACTCCTACGGTTATCACCAAGGAAGACATTTTACCAAGAAAATGTATACACCGCACCATAGAAAAATTATTTAAAACAAGATTATGAGCCCCTCAAAGCACAAGTGGTGTAACTCACATTAACCTTGTTTTAAGTTAGGTAATGTTTTACTGGAATTGTTATAAAACATATTAGCAATACAATATTGTAAGTTTTTTCGAAAATGTATTAACAAAGTTTTGTTTTAGTTATTATTATTAGGTAGGGGAGAGTGTTGTACCTTTCGGCAAATTTCATGTCGTTTGGCTCAAAATGTTTAAAAATTGCTTTATAGCGACCGTTGAAGCATACAGAAGTAGATACAACCTTTATCTATAAATGACAAAGTATAGGTCTATGGATTCGTTTCGGTTACCTTTTAAAAAAAAATTTGAAATTTTTTTTTGACAGGTCATCCAAAGGTACGACACTGTGTTGTACCTTTGTCCACATTATGTTGTACCTGTGGTCAGAAAACAAATTACCTTCGATTAAGAAGAAACACCAACGAACGGAATCTTATTTATTACATGAATTATAAGATGACAAACATGATTACTTTACATTGTATGTATCAAATTTAACATCAAAGGACATCATATTTTGTTGGCGTTGTGATGTTCCAACCAAATCTGGTGAAGGCAGTTTTTTTATTATGTCGCCTTCGGAGACACAAGAGACTTCCTCATCTGAATAGACAAATTTATTGTTTCCAATAACTGTTTTTAAATATTTGACTATGTAATCGTCCTCTAAAACCTAAACTATCTTGGCAACATAGTGTGCAATATTCTTTTTACTGGCCAATTTTACGAGAATAAAATCACCTTCTTTTAACTTAGAAGAGCTGAGTATTTCTTCACTTCCTGTTGCTCTAATGAATAATTTTCATTTTCGTTTGCCAGAAAAGTTTCTAAATCCTCGTCACTTGAATCCTTTGTTATATTTTTCATCTCTTCATCAGATTTATCTGAATTATCACAGAGAATCTTCCTTTTGACCTTTGGTTTTTTCACCTTACTTTGCAATAGTTCCTCTTTCTTCGGGGTGTCTGTCAAAATTCTTGTTTTACCACGCTTTCGTCCCTTTTGAGAAGTCTTTCGAGCTATGGCTTTGGGGAATGGGTGCTCTGCAAACGGCCTTTTGAAGTCAGCGTTATTTGCCTTGTTGTCATTAGACTGCAGTGGAAGTGCCGGTGTCAAGTTTGATGTTGATTGATTTTCGGATAGTTGAAGGCTTGATGAGCAAGATGCCGTATTAAGATTCTCTTCTGATTCTGAATTTGGGCGATCTGTTACATAGGACGACAGATATTCGTAGTCGCCAAATATATTTTCATTAACAGGCCATATCCCTGTTTTTTCAAATCCTTTGACAATGTTTGCAAGGGTAAATGCTTTTGCAAATGCCTTGCTTACGAGTTCAGCTACGTCATACAAACTTATAAGATGTCCAGGATGGGTCATCATCCACTCATTAGCTATGGTGTTGTAGTAGGTTTTGAATGGTCCAAAAATAGTCCTGTCAAGAGGTTGAGTTTTGTACGAGGTGTGTGGCGGCAACGTTAATAGCACAATATTATTTTTCTTCGCCAAATCAATCACGGAAACTGCAATATGGGACTCGTGATTATCGAGTATTAGTAGCACTTTTTCTTGCTCTTTCGGCTTAACGTGGGCTATACATGGTGGTCTTGTGGTCCTTGAAAAACACGCGAGGAAATATCAACATGGACGGCATATGGTTACCGATGGCATTAACCGCAGCAATCAAAGTTACATCGATTCCTCTTTCTCCGGATGTCATACTACCTAGTTGCTTTACACTTTTTAAGGCTATTATCTTAGGTGACGCATGGACTAAAGAATTCCCAGTTTCATCTAAATTATAGATATTGGCAGGGGAAAACTTATAGCGTGACATTACATTTTAAGATTGTTGAAAAAGGCTTGGATATTTTCTTTGTTAAAACTGGTTGACCTTGCCAGGCTTGAAGCCTCGGGTTTCCTTAACGACAATGATGGATGCCGATTCATGAAGTGTCTTAGCCATTCTTTGCCTGCAGTTTGAAGTCCAATTGTCTGGTGTTTTTATATTGTTTTCACGTGCATATTGAAATTCTAAGAGTCTTGCATCTTTTTTTGTGAGTCTCTAATAAAGCGACGCTGCCTGTATCAAGTACTGCTCCAACTGTGACTCTTGTTCAAGTGAAAACACTTTTTTAAAGTGAAAACACTTTTTTAAAGTGAAAACACTTTTTTAAAGTGAAAACACTTTTTTGTTTCAAGGCATTTTTTCTGTAAAGAAGTTTCTTCTTCAGGTGCCATCTCCGCTACGGAGGTTGGCAATCATCATAGCTACTTTAATTTTTGGGGCAGTAGCTCTAAATAGTTGTTTTGAGCTGCATCCAAACCATTCTCTCAGATTCTTAAGCTATGAAATTCGTCTTCTTCCAATGCTTCTTCTGCCATCAGCGGAAACTATTGTACCGACCTCAAGTGGTCAATAGCAGAACGTTTAAGCAAAAATTATTTCCAACACGGAGAAAACACCAATTTTACCGACAGTGTCCAGAGGTACAAGCGCCTAAAGGTACAACACTTTCCCCTACATTTAATATTGTTTAAAAAAATTCAGCAATATAATATTTAATTTTTTTTTCGTAAACGTATTAGGAAAGGTTTGCCAAAAATGTAACCATTTTATCTAAAAATTCATTTAATATTGTAGTTAACAACGCTTTATTTACATAATTTTTTACTCATCTTCAATATTGAAATCTAATTGTAGTAGCCCTATGTTTTGAGCATCTTCTAAAGTAAACAGATTCTCAAAAGAGGGATGCTAGATAGGTAGAATAAAAGGGAAAAGTCTTTCATGTCAGTTTGTTTCTCTTTGGTCACAGGTTTGTTTCTCTTTGGTCGTCTTTTTTTAGATCTCGGTTTTAGGTCTAGCTAAAGAATGTTATTTCATCCGAAAGAGTCTCCTTAAAGATTATTGTGAATGGAATTCTCTATCAAATCCACCGCATTTATCCATCCATGATACTGCGTGACTAAACAAGCGGCAATTTATTGCGCATCTCTAGATCCAGTCACTTCATCCCAAGTCACTCCATGCCAAGGATTATGGCAACCTAAATTGTAAACTTGGCTTGGCTCTGAGAGATCTTCATTAAAAAAATTAATTTTCAACTACACTAAATACAATTAAATATGCAAATGAAACTTAATGTATCAAAAACTAACATCCACAGGTACGTGTGAAAATAAAAACAGTTGCAGGAACAGTGGTGTATATCCCTTGTACTTCACTTTGGCTGTCAACAGATAAGTGACTCCACTGACAACACAAAATGTATTACCTATCTTCATGGTTACTATATGACTTATAACTCACACCATTTATGCTAATATAAAATACTTAATGCGTAACATGATTTAGACCTTAACTAAAATTAATGGAAAATGGAGTTACACCACTTGTGCTTTAAGGGGCTCATATGTAACTGAGATAATGTTGAAGAAAAATGTTTATTAGCTCTTTTTCTGTCCAACGCTTAACCTGGCATTACACGCGGCAAAAAACTTACGTTGTAACACGCGCACGGTCAAATCGACCGTATACATAGTTTTGGTTGTTATATAATAAAAAAACAAGTGGAACTTAAATATGAACCAAAAATCTTTTATTTTAAACTTATGCTGGCTTTTATAACATTCAGTACAAAGCTGGGAAGGATGTTCTCGGCATATATACTTTTGACGCTGTACGCATAGGGACTTCGTTTGTCTGTTATTTTTCGACGAGCAAAAATGACATTTGCCTGAAACGTCATACTGGCTATGTTGCATAAATACCTCCGGGATATCTAATATTTCTGTTAGATGACTACTCATAGTTACTGGTAACATAACCATTTCTCGGCGACGTTCAAGTTCCAGTGTAATTAGACTTATTGCTAATGATTTCAAAAAGTTTCGGCAAGTACTATGAGTATAATTATTTAGGTCAGCAACGATCTTGCTATTTATTCCAGATATATTCAAGGAAATAAAAAATAAGGTTAGAAGCCATCGGCAACTTTTTCGTGACACAGAGTAAGTTCATTTTAGCTTATCAACGGTATCAACACCTTCCTTTGTTGCATTGTAAAATTTAATCATTGTTGGCTTGTATGTATCGCCACTTTCTGGATCAGTCTCGTCTTTGTTATGCATTGTTGACAATATTGTAACTATTTTGTTTTGCTTGGGCTTGTAGGATACCAAAGTCTTGTCTTCGGTGAAACCAAAAATGCTCGAAGTAACTTTACGCTCCTTTAACTTTGCGATAAAAATCTCAGGAATTTCTTTTTATTTTTGTGAATTGTGCTCTTAACAGTTAGGTTGTGTTTTTTCAGCAAATCTAAGGCTAAAGGTATTGAAATAAACCTATTTTCGAAAGTTATATTTCTTCCAGTTCCAGAAATTGGTGTAATTTATCTTTGTACGACTGAAGAGGCGCTATTGTTAACTTTATAAGGCCCATCTGGTTAAGTTCCAACAAACACCTCTAGTATATATATACAAGGATTTCCACAGTTTTCACTGTATTCCTTCACTCAACCGTTTTCTCCAATTTTTCCTGTTTAGCCAGTCCCCTTCCTGTAGGTTTCTTCTACTCATTGCTTCGTCCACTTCATCTCTGAAAGATCTTCGGGGTCTGCCTCTCTTTCTTCTTCCTATCGGGCTCCACTCTGTTATTCTATTTATCCACCGATTTTGGTCTGCTCTTCTGACATGTCCGTACCAGGTTAACCTCTTCTGTTCGATGTAGTCTATTATGTCGGAGTTCATTCCCATTCTCCTCTTAATCTCCATGTTATTTATTCTATCTCTTCTTTTTACTCTGCAGCTTCTCCTTAGGAATTCCATCTCTGTTGCTCTTATTTTGTTTTTGGTTTTCTTATTTATTGTCCAATTTTCACACCAATAAGTGAGGATACTTCTTGTCATGGTATTATATATTTTTTTCTTTGTTTTCATGCTGATATTCTTATCCCATAGTACCGGGTTCAATTTTCGTATGTAGTCTCTTGTTTGTCCTAGTCTATTTTTTATATCTTCCTCCGTTGTTCCTTTGTTTGATATTATGAAACCTAAATACTTATACTTGTCTGTTCCTTTGATTTGTTTACCTTCGTCTATTTCCAGCTGTTTTATTTCTGTATTCTCCGTTGTTAGGTATTCAGTTTTCTTTAGGTTTATTTCTATCCCATTCTTTGTATATTCCTGCTCCAGTTTTCTCATCATAAAACTGAGGTCATCCTCGTCTTGTGCGATCACTATTTGGTCGTCGGCAAAACTTAGCGTATATAGATATTCGTTCCTTACTGGTATACCCATTCCTTCGCACTTTCTTTTCCATGGTTTCAGGGTTTTTTCCAGGAATATTTTGAACAGGGTGGGGGATGTGGAGCAACCCTGTAGTAGTCCCTTTGTCGTCTGAAATGGAGTTCATATTCAGGAGAGGGAGATCCAGGGAGCTTTCCCCGCTGTGAAACCTGCCTGGTCTTCTCCGATTTTATCTTGTATATATATTTCTAATTTTTCCTGACTCGCGCCATGACTCTGAATTTCTCGTTCCTCCTATGTGCTGTTCTATCTCTGTGCATGTTTTTTCCCATCTTTTATTTTTTTCATTTGCCACTTTTCTTTTCACTTCTTTATTTTTTTTTTCCTGTATAGTTCCAAGTCTTCATAGTTTTTGTGTTCAGGTATTTTATATGGAGTTCTTTTTTCTCTTTTATGCATGTTAGTGTGTCTTCGGTTAATTTCGTAGTTTGGTGGGTGTATTTTTGGTCCACTTCTCCAAGAGCTTCTAGGGCTGCTGTCTTCATGCAGGTTTTTATGTGTTCGTATGTTTGTTCTAATGATTCATACCGAAACTCTTCTAGCTTTTGGTTCAATCTTCGCTTATATAGGTCTTTTATTGAGTCATCTTCTAATAAATTGATTTTGAATTTCTTTTCTTGTGTTGAGCACGTATTAACAAGTGTAGCCGGAGCCGTAATTTGGTCAGACTCTCCCTGGGTCGGTTTCTGTTGGGTCTATATGAAGTTGAATTCCATCCAAGCGATTACTAGTTTGTGATCTGTGCCGCATTCTGCGCCTCGCGTTACTCTCACGTCTTTTATTTTTATCGAGCTTTCGTGGTTTACTATAACATAATCAATAATAGACCTCAATTTTCTTGTTTCTTAGTTTATAGGTAAAATCAACAAGCGCTAATATTTTGATTCCATACTTTGCAGGTTTATTCGGTATAAATTGCCGAAATCCACATTTGCGCTAAATGACTCAAGCATTTCATCAATTGTCACAAATTTACTTAGAGCATAATTGGCTTTGCATCGCTCAACAAATTAACCAAAAAATTCTCTTATAGGAGATAGCTTATCGTACTGTTTCCGTTCTTCTCTATTATCAGGATCGTCAAAGCTAAGCACTCGCAACAAAAATTGAAATCGATTAATTCCCATTGTAAGACGAAAAATATCTACGCCAGTTCCGTCATGTGCCCACAGATCTCTCAAATATAGGTGTGATGACCGCAAGACTTCAGTAAAATATAGAAGACCAATAAGTGCTTTAATTTCTTCCATATTTGTACTGGTGGCATCTCTTTCTCTACTTTATTTCGCTGATGACGGAGTCTGGAAAAATCAATTGCCAAACATCAATAATGGTTTTTGCTTCTCTGGCTTTTACAATTACTCAAGAAGATTGAGTCACTATCTTTCTGCTCCGAGTCTTTTTTTTAAACAGCTACGGGAAATTTATTTCACAACGTCTTTATGTCCCTTCTCGCCAACGTCTTTTTGTACCTTTCGGTACCAATTTTATGTTAAATGAAATTTTCAACAAAAAATAACATTGTCGGGCCACACTAACTTGACTGCATTTTGAATTGCTATTTCAAAATCAGAAATTATTCGCTTCGGTTTGAAATTTAAATTCAAATCTGTACATATTGTTATTAATGTATCAAAAGTACTTTTGTACGATTGCTGTGATTTATTTGTTAACAAGCAAATACTAGAAGAACATAAAAACCATTTTTTAGTCATGTATAGTAAACATCTGACAAAAATATTTAAGTTTCACCTACATACAAAGAATCTACATTACACAAAAAGTAAAGATTTGTGAAACAATTAAAAATTACGGAATTATTTTTCGTAGATAATAAAAAGTTTTCACCTGTATTTGTTTTTAAATTTAAGTTCACTAACACTTGTAGCACTTCTTCCTGTGACTTAGGCAATGATGGTGTGGATTTTCGTCTTGCAGCATAGATATTTCTTCGAACACAAGAAATGTCTTTAGTCGGCAGCGGTAAATTGCTGAAATTTTCCTTCCTCAATTCCTTGTGGACAATATTTACAGGTCTTTTACATATATCTTTCCTCTTTGTAGAATTACTAAAAATTTGCCGGTCAACGTGGATATCTGGAGCATGTTTATGCTCCACCGATACTTTTTCAAGAATAACGTAATTTTCATCACCTTCCTTTGTGTACACTTTTTGTTGACACCCTTTTTTGATGCATCGCCATCTAACTTTTCCATCTTTCGAGACATGGGCCTTTGAATATTCATATTCATTAATTATTAATAAAAGTTCTCCATTTTGACTAAACATAGTCGTTGGATTCGCCATTTAAAAGTTAAACACTAACGGACAAAACTATACCGTAACACTTGAAACTGAAGTGAATAACTGAAAATATTTATATTCTTACTTTCAACTATAATCAAATTTGGAATTTCCGGTCATTAAGACTTAATCCCCAACTTTCTCGACGATGGGGCAGCAGGTACTTAAGATTAAGGGGCCCAGGTAGTTCGTGTGCCATTTAGATAACGACGAAAATTAGATATCCTTTGAACAGAGTATCCTATCAATAAAAATCAAAATGGGTTTAAAAGGTCAAAAAATATTAAAAAAATTGATTTTACGCGCCTGACATTTAAAATCGCCGGTCGCTTCAAGTGTTGTTTCTGAAAGAACAGTTCATTCTACAAAAAAGTGCTAATAAACATTTTTTTCAAAATTATCTCGGGTACATTTTTTATTTAAAACATTTTTTTCTACAGTGGAGATTTAGATTCTACAAGTAGATATTTTAAGGGGAACCCCTGGGGTAGGAATGTTTAGAGGTTCAGTAGCATTTTCGACTCCGAAGACTGGAGTATTGTACAGTTTTAACATTCCAATTACACAATAAAGAACTAAATAAAAATTATGTAACATTTTTTGGCAAGCTGTCTAAATCTCTAAGGGCTCTATATTTTCGAATCTCTATACAATAGGTTTAACCGTTACTCTTATTTTCTAGTTACATTGACGTTATGAAGCAAAGCCGTAAAGGTGAAGCTGACTCTAGCGAAAATTTCGATCAACCTGAAGAACCGTCGCCTTCGGCGATTATGTCGTGGACAGCAACTAGTCCGAACGCCAGCGTCGCTGGTACGGGTACGGCCAAAAGCGTGGTTCACCATGGTCCTGCTTCAGATTGTACGTCGATGTCTGCAGATTCACCGGGTTCGAGACAATCCATGAGCACTCATCAATCCACTACAGTAAGTAGATAGATAACTCTTTCAGAGTTAAACAAAAATTTTTCGGCTTTTACTCATGTTGGTCCACAAAATTGTTTGAATTCAATATACATACAATTAACAGTTAGGTTTCTCTATTTGAAGCAGTTTTCATTAGAATTAATACTCATGCATTCTATAGGCATTATAATTTTCAAATTTTATGTATATTGATATAAATCAGACAATATATATATATATATATATATATATATATATATATATATATATATATATATATATATATATATATATATATATAATGTAATTTCTCTAATCTAATCTTATTAACCCTTTCTCACATTAAAAAGAAAAAAAGTAGCAGTCGCCTCCAATCTCCGAAGTTGCGCACAAGAGTTTTAATAAAAACAATTTCATTTTTCTAACCAAGCACGTACATAGTATATAGTATATATTATGTTAAAGTTATTGGTTTTATGCATGGAGTTAGAATCTGTTTTATGTATTCAGTTTCAATAGTTTTATAAAGTTTTATAAAGTAGCACACTAATAAAGTACTAAAAAAAAGTACTTGAGCACTAATTAAAGAATGTGGCAGTTATTTAGTGAGCTAGTTAAATGGAAATTTACCAAAGTCTAAAATCATCATTATTAGCATTTGCTTCCTCTGTTGAACATAGGCCTCCCTATATAAGTCTCCCGTAAATAATTCCATTCCATTCGATCTTGAGCACCTTGAATCCAATTGTGCTGAATGCGCTTGATTTCATCTGACCACTTTGTTGAAGGACGTCCTCGATTACTATATAAGTCTAGAATATGTAGAGCTAGTGTCATATATACTACTATTATTCTTACACGGTCTAGAAAGACATATAGGAGGGTTCCACACCTGTAAATATATCTTAGTTTGATCTCTGCTAAAATAGGAACTGTACTTCGCCTAATGTAATTAAAGCATTTAATTTAAAGATCTAATTAAATATATACACTGGAATAGTATCTTAACCAACCTATTAAGGAGAAACATGTCCTAGTGGGTTTTGGAGCTCCGCAGATTCTCCAAATCTTCAGTTATCAATAGGACCAAACAAGCGCAATGTAAGTTAAAATATAAAGGCCTTGCATTCACGGATGTGGCTAAATTAGTATTTGGAATAAAGTTTGCTGAGATCGAGACCATAACGGGCAAAAAAATCAATCATCATCATCTTTGGCTGGATAATCCTCTGTGGAT
Source organism: Diabrotica undecimpunctata (assembly GCF_040954645.1). Lineage (NCBI taxonomy): Eukaryota > Metazoa > Arthropoda > Insecta > Coleoptera > Chrysomelidae > Diabrotica > Diabrotica undecimpunctata. The sequence goes on from NC_092811.1 coordinate 101,093,263, forward strand.
CCTGGCCAGCTCTAAGATTAGTCGCCATTCTGTTCGATTTCTGGTAACGTGTTGCCGTCTTCTGGTCTCTAGTATTCCTAAGTCAGTCTCAACTTCATTTAACCACGTAATTCGCGATCGGCCTCTGCTTCCTTTTCCTGTAGGTATTCCTGTCATTAGCTTTTTAGCAGTCATGTTGTCAGGCATTCGTGTTATGTGCCCGGCCCATCAGAAGTCTCTATGTTTTAATGAACGTTACGACATCTGGTTCATTAAAGAGTTATTATAATTCAAAATTAAATCTTTTGAGCCACTGTCCTTGATCTTTTATAGCTCCGAATATTTTGCGGAGTATCTTACGCTCGAAAATTCCCAGAAGTCTTTCATCCTTCTGCGTTAGAGTCCATGTTTCCGCCCTGTATGTAAGGACCAGCCTCAGCAGTGTTTTGTATATAATTATTTTAGTTTTTCTTTGGATATTTCTTGAGTCGAATTGTTTTTGGAGTCCATAGTATGCCCTATTTGTTAGGTTTGTTCGTCTTTTAATTTCTTCGCTTATTTTATTGGTAGTAGTCACTAGCGAGCCAAGGTATGTGAAGCTGTCAACAGGTTTTATTAGTAACCAACATGTACTTGGTTTTGTCTTCGTTGATGACTAGACCGACCCCTTTTGCTGCCGTTTCCAATTCTAGGAAATATCGCTTAACATCTCGCTTGCTACGTCCTATTATGTCAATGTCATCAGCGTGTGCTAACATTCGTTTCGATCTATTGTAGATAGTACCGCATTCACTAATTCGTGTGTCTCGGACTGCCATTTTCAAGGCAGTGTTAAATAGGAGGCAAGTTAGGGCATCCCTTGTCTGAGTCCGTCCTTTATCTTAAAGGATCGAGAATTTTCCCCCTGTGTCCTAACGCTGGCTTTTAAGTTAAACCAAACTCACGCATTGATTGGTATAGTATTGTTCTCTTGACACTGTCGTCTGCGGCCTTGAAGTCGACGAATAGGTGATGGGTTTCAATGTTAAATTCTAATATTTTCTCGATCTCGGATCTGTCTTATTGAATGAATCTGGTCAATTGTTGATTTTTCTGGAGTAAATCTGACCAGGTATTTTTCAACTATGGTAACTGTGTAAACTTGAAGCCTTTCATAGAGAATATTTGCTAGTATTTTGTAAGCATTTGTTAACAGGGTTATACCTCTGTAGTTGTCACACTAGAGCTAATCGCCTTTTTTATTTAACAGGCATATCTTACCTTGACACCATTCACAGAGCATGCTCTTATTTTGCCAGACAAGAAGTAAAAGTTTATACAGTGCTTGTAGCAGGGCGTTGCCACCATTTTTTGAAGAGCTCACTACAAATTTGATCAGTTCCTGGTGCTTTATTATTTTTAAGCTTTTTAATGGCTTGGACAACCTCTTCAGTGGTAGGTAGTCTTTCGTTTGGGTTGAATAGATTCTAATAATTGCGCTACGGTACTTAATCTGCCACGGTGTTATCTACTTCTTTTATATAATGGCCATTAAATTTTGCGTCGAAAAATTCAACCCATCGGTTTAAGATTGAGGCCGTATATTTCCTTCATCCTCCATCCTTACAGCTTTCTATTGTCTGCTTAAACACTTCACTCGTTTTGTTTACATTTCTGTAGAACTTTCGAGTTTCGTTTTGATTTCTTAGCCATTCCATGTTTTCTACCAGATTTTCTTCAAATTGTCTTTTTTTCTACTATGTATTTTTTTTCTTCTCTTCATAGGAACCGGTATTCCTCCATTGCTGTTCTTGGGCATCTAGCTTGATTTGTCTTTAGGTATGCTCTATTTTTGTTATTTGTTGCTTCTTGGTTCTGCTTGTCGAACCATTCGTTTTGTTTAACTGGTTTGGTTTTACCCAATATTTCCGATGCCTTTTCAGTTATTATGTTTCTACAATTTGTCCACAATTCTCCCATATTTTCCCCTGCTTCCATGCTCTCTATTTCCTCGTCCATTTGTCTGCTCTTTATCTCTCGCAAGGGTTTCAATGCGCAGATCATCAACATTAATTATGTCTTATTTCATATGTTTATCCTTCTTTAGGTTTGATATTCTTCCTCTGATTTTTGCTATTACAAGAAAGTGGTCACTATCTATGTTTGGACCTCGACAAAAAAAACAAACGTACTTTAAAATCAAATAAATGGTAATTAAACAGATACTAGTGTATCACTACTGTTGAATAGAACATAATGAGAATATAATACTCTTACGAGCATTAAGATTATCTCTAGGCTAGTGTGATATACAGTTTTCTTTTTCTGTAGGTGCCTTATGAATGGAAGTTTGCGATGACCATTGAAAAATCTCCCTTCTTTTTACATAAGACGTTATCTGACAGGTTCTACTTTCTCCCCATCTATTCAAATTTGCTATTAAGCTAGATTTATTTTGCTAACTGCCATCCACTTTGTTTTCTTAATGTTAATTTTGACTCCTTTCCGATGGCTTACTTCACTTATCAAGTTTAACGATGTTGTAAGGTCTTCTACACTTTCTGTAAGAATGGCTGTAATGTGATATTATTAATTGTTTCTCCACCAAACTTTATTCTTCTGGTCTACCATTTCAGGCTTTCTTGAATATTTCATCTAAATGTAAATGAAAAGGATTTGGTGATAGTATACCTAAAATCACAGTTATCCAATCCTGCCGTTACCATTTATTTAAAAAGTAGGTCATTTTGAACTCGGTAAAATGAATTTTCGTAGTCAATAAAACATAGACATAGACGTTCTTGCGAAATTCACAACTTTTTAAGAGGAAAATACGCATGCGGAGGTTCTCTTTGGTTTCTAAGCCGTTTCTAAAGCCAAACTGTTCATCACCAATTTGACTTTTGAATACTTATACGGAATATACGATTTTTAATTATTAGTAAAACGATCTTAAATGCGTTACTCATCAGCGTATAGTTGTCGCATACCATTATATCTCCATTCTTGTGAAGTGGGCATAGTATACCTAATTTCCAGTCCGCGGATATTTTCATCTTATGCCAGATTTAATTTATTAACTTATAGATGTATTTTAACAGTGTGTCGTCGTTGTTTTTAAAGAGTTCGAAAAGGGCATTATCCTTCTCAGGATCTCTGTCACTTTTTAATTTTGAAATTGTATCTATTATTTCTTGCTCTGTAGGAAACTCGGTCTTGTAGATATTATTGAAGATTTTTGCAGAAAATATGTTGTTGAATGTTGTGCAGATAAAATACCTACAGAAATCTTAAGAATATTAACAAAAAATCATATGCGCATACTAATAGAATTATTTAATGACATTTATTATACGGGAGAGATTCCGAAAGAATGGTTAACATCAATATTTATTCCAATACCCAAAAAATCAAACGCAATGAAATGTGAAGAACACAGGACAATTAGCTTGATAAACTATATTCTAAAAGTGTTCTTACGAGTGATACATGAACGTATCTATAAAAATCTAGATGATAGAATAGCTGAAAACCAATTGGGATTCAGAAAAGGCTTTGGCACCAGAGAAGCATTATTTACTGTATAAACACTAATCGAACGATGTCGAGATGTTAATTGCGATGTATTCATATATCTAGTCGACTTCGAAAAAGCTTTCTACAAAGTACAACACCGAAGAATGGCAAATATACTGCAGAACACAGAATTAGATGACGAAGACGTGAGAATCATTGCCAATCTATACCAATATCAGAAAGCCATAATACGAATAGACCAACAAAAAACGAAAGAAATACCTATAAATCGTGGAGTAAGACAAGGATGTGTGCTTTCCCCTTTACTTTTTAATATGTATTCAGAAAAATTGTTTAAAGAGGCATTAGAAGACATAAATGAAGGCATATTTATTAACGCAGCACTTCTGAATAATCTTAGATACGCAGATGACACAATACTCCTTGCAGAGAGCAGAGAAGAACTACAGATCTTGGTTAATCGCATTACTCAATACTGAGAAAGGTATGGAATGGCACTGAATACAAATAAAACAAAAATCATGGTGGTAAGCAAGAACAAGATTGAAGAAGACAGTGTTTATGCTAAAGGAAAACTTTTAGGCAGGGTGCACAGATATCAGTACTTAGGTTGTGAACTGAATGAAGAATAGGATAGAAGTACGGAAATAAAACGGCGTATTGAGATAGCTAGAAGTGCTTTTAGTAAGAAGAAAGCAATATAATGCAATGGAAAACTCAACATCTAAATTAGAACTAGAGTATTGAGATGCTGCGTGTTCTCTGTCCTGTTGTATGGAGTTGAGGCCTGGAAAATTACAGAGGCGAAAGAGAAAAACTCATTATCTTTGAAATGTGGTGCTATCGAAGAATGTGGAAAATATCTTGGACACAACACATAACAAATGCGGAAACGCTATGAAGAATGAAAAAAGATAAAGAAATACTGAACATTATAAAGAAAAGAAACATGAGCTACTTTGGTCACATACTAAGAAACGAGAAATACGAATTTATGCGGCTGGTCATACAAGGGAAGGTGGAAGGCAAAAGAGGACCGGGGAGAAGACGCGCGTCCTGGCTGAAGAATCTGAGACAATGGAGTGGGAAAACGTCAATAGAACTTTTCAGAACCGCTGCAGATAGAGTCAAATGGGCCATGATAATCGCCAATGTCCTTAGGGATGGGGCACGTTAAGAAGAAGAAGTTGGATGTTGGAAAGGAAATGGCTGTCTCTGAGCTTACTAACTATGATGTCATCTGTATTAGTTGCAAGTCCAAAACATCAGGAAAAATATGTGTAGAAAATAGGATTCTCGTGTCTCATCTCATATGTTCTGGAAAACCAAGAGATGATGCTGGGTGCATGTCTCGATATATGGGAAATATATTCGATAACGCCTCCTAGGAAACAATCACAATCACCTGCAAGCAGATATGCTGTATGCTGAAGAGCCATGTGATACACGGAACGTTACTGGGGGTACAGCTTCAGCACAGATAGCCAGAGGCTATCCGCATGGGGAGTCTTATCTCCTCTTTTGTGGTGTCTGGTCATGGATGGATTGATAGCTAGATTTACTAACGACAGACATTATAGTACCTTCTGGTAGTAATATATCCGACGCTCTTAGATTAAGCAAATACAACAAATAACCCAGAAAGCTTTAGTACTTTCATGGAAAATGTGAGTTGTAAAGCCAGACATATTACATATGGTATTTATCAAAAGTGATTAAAATAACAATAATATATGCATCAGTGGTTAAGTGGCCAAAGGTGTAAAAAAAATGTTTATCCTCTAACTGAGCAAGGTGCGAATACTTGAGTGCCTTGGAATTACATAGATTCTGAAGAAAATACCAACACTCTCTCAAACAAGCATAAGCAGGTTAAAGTCATAACAGGAACATTCCTTACTTGACATGCGCCGCTCAAGGGACTACCAGCTAACTTCAAAAAAATATAATACTCATCCACTAAAATGGATAATATCCATTTATATATTCATAATAAATGCAAGGAAGTAGAAAAGTTGAATAAAAAACATGATATGTTTAATATGTTTAAAAAAGTTAGAGAAGTAGATGGTCTTTATCATAAGAAAACTCCACATACTATAACCGATTCGTCGGGAAAAATGATAATAGACGAACATGAAATTCGAACAACCTGGTGTAATTATATAAGTGAACTGTATAATGATGAGAGACCCGAAGAACTGGAGACTTTAGTTGAAGGTGAAGGACCAGAAATACTAAAATCAGAAATACTGCATGCTATAAAGTTAGCAAAGTACAATAAAGCCGTTGGCCCTGATAGTATACCGACAGAGATGTTAAAGCTTATAAATGAGGAAAACATTGGAATACTGGTCAAGCTTTTCAATGATGTTTATTCGACTGGTGATATCCCTGAAGATTGGTTAAAGTCCGAATTCATAACACTACCAAAAAAACAACGTCCAAAAAACTGTAGCGATTATAGATTATGCAGAAATGTCGAGATCAAAGGAAAGACGTCTTTGATGTATTTATTGACTATGAAAAGGCCTTTGATCGAGTACAGCATCACAAATTAATTACAATATTAAAAGATAAAGGAGTTGATAGTCAAGACATACGATTCATAGAAAAGTTATACTGGCGTCAAACAGCGACAGCTCGCATAAATGGAAAATCAACAGAAATATGTAAAATACAAAGAGGTGTCAGACAGGGTTGTATACTATCCCCACTTTTATTTAATTTATATTCAGATAGAATATTTAAAGAAGCGCTGCATAATTTGGAATGGGGCGTGAAAGTTAATGGAATTCTGATAAATACAATCAAATATGCAGACGATACAGTTATTTTAAGTGATGACATGAATGGATTACAATGCCCTTTAAATGCCATTGATACAGTGGGAAGAGAGTTTGGCCTAAACATAAACTGTTCAAAAACAAAACACATGGTGTTTAGCCGTTTAGCACATCAAGATGCAGGATTATATGTTGATGGTCATATAATTCAAAGAGTGTCCAGTTTTAATTATCTTGGTTGCCATATTACTGAACAACTAGATCCAGTTCAAGAGATAAAACGTAGAATCGAGATAGCCCGCACGACATTTTTAAAAGTGAAGTCATTCTTCTGTAATGATAACTTGCAACTTCAACTTCGAAATCGCATGGTTAAATGCTACATTTGGTCAGTCCTCTTATACGGTGTCGAAGCATGGACATTAAAAATATCCACCATTAATCGTCTGGAGGCCTTTGAAATGTGGCTGCACAGACGTATACTAAAAATTCCATGGACGGCTATGCTGACAAATGTGGCAGTCCTTGAGAGAGCAAATGCTGCTCGCGAGCTGCTTGATAACATCAAATGTAGAAAGATGGCCTATTTTGGACACGTAGTAAGGGGAAACCAATATAATATTCTTCAACTTATTATGATGAGTAAAATCGAAGGACGCAGAGGAATTGGTAGAAAGCAGGCCTCTTGGTTGAAGAATGTCAGGGAGTGGACAGGAATGAGGAAAGCTGAGCAACTCTTTAGAATAGCTCAAGACAGAGACAGCTTCGCCATGTTAATCGCCAACGTCAAGGGGACTTGATAGGGCACGTTAAGAAGAAGACTCATCCACTAGTCCTGTATACGCTGGTACTTCTTCTTAAAGTGCCTATCCGTTCCGGATGTTGGCGATCATCAAGGCTATCTTTACTTTGTTTATTGCAGCGCGGACTAGTTCAGTGTTAGTCGTGTTATACCACTTTCGTAAATTTTGAAGCCAGGAAATGAGTCTTCTTCCCGGTCCTCTCTTACCATTTACCTTCCCTTGGAGAATCAGCTGGAGAAGGCCGTAACGTTCTTGATTTCTCATTACATGTCCTAGATATTCCAACTTTTTAGTTTTGACGGTCATGAGAATTTCACATTCTTTCCCCATTCTACGCAGGACCTCCACATTAGTAACTCTGTCAACCCAGGATATACGTAAGATGCGCCTATAACACCACATTTTGAAAGCTTCGAGCCGATTCATAGATGCAACAGTCAGTGTCCACGCTTCCATTCCGTAGAGCAGAACTGTGAATATGTAGCAGTTCAATAGACGGCATTTTGTTTTTAATGATATGTCTCGACTGTTGAAAATGGTTCTCATTCTAGCGAATGCTGCTTTTGCTTTTATTATTCGCTGTTTAATTTCTGTTGAGTGGTCCCATTGGCTATTTAAATTGGTGCCTAGATATGTATATTGCTCGACTTTTTCGATATTCTGTTGGTTGATTGTAAGTTGAGCATTTAGTATTGGTTTTTTATACGCTGGTACAGGGTTCCAGAATTCTGGAATGGGTATCATGAATAAATGAAAGGTGTATAATAAGCCAATTAGCTGCTGTACGACCGATTTGTAACACAGGCTTCAAAAACGAACGTGTAAGACTTGATATGAATTTATCCAAATAAGTTGATATTTAATTTAGATGAATCTGTTTTGGGTAATCAATATAATTAACAATGTTTAAATTGTGATATTATTATTTTTAATTATATTAAAATCGCATTCTTGTATTATTCGTTTCAGAATCGAGAAAACGTTCTATGTTCAAGCTACTTCTGATGCAAATGCAAATAATCATTTCCCTTTTGTCTTCATGTTCCAACGTTAATTCTACTTTAATCTGTACTTTCCCCAACCGCCTACACTGTCGCATTGGAAGTTTTATTTCCAGTGAACTTCTGTTTTTAAGTGACAGGTAGCGGAATTAGCTGAGATTCGTTTCTTGAAGCGCTAAATCGAAAATCCATACTTCCAGTTTCTATTGTTTCAAAGTTATGTTTACACAACTGAACAGAAATCTGTTGCGTAACTTCCAAGAACTGGCATTTTATTCTGAATATTTTCGCAATTACGAAAACGCTATTTATGACGAATTATGATTTTATTTAATTTATTTAATGATTTTGATGGACATTTTTTATTTAAGATCTGGTAATAAATACAGCTGCAATGGAAGTACACCTGGTTCGTTTATTTCTTGGATAAAATTATTCGTTATATGTAACTGTCTTGTTTTATTTAACGGTAATGGGCTTAGAATAATTCGCTTTGAGTCAGAGGGCGTTTAAATACAATATTTTTGTTTATTACTTAGCAATTTTTCTAGATATCTTCATGATCTTCAGGATCTACCTTTCCTATTGGGTTCCATTGCGAAATCCGTTCTCCTTTTTATCTCCTCATTTCTATTACTATCCAGTCTTGTTACTCTACAGCTTCTTCTCATGAATTTCATTTCTTCTTCTTTTTTATGAGGGATAAGCTCCAAAATAATCGAAATTTTGTCATTTCCATCAATAATGGGAGCTGGAATATCTCTCTACTATGTTAAAAGAAAATTGTTGTTGCTTAATCTGCAATTCATCAGTAGCAATACCGAAAAAAGGAAATTTAGAGCGTCACTTCAACACAATACACGGTAATTGCCAATCAGAGTTCACCTAACAGTGAAGTGAGAAAGAATAAACTTCAAGCATTAAAATCTATTTCGACTGCCCAGGAAAATATGTTCTGTAAGCCGAATGAACAGTCTAAGGCTGTAACTGAAGCTTCATTCTTAGTTTGTTATGAAATTGCGCAAAAGTGTACACCGTTTTCTGATAGAGAATATGTCAAAGAAATATTCGAAGATTTATCAGATTTACTGTTAATTTCAAAAATAAAAATGAAATAAAAAAACTATACATGATCTGCAGCTGTTACGGAATTCTGTGATGTGTCGTATAGAATTTTTGAGTAAAAATCTTAATGAACAACTGCAAAGAGATCTACTCCGGTGCGTTGCATTGTCACTACAGCTTGATGAGTCGACGGATATCATGAATACTGCACAGTTACTTATTTTCATTTGGATGGTCTTTGATGGTTTCTCAACAAGAGAAGAGTTGCTAACAATGATATCCTTAAAAGGCAGAACACGATTTATTCACGGAATTCAAACATTTTGTTGGTAAGATTAATCTGCTTTTGTTTAATAGCGACAAATGGGGCTCCGCCAGTGATTGGTGTTAATAGTGGATTTATATCAATATGTCACAAGGATGAAGATTTCCCGGACTTCATTAATTACCACTGCCTTATTCATCAACAGGTCCTGACAGTAAAAGGTTTAACACAAAAGACGTGATGGATATTGCGTTTAAAATTGTTAATTCAATAAGAGGCAAATCTCTGCAAAGACGGCTGTTTAAGCAACACCTGGATGACGAAGAACCAGATTTAAACATTCACACCGACGTAAGGTGACTGAGTCGCAGCAAGTTTTTGCCAAGAGTTTCGAGATTTGTTAAATGACATTATTAAGTTTCTTGGAGAAAGGGTGATGATCATCAGCAATTGATTTGGCAATGTGATTTGGCATTTCTAGCAGATTTCACTGGTAAACTGAGCATAAGCGCATTGAATCTGGAACTGCAGGGCAAGAACAAAACATTATCAGAAATGATAAGTTGTATTGCATCATTCAAATCTCCAGCAGTATCTGGAAATCTCTTGATAGTTGATATTAAAAAGAAAAGGTTTTCAAGATTTATGGCATTAAAGATCACATGGAGAAACACTCTTCCTATGTTTTCAAGCCACAGAAGTATACAGCAGAAATTCGGTCAGTGGTATCGGACTTTGAAATCCGTTTTAGAGATTTCAATAAAATTGAAAAGTTGGTCGAATTTGTAAATTATCCATTCAATGATACTATTCATGACACCTTTGAAATATCCAAATAATTTGCGGAGATATTCCAAATGGACCAACTTTTACATAAAATTGAAATAGATTTCTGGCCATTGGTGTGCAATGACAAATATCCAAATTTAAAGAAATGTAGTCAACAACTGCACGCATGTTTTGGTTTAACCTATTTATGTGAATTAGCGTCTTCATATTTAAAACAAACGAAGAGTAAACACCGTTCCAGCTTAAGCTCATACGTTGGATTCTTTAAGGTTGGCCATTTCCAACTACAGACCAGACATTAAGAACCTAGCAAAAACTGTTCAAACGCAAGTCTCACATTAATTTTTTTTTCTAATTTATTATAGTTGGAAAAATAAATAAATAAGAATTACTACTTTTGTTTTATTTAGGTATTACTAATACACACTGGAGAGCAATAAAACTAATTCATCCAGAATTTTAGCTTTCAAAGTCAAATTAGCTTACCATTTTTGTCTTTGGATAATTTTGTTCTTGGTTGGAAAACTTTTTTCTCAAAATAGAATTGCTTTATCATCATACTTTTTCTGTTCATGTTCTGTTAGCCTTTTAATCTTTTTTTTATTTTTTTTTCCTCTTTCTAAATCTTAGATGTTTTTTGATTGTCGTCTACTTGCAATATATTCCTCTTTGGCTTCTCCTGTACTGTTGATTAGCGTTTTAAGCCTAGCTTGACTTTTTTTGTTCGATTAGTCTCCGCCAGTCTTTGCCATCCATCTTTTCGGCTAGGTTCTTTGGTTTTCTATCAACGTTAGTTAAAATTTAAGACTAGGTTTCTCTACTAATAGCAGAATTACCCCTCACCCTATCCGTAAACATCGACGTCTCTATCCGTTTGTTTTTTCTTGTGAATTTTTTTTATCTCTGTTTTTGGATCTCCTGGAACTCCATAATTGATATTTTTAGATGTCGTGTGTAAAAATAAAAAAAAATGCCTGATGCAGTCCAGACATGACCTTTAATTTAAGAGTGACGATTAATGTGTTTACTAACAAGCAATATTTGTATGGAAGATTGTTATAAAAATCTCAAAATTGTTTTTGGTCTAAAAAAATTTATTACTTGCAAGTTGCTATGATTATATAAAGTATTTTTTAATAAGAGTAACAATTGTATTAGAAATAAACTTTGTTGTCTAAGTATATCTATTTTTGCGTGTATTATAATTTATGAACACTCTTCTTTTAATTATTGTTTAGAAAGTAAGAAATACCTACGGAAATACCCAACCCGTCATCAGTCAGTCCAGTCCAGCTCAGGCCACTACGCAACAAGTTCTACCTCAACAGTCCCAACCTCAACAGCAACTCCAGTCTCCCGCTCAGCTTCAGCCACAACCGCATCTGCATCAGCATCCCATGCAGATACCCCCACAGTCCCAACCCATACCTTCAACGCAATTCTTGGATCCTCAACACTACGTAACGGCAATTCCTGTGCAGCAGTTGATTACGAATTTCCCTTCGCCTGGAGTCCTTTCGCCCACGCCAGTAAGTACTTGTAATCATTCTCATATAGTTACATATCGTTAAAAATATCGTACAATGTAAAAAAGTATTGTGTTTGTTATGATATCTTCAATAGAAACCTAAACAATAAAAATCGGCCAAATCAGATGATATAGGGTGCGGCATTAGTGAGGCGAAGTCCACTTACTTATTAGGTAAAAGTTTGAGCATAGGTAAGACCATATTTTGAAAATATTTTCAAATATACAGGGCTATCCATATTGGCAAGGTGGAACAAACACTTCCTTTTTAATGGAACACCCAGTATATTTGTAAATTTTTGGAGCCTTCTCGATGTTCTCGTTTTTACATGTAAGGTTCTGCAATGGTATACAAGATAGTTTAAGAGATATTTACGTATTTTACTAATTTCGTAGCAATATAAAACACCCTGTAGAATTATAGACAATGAACTATGCCAATGCTGACAAACTTATATAATTGAACTTTTCTCTGACGATCGTAATTTATATGCTAAGAATGAAAATACAGACTTAACTGGTCCACCAATTTTAGAATCAGAAGTGAAATAGCCGATCTCAGGTTTAAAAAATTAGTTAGACAAATATGTCAGTTGGACAAATAAAAAGGGAACACTGACAGAGCTTCTTAAAACAAATGAATCAAGACTTCTACGGAACACAAAAAGAAATATGGAGAATGATCAGAGGACAAAGAAAAGAGATGAACGAACTATTTAAAACGAAACACATTCAGAAGGAAACATGGGTAGACTACTTTCGATTTCTATTTGCTAAAGGTGACGATAATGAACCACCAACACCAGAGGTGACGACAAATGAAGAAATAAATATTGAGGATAAAGAGGTAAAGGAAGCATTAAGGAAATTAAAAAATACAAAGTCGCCAGGAGAGGACAGAATACCAAAAGAACTCCTAAAGTACGGAGGACCAGTTCTGACCAAACAACTATTAAAACTAATCCAAAAAATAATAGAGCAAAACAGAATTCCTTAAGAATGGAGATTAAGCATCCTAATACCTCTCTTCAAAAAGGAAGAAAAATCCCTCTGGAAAATTACAGAGGAATTAATTTATTGAACACAACACTAAAATTAACAACCAAAGTGACGACAAATAAACTAATTGAAATTATACCACTAGCAAAAAAAAACAACAAGGTTTTATGTCGGGAAGATTATACCGACACTATATTTATAATGAGACAAGTACAAGAGAAATCGTTAGAATACATCAAACCGGCATATCTATGTTTCGTGGACCTTAAGAAGGCATTTGAACGGGTCAAATTAAAGGACGTTATCCACTTATTGTACGCAAGAGAGATACCTCTATTAATAATCAAAACGACCGAAAATATCTACCAAAACAACACAATAAAACTAAAAGTAGAAGAAGAACTAACCGACCCTATTGAAGCTGGAAATGGGATACAACAGGGAGATTCCCTGAGTCTTCTATTGTTCAACCCGATTGTGGATGAAATAATAACGTATGCTGCACCAATATAATATAACCGCCAGAAAATTTAACATGTTAATTTCCCCAAAAAAGAAAAGTTTAAATATCTAGGCATACTATTATCTAGCTACGGAAAGCTCGAAACTGAAGTAGAAGATCAAGTGAATGAAGCAAACATAGCTGCAGGCTGCCTTAATGAAAAAATATGGAGAAATAAAAAAATTTCGGGAAATAAATGAAAGGCAGAATTTCCAAAACAGTCATCAGATCAATAATGACATACTCGGCAGAAACACGACCTGACACAGAAGGGACACAAAAGGTGTTAGAAACAGCAAAGATGAAAAATTGATGGTAAGACACTATGGGACAGAGGTAGAAGTACAGATATACGACGTGGATACAAGGTGGAGAACATCAAGAACTGGGTAAGAAATAGAATGAGAGTAGAATGGAACGATCATATAAGCCGAATGACAACAAATAGAGTAGTAAAGACGGCAAGGGACGGTTCACCAATAGGAAGATGATCGGTAGACAGACCACGAAAACGATGGAACCACAACATACTGGAGGTACATTGAAATATAGACATGGCAAGAGTTATGTCTACATAAAAAGAAGAAGGAGGAGGTTTAAAAAATAATAAGGCTGTAAGACCTTGACATCGTAAATGCGGAAATAGTTCAACTCTTCTATATCAAGCAAACTCTTTAATACAATAGTGAAAATAATATACAATAGTGAAAAATACCATCACTGGCTTGATGTCCACTTTCATAGTAATTACAAAAAACCTCAACGTCGGGGGCTACGAAGATCATGGCCTAATCAGCTTAATGAGCCACTTACATTCTTAAAAGTAATTCTGTAATGATAAACAGCTCAAGGGGGTCAGAGAGAAATAGATCAGGTGATAATAAGCTGATCGTACATAGGAACATTTCAAATGCCTGTTTGCTCAGAATCGGAAGCTTCATTGGGGTGGGTAACGATACGACTAATAGAAGAATAACTTCTTACTAATAATTAACTAATAATTAACTTCTTACTAAATGGATTTCGGTCTTTAATAAAATCGAAACGAAACATCATTTAAAACGTATATTAATTACTACTTAAACATCAGAAAAAATGATAAATAAAGTACAGTAGACTCCCTGTTAACCGGCCACCTCTTGGCCAGAGCCTGGCTGGTTGACCAAATGACCGGTTAATCCGATGAGCAGACATTTTCATGAGAAAAATCAAGTATGTAAATACATACATATATCAAACACATATATGTACAGGATGTATGCACGTATGAAACACATGCAAGCACATGTATGTACAGGAAGGTGTATATTAATAAAGATCACGGAGTATCTTTTTTAGTCAAGTAAATCCAAGAGAAACGTTACTTTTATCATCACCAGACAGTTGTTTAAAAATATTGCAACTAAATGCTCAATCTTTGACAAATAAGTTACTCAAACTTGAAGTCTTAACATTGCAGGAAACACCCGATATAATTTGTCTATCAGAACATTGGTGTACTGAAGAAAACATCCAATTTATGACCCTGAATGGATACAACATCGCCGCTTATTTTTGTCGAAAGTTCCATATCCATGGAGGATCCATCATCTACATCAAAACTGATATTAAATTCAAAACATTAGATGTCTCTAACTTAAGTGAAGAAATGGTGTGTGAGTGCTGTGCGATTTCTCTGTTTATAGCCAATAGGAAAATTTGTGTTATTAGTGTTTATCGTTCGCCATCAGGAGAAGTTCAGAGTTTTCTGTGTAAATTACATAATATATTGGAGCTATGCAGTAAGTCATATCATGATATTTATATTTGTGGGGATCTAAACATTGATTATCTTGTCATGTCTAATAATAAGCAATCTTTTAATGAGTTTTTAGTTAGTTATAATAGGCCAGGGAAATAAGCAAAAAAAGTTCCTTGTTTTTGACACTCGTCCGGCCAGGCAAACAACAGTTGTTATGAGTAGTATGGACCTCTGTAACAAAAACCTATACGTTTCCTGCAGTAGATTTTTTGGACTTAATTAGTTATTAACAAATTAAGGTCAAAAAACGGAAAAATTTTGCTTTTTTCGTCTATCGGCAAAAAGTGAAGGATTTTAAACAAATTTTACAAGAAAAGAAACTTTTAAGTCATATAAAAACCTTCAAAATGGAGTTTACTAAATGTTTCTATCCTTATTTGTTGCTTAGGAAATTGCAAAATAGGTCAAAAATTTCGGTTTTTTATAAATGTTAATAATTTTTTTGAAAATAAACTTATAACATTTATATTTCATAGAATGCTGTGTCTATGAGTGCTTAAAATAATGTTAAAATTTCAAAGTGATCGGTCAAATAGTTTAAGAGTTATTTTATTTGTTTATCCCAAATTAATTTTTTTTGCAACAATATAAGTCAGAAAATTATTTAGTTTTAATAATTGTAATGATAGTTTCTTGAAGAAGAAGACTTGTTCTATTATTAACATTAAAAAAAAATTAAGAAAATTAATTTTAAATATTGCAAAATAATCTTGCAAAAACATGTCGATTTTTTGCTTATAAACAATTAGAATAACTTTTTAGCCATTGCCTGTAAGAACATTATTTTTTTATATTTAAAACGCCTAAATTTTTTTACAAATTTAAAAGAAAAAAATTTTGTCCTAAAATGATTTGGGACAAAGTTAGCCTCTTTTTTTATTTAATTCATAACAGCTTTGTTTATAACAATTAAGAATTCTCAGTAGATCTGTTATAGTAAGAATTACAAAAAAAAGTTGTTGACAAAAATTGTAGGCAGCTTTAAACTCCACATTTTAAAATTAGTTACAATCTTACAGGGTGTTCCATACGATGGTGGCAGACCAAACTTATGTTTTTTTAAATGGAACACCCTGTATTTTATTTTAAATTTGAAATCTGCTTTACTTCCACATCACAACAATGTAAAGTTTTATTATGTTATACCAGGTATTTAAAAAGTTATAACCAATATTATCTGAAAATCGTATCAAGTTTAACTCCCTGTATAATTACAAAGAAGTATAGGAACATTGATCTATTGCAACCATAGTTTTTTAATAATTATTAAAACTTATAAAACATATTCGTTTTTATAATATTCGTTAAATCAAATACAGGGTAAGTCAAAATGCAAGTACATTATTTTCTTGGTAATTTTAAATAGAACACCCTGTATTTTATATCGCTATCAAAAAGTACTAATATCGTACTTCAAATTTTATAAAGTACTTCCTATACCTAAAGTTATCAGTTTTCTAGATATTTTTATTTTTCTATCAAAGTAATAATTTGGTAGATATTTTAACGTTTACCAATAATAATTATTATTAATTCAGTAACTAAATAGCGACACATAAAAGAAAACAATTTATTTGAAATAAAATTGATAAAAAATAATAGTAATTTTAACTTATCTTACTTAAGTAAGGTGTTCAAAATGACCTTGATAAGTTCTAGCTGATAGTAATGAATTTTTATTGCATTCCCCCAATATCCAGATCATATCTACCATTTCATCAGTAGTAAAATTCATTATTGCTAATTTAAATTGAATTAATTACTGAATTACTAAATAATAATTGTTGATAATTTACGGTGTATCCCAATACTGAATTAATAAACAATAATGTCAAACTGTCAGTTTCTGACAAATCAATCATGGCCGACTCAAAATAATTATTGGTAAACGTTAAAATATCTACCAAAATAATATTTTGATAGAAAAATAAAAATATCTAGAAAACTGATAACTTTAGGTATAGGGAGTACTTTATAAAATTTGAAGTACGATATTAGTACTTTTTGATAGTGATATAAAATACAGGGTGTTCTATTACCAAGAAAATAATGTACTTGCATTTTGACTTACCCTGTATTTGATTTAACGAATATTATAAAAACGAATATGTTTTATAATTTTTAACAATTATTAAAAAACTATGGTTGCAATATATCAATGTTCCTATACTCCTTTTTAATTATACAGGGAGTTAAACTTGATACGATTTTCAGGTAATATTGTTTAGAACTTTTTAAATTCCCGGTATCATATAATAAAAATATATATATATATATATAAACATATATTTTAAAGTAGATTACTTTAAAATTATATTGCCAATATTACTGATTTGCATTATTGGGACGACTTTATTGTAGGATAGTTCATTCGATAACATGAAATTAATTCTAACTTAAAAAGAATAATAATAAAATAATAAAGAATAGACATTAGAAAAATTATTTTAATTAATATTTCCAAAGCAATACTATTTTTAGAAACAATTGAATAGGACAATTTGTTGTTTTCATAAAATCTATTATAAATAAATTATTTACAATTTTATTAAAGAGGTATAAATTAATTATAAATATTTATGTTTTTAAATAAAAATTATCTCAAATATTATAATAAAAATTGAAAAAAAAATTGAAGCAAATTAGATAGTTTATTTAACAATTTATTGAAATCATGCATATTCGTAATGTACGCAAACAGTACATACAAATTAAAAAAGGAACGTTGAAACCCATAAATAAGAACCAGCGATACAGCTAACAGCTCCTTCCCCCTCCCTTCGGCTTCCGTGAGTTTCGAAGCCAGCCGATTTTAAGGACCACATTTTGAAGCTTTGTGGACGATTTCGTTGAAGGGCAATTTTTTTAGAATGTGGTACGTTAAAACTATAAAGTGTTTTCTTTTAAATAACGCTAATTAGATTTATTAATTATTATAAACAAGGCTGCTATGAATAAAATAAAAAAAAGAGGCTAACTTTGTCCCAAATTATTTTAGGACACATATTTTTTCTTTTAAATTTGTGAAAAAATTCAGGCTTCTTAAATATAAAAAAATAATATTCTTGCAGGCAATGGTTAAAAAGTTATTCTAATTGTTTATAAGCAAAAAAGCGACATGTTTTTGCAAAATTATTTTGCAATATTTAAAATTAATTTTCTTAATTTTTTTTTAATGTTTATAATAGAACAAGTCTTCTTCTTCCAGAAACTACCCTTACAATTACTAAAACTATATAATTTTCTGACTTATATTGTTGCAAAAAAAATTAATTTGGGATAAACAAATAAAATAACTTTTAAACTATTTGACTGATCACTTTGAAATTTTAACCATATTTTAAGCACTAGAAGGCACAGCATTCCATGAAATATAAATGTTATAAGTTTATTTTCAAAAAAGTTATTAACATTTATAAAAAACAGAAAATTTTGACTTATTTTGCAACTTTCCAAGCAACAAATAAGGATAGAAACATTTAGAAAACGCCATTTTAAAGGTTTTTATATGACTTATAAGTTTCTTCTCTTCTAAAATTTGTCTAAAATGCTTCACTTTTTGCTGATTGACGAAAAAAGCAAAAATTTTCCGTTTTTTGACTTTAATTTGTTAATAACTAATTAAGTCCAAAAAATCGACTGCAGGAAACATATAGGTTTTTGTTACAGAGGTCCATACTACTCAAAACAACTGTCGTTTGCCTGGCCGGACGAGTGTCATGAAAAAATGCTTATTTCCCTGGGCAATAATCTGAGAGTCACATCTGAGGCTCCTACAAGAGTTTTCGTAGATAAAGTAGGTAAAACATCATCTACAAAATTGGATTACATATTGACAAATATCGAACCACATCTTTATAAATCAAATGTGTTCGAGGGTCACTTCAGTGACCATAAAGTATTTTCACTTAGTTTAAATTTGCAAGCCAATAAAGTATCGAAAAAAGATAAAAAACCCATCAGTTACAGGGATATGTCAGATGAAAATATGCGGATGTTTAAAGCAGGGATTTCTTCTACAGTTTTTGATGAAGTTTATTCACAATTGAATGCTGAATATGCCACAAATTCATTTGTTAGCATTTTAGATTACAATCTAAATTTATATTGTCCAATAAAAACACGGTATAAAGCACTCAAAACAAATAAGGCTACATGGGTAACAAATGAGGTAAGACACGCTAGTGAAAAACTAAAAAATCTACACTGGATAGCAAAAAATATAGGGAGTCTCGAGTCTCAAGATACCTATAAACAGGCAAAAAAAGAATATAATTCTCTATTAATAAATACTAAAAAAAACTTTCATAGTGACTTAATTAATCAATCTTACAATATACCAAAAACAATTTGGAATTTAGTAAACAGTGAAACTGGTAGGCAAAAGAACAGGTCTGATATTATTCTACATTATGATAATAAAATTATTACCAAGTCTTGTGATATTGCTAATTCGTTTGCCTCATATTTTGCTACAATTACAGAATACAATCTTCAAACTCATTTTGGCACATCGTTACCTTCTTCTTGTACTACCTCAAAAATGTGTAACAAAACATTTTTCTTTTTACCCGTAACTCCAATTGAAATAAAAAATACAATCGATCAACTAAAAAATAAGCCTAGTACTGGTATTGATAACATATCTGTAAAAATAATAAAACTGATAAGTGATCATATATCGATTCCTTTAACCCATTTAGTTAATCTCTCAATAACAACCAGCCAATTTCCATCCATATTTAAAATGGCAAAAGTTATTCCAATCTTCAAAAAGAATGACCCTCATGATATTTCAAATTATAGACCAGTATCTGTCCTTAGCATAATTTCAAAAGTAATAGAGAAGGTTGTATACAACAGAATGTTAAATTTTATAGAAGAATACAATTTATTAACTCCAACCCAACACGGCTTTAGATCAAAAAAGTCAACACTCACGGCTGCATGCAGCTTGTTTGAGCGTATTTATGATGAATTAGATAGTAGAAACCACGTGGCAGGATTATTTTTTGATCTATCACGTGCTTTTGACTGCTTAGACATAACATTTATTCGCAATAAATTATATAACGTTGGTTTTAGAGGGATATTTCTAGAATGGATAATAAATTTCTTAAGTGACAGGAAGAGTGTTGTTAAGATGAAAGAATCAAGCTCAGAACCATACACGACAAATAAAGGAGTACCACAGGGATCCGTGCTGGGACCATTATTATTCCTAATTTTTATTAATGACCTACCAGATCACATAAGGGCACTTATAATATCAATGTTTGCTGATGATACCTCGTTAATAGTCTCTGCACGTACACTAGAGGAATTAAAAATGACAATGAAGACTGTTGTTGACTGCTTTATACGCTGGTGTAATACCAACAGACTAATATTAAACATTGACAAGACGCAAATTATTTATTTTCATTCATACAACTCATCTAAATATGACTATATCTTAACCATCCACGATAGAAACAATATGTTATCTTCCACTCACTCTACAAAGTTTTTGGGTGTATTCATTGATTGTAATCTCAAATGGTCAGAGCAAGTGAATTCAGTGAACATGAAATTGAATAAAGCTTTTTATGCTATATCTAGAATTAAAAACGCACTACCCATCTCGGCATTAATGAACGTTTATTATAGCCTTGCTTACAGCCACATGTGCTACAATGTAATTTTGTGGGGGAACTCAGTAGATAGTAACAAAGTGTTCATTAACCAAAAAAAAATTATCCGTAAAATTTTTAATTTGGATTATCAACAGTCTTGTAAACCAGTTTTTATTAAACATCAAATTTTAACTTTCTACTGCCTATATATCTATAAATGTTTACTTTATGTCAAAGAGGAAATCAATTCATTTCCAGTAAATTCAGACAATCACTACTACAATACAAGAAGTGCTGAATCTTTACGAGTTCCTAAACACAGAACATCCAAATTTCAAAATTGCTTCAGATATATGGGACTGACCTTATACAATCATTTGCCAAAAACTGTGAAAGAAATACCACTTATCTCTAAATTTAAAAAAAATGTTAAAGATTTACTCTTAAGAAAAGCATATTATTCTATAAATGAATATCTTGAGGACAAACTGCAATAGCTTCATATTTTACTTGTAAAAATGTTATTTTATATATTTTATGTTTTGTCAATTTTTTTTTACACTGTGAATATTGTATTATACACATTAATGTTTTTTATACCAAATTCTGTAGTGACGTATCCTATACATTTATTTTGAATGTCTTAAAGGATCAATAAAGATGACTATGACTATGACTATGACTATACAGTTGAAAAATACTATTTATTTCTATGTACATACATATATGCATATATATTTAAATATTTTACAAACTTGTTTTAAAAAAATCGGCAACTTCCTTCTGTTTCTTGACATTAAGTGAATTTTTAAAAGCTATATCTTCCCATTTTTTAAAAACCAAGACGTCTGTTGAAGATGATCCAGGTTGTTGTTCAATATACTTCAATGCCACCTTCATTGTAGCCATCTCTTCGGTGTGACCGATCTTTTCCTCCCCGTCATCATCATCATCAGTTTCCTCATAGGGCTCTTCATGTGTTGCTAGTGTAATTATTTCATGGTCTGTCAGAAATTCGTTTTCAAGTTCCTCGTCACAATTCATCCATTCTTTAATATCTTCAGCCTGCAATTGGACATTTTCGGATAACGTTTGGAGATCTTGAAGAATGGTGGTATAATTATCTTCTTCGTGTGATTGTTGACACTCAACAAGTTCCTCAATTTTCAAAGTGGAAGCTAACATGTAAATTACGTCCTTTAAGTTAATTTTTTGATGATATCAATAAGATTGAGATCTTCATTTTCTGCGCATTGTAAAATTTCAGACAGTAATTTACGTCTGTATCGTCTTTCAATCACCCCTTGATTCATCGGTTGCACCAAGCTTGTCACATTACGAGACAATTTTTATGTCATCTGTCTCACATGTTAGGTTTCCAGGATGAGTTCGAGCATTATCCAGAAGTAGGACTGCTTTACTGGTAAGCTGTGTAGTACTGCGTTACTCTCGGAACAAATTCACGCTCAAACCATTCTTTGAATAGAGCTGATTTCTGAACGTCAGCATGAATGAGCTGAATCAGCTCATTCATGCTGATTTTTGTGATCTGTAGAATACGAGGAGGGACGATGGATGTAAATTTTTAAATGCACGCGGTGTAGCTGACTTACCAACAACGAAAAGGGTAATTTTGTGTGTTCCTGCTGCATTTGAACAAACAGCAACTGAAATGCGCTCTTTATTCTTTTTAAATCCAGACGCCGATTTTTCATGAATTCCCAAAAATGTTTTTTCTGGAAGCATTTTAAAATTGAGACCCGTCTCATCCATGTTATATACTTGTTCGAGTTTTAATTTTTCCATTTTTATAATTTCTACAAACTTGGAGGTATATATATATATATATATATATATATATATATATATATATATATATATATATATATATATATATATATATATATATATATATATATATATATATATATATATATATATATATATATATATATATATATATATATATATATATATATATATAATCGAACATTTCTCTACCCTAAGGTGTGAGGTAAATACAAACACAGGTTACAGATAAACATTACATCTCAAATCCAATGAAAATACAGAATTTTTTTTTTATTCTATTCTGTGCACGAATTTTGTCCATTCTTTCTTGTTTTTTGCATTATTTTGAGCTTCTGACCATTCCATTCCCCTACTTTTCAAAATCTGCCCTACTTCGTCATTCCAGGTTTTCCGTGGTCTGCCTCTGGTTTTAAACTTTTTCACTTTAGCCTTCCAGACTTGCTTAACGGGTCGGTTGTCGCTCATTCGGCACAGATGACCAAACCATTTTATTTGTTGTGTTTCAATAGCGTGTAGTACAGATTCTATGCCCAGTTTTTCTCTAACATCTTCATTTCTTATTTTGTCTCGTCGTGTTATTCCTTTGACTCGTCTTAGATATTTCATATCAATGGCTTGTATCTTGCTTTTTAATTGCTTTGTTAAAACCCAGCTCTCGCTTCCATATATCAAGATTGATCAGAATACCTAAATTTCAGGTTTACCTATGAATGCTCTACTAAGATTATGGTACACTTTTGAAGCACTATTTATTCTTTCTGTTACTTCATTCTGCATGGTACCTACTCTGTCTATTGTAACCCCTAGGTATTTGAATGCATCTACTTGTTCTATGAGTTGTTGGTTAATTTCTATGTTAACATTTCGGTTAGTTTTCGCTATTAGCATCACCTTGGTTTTCTTAACATTAATCTTCATGTTTCTAATTGCCAGCTCATTATTCCATCTATCTATATTTTTCTGGAGGTCCCTCTCGTTGAAAGCGCATAACATGAGATCATCTGCGAATGCACACTCAGCTATACCAACCGGTCGTAGTTTACTATATCCGATATGTACTTTGTGTATACTTGCTTTTGTTTCCTTAATTATGTCGTCAATAATCAATATGAACAGTGTGGGGCTCATAACACCTCCTTGTCTTAGACCCTCGTTTATTGCAAACATCTCTAATTCCAAGTTATCCTTACGTACATAACTCTTGTTATTTTGATACAGACTTTTGATAGCACCTGTTAGTTGATGGTCAATATTTCTATTTTGCAGACTTTTCCAAACTGCTTCCTGGGATACTCTGTCAAATGCTTTCTCAATATCTAGAAATTCCTTATATATTTCTGTGTTCTTTATTCTAGCTTTATCAATTATTTGTTTCAACGTAAATATATGGTCTTGCGTACTGTGTCCCTTCCTAAACCCACTTTGTACTTCATCCAGATGTGGTTCAACGATGTGTCTTAATTTCTTTTCTAGGATGCTTTCATATATTTTGGAGACGATACTGAGTAGATTAATTCCTCTATAATTTTCACAAGAACTTTGGTCTCCTTTCTTAAAGATTGGTAGTATTATGCCAATTCTCCAATCTTCGGGGACTGTACATCGGTTCCAAGCCATGTTCATAATTTTGGTTAAAAATTCAACTTCTTTCGGTCCCATTGTCTTTAAAATTTCAGCAGTGATTTTGTCATGACCAGCTGATTTACCTCTCCTTGTATTATTAATTGCTCCTTTGACTTCTTCTATTTGAATATAATTTTCTTGTCCATGTTCTCCTTCTACTTCTATCATTACAGTTTCCTCTTTCGGTTGTCTTGGTGTTAGGAGTTCGCTGAAGTATTGCCTCCATCTTTCCATAATCTCATTTGGTCTGATAATCAGTGTGCCGTCTTTACGTTTCACCTGTTTCATCGTTGTTTCTTTACCTTTTCTTAGCGTCTTTAGTGCCTTGTAAAACAATTTTTGGTTACCCCGACTATCTGCCTATAAGGGATTTTTTTTATGGTATTTGCAATTACTGTTTTTATAATTAGATATTTTATGATTTTAATTTCTTAATATTATTAGATTATTAGTCTGCATATAAACAGCACATGTAGTATATTGTGTATTTCATAAATGAATAAATAAAATAAATAAAAACATAAAAGTTAACTATGTATTTCCCTTTTTAGGTGGATAATCTGGTCATGTCTGCGTCGCCTTCCCAATTGCAGGCAGACCTTCAGAGGAAACACGCAGAACTGCAAGTAATGATTGGACAACAGCAACAGGAATTGAGGAGGGTATCAGAACAGCTCCTTATGGCCCGGTTAGGGTTATTGCCTGGTTCTCAGCAACAAGTGGTTAGTAATTGTAGTTTAAAATAGATTGTAGGCTGTGTGGAATTAAGGGGGGTGCAATTGTTATAGATTCAAGAAATCTTCTTGAGATCTTCAGACTAATATTCTGGATGTTTCCAAAATCTTTTTTTGTTGACTTTTTAACCCTAGGTCTCAAAAACACGTATTGAATAAATGGCGTGGAATCATTTTAATGATTATTTTAATTATAATAGCTAATTATTTATTATGATTAAAGATAATCAAATAAACAAAAAAGATTAGTAAGTAGATTGCAAATTATTATAAAAATTTTAATTGAAAAGCCAAAGTGTAATAAAATGTACAGGAAAATACAAATATAAACGGACCTACACAAAAAAAATACCTTTGAACTCATATTTATAAAATTACAGTGTATTCGGTGAACTTACATGGACTTCGGATTAAATAAATTAGCAACGATTCAACTAACCAACTAAAAACAAAATTTACGTTTATACTTCGTGTAGATAAAGGCAGTTGACAACTGAAAAATCCTAGGAAATAGACATGTGTAAATTTCATAACTACGAAATTGCTGACAACACGAAAAAATGTTAATTATCATCAAATTTATTTAGAAAAAAAAATAAAAGAGTATAAAAATAACTCAAAAAACGATTAAAATCACATTTAGCCCATAAAAACGCTCGTATCAGTACATTTCTAAAGGTGAGCAGTCATTTTATCAGTGAAATGAAATTTGCTTATCTTCCAGTTACTTAAATGCATTGTTTCAAATTCTTATGTTTTTTTTTGAGGCATAGGCATTTGCCATTCAGCCAGTCACAACTTTTTAAGTTCTTCCCAAAGGAAAAAAAAGAAAATAATTATCACAATATATTTATTATTGGTTATTTGGTTATCAATGGAACAAACATGGTTACTCGCTTCTCGTCTAGGGACCCATCAAGACATTAAATTAAAACACAAACTAGAAAGGGTCACGGATAGTAGGTTTAAAACAAATGGGATAAACCTCATATAATATTATTAAAAATCATATAATATTATTAACATCATGTACAATCTTTGGTAACACATTACATTTTAAAGGGTTTTTACCCAAATATTTTGGTGGCTACGGCATGGTAACCTGTATTTTAACCTGATGATGGAACAGTTGTTCCGAAAACGTTCGTGCTTTTAATGTTGCCCTTTTAAGGGTTTTTATAAAATAAAATATACCCACATACAAAGACTAACCTCTTTTTGTTATACGTGGTATACAGCCAGCTGCAGGAATTATTTTCCTTGTGGATTTTTTTAAATGGGATAAAACAAAGGTTCCTATTTTTTTGACTGAACTTACAAATTGAGGTTACTTTTCAAAATAAATTCTGTTACGTAGTTATATACATTTTTGTTATTTAATGACAAAAGGTAACAAATGTTATAAGGTGGAAGGATTTTATGTTTGATTAAATTTTTTATTAAGTCGTCAGTTTGTTGTATATGTTTTGTACATTCAAAGAAAATGTGGTTTAAATCTGCTTCTTTTTGACAAACTTCGCATAAATTGGAATTTACAATTTTAAGTTTTGCTAGATGAGCCGGATAACATGCGTGTCCTGATTTCATTCTGATAATAGATGTAATGTATCTACGTGGAACAGATTAATTTTTAAACCAAAATTCACTCGGGATTGAGGGTTGTATAGTGCATATTGTGATTTAGAGTGTTGAATGTATTCATGATATTCTTGTTTCCACGGATTGTTTACAATATTATTGATTGTTGCAAATAAATCTGGGATGCAGAACTTATAATCTGTTTTCGCACCAGAATCAATGGCTTTCTTAGCTAATATATCTACATACTCATTATGCTCAAGCCCTATGTGAGCTTTAATCCACAAAAATTTAACTGTTCTTTGTTCCTGATGTAATTCAAAAATAATTTTTTTGATTAGAAGGATATAAATATTTGTGCTTTTGTTAGGAAAACATATAGTCTCAATGGCTATAAGAATTGACAAAGAATCAGATGCAATTATTGCGGAGTTGTCATTGGAATTCTTAAAATACTTTAATGCTTCATAAATTGCTATAGCTTCAGCAGTAAAAATTGAAAAATTATGATCCGGAGTAAACATGTTTTCTATACTTTTTGAAGAAATATAAAAAGCGCATCCAGCGACAAGCGAAGACTTTGATGCGTCTGTATAAATAAACGTTGATGCTGGCCAGTTTTCTAATAAATTCCTTAAAATATTGTAGCTGATTGCAGGATTTACATGGTACCTTATTTTAATTACCGTAATAGTTTGCAAAAAAGCATAAAATTCTTCAAAGTTTGAATTATCATATGTGTATGAGTTGGTGTTATTGCAATTTGATTCTTATAATGTTAATTTTATTAAAATCGGTTGGTGCTGTGTTACTGAAAATGCCAAGACGTGTTTAAGTTTACACTTAAATATTTTATTGTAAAAGAAAACAATCCTCTAAAATTAGTAACGTCTGTACACTAACGCATTAGTAATTAGCATGCATGTTTTCTTTTTCCCAATAATCGCCATCCCACGAATTAAAAAGGTAATAGTTGCTTTATCGGTAAATATAATATTCATCATCATCAGGGGTATCACAGCTCGATATCTTCTTCTCCTTTACGTGCCATCTCCGCGATGGAGGTTGGCAATCATCATGGCTATTCTGATCTTATATGCTGCTGATCTGTATAGCTCGATTGATATGCATCCGTACCATTCCCTCAAGTTACGCAACCATGAGATGGATCTTCTCCTTCCTACACTTCTCTTGCACTGGATTTTCCCTTGTATAATTAATTGAAGTATGTTTTATATTTCAATACGCATAACATGCCCCAGGTATTGCAGCTTTCGTGTCTTGATATTTTCCAATATTTTCATTCTTTTGTAGACTCTACTCCAAGATAGCTTCAGGATACTTCTATATACTCACAGTTCAAATGCTTCCAACTTTTTAGTAGTCGACGCGTTAATTGTCCATGCTTCTATCTTGTAAAGCAGAGTCGAGAAAATATAACACCTGGCCAGCCTAACTCTCAAGTCTAATTTCAGTTCTCTTGCACAAAGTACCTTTCTCATTTTATTGAAGTTTGTGCTTTCTCTATTCGAACTTTGATTTCTTTGGAGTAATCGTTCGTGTGATTAATTATTGTGCCAAGATAATAATTGTAGTTTTCAACTTGTTCTAAAGTTTTACCGTTAATTGTCAGGCTTTCATCATTACTTTGGGTTTTTGATATCCTCATAAATTTAGTTTTCTTGATGTTTATTGATAATCCATATTCTTCTCCATACTCAACTATGTTGTTCATTAGCTTTTGGAGGTCTTGAAGGTTGTGTTCTATTATGATAGTATCGTCTGCATATCTAATGTTGTTAATTGGTGTTCCATTGACCTTTATTCCTGCTGTTTCTCCCTCAAGAGCTGTTTTCATAATTTCTTCAGAGTATGCATTGAAGAGTAGTGTTGACAATACACACCCCTGTCGCACTCCTCTTTTAATTTCGAACTCTTCTGATATGTGCTCATTAATGCATATGTGTGCCTGCTGTTTATAATAGAGATTTGATATAATTCGAAGGTCATTATATTGTAATTGTTTTGCTTTGAGGACGTCTATTAGCTTTTTGTGGCGGACTTTATTGAAAGCTTTGTTGTAATCTATGAAACAGACGTACATATCTTGGTTCACATCCAAACATCTCTGGATTAGTACGTTGAATGCAAAGAGAGCTTCACCGGTACCTACGCCTCTACGCCATCCAAATTGGGTTTCTTCAATATCCATATCAAGTATTTGGTAAATGCGTTTATGGATGATCTTTAAAAACATTTTAAGTGTGTGAGACATCAGGCTTATGGTGCGGTGGTCGGTGCATTCTCTAGCATTTTTCTTCTTTGGGAGACAAATAAATGTTGAGGTCAACCATTCATTAGGTATGTCATCCGACTGATAAATTTCATTAGAGCTTTAAGAGGACACCCATGTACCCGTTTTCTATTATTTTAAGGATATCAATAGGCAGTTGATCTGGCCCCGGGCGTTTTCCGTTTCTGGTGTTCTTTAGGGAATACAATATTTCTTCCTTTGTAATTTCTATACTTGTTTCTCTGTCCTCGAAAGATATGTCTTGTAGGTTTCCTCTTTCGTCGTCGAAGAGCTCTTCCATATATTCTTTCCATCGTTTTAGCTTTTCATCAGTCGTTATCATAGTATTTCCATTTTTGTCTAAATGAGTTGTGTTGTGATTTCTTTTTTGCAGCCCTGCCATTTCTTTAACCTTTTTATGTAGGTTGAATAGGTTGTATTTGTTCTGAAGATCTTCTATCTCTATTAATTTTTTCTCATAGTAAGTTTGTTTTGCCGCTCTTATCATTTTTCTGATTTCATTGTTAATGATTTTATAATTGTGACTGTCTTTGTTCTTGGCCTGTCTTCTTTGGTCTACCCTGCCGAGTATTTCGTCGGTCATCCAGTGGTCTCTCTTTCTTATCGGTTCTTTTAATATCTCTTTACATGGAACGAGGAGGCAGGAGGAACTCGATATCAGCCAAAGCTGTTCTTGGAACAATTTTCCATTCACCCCTGTCTCTGGCAACTGTTTTCCATGCTGTAACTCCAATAAATTTTAAATTATGCCCTATATTGTCTTGAGGTCTCAGTCCTGGTCTTGGTCTGGCGTGTTGTCCTATCGGACCTCTTTGGTAAAAAACATTTCTGACTGTCACACCTTCTGACTTTTGTCGTATCATTTTAACTGTCCCCATGAGTTTTACCAAGAAACATGTCAGTAGCGGAAAATTTATTTTTTATTTAGCATATGTCATACTAAGAACATATAACTAAAATCAATATAATCTAAAACATTTTCGGTCGCATTTAGGAATTCCATCTTCTTAGTTTTTCTTACTTTTCTTTTAATATATTACTCAATATTCTGGTGGCTTACTTAGTTTTTGTAGTTTTTGAAGTTCTTTGTTTATATTTTCTCTACTTTCTGCGGTGGGTTTTCTTTCTTCTGTACGTAGTTATTTACATTCCATCTCTGATTGTCGGGTTCTGTGTCCCTGTTGCATCAGTAAATAAGATCTGTTTTTTCTTTATGTTATAGTATTTTATTCTTCATTAAACCAGTTATTCGTTCTTGTTCTTCTTTGTTTACCTTCTATGCCTAGTAATTCTTAAGCTGCTTCTTTCATTATGTTTTTGCGCCCTTCTCACTCTTCCTTTACGTTTTCACGTTTAAGTCTGTTTTCTGATGTTTATATTTGGTTTATATTATTTTTTTTTGTTCGGATCTTTGAGACCTTCTACATTGTGTCGTTCATGTTTAGAACCTGTTTCCTTTTTTTTATTAAAATTTTGAATTTTACCCTACTTTCGATCCAGTAGTGGTCAGCATCCGCATTTTTTTCGCTTCTGGTGCGAACGTTTCTTATATTCGATTGGTGTTTTGAGTCTACACTAACATGATTTGTGATATTTACTGTAAGTCCGTCTGGTGATTTCCAGGTGCCTTGTTCCAATTTATTTTGATTTTTCTTTAAGCCTAGCTAGTATGACCCGCTCTGCAATTTTGCTTATTGCTTATTGCAATTTTATTGGCCGATAATTCTGTGTTTTCCTGGTTTTCGATCTTTATTACGTGAGCTTCCTTCCATCTGCCAGGAAAATGTCTTAATCTTAGGATGTTGTTGAATAAATTTCTTGTGTACACTGCTGCTTTTGCTGGCAGATTCTTCAAAGCTCTATTCATAATATGGTCTGGTCCTGGAGCTTTTTCGGCGTTAGTACTTTTAATCAACTATCTAACCTCTTCAGAAGAGATGTGGGTAATATCTACGTTGCCCCTTCTTCTTTTTATTGCCCTGTATCTTCTTTTCACTTCTTCTGTAAAGTCTAGATCTCCATCGGGATGATAGTTTTTCCTACATCTTCTTTCTAGCGTGTTTTTCATTACTTCTGCTTTGTCTTTTTCTGCGTACACATTTGCATTTTCTCCACGTAAGAGTAGAATTTTTTTTTATTTTTTCTTAGTGTTTTAGGTAGCTTCCAGAATGCTGATTTATTTGGGTTTAGTTGCTGGATATAGTTGTCCCAATTTTCGATTCGATATTCTTCTAATTGTTTTTTGACTTCCCTATTTAGCTCCTTAGCAATTCTTTTGTTCTCTTGGTTTCTTGTTTTGTTGGCTCTTCTGCTTTTAATGTTTTTTTTCCTCTTTCAGCTCGTCGCTAATTTCTCTAAATCTTCCTTTTACTGTTGGTGTTTCTTCTACTGTGTTGCTGACCTCCATAGCATTTTGTATCGTGTTTCCTAGGTTTAGAACACATGCCTCTAGTTCTTGTTTTGTGTTTATTGTTAATATTGCACCGATAGTTTCGCTTTTATTCTTTTGTAGTTTGGCCAACTTGTAGTTTTGCAAGCAGTTTGTTTATACTGCTCCCAGGGTCAATACAATTTGGCTTTGATTTGATTTACCCTAGTTCACTGAATGTATTTCGTGTTATTGACCCACATTTTGTAGAACTGCTATGTCTAGAAATGTAGGGAGTCTGTCTCCACCATGGAAGTATGTAGGTTCTGTGGGTCCTACCTATGGTGTTTTGTCAGTCTTCGAGATAGCCACACAATAGTCTCTGGTTAGAGTTTGTGGTTCTCTCTAGCCAGTTGGGCAATCTTGCATTCAGGTCTCCAATGATATTGGTGGGCTCCTCTGTGTCCAAAATGACGTTCAGGTCTTCATTGAAGATCGGATGATTCGGTCTAACATATTCTGAAACAATCTTCAGCATATTATTTCCCGTTTTTATCCTTACTATGGTGACTTCCATAGTGACCAGACCAACTGGTGTAGGAATTACTTGGTGTTTGATTCTTTTTTTCACCAGAATGGCCGTGTCTCCTGATGTAACCCTGTAGTCATTTCTGTAGACACCATAGACCGGAAACTTTGTTGTTGTTTTTTCCGTTATTTTAGTTTCTTGTAAAGCTATGATGCCTAGTTCGAGTCTGTTGGCAAACTCGTCCAGAGAATTGATTTTTTGTTTTAGCCCATTTGTATTCCATGTGCCCTAGACAGTTCTGCTTACACCAATACTGCCCATTGCGCTTACTACTAGTCACCTTGTCGAACATAAACATAAAGTTCTTCAACTGTTCGTTGAGGCTAACTATAAGAATTGCTGTTTCAGAATTGACCACGGAGTTTGGTTCTTTCGGCTGTTGTTTCTTTCTGGTTCCTTGTGCATAGCTAACAGATTCTGTTACTGTTGCACTGTGTATGCTTCTGTTTCTTGATGGTTGTGTAGCATAATTTTTCTTTTTGGGTGCCTTGGAACAACCCCTGTAATTTTCTGTATGGACTTCGCCACAGTTTGTACATTTTGAGTCAGTGTTTCTATCTTTTTGGCATTCTTTGTTTAAGTGATTTTCTCCGCACTTGACATATCTTGATCCTCAGTGATCCACAGATCTGTGGAAGAATCTCTGACAGTTGTAGCACTACATTACTTTCTTATTATTTTCTATTTCATCTTCTACATATATCCGCATGTAGGAGAGATTGGTGACTTTTTTCATTTTTTGGTCGTCTTTTTTGTTAATAGTAACTAGGAGAAGTGGTAGTCACTTTTTGCCTTCTATTTTTAATATCATGTTTGATACCTTGATGGTGTCAATGCCTTTTTCGTTCAGTTCTTTTTGAACGAATTTCATGTCTGTCGTTTCCGACAGTCCTCTTATCACCACTAGTTTGGTTTTGTCAACATCAATTGGATAAGCAATCCCCTCTATTTTATAGTTTTCGATATCTTCCATTACAACTTAAATTATGTATAGGTAACCATCTCTGTCATTTGTTTAGATGACGATTGACCTGCCAAATTTAGCAATTTTTTTTGTCGAGCCTTCCTTTCTCTGTTGCTTTTAAATATCTTGGCTTTTTCCTGCCGTCTTAAGGATGATCGCCCGTGGTTTGGGCACAGCATTCTTTGGTTGTTTTTTTTTCCTGCTGTTTTTTCAGCGTTTTGTTCTTGTGCCGTTGGTTTGGGCGCAGTTTTCTTTATTTTTTCTTTTACTGTCTCAATTTTCATTTTCAATTCAGTGTTATAATTGTTTCCTTTTTCTTATAACTGTCTGCTTTTTAGCATCACCCACTTTTTTTGTTTTTCTATCGCTTTTTTTGTATGTTTTTTCTTTCGTTGGACTGTCCACCCCGTTTCGTTTTCTTCGGATATTTTTTCTTGACCATTACTAGTACTGTCTTTCTTGTTCTTGTATTTTTGTCTGCTTCTCAACTGTTTTTTGTACCGACTTTGGTTTTTGTGCGGGTTTTTCAAATGGAGTCGATATATCTATCTGCTTTTCTTTTTTTATCATTTTTTTCTCAAGTTTGGCTTGAGTTGTTTTTATCGGTTATTTTTTTCTCAAGTTTGGTCAGTTGTTTTCTATTTTGCTCCTGCATATTTTTGTTTTCCTCCTGCATCTGACGTTTGTCTTCTTCCATCCACTTTATGTGCGCAACCAATGTCTGCATTGAGTTGGCTAGGTTGGATGCCATCTCCATTCTTCTATGTTCTTCAGTTCTTTTAACAAGATTAGTGTCTTCAAAACCACTATCCAAATCTCCTCCCAAGGAGAATTGTGTTTTTCGGTTCTTCGATATTTCGTATGTATCGCGATTTCTATCACTAATACTATCTTAATGGGCAATAGCCACTTCTAAGACTACGTCATGCACATGCACACTATCATTATTGTTTAACTCTAAATTTGTATCTGATGGGTCTAAATTTATGTTTTTGTCAATATTTATGTCAACATTTAGTTCATTAATGGCAAAGTTGTACAGGGTATCCCAAATTGGTATATTCTGCACAGTATACCGAAAATTAGAGGGTATAAAAAAAAGTAGTTGATATGTCATGACTTCTTTTTTCATTTAAGTAACGATTGCCCCATCAAATCATCAATACATTAGCGAGGTACAGGGCGATTATTGAAAAATGTCGAAAACGAGAAGGTTAAATATCTTCTTTATTAAGATAAATTTTAAAAAACTTTATTAAAACTTTTGAAAGATATATTATGGAAGAGTTCAATGGCTTACAAGAATTTTTTAAAGGGAATCTCACTAACGAAATATAATATCAACTTACGTTCTTTTATATGGGAAAACTTATATATTTTGACATTTTTCGTTTACATTTTTAAAACTCTTTCAGCTGATATGACATATTATTATTACTTATATATCTATTTTCAGTCGTTGGAGCTACTCTGCAAATACATTGTTTATTTAACATCACGTTATAGATACTTAGAAACAAAACGCTCAGTAACACATTCTAACATTTTATTATGCGGATAATAATTCTTCACAGTTTTATTTACCAGAAATAAGATCAATCAACTTAAAAAAAGGAAATAACAAATTTACCCAGAACAAAAACTACTTAACCAGAATTAATTTTACAAAAATATCACCATTATAATAAACATAAAACAATTAAAAATTATAATAAATGTTGAAAATGTCCCCCATTTTGTTATAATAATAATTGACACCTTTTTATTATATATCTTACACAATTGAGTATATGTATTAGATTTATTTTTCTAAATGCTTGATGAATGCTTTGTAATATGTAATTCTATCTTATTATTAAAGTCAATTTTATAAATATTGTTTTTAGAAATCGCCAAATAAAAAAATCAGGAGGATTTAGTTCTGGTGAACAAGGACCGTAAGTTACAATCCACCGATTATAAATTTTTTCATTTAAATAATTTCCGATTCCATCTTGTTGAAATAAAAATGTATTTTTCTCGGCCAAATATTTCCCATCAAAAATGTTCAAATCATTTATTATGCTTGACAAAACACTAACGTTAAAACCGAATCTGCCTTACCTCCAGATCCCCAGAACTAAGTCAGTCATTCCAGTATAGTTCATTATGTCAGTTAAATATTCCTGCACTGGATATGCGAGCTTCGTCGCTAAATATTATCTTTAATACTACCTATTACCTTTTAATATAACTTACTCTACGAAATGCTTTTACAAGATGTAACAATATGTTATTTTAGATAAAAAAATAATCCAATTTACGGAAATCTAAACGTCAAAATAAATTTATTTTAAAGTAAAATTGTGGCTTATTCCCAATAACAAATAGTAAATTGTATTGTCACAAAAACTAGCTTCAGAACAATAATACAAAAAAGAAGACAATAATATTATATCGAATAAAAAAATATAAATAAAAACGTCAAAGGTAATAAAATACAGTGTGTTCTATTTCATGACAGTTTTATTTATAATATGGAATCAGTACTTTAAAAAAATAATAATTCACTTTGAACCAACAATAAGCAGTTAAGTATTTAAGTAAGTACTTTACTTTAAAGTTAGATAGGCACTGATTTTATTTTTGCTAAATAAAACTGTCAAGATATTAATATCCTCATAATAAAAATGTGTTACCATTCTTGCAAGTGTTTTATTTTTAAGTGCCTATAACCTGGCGTCAAACATAAACATTTTATTTGTATAGTAGCTTCAAAAACTGAAAATAGGTAAGTAGGTATATAACATGTCATATCCAGTAAAAGAGAATTAAAAATGTAAACAAAAAATATCAAAATATATAGGGTGTCCCATATAAAAAAACATAACTTGCTATTATATTTCTTTAGTGAGACCCCCTAAAAAAAATTTTCGTACGCCACTGAATGGTTCCACAATATTTCTATCAAAAGTTTTAATAAAATTTTAAAAACTTTTTCTCTATAAAGAAGATATTTTTTAACCCTGTCGTTTTCGACATTTTTCAATAATCGCCCTGTATCTGGGTACTGTAAGGAGCTATTGATGATTTGATTAGGCAATTGTTACTTTCGAAAAAAGAAGTCATGACATCTTAACTACTTTTTTCTATCCTCTCTAGTTTTCGGTGCACCTTGCAAAACATACCAATTTGGGACGCCCTGTACAGTATTTTTGTCTGATGGACGTGAATTTATGTTTATGTCAGCATTTAATTTATCAGTATTCAAATGTAAATTGAAATTTGCGTCTGATAGACCTGGATTATCTGTGTCAGAGCCTATCCAATCCGAATTTGTATTTAAATTATCATTATCATTAATCTCTGGCAAGTGCTTGTAAATATTATAGTCTACTATATCGTCAAATTCACTTACATTTTTGGTCATCTGGAGTTTCTGCGCTTCTTCTCTGGGCCCACAGACTGTCATCCATACACAAAATTAAAATTTTATTTTAATTCGAATTTACTATTTTAAGTTTATTGCACTAACATTCGTTAAAAAACCGTTTATTGATTCTTTAACAAATTGGCGACAACTTTCAGTCAATAAGGTTCTGTTTTTATTTATTCACTATTTACACGTTTAAACCCGTAGAAATAATCGCTTAGATATTTAAAATTTCAAGACGAAGCTTGTAGATGTGTCTAAACACTTTGACAGTTTTTTGACAATTTGTTACGTGGCCTTTCCATGTAAAAAGTAATGACAGCTTTAAAAAAATGCAACAATACACTAGATTGTCAAAGCAAAAATAAATTATTTACAAGAAATTACATTTAGGAATAACAATTATCTGATATTTCAAAGCACACTTTAAATAAATGAAATAATCACGGACTTCTAGTAAATAACCTGGAGGTCGAACTCCCTATGATCTTATTATGACAAAATTGAAGCGGGCTAGAGGGCGCTATTTATCGGAGGTAACAAATAAGGGGGCAAGAATTTGAAAATTAAACTTGACAATATAAGGAAATTTTGAAAGATCTCGCTTATGTGATCTTTATTTATGATTTTTATCATGGAACAATGAAGTTTGGGGCTTAATTTATCAACTTAAACTTGTAAGCAAGCAAAACGATTATTTTATGCCAAAACAATTTAAAAGATATATATCTCGCGGGTTTAATATTGTACTTAGGTCTAGAAGGATTGGATGCCTTTTAGGAACTTTTCTTCCCTATTTTCTCTCACGACTGAAAGTTTTTATTTAATTAAATACTGCTTATAGACTTATGTGTTTAATTACATTAATAAAAAATGACTACACTCCTTGATTAGGGAAAAAGCCGGGGTGACACAGTCTCAAAACAGATGCAAGAACAAAGAATGCCATGGTTTGGTCATGTCAGACGTAGAAATAAAAACTATGTGGGATGAAGGATAAAGCTGTTAGAAGTTGATGGAAAAAGAGGCAGAGGAAAACCGATGAGAAGAATTAGACAATGGACAGGTCGAACGGTCGAGGAACTGTTTCATCTAGCTGCCGACCGAGAATAATTTCATCAGCTTGTCGATATGACGATAGCCAACGCTTGAATACAAGCACGGCACACAAAGAAGAAGATACCAAGTTGAATAATGACTATAAGATATATTTAGTTAGTTTATTATTTTTTAGCATTTACTTTTTCAGTCGTCTGTTTTTCCAGTGCGTAAAATCTAATCCGAAGGTATTCATGTCTAACGATCTTAATGAGCTCAGTACGGTGACAACTGAAGGCTACTAATTCAGTACATTAAGCGTAAACGTTAAGGGGAAAAGGTTATTTACTACAGACAGGATAATGTCATTGACTATCTTTTATATCATTCTCATATGATATGATATATTCTTATATCATTTTTTGGCTCAAATATCCTAACCCTAGGTTATGTTCAAATAGTTATTACTTACCCTATATAATTATAATTTTAAAATATATTAAAAATCTGATACTAACCACGCTCTTAAAAAGTTTAATATGAAATAATACAATTATAAATTATATTTCCAGCAACCGCCTATATCCTACCAAACAAACAATCCAGGGATCGTCAGTAGCACCACAACGACAATTCAACGATTACCTCCGATGCAAGGACCTGCTTCCGTGATAGTACCCGTTTCGGTGCCGATATCGTTGCCTCTTCAGCATCAACAGACTTTAATGTACAGTACGCCCGATTCGAACACTCAATCGAAGTGACGTCTTTAGATGAAGTGATTAAATAGTGTACAATCGTGATTATGGTGGCTTGGCAAAAAGCATTTTTGAATATTTGACCTCTAGCGATCTCAAATAATTTATTAAACTGTCAGATTTTCAGTTATTGATTTGTTATTCATAAAAGGATTTTAGAATTTTCAAAAGTGCTTCCACTACAAAACCAACTTGTTTTCAAGCCAACTGTCAGATTTTCAGTTATTAATTTCATTTGTTATTCCTAAAAGGATTTTAGAATTTTCAAAAGTGTTTCCACTACAAAACCAACTGGTTTTCAGGCTAACAATCCTGAAGATTACTTATGCTTTAGATGACGGACTAGAAAACAATACTGAGGGAAGTCAAAAATGCTATTTGATCAAATATAGCTCACGAACATTCTTCTTGTTTAATTGTACAAATTTAAATAATTAATTATAGAAACTAGTTGAATATTTTGTACATACTAGCCAATAACTATGAAATGATGTTTCATTTTTTGTAGATTTTTTATTTATTTGGGATTTTGTAATATAAAAAGTCCGACGTAGAGCTGAAGCACTCATATAGTGATTTTTAGTTATTTTTATAAAGAAATGCGTAAACAGAAAAGGTTTTTGTTTCTAGAATATTATGCATATTTAGATTCTTAACAAATTTTAACTTTCGCCATCAAGAACAAAAATATTTGTCCGGTTGTTTGATTTTTCTATAACTGTTGACAATAATTTTTTACGAAGACTTGTTAATCATAAAACAAAGTCCTATGAGCTTAGTTCGTTTGATAGGGGTAATAAAATGAATTCGCCTTAAGAGATCTAAGTGTCTAATGGCCCGTTTTCACGCTACGTCTTATGGTACGTTTTGTGGGTCATATAAAACGTACGACAAATTGTACGTTTTGTCCAGTGTATACACACTACGATTTCCCTTCCGTTTTCATTATCATTTCTAATTCAGAGTCTTGAGTTGTGTGAAGTTTGTTTAGTGTTTTTTTTATTATGGAGGAAACACGGCTGCTTTCTTTTATTTTTTCAACTATAAAGATACTACGACTGAGGAAAAAGGGGATGACGAGGGAAAAGACAAGATGGTCAAGAGAGTAGGCTTCTAAAAAGAAGCCAGTATTCCCACGTCTCGTTACTAAAAAAAGCGAACCAGATGATTGGCGCAATTATTTGCGAATGGACACCTCAGCCTATTGTCAATTGCTAGAGTTGGTAACACCATACATATTGAAATAAGACACCTCATGAGAAAAGCCATTACACCCCATGAAAGACTCACAGCAACTCTCAGATATCTTACAACAGGACGCAGCGTCAAGGACTTGGAGTTCACAATCATAATATCCAAACCAGCGTTAAGCCAAATAATTCCTGAAACCTGTAATGCAATCTACTTGGTTTTAAAACATAACTACTTTAAAACTTTTATACAATTCAATAAATTCCCCGAGAAAATCGTGGGTGCATTGCCGCAAATCTG
The DNA here is from genome assembly GCF_040954645.1 of Diabrotica undecimpunctata. Lineage (NCBI taxonomy): Eukaryota > Metazoa > Arthropoda > Insecta > Coleoptera > Chrysomelidae > Diabrotica > Diabrotica undecimpunctata. Next base: position 101,132,593 of record NC_092811.1, read on the forward strand.
ACATTATTAGGCTTTTTTGGGGAAAAATGAAACGAACTGCAGTGGAACTAGTCATCAAATAAGTCAAGATCGGACGACTTGTCTGAATATGTATTTTCACGTAACGTTTTATCCTATCAGTTCTCGCAAAACTATGCTTCTCCCATCATTTCTACGATCTGACCTTGGATTTCATTTCGATTCGACAAGACGTACGTTTTTCTGTTTACATGCCACGTTTTATTGTATAGGATTTGTCCTATCCAACAAAACGTACAATAAGACGTAGCATAAAAACGGGCCTTAAGGGCTCACAAATGGGCCCTGTCCCGATCTACCATAACCATAACTATAACCATCATAAAACAAAAAGGTTACTATACAGAAATACTTAGAATGTTTCATAAATCCTCTTCATTTAGTACCTGTCATCTATAAATGTATCATATTGCTCCAGATAATCCAATTGACCACTGATCTGAACAGGATGTTAAATGTTATACGGGTTTACTGCCTAAAATTATTAATCAATGAGCTTCTTCTACCGCGATTTTTCCTGGTATTATCAGTTAGAGAAGATTCTATTTGGTGTTTCTCATAACTTGATCAAAATATTCAAATTTCTTGGTTTTGATATTGTTCAAAATTTTCCTGTTCTCGTCGCATACGCTGTAGCATTTGCCATTTATTACAGACATATACAGAGACCATATGTAACATAGGAAATTAGTTCTATTTGTAACAGGATCACATTATTTATGTAATATTTATTTATACTGGTGTTCTTAACAGAAGAAATATGTGTAAATATTAAACAGTGGTGGCGAAGAAAACTTACCCGGACGTACTCTTCTTTTTATGGAGAACTTGAGATATCTGCATGAAACCTATAAATTTATTATTAAACGAATATCCTTCTATAAACTATATGACTATATTGTGTTCGCTTCCAATATGCGCAATCGAATTTACATACTTATTCTTTTGTATAACAGGAAATTAATATCAGAAGCTTCAGATAAGGTTTTCACAAGGGTTTAAGGTCGGACTTTATTTTCCGGTAAAAGCCGAAGCTTATTATTTACACATCAAGTATTGTTACTGATTTTTGGGTGGTTGTGTATTAGTATCATATCGTATAATATATATACATATATATATATATATATATATATATATATATATATATATATATATATATATATATATATATATATATTTATATAATCGATAAAAGGAGTACGACCGTCAATCCCATATAAATTAAGGATCACTCCAAGAGTGGTGGGTTCTTCGGTCAAAAGGTGGAGCAAAAAGACAAAGAAAGTGGCTACTTCATCTATTTATTGAAGACTTTCTAATCAGAAAGCATCATCAGTTCATCTAAAAAGAACAATATGAAAAACCAAACATCCATAGAAAAGTTATTATAAGTGTTACCTCAAAAAGATATGTAGCAGTCAATGATATTAAATATATAAAGAAGCTTACGACAATGGAGATTATAAGATTATGTTGTATAAACAATTAATTGAAACTAAATACAGTTTACAAATTAACTCAAACTTAGCACAGCAAAAGACCTGCCTCAGTATACTACTTGTTAAGAGACTTTTTTGTGATGTCTGCCCATCGCTGTGGAGATCTGTCGCATTGGCGTTGAGTCTGAGGCCTTCCTTGGACCACCAACCGCTTCTTTGTGAATACTTCGATGGATATGACCAAAGAACTTTAAAATTCTAAAGTAGTCAGTACTAGTTAGGCGCTGATTGGGTTTAATTTGATCTAGAACCGAGATATTCGTGAGGCGAGCCGTCCATGGAATTTAAAGCGGTCGTCTCCATGTCTACATTTCAAAAGCATCTATGCGTCGTCTATCTGCCTCTTTTACTGTCCATGCCTCGCATACATTGTAAAATATGGAAAATACCAGAGTTGAAATGAGTCTTTTCTTGTTTTTCATAGTAATATGACGATTACGCCAGACCCCATTTAGTTCAGTCATTGCTGCTCTAACTAGTTAAATGCGTCTTCGAATTTTGGGTTCACAACTACTTGTGTTGTTAACTGGAGCTTTAAGATATATCATAGAGCAAACTACCTCGCATCTCGAAACAGTTTGAAACTGTTATTGGCGATCAATAACCATGATTTTGGTTTTATTGTAGTTAAGTCCAAATTTAGCACTTTCTACCTCGAGTTTTTTTAATAAGTTAGTCATTTCTTCTGAAGTGGAGGCTAGAAGTGTAGTGTCGTCTGCGAAACGCAAGTTAGATAACTTGACACCTCCTAGGTTTACTCCTCCCTCCCAATTATCCAAGACTATGCGCATTATGAACTCTGAATAGATGTAAATAATAACGGAGACAAAACGCATCCTTGAACTAATCTCAGATGATCTGAATTTCGTTGCAGAACGTGAGAAATTGTTGGATACCCTACTAATTGTATTGCATTTGTTCCGAGGAGATAACTGGTGTTGAGTAGTGTAGAATATGGAGTAGACCCATTCATTCTATTTGTGCAATTCTGGAGAAAGATATGGCAAAAGGCTATTGCAAGAAGTTATTTGGGAAAACCACTTTAGCTCGCCAACTCTATTTCTTTTCTCAGGTGGAATCAATCCATTTAAATATCCTTCAGGATGATGTGGCATTATCTTTATGTGTCTGAACTATGACAACTGTCTTGTCAAATGTCAAAAAATTGACATTTAACCTTTTTGTAGAATAATTTATAGATAATAAAAATCTACTGCAAAAAAAACGTTCTTTTTTCATAAATATTGTTTTTAATGAGTATCTTAATTGATACATTTAATAAAGTTCATTTCAAGGAAATAAAACTTGATAAATAAATAAGTATGTTCTAATACAAATTTTATAATAAATATAAATTTAAAAATATTTTTACTACGAAAACGATACAAGGTATATTAGAAGGGAACAAAAATCTTAATAGTTTTTAAAAATGTATTCAGAGGACTTAATGGCTGTACATATCTTAAGTGAAATATTTATATATTTTCTTAAAATTTGTTTTAATTATTGTGATATATATGGTTGTCAAATGAATGTTATTTACCAATTTTTTTTTATTTCAACAAAACAATTGTTTCATATTTATAATGTGGTAGAAAAAATTAAATAAACGTTATATAATCATATCGAAATGATTATTTATCCCTTGATTATAAAGTATGTAGCATATAACGTAAAAATTATGGATTTAAGAAATTGCTATGTGGGATTTTGTAAAGCAATAAGCAACATATCCAGAAGCAAATACACTTGGATTATATATATTATTAGAAACTTTAAACTTAGATAAAGAGTATACATTTTATAGTAAACATAGTAAAACTTAAAGACGTAAGTATACAGAAAACAACAAAACTTGCCTTGCTAAGCATGGAAACAAGCCAAAGTCGTTTTCTTTCTTGTACCTAGATCTCAACAATTCCAAAAGCTATCAGCCGATATATTTGCTCGGTTACCTGTTTAAACTATTTGAACGCATGGTCTTCATTAGATTGTCATTGAGAATACACGAAAGACTTAGTAGAGGATAAAGTGGTTTTAGACCAGGACTATTTTATATTTCACCTAATATATCGAAGACAAATATAAAGGACATTGGTTATTGACCTAATCACAGAAAGGAAACAGAGGAAACTCTTTTAAAAACCGGAGAACACAGTAAACTCGCTTGTACTGTCTGCGCTCTGCTGCAGAACACAGAAGATTTTTCGACTCGCTGAATAAAGAGAAAAATAGATGGATAATACAGAAAAATGGTTTCGCTAAAGGCTATATAAACACTAGGCACTAGGACTGTACAAAATTTATAGTAACGATCAGCAAATACCAGTAAATACTAGGACTTTAATATTTGCAGACGATGCAGCTATTATTCCACAAGCAGAAACTGTTAACTAACGGTAGGCAACACTAACTAAAGCCTTGAAAATAATGGCAACCTGCTAGCAATATAACTATATCAATTTAAAGATCCCTCGGTGCGACCAAATCATTGAACACTGTGCTTAAACGTGTTGTGCAACTTGATAAATACATCACGTCTGGTATGAGTATCTTCGTCCATTGTGTCTTCTGTATATGTGCCTCCCATTCGTTTTGCCATTTGTTGAGCATTCGATTTCGTGTCTCAGCTCTAACCTCTTTTTGGTCGCCATTTCCATTATCATATCAATTCTTTCTTTCGTTCTTTCTTTTGCTAGGAGGTCAATGGGGAGCATATCCGCAATCACATATAGGGCTAACGTGGATGCAGTTAGGTACGAACTAACTGTTTTTAAAAGGGGCTTTCTCTGAGTGATATTTATCCACACAGGGGCTCTCTATAAAAAGATCTAATGTACTATGCCTACGTACATTCTCCTTTTATGGCATCTTGGCCCGCCTATATTAGGCATGATCTTCATTAGGGCTGTTGTTCTTGTATCTGCTTTCTGAACTACATCAATCAGATGTTTTGTATAGTCTAAACCAAAATCAAGGTATATGCCTAAATATTTTGCATAGTATGTAGGATATATCCTTTTCATTGGCAATAAAAAGTCATATAAGGTCTACTTTTCGGCCTTTTAGATTTATCTAGAATATCTCGGTTTTATTAGCTGCTAGCTCTAGATCGTTAATGGTCATTCACCTGTTGACTTTCTGGCAGCATTCGTTAACCACTATAAGTTTATATTGTCTTTGATCGATAATTCCAAATCATCAGCGTATGCCATCGCCTTAGTGTTTGTGCGGTACTGTATTTAAAGTACTCCATTGTATAGTATATTCCACATCGTCGGTCGATCCAAATATGGAACTTTGTGGCACTTCTGCGGATAATTTCATATCCTCGCTTTAGCCATTATTATATGTCTGTCAGTAAGACATTTTTAAATGATATTTATTAGATAGATAGATGGTAGAAGAAGCATCGGAAGAAAACGAATTTCATGGCTTAAGAACCTGAGAGAATGGTTTGGATACAGCTCAAAACAACTATTTAGAGCTACTGCCTAAAAAATTAAAATAGCTATGATGATTGCCAACCTCCGTAGCGGAGATGGCACCTAAAGAAGAAGAAGATAATCTGACACTCCATCTGTCTCGAGTTTGGTAATGATGTAACGTCAATTCAGTATTAAATGCGTTTTTCACATCGAACATTACGAGGATAGCCCATCCCTTCCTCATCCTACAAATGTTATTATTTTTACTTCCAGTCTTACATTCGCAGATACGGCTATAATCTGTTTTAATGATTGGGTTTGTACTAGAAGACCTAAACCCTAGATACCCTAACTGAAATGATAGAGCTATAAACAGAAACGGAAGGCTACGAAAAACTTTTAGCAAACAATGAAGACACCATGACAATAGGCCCCATCAAACTCATTCCCCAGGAAATGCTCAACCCACCCATCTAAACATCCCCCACCCACAACCCCATATTACTAGAATTGGGAACATGCGAAGAAAAGATCACAACAACAGGGGAAGGAAAGAAAACAAAGTGGTCCAACTACAAAAGACTTAAGAGTATTGGAATCAACAACATCCCAGTGATCATCCGATCATCTTACATCGTTCAAGAAGCACTAAGAAACAGCGCTACTGAAGAGCTAGAAATACACATAAGAAGGTTTAGAGATATAAAACAGAAAATAAAAGATATGATAAGGGAAAAGAAAAAAGCCAAAAAGAGAGCCGGAAAAACAAGGAACAAGGAAGACAAAAACAGGGCAAACCGGCTAAACAGAAAATTAACAACGGCGCTAGCAGAACACAGAAGCCGAATGTGGGACGACCACGTGCAAGAAATGGAGGAACAGGATCAAAATATTCCAAATATTTGGCAACTTCAAACAATATTAAGGAACGACAGAAAATTCATACCCCCACTACACGGTGAAAATGGAATTGTCTACTTCATTAAAAAAGAAAAGCCGAGGTGATAAGAATGACTATCGAGAGAGAGAGAGAGAGAGAGCACAATAAATGACCAAGACGAAGGTGTAGACTTCATCGAAGAAGTCGAAGAACACCAAGAAATGCCCGAAGAATCAGATGAGATAAATATACCCACATCTCCACAGGAAATAAGTGAACTAATTAAAAATAGCTCACCGAGGAAAGCACCTGCTCTAGATGAAATTTCAAACAGAGCTCTGAATTATATAGCAGCGAAAGCGATCGTATTTGTAACCAACATAACAAATGCGATACTCGGATACAGGCTCTTACCAAACCGATGGAAAGAAGTCCACGATATTATAATTTCAAAGTCAGGAGAGGACACCATGTTTCCGTAAAACTACAGGCCGATAAACTTACTTCCAGCAGTCAGCAAGATTGTAGAAAAAGTCATACTGAGTATAGCTCAGTTCGGATTTAGAGCAAAACAACTCAGCGAACTACAAGTACTCATACTAACACAGTAAATAACAACTGGAATTTAACGACAATTAGTACACAGAAGCAGCCTTCCTTGGTGTAACCAAAGCCTTCGCTAGAGTCTGGCATACAGGAGTAACATACAAAAGGAGAGGCTATGGATACAGCGGGGCTATGACCAGATTGATCTCTTCATACTTGGACAACCAAAGCTTTAGGGTCCGGATAGGACAAGTCCTGTCCGAACACGGAGCTCTGGAGGCTGAAGTACCACAGGGGGCAGTCCTATAACCTCTACTGTATACAATATACAACGCCGATGTTCCAAAAACACCAGGAACGCTACTCAGCCTGTATGTAGACGACACAGCGATTGCGGCAAAATACAGGAACCTATATGTAGCCCTTAATAATCTACAGACAGCATTGAATAACCTATAAGAATGGAGTATTCAATGAAAAATAGCCATCAACTCAGAAAAGACACAAGCGGTCATCTTCAAATAAAGAAGAAGCAACCCAGAGGAATATCTGACAGTGACAAACATCCCCTTCGAGTCACAATGGACCAAGGATTTATATTCATGCAGCACGAAGACGCAACCATTCAAACAAAACCAACAGCCAAAGCTGTAATAAGAGGACTCACAGGTAGAAAAAGCAAATGGAGAATAAAGACCAAAATAAGATTGATAAGCAGTATTATACTTACAATAATTACATATGTATCTCTCTCGCATGTTGACACATAAATAATACAAATAAAAAGACAATACAAGCAGCTCATAACAGCATCAGAGAAGCAATAAATGTTATGTATTTATGTATGTTGCTGAACGTTTCCTATTCAGAGAACTGCAGCAAGTACCTAATGATGATAGACATAATGGAATAAAAAACCAGAACCAAGTTTGCTGAGCTATAAGCCCGTTTCTGCGACAGATAATAAGGTATGATGCGTTCTATCGATGGAAGCACAAAAGTCCAAAACAGCAAATGCTGGCCAACATATAAAATCTAGATAATTCGTAGCTCTATCAATAGAAGAAAACTCGACACAAAGCACTGGCAGTTTCACTAATGATGACTTTTATTTTTCAGACAACTTTCAAGAAAAAATTCAAAAACCCAAAAAACGGCTTCGACCACCAAAAAAATTATAAAATTACTAACAAAAAAAGGCGAAAGCCACCAAAAAAAAACTAACAAAACTCAAAAGCCAAGCAAGAAGGACCCATATGCTCGAGCGCCGAGTCACCGAACTGAGCGTATCCCAAAGCGGAGACTCGAAGCCCGAGCAAGCAATTTCAGTTCGAAGATAGGTTCCTAGAGAAAATAGGAAAAGAGCGCCTCTCGCTAGCCTGCATTGATCGGGACAGGATATTGTGTTAGAGTTCTTGTACCCAGGACTTCCACACGACAAGCACTTTGCTGATAGAGAGCCCCATCGTGCATCAGAGTTCTATAGGGAGGAAAGTGATGGTCTAGAGTCTATTGGGAGTGGTTCCTGTTTACACGAATTAATTCTCCTGGCCCCAATGAATGGTAACACCTGAATATCATTGTAAGTTGTTCAAGTCTCTCAGATTGGGTTCAATTAAGTTGCTTACTGGTTCGGTCTGTACTCTCGGAGAAGGCAGAGTTTTTTTTCGAATGAGTCACAATATACATTCAGGAAGTACTGGAGAAGAGTTGTTATATTTTGAATTAGACATAGACAATGGAATTACTATTTTCTTCCACTTATTCCGTGGAATATCTGTCACCTAACTTTGGAAGATTTTGAGATATAAATTCTTACAAAAGGTCCCAGTTGGCTCTATGATAATCTCGTATATATGTGGCTGACATGGGGGCAAGTGGAAATGTCAGAATTTACCAGAAAAGGTAAATATATCTTTAAGTGTTGAGAAACTGTCACCAAACCATTTAAGTTATAATTATTATATATTATACTTCTGCGCGAATTAACAACGCCAGAAGTATACCTTTGTTGGGAGTTAAAATATACTCAAAAAACTTTTCAATATTTGGTCTACCGTGGAATGAGAACGTTGAGACGGATTTTATGTACTATGACTAGATTTATGTGGGCAAACGGGTTATTCTTATAGGTTTATTAAAATCGGTTATGTAAAATTAAAAAATTAAGAAAAATTGAAATTTTTATTTCTTATTATATTCTAAATATCACATTTTTTTGAGTACAAAACTACAGACAACATAAGTAGAAAACCTAATACTAAAGCTTAACAATAAATTAATTAGACTGGACGAATTCGATAAATAAATAATACTATAACTAAGTAGTCAACATAAGTAATTTTGATAAATTACAATTTTCTTAGAGAATCTGTCAAGATACATATTTCGGAGGCGATATTGTTAACCAGTCTTTGAACTTGAAGTTTGGAATCCAATACTTCTATACTTTGGGTGTAAGCGTTGTAACGAACTCCGAAATCTCTTGGAATGGTAGCTGCATAACGTCTGAAATAAAGAAAATATCAATTAATATTATAAAAGAGGACAAGCATAGTCATATTATGTTTGACTTAAAAATTCGAGAGCCAAATTTACAACGATATGAGGTAAATATTGAATACAGTTAAGGCGTAGCTTAAATATGCAGAAAAAAATGAAGTTGTTTGAGATGTCCCTCAAATCTGCTAGTTCTAAGAACAAAATACTTACATCATCTTTTCTTTGGCATCTTCAAAGCTTTCTGCTACGTAGTACACAGGCTGATACTCGGTGATTGGATACTTTTGTTCCGCCGTCTTAACCGGTTCGAAGGGTCTGATTTCTGATTTAAGTTCTAAAGCGTATTGAAGTTCGCCAAAACTGGACAGAAGACCTGCTCCATAGGCTTTGAGTTCTCCATTTTCTCTACAGAGGCCGAATTCGACCGTGAACCAGAAACACTGAAAAAAAATTAAATTATTTATAAGGAGGTCACGAAAAAAATGTATTATCCAAAAAAATCCAATATAAACTCGACTGTAGACACAGTTAAAAGTTCTAGACAACTAATGTGGTTACGAAGAATAAATTAGTGAGGATAGATAATGGTAGATTACAACCGCATCAAAGAAAAAGAAGAGCGACCAATTTGTGGCATTAGAGTTAAACGACACTGATGCTTTTCAGAGCAACAACTAACAATAAGGTATACAAGAGAAGAAGGTATCCAAGAAAGTATCCCTGAGAATGATGATGATGATAATACATCACCATTAGATTATTTTAAGGATAAAAAATATTCTTTGTTTTCGATGAAATAATCTAATTGCTCAATACAAAAGTTGATAATGTATGTTATTTATCAATTATTTTTATACATTTTTGTGACATAATAGAAACAATTGAATTGGCTAATGGTGTTATTTCCTCAAAAAGAAAGATAACGATTTCAAAAACAAAAACCACATTATACGTCAGCGGTTCATGAACTAGTTGATAAAATGTGTTAAGAGATTATTTTTTAATAATATCAATAAAATGATATGCTTGAAGTTAAGTGCCATTTTAACATATATTGTAGCTATAACCTTGTGTCTCATAGTTCGTATTTACAAATATCTTATCACTTATTTAGTTTTCAAAATAACAACAACAGTATACATATTATAAACATTTATGATACTAATCATCATCAGTTATTATACTATACTGACTGATAAGTACATTAGTTCCTTTATTCTCATTTTCAGAAACTTCTTCAACTAGTATTTTAGTAATCAAGACGAACGTTTCGATGAAAAAAAAAACGTTTTTTGCCCTAGTTGGTTCTGGTTCAAAATTTGCAACTAAAGGGTAAATTCTTTTTCTTTTTCCTTCTTTATTCTAGGTGAATCGTCCGTTTAAACTTCATCCACCTACATCAATGTTTAAATGGTTGCTACATAGTTTTCGGTGTTGCCCCATTCTTCTCTACCCCTTTAACGATTCTCATTATTCTTCTTTGTTCCATTGCACCAATATGTTTATTTCAGTATTTTTTCCTGTTTAGCGCCCAACCGTTAACATCTCCTACCCTATGTATTCCTTATGTTTCCACTTGTTTCACTATCTAGAAGGGTATTTTCAGCTATGCCACGAAGTACCTTCATTTGTGTTATTTCAAGCAGATTTTTAAACTACTAATTCATATAATAGAATAAATTCGATGCTAAAAAAACCTCAACTTGCTTTTAAAACAACCCAAAACTTTTTGGACGTCTCCGCATAAATCGTTATATTTGAGTTATGGTAGACATACCAATAAGTTATTGGTATACCATGAACACTATTACTTTTTATTAAAACACCTCATTGTATTAATAAATTACTTACGGTTGCGAGCTTTTCAATGTAGTCATCGGGGGCTCCTAGGGAAGCTAGTCCGATTTCTTGTGAAAACTGTGCAAATTCTGGATCAGCAAAAAGTGGTACGTGTCCTAACAACTCATGACAAACATCTGGTTCTGGTGTGTAGTAAGGTTTACTGGGATGTCTAATGTATTGGGTTGAGTGAAAGACTCTAAATGCTAGTCCAGCTAAGAAATCTCTGGAAGAAAGCAGACCTGCTACAGGTCTAAGCGTGAAACCAGTGCAATCTGAAAAAAACATCATCTTTAGTAAAATTATTCGATTTTAATACAAAATTAGTTTTGAAAAAAAACTTGATAACAACTCACCTTTAAGGAAATTCGAGATGTCTTCTAATTGTGGAATGTTGTCTGCTCTGTATCCGCAATTTTCGACTAGTAGGGGGAAAACATGATTATGTTCTTTGCAAGCATGTGTGGGATATAAAGTTGTCAGTTGTCTAAATACTTTGCCCCATGTTTCAGTTTCTTCTTTGGTGTAATCTACGTGAGGGAGTTTTTGACCATGTCTGCAAAAATTACAGTAGTTAGTTAGAATACTTAAATATTTACGGTTTTGGATTTAGGTTTGCAGACCACATAGTCCTTATTGCAGACCTGGTAGAGCATGCCCGCCAAGTTCTTTAAGACCTTCAGAGCTCTTGTACATGAATTGACCTTAAAATTAACTTTTTCAAAACACAGTACATGACCAACCTTGTACTGACCAAAAACATTTCAATTAATGGCACGCAAATTTAACAAGTTTATACCTATAAGTATCTGGGCCACGAGATTAAATTAGAAAGAGACATTTAAACAACAGAGTTAAACAGAAGAATAGGAATAACATGGGCAACTTACAGAAAATGAAGGAAGTCTTTAGATCAGATATTCCTATCTGCTTGAAAACGAATGTCTTTGATTAGTATGTGATCACAGTTCTAACATATGGAGCAGAAACATTGATCTTTACTAATGGAGAGGTCAATGTTGAACATATCTCACAAAGACAGAGTTTCAAATTAAATAGTTAGTGTTGTTACGGACACAGTGAAAAGAATTGCTGGAATGCAACTGGGCAGGCCAGGTTGCCAAAGTTATGGATGGAATCTGAACTATGAAAATTTTAGAATGAAGACCTAGACACAATGCTTATCGTAATCGAGGTCGCCCTTCAATAAGATGGTCGGAAGACACCAAACGCATCCAGCGCAACTGGATTCAAGGTACTCAAGATCGGATATAATGGAATTATTTACGGAAGTTCTATTATGATGATTACGAAGTATTTAAATAGTTAAAATAAAATTTACATAAAATACTTACTTGTAATTGAAGGCAATATCAGCAAAGTACTTCCTGCGTGCTCTGTAGACGGGATCAGTGAAACCAGGATGATCAGCATCTAGCTCAGCGCCATAGGATAAAATCTGGTTAGCAAAACGGTCAAGATCTCTTATACGTCTTGGAAACCATGGAACGGTATCTGAATATTACAAATAACGAAGTTAACTATTGTTTAAAAATAAATTTCTTATTGTACAATATTAGAAAGTGATGTAAAAATTGTAAGTTACTTTAAGATAAAATATTTTTTTCTGTTCCTCTTACCTTTGTTATCTCTGTAGTCTCTAGAAATAATCTGTAAGTATTCGCTGATGTCTTTCATGTCGGAAATTGCAGCTCCAAGGTTTCCAGTTGGAGCACATTCTACCATAAATTCGTAATTGTCCGGAGTTTTCGAAGATGGTCTAGATTCAATATGTAATAGATTGACTTCATGTTTCTTGAAGATCGACAAGTATTTGGCAAGAACTCCTACTTCTTCAGCTGGGGGTGCGAAGACGATGCAAGTGCTGTGCGCTGAATCCTTACCGATTCTGATGTAGTTGCCGCCGGGCATTAGTTTGGGCTAAAATAAAATAAAAATTTATTTGTAGAGGGTATACTTAGATGTCTCGCTCTGTCTAAAAATATTTATTTAACTTTGTTATTATTCAAAAATTCTAAAGTTACATTGAAGGAAATTGAAATTAAAAGCTTATTATCTAGCTTGAAGCATCACGTCTACCAAGTAGTGCCCTAATCTTTGTAGATCTAAAGTAGTAAGCTCAGTGGAAAATAATTGATGTTCTTCTTAGATCAACGTCTAAAGCTTGACTCAATCCAGTTGTTTTTTCCCGTTTAGACCAAAGAGATCCACATTAGGATGTTTTTCTTTATTTTAAACACATTTAAAATCTTCTGTACTCAATTAGTAATGCTGGCTTCCTATCGGTTATCGTCATTTTATATAGTGTGCATTGGTATATGATGGACATATTACGTTTCTAAAGATTTTGTTGAATTTAATTTCACTTAGTGAGGCAAGGTCAGTTTAAAGGAAGTAAAAGAAAAATATCCTTGAATAAATCATTAATATTATCCAAATTAATACATTTAAGATATGTTTTATTTATATAATTAAAAAGTTTCGATAAATTATAAGCGTACTTTAAATATTTGGATATTATATTTTATTGAAAAATCCTTGGATGTGACCGTTCGGTTTGAATAATTGATATGTATGTTGATAATAATATCATCATGGAAATTTATCAATGATGAGTTAAGATGAAGAAATATACGCAATAATAGAGAAGCGTGGACTATAAGTAAGGCCACTATAAGTGATAGCCGACTAATAAAGATAAGCTAGGTCGATAGAGTCATTATCATCAATGATATCATTATCATTATGTAGATCGGATGTCAATGAAGACATAATAGTGAGTATGGTAGCTTACATGTTATTCAATAATCGATAATGGCCATTACATTAGAAGAAGGTGAAGTCAGAAATGAGGATCTGCATAAAGTTGAAATAATTTTAAACACTGCATCAAAAATATTACAAAAATATTGATAATGCAACTAAGGGTCTTCGGAAACTTATATAAAAAGGCACTCATTGCCCAAAATACTAAGACAGTGTTAAGAATCAACCACTTTTTTAATATACCATGTGAATGAGAAAAAATGGATTTGAATGAAAACCAAAGAAACCGGCCTTATTTTACCCTTAAATTAGATATTATAATTGCCAAAAGGCAACTCTACAGTTGTTTGAAATCAAAATATTCACTTACATCTACTACAGCATCCACTAAAATCCCATCAATACTCGTAGTATATTTCATATTAAATAATTTATCCGTTAACACTATCACAGCTATATCTTTTATGTTTGAATAGAATAAATAATTTAATATCCTTTTATACCTCAATCTGCAATTATTCGTGAAATTGCCTACTTACGTTATTTTTAATTGGTTTTACAAATTACCAACTGGAATAAAAATCTAAAGTAACATTCTTTGAAAATTGCATCAGTCCAAAGATGGAAACCGTTCTGTTGCGGGTGTTTGGAAAACCCTTTGCTTTACTGAATATAGATAATCACGGTAATCACTGAAGATAACGCGTATATATATCAGAATTTCTCAGTTTACTACGAAACTAGATTATTAGTGGTCAACGGATACCTATAGTGTGAATCAACCAAGCATTATAAAAATTGACGTTCATAATAGAAAAGTATAAAATAATTACATAAACGTAAAATGTTAATACGTTTTTAATGGCGGTAGCAATTTTTTTGCAGGTATCTATAAATAAATGGGGGGCAAAAAAGGCAATGGATTTAAGTAATAAAGAGATCGTGAAAGAAAAACTTCTTAAAAATCGTCGCAGAAGATAACGGACGGTTGTTAAGTACTATTTCAGACGAAGCGACTGGTTTCCGACACTGGCAGCAAAGCATGCATTGATTTAAATGAACGATTGTAGAAGAGCAACTTTGAGTGTCTGTCTCACCTTCACCACCGGGCCGACCACTGGATACCGTTTTGTTTTGAGCAGAGTATTGTTTTGAATCGAAGCGTTCACACAAGTCACTTCTTGTGTCTTTTTTTTTATAATTTGTTAAATGTTAAGTGTGTAAGTTAATGTGGATTTCAATACGGAAGATTTTATCTTGAACTGATATTGAAGAGGAACCAGTTCTTTGAAACCATAAATTAGACAAATATAATGATAAAATTACTAAAAAAAATGCATGAGAAAAGGTTCATCTTTTTTTCAATCATTTCAATCATTTGAAAAGGAGTTTTCAAATTTTGACATTACCTTTTCATTATTTGTTTCCTCCTAGTATCCTCATTAGTATCCTACGTCGTCGTCGAAGGGTACTAATATGGATTTGACTGTGTAAAGGTACGATTCCGATAACGACTGCAGTTGCAGTTGTGGCAGACGTCATTACTTTGCAATATTAATTTATATGAGGCTGAATCCGACATCTGGCTGCAAGTTCTGCCCAGCAGAACGTCAGATGCTGTGCCGTCCGATGGCAGACGACACACTTAAACAAACACAGTACTGCCGTTAGTGCCGTCATGAAGTTGGACGACATGGAAGTATTGACAAACGAAAAAAGTGACTATTTTATTGATCTAGTGTCTAAATATCCCTGTTTATTCGACTGCAAAAATACGAATTATAAAAATTCACACCTCAACGAAAATTTTTGGAAGTATATCGCCCAAAAAGTGAATATGTAAAATCTTTTGATCAATGTTTCATAAGAGCCTTCTTCTAGTCTAGTTAAGTACAATGGTTGTGTGGGATTTGTCCTAAAGCAATAATACAATAACAAATCGTCGTCATCTTCTTCCGTAATCCATATTTTTTTATGTAATGCACAACCTTATTTGTTTTTTGGATTGACTTCGGACTCGATACATCTGCCGTCTGCAGTCGTTATCGGAATCCTACCTTTAGGCACACATCAAGGAAATAATGCTATGCGCGGTACCAGTATGATTTCAACGGCATAAATAGAGAGTGAGGTTTTATGAAATAGAAATGCTACGCATTGATTGTTAGGAACAACAACATGACAATACAACATGGATTTTCACAAACTTTTTCTGGACCCAGGGCTGTGAGCAGAATTGTCAGATTTTACAGCTAGTCCACCCAGAAATAACTTATAATATTAGGGAAATCCTGCAACACAACCGACGACAGAGAACATACCAGAGGGTTTATACTCAAAGTAGCTCACAGACAACCTAAATACCAAGATCTAGAGAATAAAGCTCAGGAATACTGCGTAAACATAAAAATAAATTGAAGATGGTAATTATCCTTAAAACACGGATGTCTATATACCTAGTGTGGGATGATCTTAGGAAATATCTTTAGTGAAGTTCTGAAACTATTTTCTTGTGACATATTTACATTAAATATTATATTCATATGTGATTAAGCCACAATGGATGGTAATAAAAATTACATTTTACATTTGCACAATTACAATTTGGAAAGCTGGTTTAAAAGATTATTAAAAATAGAAACTATTTTTAATAGTAGGTGGCGCTTGTAGCATTCGATTTGACAGTTGAATTACTTGGCCTCGATATTTGGCAAATAGCCATATTTTTGACCTAGACCTTCTTAAGTTTCCTGCGTCACAGTGTTTTGTTGTGTACTTGGATTTTTCACTTAGAACCATCGATATTCTTGGCATGTTGCGCCACTCCGTCTATCCACCTGATCATTTGTCTGCAGTTTTATTGTACTTACAGTTGCTTAGTTATAATTATTTTTATCATATTTGTGCGCATAGGTATCATATCTGCGCGTCCATGTTCCGTTTTCATAAAAAATTAATATAGTATCTTTATTTCGAAGATAAGTAGAGGACTCGTCGAATTTGTTTAGAGTTAATGTTTCTAATTTATATGTGAGAGCTAGTAATTTCAGTGTCCTGTAAAGTCTTCCTGTTTTTTTTTGAGAAGTAAATAGTTTTTCTCTCTTCAAAAAAGAAAGCATTTTCTGATAAATTACCAGGAGATAAAAAAAAATTATCTCTTTAAACCGCTCACCTATTATAAGAATTGAAATATAAATAATAGCTAAGCATTGAAGGTACAAATCATGATTTTTTTAATAATCGTTTGTATAATTAAAACATTTTTTTTTATATTCACGAAGCAATCAATCGAAAAGTGGATATCCTTGAACGACAACTGTCCTAACCCAAGAAGCTATCGTTTAACTGAACCATAAAAGCAGAAATGTTGCATTACAAAAAGAGAAAGAAACATTTCCTGTTTTTAATATCGAGATTACTAACTGAAAACAAGCAAGCTGTAATTGGTAATGGATTTTAAACTACTTATCCGATATTTTTATGAACTAAATTGTTGAAACTTGGGAAATTGATTGATACTGCTATCACTATAAACATAAACAATAGCTAGCAAAGAGTCACGTAGTCACTATATGAGAACTAGTCCGTGTTTAAAAATAAAATTTGATTGTAGAAAGTCATTAATGGCAAAATTAGAAAACATTAAAATAAACAAAAAATAATTCATATTCATGCAGTAATATTAGATTGAGATCTGCAAACTGCTGACTAAATAATACGCCAAGTTTATGAAAATCTTGCATTGCAAATTGTATTTTTGTGATTTAAGAGTTCGAAAGGTTGTTTCAAATAAAAAAAGTGACTGAGACTGAGAAATACTTGATGCGTTTTTTTATCACGTGTTGGGTATTTACTAATTGCATGCTATTCATATTGCAATAATGGAATGGTCACCTATCAGACTTGTTCTCTAAACCCCTAGTCGTATTATCCAAATGTTAACTATGAGCAAGTCGGAAATGCAGTGATTCCATAATGGGAGGAGAAACTTTAAAATATTTCCGATAATTGAAGAGGTAATTTGAACTCACACAAGTTAATAACGTCACATTGGATTTTTAAATTCTGTTAATACTCATCCAAGAACCGCGAAGTCTTCTCATGATGAAGGGGCTTTTATGTTCGGTTTTGGTTGCTAGTCCTGTGAGATGAGTACGACCAGCAAATGCTAAAGCCTATCCGAAAACCAAAAACATAGATGCAGAGTATTCATAAAAGATACTTCTGGTTGAAATTTGAAACGGCCGACAAGGTCCCTTTATATATAATGTAAAATTTTGTTACTTTTTTAAATTACCTTACCTACCAGACCCTAACTGAAGAAAGTGCTAGACGAAAACGAGCCACCTACACCAGAAATGACCTACTGACAAACAAAAAGAAGTAGCAGAAGTATTGAAAAACTTGTAGAATAACGAAAGGAAATGGCATATCAAATAAGCTCTTCAAGTAAATGCGACCAGTACGAACTACCATTACAAAACCAAGCATTACAATACATTTCTTTATAAAAGAAGAAAGAGGAGGCCCAAAAACTATAGTAGATTAATTTACTAATCTGGAAGATTATGTACCGAAAACTAGGCAATAAAAAGCTCTGAGATACAATAAACTGGTATACTTATGTTTTGTGGAACTGAAAAAGGCTTTCGACAAAGGTGGGTAAAGTAAACAGAGCAACATGTATTTCATTCGTATTCCCTAGGAAATACAGAGGAAATGGACATACATAATATCTACAAATGTTGGTCAATTATTCGTTAAATGCCACAAGTAATTGAAAAAGCTCTTTTTAGAACCTGACCAGGAATACATATCTCTCCTAAACAAATTCCCCTTTCTTACAAGCCTGACAAGACCTGTTGAACTAAACAAAGATGTAGGATATATACAAAAAATCTATCAGGTCGCAGTATAGAAAGTATCGAAATTAGGTCTACGTGACCAAAAAGAGGTCCCATAAAGCACAACTATTTAAATGAAAAAGTAAATGCAAAGGAAGAAAAATGACACAAAGCAAAGACAATATATAAAAAATGCATCACGAATTTAACTTACTGCTAGAAAAGTTGAAATGATGAAGAGAAATGCAAGTTATAGGTAAAGGGAAAAATTGTACAACAGCTGATGTAGTTTAAATGCTATAATGATAATTATACTGTATGTATATTAAAACAGGTAAAATATCTTTACACGAAGAAAGAAGGAGAACAAACTTAAGAATGTTTCTAGTTTACGAATTAAAAATGTAGATATTTTAACAAAATTGTACAAAATAAATAGCAAATATCAATTAAGGCTTCAATACAAAAAAAAATCCACATTAAATAAATAAAAACATAGATGCCCAACATTTTTTTGTGTAATATTTAACTCAAAAATATAAAATAATTATTTATAATTATTACAAATTAATAAACTTACTATATCAGGTGGACTTCCCATCGGCATCTCCACGTTTTTCTTTTCATTAGGATTTATAATGTTAGTGGGTTGAGACATTGGCCCCATCATCTTGGAAAATGTTTTAAATAAACTTGAAATATTCTAATAACTTCTCTTCAGTGAGCACTGTTGTGAACTAACTGTAACGATAACGCCGCTCTTTCTTTATATCTTCCTTCATTCACAACTTCCCCAGATACAGAGATAAATCAAAACAACATTTAATTTTCTTACGAAATTTTGATATTATTCTCATCATAAATTTTTGATAATATTGTTATTGTCCTTATTCCAATTCAGAAAAAAAGTTCGATAACGAGCGCTACGTCAAGTCAGTTTTGCAAAAGCTAACTTGTTTTGTTTTTTGAATAGGTACGGTCCTTTTTTGCAATGTATACTACAAAAATATAAAGATATAAAGACATTACAAGACATTCTGAATTTTCACCCTTTTTACAACATTAAATAAATGGTGAAAACCTTAAAATATCCATGTGTGTCTGTCTGTCCGTCTGTCTGTCCATGAACATAACTCCTCCGTTGTTAGAACAGATAGAATGACAAATGATGAGTCGAATGAGAGCTCATAGCCCAAAGATGGTGTTAAATGTGAAAAATTTGACCTTGGACTTCCGGTTAGAAAGTTTTAACCTCAAGTACTATTTTAAAGTCGCCGAAATAGCACAAGCGATATATTATTTGACGCGTCTTAGCAAGATGAGAACAAATACATACTTCCGGTTTTTATATTAGTTCCGGTTAAAAAGGTATGCCGCTAAGTTTGGTAAAAATGACTCAAAATTAGTGAAATTGTATATCAACCGACGCAAAGTTACACGAAGAGTTTAAATATCGACTTCTGGATCTACTTTCGTTCACGTTGGGTGACGACCGAGGACTTACGAAGACCAATTGCTTGTTAATCATTTAAATTAAAAAAAAAAATCGATTTTCGAGATATAGCACCTTATTCAAAATATATCCATAGTTCTATATATGGTTCTATATATACAGATTATAAAAATAAAATATACAGGGTATTCAACAAAAAATAACAAAGTTGATATCTACTTCTGTTTCACCTTTTTTTTACATCTTTAAAGAGAAGAACGAAAATCTGTATACAGTCACCTGTGACTCACACAGATAGTGTTGGGTTCCTAATACCCTAACGAAATTGTGCCAGGACGAGATGCCTGAGGGACTTAGACCTTTGACACTTCGTCCCGTCACAACTCCGAGACGGTCGGCGTCCAACTAAAAACCTCTCCTCTGTCACTCCAGACATCAGGATGAATGGGCTGGTTAAGGCAAAACATCTCTCCTGATGCCCCGCTATCACCCGATTCCCATTCTTTTTCCCACACATTCATCGGGGAAACCACACTCACACGAACTACCAAAGACTTTCAACCCCCTGCTTTAGCGAGGCTGCCATGTCTCTCGCGTCGTTTGTCTCTTATTTGCTCCTATTTCGGCTTGCGACAGTCCGAACCCTACCGAGATACTACGCGCTTGTTTTAAAATTCTATTGTGAGTTCCCTCTCTTTTCGTTCTAATGAAGAGAGCAGCTCACTGATTAATTTGTGGATCTGTGTCCACCACCACTCATCCCTCATCATTTTCTCCACTATTTCTCTCATGGAATCAAACATTCTGTAGTTACACTATATTTTAAAATTTTCTCTTTCATTCGTCCAACGCTCACACTCCAATATCGTGTATGTCACAGTATCCGAGAGACCACAGTAAAGGCACTCATCGGACTATGTCCTCCTAAACCTGAAAAGGTAGCTAAGGAAGCAGCCATAGACTTGGAGCATTTGCGTCAGATAATAATCCTACTGCCTGTCTTCACCCAGCTTCCAAGGTTCAGGATTAGTGACTTCGTCTACTCCGCCACATCACGTGTTGCATTCCAGTCTTGCTGCCACTGGCCGATTGAAACTAATCTCTCAGCCAGCCTTATCTCAGTCATCTCTCGCTCTCCAGTGTTCCATCGCCTATGACTATGAATACTGGCCCTTTTACCTGCCAGCACATGTAAAGAAAAACAGCCAGTGATCACCTACAGAGCGGCAACTGACACAGTCCTGTGGTCGCTGATTATCTTTCTGAGAGGAAGATTTTGGTGAAAAATGGTGTGATGGTGGATGAAACGGCTGGAGTCCCGCAGGGCTCCCTCCTGGGTCCAGCTCTGTGGAACCTGACATATGACGGGGTCTTTAACTGCGAATATGGGGAGGGTGTGACCCCCTTCGCAACACTTGCTGTGCCAGTCACAGGTTTCTGTATGCAGATTTTCCTTCTTCTCTTTAAAGATGTAAAAAAAGCGCTAACACAGTCCTGTAGGCTCATACTATCCGCAGCAGACTAGTTCTGTCGACGCGTACTATGAGCCTGTTATAAGTTGTTTCACTTCTGTTTCACCTGGAGTCATACTAATATGTAAATATAGAAATAAACATATGGCACCATAATTTTTGTAAAAATTAAGTAAAAGTGGTATTTGATATAGCAATTATTAATGAATAGTAGTTTAAATTTAAAATCGCGACTGAATCCAACTGTTACGTTAGCCGCCATCTTGAATTTAAAAATGAAAAAGGATAACCATTTTTGCTCAATATCCTCGCCATTTATCAAACAAAAACGCACTTTTCGACAAAAATGGTATGGACTGAAATTGTTGCAAATACGATTTCTTACAATATCATTTTACAAATTTTTTCATGTGGTTGATATTTTCAATAGGCTCTAGAGTCCCATGGCTTGGAAATTTTTCCAATGTTTTCTTCCATTTTCATTTATCCACGGCCGCAGCTTTCCTTTCCGTCTCAGCATCGAGTACTTTAACCATCTTCCATCTGCCATTCTCGCATAACCATCTAAGTCTCTTTGTGTTGACGATCTATTTTCTGGTTTCCCGTACAGGTTTCCGATCTCTTTATTTCTTTGTCTACTCCAAAAGTCTTCATAATTTTTTACTTCCTCGAATATCTTTCTTAAAACACTTCGTTCCCATATGTTCAGCATATTTTCTCGATTTTTGTTAATAACCCATGAGGACCGTGGGTTGGATCACTGTTCGGTATAGACTCAATTTTGTCCCTCCAGAGATATTTTTTTGCGCTAAGTAGTTTGTTTAGAGCTCCGACCGTCTTCCTTCCTCTCAAAATCCGCTTCTCAATTTCTTGGCTTTCTTCCCTCTTTTACTTGTACTCATAGATACTTAAACTCCGTCACAATTTTTGTTGTTTGTGGTAGTCTTTAGTTATTTGCCTTCATATATGGCCTGTCCCATTTCCATAAACTTTTTTTCCTCATTAATAATCAGCCCATACTATTTAGCCTTCGTTTCAAAGAGTTTAAAAATCCTCAGCAGTTTCCTTTTGGTAACACCACATAGTCTGCAGAGGCCAGGCCTGGCTTCCGTTATCATAAATCATACCTTTCGGTGTATTCCACTCTCTCTCATTATTGCCTCTAGCAAGAAATTGAAGAGTATTATAGACAGCGGATCTCCCTGCTTTAGTTTCCTTATGACTTCAAATTTTCCTGATAGGCTTCCTTTTATCCTTACTCTGTTGTCGATCTTCATTAAGATCATTTTTACTAGTGTGATTATCTTTTCCGGAATTGTAAGTACTCTTAGAGTATGGTACAGGCGCCTTCTTATCATAGAATCGTAAGCTTGTTTGAAATCTATAAAGAGGAAGGTTTAGCTTTAACTGCTGCTCGTACGTACTGCTCCAAATTATTTTTAACACGAATATTTGATTTACGGTGGATCTGCTCTTTTTGAATCTTCCCTGGTATTCATCAACCTGCTCGTTTAAGTGTCTTTCCAGTTTTTTTACTGGCGAGTACGTTCTATGTTACACCCAGTAGAGTAATACCCCTGTAGTTTGCGCACACTACTTTATCTCCCTTTTTATGAATGGGAGGGACATACAGTTGCCTCTATCTCTAAATGTCTATCATTGTTACATTACCTTTTGTTTCGTTTCTTGCGTTACCAGAATATCCACTTTGTATTGTTTCATCACTGACACTATATGTTTTAGAGCGTCTGCTTCATAAGTACTTCTCAGGTTCCAGGAACCTCTCCTGATTGTACTTGGATGACATTCATTTTTCCTTGTTTTCTCTATTAATAATCGCTCCATGTCTTCGTTCATTGCCATAGTTCCATTATCCTTTGATCCATCCCTGCTGATCGACTCTAGTTTGCTGGTGGGTCTAGCTCCCCTTCTGTTTGGTTCTATCTTCATACTCTGCCCTCTATTGTAACCTTCCAAACCCCCCTTTTTACTGTTTTACGTTCTCTTCGGACCTCTTGTGCTTTTCTTTATTTCCTCTTGCATTATTTTCTGTTGTTGTCAAGTCATCATTTATGTAAATCTTTTCGTCTTCAAAGTCGTTTAATTTTCTGTTATTTCTCGTTAGCTTCTACTTTCCTTCTTGGTTTTATAGCTGCAGCAGACGTGTTCTCTCTCCTATCAAAAGAGCTGATTTAATCCCTATACATGTAAGGTTTCCTCTATCATTTTTCCCATGGTCAATTTCAGCACGTCCGGCTCATTAGCGTCCATATCCAAAATTGTTGCGGTTACGTATAATCGTAATAAATAAAAATAACAGAGCGTAAGGAAAACTAAAGATAAAATTGTTAAGATTTGTGGCAAATTTTCTAAGTAAAATCCACCTGTTTCTATAATACGAGTACAACGTCTTTGTCTGACTATGTCGGGGTTAAGGTCTCTCTCTTCAGTCCTAACTAACTCACAAAGGGAGTGTAAGTGGTCATTATGATGTAGTGTATTGTCCGACTCCAAAGAACTCTGCCTCTGGTCATTTCTTTTAACTTATGCATAGGTCTTTTGCATTACCCTGTAATTTGGTCGATCCATCGTATTTTGGATCTTCCTCGTGATCTTTGGCCTTCTACTTCTTCTCAATCTCCGTCTTCTTTTTTTCCTTGGATAAATCTTTCCATATTTTCTGTGTCTGCTGTTAACATCAGATAATCATCATTTCTAATAATGTTACAAGAATTTTGTCAATTAGTTCTTCTTGTGTATTTATATCTTCTCGATAAACGATTTCTTTCTTGATAAATCCAACTGAAATAGTCGACAGGGTTATTATCGGGTGATCTAGGTGGCCATTTACGTGGCTGTGGATAAAAATACTTAGGAAATACTGTAAGGAATCTAAGTACATAGCACCTGCCAACTGTGCATTAAAGAAATGGGGCGTATTAAATTTATGTCTATTACTCCCATCCAAACATTTACTGAAAATCAGAGAAGCAAAAGAACAAAACTCAAAAACAAGTCCAATTAACATGGGAAAATTACATAAAAGAATTTTTTCCACGTCTAAGACCAGAACAAGAAATAACGAACAACATAACAGTTAACAGTGGAGGCAGCAATAATGTTCCTTAAAGATGGAAAAGCTTCCGGTCCAGATGAAGTTCAGTTAGAGATTACTAAATTCTTCGATGATAACTTCAGGAAAGAATTAACTAGTCATTTTCAATGAGCTATTATAACACCCAAAACACCTGGAAATAGACCCAGAGAGTGGTTAAGATCAAAATTTGTAGAATTGCCATAAAAGCAAGGGGTCGAATAGTGTAGTGATTACAGCACAATATATCTCATGAGTTGTTCAAACTTGTTTTGAAAATCATACATCGAAGTATCACCAACACAATTTGGATTTATGAAAGGTCTAGGAACAAGGGTCTATTTAGCAAACAATTGCAATTCCAAAGATGTAGAGATATGAACTGTAATGTATATACCGGCTACATCGATTATTACAAGGCATTTAACAAAGTTCAACGCCAAAATATTTTGGAAGTCCTGAAGGATGGAATTGACGGCAAGGACCTGCCTATAATCATAAATATATATTAAAATAAATCAGCTTTTATTAAAGTTAACAACGAGAAAACAGGGTAAGTGAAAATTCTACGAGGTGTTCGACAAGGATTTATATTGTCACCCCTGATATGAGACAATTTTCCAATAAGCCCTAGAATATACGGAAAGAGCAATATTATTAAACGGTGAACGAGTAAACAATTTCAGATATGCCGATAATACGGTCATTTTTGCCGACACTGCTCAAGAATTGCAGTTTTTAATAGACAAAGTAGCTGAAATTAGTAAGAAATATGACCTCGAAGGTAACACCAAAAAACAAAAGTCAAGATAATTAGGCGCAGCTATATATCCTGAGCCTGATTTGCAACATCCACCACGAGACTATTCCGAGCAGCAACAAATAAAAAATTATCATTGCCAAAATGATTACCAACATTCGATAACGGATAGGCACTATAAGAAGAAGACTGTATTTTCCTTCCTTTTTAACAGCTATATCGGTTCTTTCATTTAGTCTTTCTTTTGATATCATCAGCACCCCTTTTCTGTTTTTTTTTAATATAAATATTTAAAAACAGTGGTGTGTCCAGTTCTTGTGAAAACTTTTTCTTTTTTGTGTATATCTTTTGCGTATTCCCTACTTTCCTAAACAACCCTGCCCATCTACAATGTCATCTACAATGACTGAGCACGGTGCCATCGATTTACAAAGTGAATCAGTGTCTTAAGACTACTTCCTAGTAGTTTGGTTTACTGTGAATAGTACATTCACATTACATTATTAGAAATAAAAAAACATGGATTGGACAAATTGTATCTATAGATTTCTAATTAATAATATAAAGGTTCTAGAAGAATCTATCAACTTTATTATGGAAAGAGAGAACAACGAATCGTTACTTTTTCTATACTATTTTCCAATCTGATATATTATAGACTCATTAAAATGTAAACACTATGTAGTTTTAATTGTTTATCTCTGTTTTTACCAAAAAAAAATTAAATAATTTTACTGCTCATCTGTAAAAACAAAGATACCATTATTCTTTCTAAAAAACAATTAAAAAGTATTAAAAAACATTATTTAAACAATTGTTTAGATGTCAATAATAATAAAATATAACCATTGTACTTTATGTCACCTCTGAACTTTTCTTAGAATCCAATTTAAACTTTTAAAAAATATTAATTACCTCATACGGCATTGCTTACGTAAAAATCATCAGTTTTGCTATTTTAAGAATAAATTGGTATTGTGTAAACTAAGTCAAAATTTCTTCATTGAAATATGAAATATTTGGAAACTTCTGCTCTTTGACCTAATAAAATCTTTTGTAATATTAATCTAGTCTACTAAAATAATTATATGTCAACATTTTGGGATAAGCACGTTGCATTAACAAATTTTACTTGTTTATATTATCGTGTATGGCTTTCTCCATTATCAATATTACTAGAAGTATTAGAAAACAAAATAACAGCTGCATAAGTAGGTTGTATGTTACATAAAAACCTGGAAAATGGATATACCTTTGGAAGGATGACCAGAGAGAATATTACTAACAGAGATAAATGATAAAGAGAGTAGCTGTGATGAAACTATTGTAGTAGTATATGGACCCAACGAAGATAATAAAACACAAAGCAAAGGTGAGTTTTGGGAAAAGTTATCGTTTGCAATCTAATCAGCAGGAGAAGAAATAAATATTAAATAAATAAGAAATAAGGGATTTCAACAGTCAAGCCGAATAAGAGACGAAATCTCTTTCTTCTTCTTAATGTGTCGTCTTCTTTCGAAAGTTGGCGATCATCAAGATTATTTGAACTCTGTTCACTGCTGATTTATAAATCTAGTTAAACGAGCAATTAAACTACTCTCTGAGATTGCGGAACCATCACATTCGTCGCCTTCCACCACTACGCCTTTCTAAAATATTTCTCTGCATAATATTCTGCAGAAGCTGGTATTTTGCTCGTCTTATCATGTAACCAAGGAACTCCCATCATGTGGTCAAATATCTTTATTTCATTATTCAGTTTTATTTATTGTAAAAGTCTTCGCAAGACTTCTTCATTCGTGACTCTGTCTATGTAAAGAACTTGAAAATTTGCACTTTTCTCACCATCGCTTTAGTCAGAGTGGCTGTCTCTATACCGTATCGTTGGAAATTAAATATGTTTAAACATCTAAGCTTGCGTATTTTTATGTTGAAAATCACTCGTGAATCTCTTGTAGTCTAGCTCTGTCGAACCCCGACCAAGACACATCCATCAGACTGAAATCAGGACCGTAATATCCTTATTTGTGTAGCCGTGTTGCCAATGATCAGAGCATTTTCCATCTTTCATTAGGCACACTTCTCCCTAGCCCAACCGTGGTAGCTATTTCCATTGTTACCCAATTGAGGGCATTTATTTCGCTACAATGTACAGGACGATTTAATGGAAATTGGAGTAAGGGGATGGAGAAGACAGACACTCGGCAGCAAAGGATGGAAGAATGTTTTGAGACAGGCCAGGACTCACGAAGGGCTGTAACCAGAGGCGGACTAAGGCCTACGGCCCGTAATTTTTGGTGCCCAAAAATTAGGTTTTTAATTTTTTAATTTTTATAATTAATTTTTTATTTTATTAACAAGAAAAACGTAATATTCATATTTATTGCTGAAACGTGTCTAAATTATACCGAATCTTTGATTGATAAAGTCGATAAGGTTAGACGAACATTTCCCGTGCTTATCATGAATGAAAAGATGTACATAAAAAAATTGTCAGAGAATGAAAACTCCAGTGACCACATTTACTCCCTCACTAACTGTCGGGAACAGAGTTATGATAATGCGGTAGATATGTCGGGTAAATATAAGGGACTCCAATCCAGAATAAATTTAATTGGAAACGCTGCTGAAATTTTCATGGAAAATGAAAATTTACACTTTTTTCAATATCGTTCAAGAATTGTACATATTTTTTTAATTTCTACACATAGGTTTAATGCATTACAAACATTTTGTAATGACAAACACTTAAGAATTAAACCTATTTGTGACACCAGGTGGTCTGCTCGTTCCGGTGCTATGAAATATTTAAAGGAAAATTATGAAGAAATTAAACATTGTTTACGTCATTTTTCCTTAAACAAAGATGAAAAACCATTAAAAAGTTCCCAAGCAGCCAAATCACATAAAAAAAACTTGATACATTTGAGTATGTACTGTTACTATATGGGAAATATATTCCCTATATGGGAAAAGATTTTAGAGAAAATAAATGCTTCAAACAAGACTTCAACAAAAATATCAATACCTAAATAGAGCAGGATTCAAAAAAAGCAGAAAAAGTTAAAGATGCAGTGAAGATGCGGTGATGAAGTGACAAACAAAATTTCAAAGCTAATATTTTTGTTGTGTGCGAGTCTTTACTGATCGCATAAATATCTGAGGAATATAAAAATATTAACAATAAATTTAAAACAATTTTTCATGATAGTGATGTTAGAGACTCTTCAATAGAGGAATTAAAATTATATGAACACGATTTAAACCTACCAGAACTGAAAAATGAAGTATTACAATTTAAGACTTTTATAAGTAAAGAAAATATTATTTAGCCTGTATCGTTGTAGTCATTTATTCAGGAAAATAATATTACTGTAACATTCAAAATTTTAAACACAATTCTGATTATTTGATTAACCCTTCCAATAAGCAATGCAAGCAGTGAAAGATCATTCTCAGTAATGGCCAGAATAAAAAAAATTTAAGATGACTTAGAAGATTAGGTCAACACACATTAAATAGTTTATCATTACTTTATATAAAAAGAGTTATTAAATAACTCTAATAATTATGACAAACTAATTGAAGGGTTTGCAGAATGCAGTGAGAAAAAAGGCAATATAACTAACCAATCTGGGTATATTTGTTTCAAGTATTAGTGTTTGTTTTAATAAACATGTTTATTTAATTTTCGTACGTGTATATTATTATTTTTTTCTTGGAATCCGATAAATAAATGGAACTATATACTATATGCTTTAAAACTAAACTACCAAACGCAAAGTATGTGTCATGACTGAAAAATAGGTCCGCAATTACAATGTTGCCTAGGGCCCGCTTTAGTCTTAGTCCGCCACTGGCTGTAACGCCAACTGATGATGATGATTATGTCTTTGTAGAAAGTGTCAATATAGCTCTCTAGTTTGTCCGCAGTTGGAGCATAAACTTTTATATGTTTATTTTGGGTTTGTTCTGGTTTAATCGTATGAGTATAATTCTGTTTGAGCATGGGATTAAATTTACTACTGCTTCGTCAACGTTTTTGTTTAGTGTTATACCAGCACTATGTCCGTGTGAATTGTCTTGATTTCCTGAAAAATATATTGTTTTATTGTTAATTTTTATCTTTCCTAAATAAAGCCATTGGACGTCGCTGGTTCAGTCTTAAGGCTTTTCACTTCTTTTACTGCATTATGCGACCTGATTTTTCCCCTTTGTCGGATCTTGTTTTTCGAGTTTCATGATCATTAGAGTGTTTGGTTATATTTTTGTTAGTCATGAAGATTACCTAGATATGGTCTTTGAGCCTTTATTGCGTTTGTTTCCGGTTACCCTATGCATCTCCATTCCGTTAACCATTTCTGGTTCGTCCGCCTTTAGAAGTAATTTTCCATTTCTAGGACAAGAAGGTGTCCTCCCACTTACCGACTCTTCCATCTGAAATTGTTTAGTAAAGCCGTGTTTACACGATGACAATTGGCGAGACAATTGTCATCAAGTGGTTGCGGATTGTCGGAGGCCAGTCCAGTTGAACGAGAAGATGTTTAAACGGAGCCAACTATTGCCATGGCAGTAGACAGCTAAAACGTGGCCGACTGCTCGTCATCTGTGGTGTCCGGTGAGGGAACTGGCAAAAAACAAGACAGCACTACTGGCCTACACCGTTCACACGGCGCCAATTGTCGTGACAATTGAGATTTCGAATGGTGGGGGGGCTCACTGGGCGCAGCTCATTGTTCTCAGTCTACTCCCGGAGACAACTGAATTTTGGGCCAATTGTGAGGGCAGTTGGCAAGGTAATTGGCCTGAAGTGTTTAGACGAAGACAATAATTTCATGCCAGTCAGTTGTCTTCTG
Organism: Diabrotica undecimpunctata; assembly: GCF_040954645.1. NCBI lineage: Eukaryota > Metazoa > Arthropoda > Insecta > Coleoptera > Chrysomelidae > Diabrotica > Diabrotica undecimpunctata. Next base: position 101,162,574 of record NC_092811.1, read on the forward strand.
ACAATTGTCTCGCCAATTGTCATCGTGTAAACGCGGCTTAAGTGGGAAATTTATTATACCGGAAATCACACGGACGTCAGAGCCTCGTTTGTTATCTAGCAGGAAGTACCGGATGATCAGCATCAAGTTCATCAAACGATCAAATATACTAAGGATGAAACCTATGAATAAATACTTGCGTCCAAAGTAGCTAGTAACAATGGCCGACTCTTGTTTCCGGAATGTCAGTGGTGTACGAAAATATTCACTGATATTGATACAACTCGTACTTAATACTTCCAACAACAATGGTCTGCAAAATATTAAAAATTTATTGAATTTATTGAATTACCAAAAAGAACACATTAAATTATTAACTATAGCACATAATGTTACCCGTTTAGCATTAAAATATCGGAGATAACTATTTTCACGTTAATCAACTGTCAAATTCACGTCGGACATTGTAGCTAGTAATGTGACGTCGTTTATTAGCTACATGTAAAAATATGAACATGTTCCATATTATTATTATATCGTTGAGTTCACCTCACGGGCAGGTAAGAATGCGCATCACTATCCCGTATCAATATATGGGGGATCGATAGCGGTCTCTAATTTATTTATTTCTAAATTTTTCAAATATTTTTCCCTATATTTCAACTTTCAATGTTTCCACTATATTATCATTAATTTAGCAGCATGTCTATTTTTGTTAATATAAAAAAAATTACTTGTTGATATGATGTAATAGTACTAAATATTACCTACATTTTTTATGCACGCCGATACTATTTCTAAATATCTTGCTTGATCACGGGTTAATCATTACCAAATTTTCCAGTACGAAATATTGGCTTACGCAAAAACTCAAATTCTTACTAATATTGGGTTTATGTAAAATCCCAGTTGATTGCCTCATGCAATCCGACTATAATCAAAATAATGACTGGAAATCCAATAGAGTGTCTGTGTTTACAAAGAGTACAATCAGTTTTATTATTTTGGAGCATAGTAAATGAAAAGGCGACATTGTGCATAAAGAAAACTCGAGGGTTTTATTAAAGTGACTTAAAGACATTCGAAAACTAGAAGTGTTTTATTGTTTTATTATTTTCCATAATCAAACTTTTAGAAAATCTTATGAAGAGGTAAATATGTATGTAAATATTTATTTTAATATTTTAGCCTTGTCAACCATTGCTATTAATGTAATTATCTATAAACCTTCTATCTCTGTATTTATGTACAGACATGATTTTCCTGAATATAGCTGTATAGTATATCTCATTGCATTCCTTTTCTAGTGCACATTCTTCTTGTCTTTTGTTTTAATTCATCTTTATCCTTCTTAAGCTATCTATCTAGCTATAACCCTATTTATTTTTACCTGCATTATTTGATTTTCTTCGATCGATCGAAATCTTCATATCTGCACTTCGATCTAATTTTTAGTGTACACTCTAATATTGTGTTCTTCTGCAATATGTAATTCTTCTGGAGATTTTTTTATCTAATGTTCTAATTTTGTCTTCACCTCTTAATATTGGATTTGTATCTGAAGCGTGGGTGCCGACAATTGTGATTGCTCATATGTTTTATTTGGTATGCTTGTGGATGTTCCCAGTATTTGTTCTTTTTAGATAAATACATTTTTCACATAAACTTAATCGTTTCTTGACGTACCTATCCTTTTGGCTACAATTCAATTTTATTGTTTTAATTTTTATTGTACAAAAAGTCGTCACTAACGCAATATGATAAAATTTGAAAGTCTTTTTGTTACAAATTGTGTGATGCGAGTAATCAGCAGCCAAAAGGTATAAACTGTTATACAAGACTCTGTGGCTGTGCGCAGTAGCAAATAATTCGGAGTAGTGTAGGTCAGGATTTTATATCAGCTACGGTGAGTCAGCAGATGCATTATCAGTGATACAGTGTTGTTGTTTATTTATTTTAATAAGAGTGTAATGTTTTTTTCTTCTTTTTCTTCTCTGAACTGTTTTTACTCCCGTTTGTCAATTTTTTTATTTTGTTTGTGTCTATTCTCTACTTCCATTCTTTTTTATTTCCCGACATTATTTTTATTTCCGTGCAACGCATCTCCAACTTTTTCTTGGTCGTTCTCTTCCGTTTCTTCATTATTTTAGTATCTAATATTCTCTTTCTCTTAATATTCTAACATTCCAATAAATAAACTTGCTGAATTTGCAGTTCTATTCCAGAATGTTCGGTGCTGATATGCGGTACTTACTTACTTAATCAGTAGACCCATTTGTACCTTTTGGTGTTGGGCCGTTTAAAATACAATTCATTAAATAACAATATTTGACAGTCTTCTGAGGTGTCCTAGCTCTTAACGAACTTTCTCCATTCCTTCCTATTGGATGCCATCTGTGTTGCTTCCTGCCAAGTCTTACCTTTACTCTGCAGTATATGCAAGATGTCACTGTTCAATTCCTTAATGGGTCTTCCTCTTCTTTTTTCCCTATTGGTTTGGCGTCCCACACTCTTTTTACTTGTCTATTATTGTTAATATGCGGTAACCTCTTATTAAATTTTCGTGATCAAATATTACTGGATTCTAGCGGTCATTGTTTTATAACTAGCGTTACAAGTATCTGTGTATTTTGGCCTGATCAACAATTGATTCAATTCCCTTCTGTAACTTGCGATTCTTCTCCAATTCTGAACTTCCATAATCCTCAGATCATTGTCGACATTCTCTAGCCAACACTTTCTAGGGCTGCTTCTGGGTCTATTTTTGGCAGTGCTCCATTTGGCGGTATATTTTGTGTTTCTTTCATTGCTTCTTCGAAGCAAGTGGCCAAGCCAACGAATGCTATGAGATTTAACAAAATTTACTATATCGGCGTATGTAATTACCTCACCGAGCTCAAATTTCATGCAGATTCTGTAGCTCCCATACCGCTCCCGGGCAGGCCCAAATTCTGAGTAGATTTATTTTAAAACTTTTCAGGGCATTTTCGTCTTTCTTCAGCAAGATTCCTATTTTCACAACTATGGATCTTTTGGATATGGGTTTTCATATTTCACAGGAGTAGTATGAACCCTCAGAGTCTTCCAACATTATTGCCACAAATTGGTCACATTGCTCCTGTAGTGATCCTTTCCCAGGTTAACACGCTTCATTTTCTAACTTGGCTGCACCGTACTGAAGACGTACTCTCATCTCTGCCGTTTTTAGTAGCCTTTTGTTGTGGCTGTGTCGGGTCTTGTTTCTGAGGCATATGTCATTATTGGTCTTAGACTGGCTTTACCAATTCTTGACTTCATCTCAGTGTTAATGTGTCTGTTTCTCCATATAGTGTTATTAAGACATCCTCTCAGTCTATTTGCTTTTTGTACTTGATCTCTTACTTCTTTGTTCAGGTCTCCATAGCTGGATAGGTTAATTCCCGGGATTTTTATTTCCATTACCTGTTCAATGATTAAATTGAAGAGCATGGGGCTCAATGAGTCTCTTTCTATTTCTATACATTATGTAATTTGTCCATCTATTCTGACTTCCATTTTGTTGTTTTGGTAAATGTTTTCGATATTTTTTATAATATATATATATATATATATATATATATATATATATATATATATATATATATATATATATATATATATATATATATATATATATATATATATATATATATATATATATTATATATACAGATTGAACGAATTTAAAACGGAACATACAATTGAATATATGTCTGTTTGAACTGCATTTGAAATAGTTGACCAATATAAAACTTGGACAAAAATAAATCCATACCCGGTGATAGACATTGTATAAAATATCGTTCAACTATCTGTCTCCTTTAAAGGAAAGAGGAGCTTGCCTAATAGTCGGAGAGATAGAGCCGAAATTTTGAACTGATCAGTAATATGACATCTTTCTATTGGCATATATTCATGGTAACTGGGTTAAGACTTTGCCTTACAGGCGGACGCCCCTCGTGGTACAGGGGGTGGCTATACAGGGATGAAGTTGTCATTTTTTTCGGAAAAATTAACGATCGATAATATGGCTGAAAATTTGCCCAGAGTAAGATCTTGGTATAACTAGACGAAATCCCAAAGGGCGGACGCGAGAGTGGATACATAACGGGTGGCGTACAGGGGTGAAGTTGGAATTTTTTGGGGAAAAATTAACGATAAGTAATATGTCCGCCATTTTAATGGCTCATTATTTAGCCCCTAAAAACTCTAAATCCAAAAGAGCGGACAGCTGGGTTGGTACAGAGAGCCATAAAACGGGGTCAAATGTACAACTTGCCAGCGCATTTTAGGTCTCTGTAACAATTTTCAAACTGATTTTATTATGATATTTTTATACCGATTGATTTGAAAATTTGTATGCTCACTTCTGTTATTATTCTGAGGGGCGTCAAGTAGAGTTTTCCTCAAAATTTAAAAAAAAAAATTCCGTAAATGAGAATTTTCGTAATTTTTTGAGGTAAAATCTAATTTGTAGAATCCTTTCGATTTTCTGTCAGTTATACCATGATTTTTTTCCAAAAATTTTCAAACGATTTTTCCGATAAGAAAAAAAAATTTAGAAAAACTTTAAAAATTTCGTCATTTTTCTCACTCTCATTGATGTCATCACATTCATGATCCTCGTCACTTTCACTTTCAATAATATCACATTCATTATCTGCTTCATTTTCAATCACTATTTCTCGAACTGATTCTGGCATCTGAGGTCCACTAATAAACCATTTGAATTTATATGTTTCATCTTCAAACTCCCAACCATGTTCTTCAACAATCAATTCTGTTGGTACTTTTTTATGAGCATTTGTCCAAATATTTGAAATATAATGAGCTCGCAGTAGATGTTGGTGTAATTCATCTTGACATGGTGGTAAGGTTGAAGCATCGAAATTTTTTGTTTTTTTTTAAAAGGCTCGTTCATATCATGCAACTTATACTGCCGGTTAAATAGTGAAAATCTGACATCGTTTACTTTTCTTTTTGGAATTGTTCTCGTCAGTCCTGTTCCATATAAGTGACATATGAAAGTTTCTAAGGTTTCAAAAACTTCATTACAATCGAAGTCAGTTTCACCCAGTTGGATAAAAGCATCTTGATACTTATTACATTTAGCGCATGCGTCTAGAATTACTGATCTAAATGGAACGCGCATCATTATTATTTTAATATTTTAAAATAATAATGATGCAAAATTAATGTCCAATCAGAATTTGTAAAATTATAATTAACTAATGAAAAAAAAAATTCAATCAATTTGAAAGTAAAAAAAAATATTGAAAATATTTACAAAGTAAATTTCAAAACTTAAAAAATTGATAATTCCACTATTAAATTGATTTTTATTAATAATTATTTGTAAAATGTTAAATGAATTCTACAAATTTAATTTTACCTATTGATAAATAGAAATAATATATTTTGTATTTGATTATTAATGTAATAATAAATCAAATTTTTCTTATATCTGAACAACCATTATTTATGCAATATAAATTTAAATACCTTTTTATTATAATAAAAAATAAGTAAAATTACTATTTGTTATACCAAAAATATTAAATAGTTAACATTATAAAATTACTTTAATTTAATAAAATATCAAATATCAAACATTTATTCAATTAAAAATTAATTCGTAAAATATTTATATTTAAGAAAAAAATATGATTTGTAAAGTAAATATGACTTTAGTTTGAAAAAAAAAACATTATCATAATATCATTTTAAAACTACAAAATATTCTATAAAAGATTCAGACGATGACGTAGTTTTATCAAATGTTTTAGAAAAGTTTTTCTAATTTTTTTTTCTTATCGGAAAAATCGTTTGAAAATTTTTGGAAAAAAATCATGGTATAACTTACAGAAAATCGAAAGGATTCTACAAATTAGATTTTACCCCAAAAAATTACGAAAATTTTCATTTACGGAAATTTTTTTGGAAAATTTTGTGGAAAACTCTACCTGAGGCTTCTCACAATAGTAACAGAAGTGAGCATACACATTTTCAAATCAATCGGTATAAAAATATAATAATAAAATCAGTTTGAAAATTGTTACCGAGACCTAAAATGCGCAGGCAAGTGGTACATTTGACCCCGTTTTATGGCTCTCTGTACCAACCCAGCCGTCCGCCCTTTTGAATTTAGAGTTTTTAGGGGCTAAATAATGAGCCATGAAAATGGCGGACATATTACTTATCGTTAATTTTTCCCCAAAAAATTGCAATTTCACCCCTGTCCGCCACCCCTTATGTATCCACTCTCGCGTCCGCCCTTTGGGATTTCGTCTAGTTATACCAAGATCCTACTCTGGGCAAATTTTCAGCCATATTATCGATCGTTAATTTTTCCGAAAAAAAATGACAACTTCATCCCTGTATAAGCCACCCCCTGTACCACGAGGGGCGTCCGCCTGTAAGGCAAAGTCTTAACCCAGTTACAATGAATATATTCCAATAGAGAAATGTCATATTACTGATCAGTTCAAAATTTCGGCTCTATCTCTTGGACTATAACTAAGCAATAGGTGGTTTGACAGCATAATAACTGCTTGTGGAGTCTAGTTTTCACAGTGATTCTAGGCAACCTATTTGGGTGGAGTTTTGACTTGTTCTTGAATGAGTTCAGAATCCAGCAGCCCGCTGAAGTATTGGATTTTTATAATATAATTATTTGACAACCTTTTGTTGGCCAACCACCTAGAGCGGAGTTGAGCCGAAATACATTGATTTCGTATGTTCCGTTTTAAATTCGTTTAATGTATATATATATATATATATATATATATATATATATATATATATATATATATATATATATACAGTGTATTTATTTTCATCAGCGAATTAAACCATCTTCACATCTTGTTCTTAAGGTATATCGCGTGTGTATAGCAGAGTATTGGTCCCAGAATGCTGCCTTGTGGTACACTTGATTACTAGTCTTTTGTTCCTAAACGTGTTTCTTCTAATTCGACTCTGAATGTTCTGCCAGTTTGATATGATTTAAGTCTGAAACTGTTCTGTTCTTGTGGTATTTTAATTTGTTTTGAGACAACTCTTTTTAAAATTTACTTGGGACAAGTTCTCAAAAAACAACAATAGCATCGTATATGCACTATGTTTTGCAGGCAACCAGTTAATATGAGCTCAGAACCACGATGCCCTGGAATATATGGCAAGAAAATTAATAGAAGTTTATCGAAGATGGGGTCTAGAAGTCAACATAGGAAAGACAAAAATGTATGTGTATAAGAGGAGACGACGGAAACTTGAAAATGGAGGAGAAATTGAATGTTGTCTCGATAAGGCCATAAAAGAAATGAGTACGCATGGCAGAATAAGCAGTCTCTATGCTTAATAGTCTCCTTTGTGATCAAAACATTTTAAAAAATAATAAAAAAAGATCTATATGGCAGATCAAAGATAAAACAGAAAAGATTATTACAGCTACAGAGATGCAGCAGGAATATCGAGAATAGAAAAGGTGACAAATGAAAGAATTAGAAAGATAATGGATGTAAAGCACAGGATGTAAAGTTATTAGACGATATCAAAACCAGACACTTAATTTGGTTTGGTCACAACGCTTGAACGAGAGGGGAAGACTACCGAAGCAGCTTTTGGAATGCTCACTAAGAGGAAAGAGGAGGAGATGAAGAAGGATTGGAAAGAAAGCATAGATTAACAAACGGAAAGAATATAGTTAACTGATAATATTTGGGCTGACAGAGACCAGTGGCGATTAGGGTCAGATAGCGGCGGAGAACGCTAAAAGCAGATGTATATGTATGTATTATATAAAAATCCATTATATATAAAAACCAATAATTTAGCAACGTATGTATTGATTTACTACGGATTATTAACAAAAAGCATATTCGTTGATCTGATGTAACTGTACTAAGTATTACAATTTTTTAAGTACACTATTACAATTTAGCAACGTACCTATTTATTGCTTTCCTATGGATTAATAACAAAAACATATTTGTTGATCTGATGTAACTGTCCCAAATATTACAATTTTTTAAGTACGCCATTACTATTTTTAGATATCTCGATCACTGATCAACCACCACCGAAAATTTCCAGTACGAAATATTGGCTTACGCAAAAATTCAAATTCTTACTAATATTGGGCTTATGTAAAATCCCAGTTGATTGCCTCATGCAGTTTGACGATAATGAAAATAATGATTGAAAGTTTAATAGAGTGTCTGTGTTTTGTTTTAGTTTGTTTGTTGGAGTTGAATTAGTTATATTATTTTTCATTCGTCCATTTCTTTCATTCTTTTGTATATTTAACCCCATTTTCATTTTTTTGAGTATTTTCTACTTATTTTCGCCCACCTCTACAATTTACTATACCCATTTCCTTCTTGGTCTGCTTCTACCGGATATTTTAAAAGCTATTAAGCTGCATTTTACTTTTCTACACGACCAACATGGTACCTATGTTACTATGGATTACCAGCACAAGCGTTAAACTCTTTTTGGCTTCCGATGAAAGCCAAAAAGTCTTCTCCCACTAAAAATCTACGAAAAATCCTTCTAGAATTTAACGTTGCCTATGGAAATGGTCCAACTGAAGTAAAAGCTGATCTTAATGCTTTTAGGTCCTTTCTCACTTCGGATAGAATTATTTACCTGCAAAAATCAAGAGAATGTCACCGAAATTACTATTCCACTGTCTTTCCAAAGTGAAATTCTTAAACAATCAACGTGTTTTGTGGCACTAGAAACCTCAAATTATTTTAGTTATGACAACTTTATGACAAAATAATAACTCAAATTATTTTAGGTATGACATGGTTCTGATTAATATTCGTTCTATAAGATATAAAACAGTTGCGGTTACAGAGCACTGGCTTGAAGTCAACGAGTCTTTGTTTGTAGAAAAATGTACTACAATTGCTAGGTATGATCATCCAAGTTCAGCTCATGGTAGCACCCGAATTCTTTCTACAAATAATGATTTCTCTTCGGTAAAGGATATGACTTTCTGCTGAGTGAAGTTTTCCTTAGTTTATAATAAGAATTTTAATCTTTACATTCTTTGTATTTATAGATCACCTGACTCTTCCACGGAACTATTTTTTCAGAATCTTCTAAATTTGTTAGATGACCTGCCCAATAAAAGCAGAAAAATTCTATGCAGTGACTTCAATATTAATTACGGTGGTGCTTACGCTAACGTTAATTCTCCTACAAGAATTAGTAAAACAACATCTACCATATTTGATTATATTGTCTCAAATTTCTCACCCCTTGATCTCCACTCTACAATTATTAATGCGGGGTTATCTAATCATGAAGCAGTATATATCTACCAAGATAAAATCATTCTCAGCAAATCCGCTCAGAATTTTCGTAAATTTATGCTTGACTTCTGGTTGGCAATTTCATTCTATGGACGTGGACTATAATTTCAGTGATTTTTTACATAAGCGTGTCTGTATTTTCAGTAAAGCATTTCCTTTAATTACAATTAAGACAAAACATCACAAACCCTGGACTACCAAAGATATCCACATATCAGCCAAAAATATGTGTTCACTAGTGTACATCAATAAATTAACTACCAACGTCTCTGTCACTAAATACAGGGTGAGTCATGAGGAACTTTACATACTTCTACCATATGTAGAGTCCCTCAGGGAGCATATCATGTGGCCACTAAAAAATGTCAACTCCTCTTCTTTATTAATTAACAGGGTGATTTGTGTAATTGACCATTTATTTCATTTTACTGTAGTGTTTATACGGCTCATTTGATTTTTTTAATTTTTGCATGATACAGTACACTACTATCAAGCATTCGACTGGTATTAGCTAAACTAAAAAATTCCAGGACTGGCTTTAGAAAAATTAATTTAGGGATTCGTATTAAATATTACACCCTGTATAATTTTTTTTTTAAATGCAATAAGTGATTTTCAAACTACATAAATAGCCAATGAAAACGACATATGCGTATAAAAATGCGTACTATCAATATCATGTGTGAAGCTCTAAAAATGTTGCAAAACCCTGAAACACTGCAACCCTGAAAATCTAAATGAGAACTTCGTTAATGTCACTAACCATATAACGTCAACTATTTTGCTATTTTGTCTCGAATTCATTCTTTATAGGTATATGAAACTATTTACTACTTCAAAGCCCCCCAATCTCTTTAATGTGTTGAAGATTATTCCGAGCTCTGTCTACTATCACGATCTTTGTCTTACTCATATTTAGCTTTAGTCCATATGTTTTGCTTTTCTCCTCCAGACATCTCATTTCTTCTTGATTTGCCGCGATTATTAAAGTGTCATCAGCATATCTCAAGTCACTGATTTTTTGACCTCGTACTGATATTCCACCCTTCCATCCGTCTAGTACCTTCTAGTACCAATATTGTATACCTAATATTATACATTTTTATAATAATAATAATAATATATGATTAATTTATTATTATACCTTTTATAAATGAATTTTTAAATAAATTTTTTCTCCCAAAAAATGTTTTGGAAGACCTGGTCCCACTAATTGATGATTCCTGAAAATAGTAAATGAAAATAGTACATTTCCAAGCGCCTAAAGACAGTCATTATTATTTCTCTACATAAGGGTGGTGAAAAATCTAATGCCTACCACTATAGACCTATTGCCTTACTATCGGTCCTATCCAAAATTATTGAGATACTTATAAAACGCCCGAATTATATCCTTTCTCGTTAAAAACAACATGACATAACGTGACGCTATGTTTTCTGAGCTACATGAAGTTTACCACTAAACAATAATCTTTATACTGCCACTGTTTTTTTGTCACTATGCCCAAGGTTTTGATTGTGTAAATCACGACATTTTGATAAAAAAACTAAGTTTCTACGGAATTCGAGGTATTTCTTTAAATTGATTCCAATCTTACTTGGGAAATTGGAAACAACTGGTTAGAGCAAATGATATTGACTCTAGTCACAAAAGTATTGCATGAAGAGTACCACAAGCTTCATTATTGGATCCTCTACTTTTTCTTTTCTTTACAAATGACATCACTAATTTCAAAATCGATGGAAATTTTTTTCTTTTTGCTGATGATACCAGTATCACCTGGAGAAACTCTTCATGCAACTATAACTTCTGATCTGCTTAAAATAAAAACCTGGTCCGACAGTAATTTAGACTCTTTAAACATGGATAAGACAGTAGCATTATCCTGTAAAGGAGCTCTTCAACTCTTGCTTCTTAATAACAGCCAGATCATTATCTTTGATTCTGTAAAATTTCTTGGTATTTTGATAGAGAGCAACCTTAAATGACCTTTTTTTGAAGTTCTAGTACAGCTGCCCAATCTGATGTTATTTTTAAACTACAAAAAAGAGCAATAAGGTATCTGTTTGGCATCAGAATAACACCACATTGCAGAAGCTGCTTCAAAAATAACGGGATTTTAACGCTTGTCTCTTTATAAATTTTAGACCTAAAACTCTATTTTATACTCTCATGACTACTCTACCAGAAATTCAACCTTGATGTTTATTTACCGATCCCGTCCTCTGAGTTAGTAAAGAAATATATAGTATAATCTGCAAAAAGACTGTACAAACAAAAAAAATTTATTTCAAATTTTTAGTAAAAGGTATAAATAATAATAAATAATTTATTTATACCTTTTACTAAAAATTCGAAATAAAATTTTTTTGTGATACATGGTATACAGCCAGCTACAGGAACTTAGTTTCCTAGTGGACTGTACAAACATCTCCCTTTACAACTTAAATCTGAAACATCTTTCCCCAAGTTCCGTAAAATGACAAAATCCTAGTTATTTCAAGGACCATATTATTCAGCGCAAGAGTTTCTTAATGAATAACTAAGAAATTACAGTAGGTACCTTTATATACAAGTAACTAAAGTATTTTTATCTATAATTGGCTATCACATTTCTGAGGCAAATGTCATTATTGGCCTGACTCTTGACAATTCTTGACTTCATCTCAGTGTTAGGTAATGTGTCTGTTTCGCCATATAGTGTCATTAAGGCATCCTGCCAGTCTATTTGATTTTTGTACTTGATCTCTCACTATTTTGTTCAGATCTCCACAGCTAGATAGTGTAATTCCCAGGTATTTTATTTCCATTACTTGTTTAATACTGATGCCATCAATTTCTATTTTACATCTGGTTGGTTTTTTGCTGACTACTATTGTTTTAGTTTCCTGAGATGAGATTGTCATATTAAATTATTTTTCTTTTGCGTTAAATCTGTGGACCAGTCTTTATAGACTATCGTTCTCTTGGGCTATCAATATTAAGTCGTCTGCGTAACAGAGTATTTTTATTTCTTTGTTTCCTATTCTGTATCCTCTTCCTTTGTTAACGCTTTTAATGATTTCATCCACGATCAAATTGAAGAGCATGGGGCTCAGTGAATTCCCTTGTCTTATTCCGCTGCCTATTTCTATAGGTTCTGTAAGTTGTCCATCTATTCTCACTTCAATTTTGTTGTTTTGGTAGATGCTTTCGATATTTTTTATAATATTTAGGGGAACTTATCTATTATTCAGAATATGGATTACATCTTTGAGTCTTACTCGGTCAAACGCTTTCTTTAGGTCAGACACAGAAATGCTGGTCTATGATACTCTAGTGATTTCTCAGTAATTTGCTTTATAACGAATATTGCATCTGTACACGATCTTCCACTACGAAAACCCTATTGTTCATCTGCTAAACTTATTCTCTGATTTATTAGCACTTGTAAAATTTTAGTTGTAAGTTTTAGCGTAGTATTTAACAAGTTTATACCTCTGTAGTTTTCTGGCTGTTTTTATCCCCTTTTTTTAATAGTAAAATTAGTTCGCTCGTTCTCCATTCTTCCGGTATTTTATTGTGTTTTATAATTTTATTAATTAATGTTAATTGTTCTGTCATTGCTGATCCACAGTATTTTAGTAATTCGTTTGGTATCCCGTCTTTACCTGCTGCTTTTATGTTCTTCAGGTTTTCAAGTATTTTCCGAACTTCCTGTACATTTATATTAAGTTCTTCATTTGTGGTAATTTCTGGTGTTTCCGGTTCTAGCTTCGTTTGTTCTTTCCCTGCATAGTGTTTTTTTAGGTAGTCAATCCACGTATCCTTTTCTATATATTTTGGTTCTATTAGTTCCTTTACCTCCGTTCTTTGACCTCTTATGAAGCGCCATATTTCCTTTTGCCGACCGTAAAAATCATGTTCCATTTCTTTCCAAAAGCGTTCCAGTGATCATTTTTTTCAGCTTAACTGAAGCAAAAAAATCCATTGAAGTGAGATGATACAGTATTAAGTATGATATTAGATGTAGTAGGATAGAAAAGTGAGATTTACTCTTGTATGTTTAAAATTTTGATTTATTAGTTTATCATTGAATATTTCAAAAAAATTATACTTGTTATTTGTATAAGATTTCTATAACGTAATAAATTGGCACGGCATTGTTAATGTTAATAACAACAATTGAAAAGTTTCATTATTGTGAGTCGAATTGAGCAAGAGAACCAGTAGAGATTAGCATTGCAGAATATTTCGTAAGTTGCTGTTTTGCTAAATTGATAAATGTATGTAAAATTAAATAAACAACAGTTTTTTATGTGAAATTGCTAAATATATAATTGTATAAAGATATGTGTTGGTATTTAATGACGCAGTTTGTTTATATGTTCAATATTTCTAACACATGGTCAAAAATATAAGTTCAAAGTTCTTTTGTCTTTTAATAACCCTGTGATATTGTATAGGAAACAGTTAATATGGAAATCTCCAGATGAGGCCACAGTAAACATAAAATCGTATTTTATTGACTGTAGACATCAGTAAATTGTAATAAATGTTTACCACATACGATGGGCTAACGAAGGCTCGAAGAAACACCTTGTGTAAAGTAAAATAAGCGCCAGAATTTCGAACTGAAAAAAGAAAAGAGGCCAAAAATGAAACAATAATAAACAAACTTAGTTTCTTACTTCGTTTTTACTACTGCATAAGAACAATAATCCAAAATTTAAAGGAAATATAAGAAAAGACTGGAAAACCGGTAAAAAAATTGAACTAAACTTACCCAGCAAACAGAACGAAATTCAGTTTCATGAATAAAGCAATAATTTAACAAAGTAAAAGAATAATGCCTATTGACAATTACAGTAAACCAAAAGCAGAAGCAGCACATAAGATGGTTAGGGGGAAAGAGAAGAAAATACACTGAAGAGAAAAATGCGAAAACAGAAAAAGAACTCCGAGAGAAAGGACAATTAAATCACCCATTCAAGCAGAAAACCACCTATCTGTCGGTGACATGTTTATCTTTAAATGTTATGTTTGTAACATAACTTGGACTAAAAGGTATAACAGGATGGGGACGTGTATAACAGGATGGGGACGTTTAGTCTTAAACTAAAAAGGAAATGAAGAATTTTCATTTTGTAAATCGACACTAAGTATTTTGAAAGACACAACGGCGAGTTTTGGGAGGTGGGTCAATAGATCTAGTATGGACGATACTGAGATCAAAAAGAATTGAGGCATGAAACGTTCTAAATGAGATAGAAGTAGACAGAATTTTGTACTAAATGAAAAAGAAAAATAAAAGGAAACCACCTTACCTTTTTCAAAGGATAAGGAAAACTCGATATTTTATATCCATATATATATATATATATATATATATATATATATATATATATATCATACCTATGAGAAGATTGGTTTAAGAAAGATATTAAAAATGACAAATATGGTAAACCTCTCTTTAAAACCAAAATGTATACATAGTCAAAAAATGAGAAACAAACTCAGCTTATATAGTCGCACTACGTGCATAAAGTTACTCTTAACTGTATTCTCAAGTGGTTCATTTCATTTATAAGTTTCAACAGCTTATGGTGGCCCAAACCATTCTTTTCGTCGGTAAATAGATAAACGTTTTATACTAGCGAGTGTCAAGGTTCAAAACGGCAGTGAATTACATGTCTACAGTGCCAAAGTTGTTAGGCCGCGAAAATTACGTAGATTGGGCTTTAGCAGTGCAAAATTATCTTGTTCTAGAAGGTTTGTCCATTTCATGTGACCTCTTCTGAATCCGACATTCTGTGGCTCTAAAAACTTGCATACTTAGCAGATATTTTTTCAAATTAAATGAACTAAATATGTCTTTAAAACTGTTATAATCAGTGTCTACAGATGAATGAGTACGATTGTTTTAGTTCTATCAGCAGATTTTATCAGAAAATAAAATTCAATTTAACGAAAACATTAAAGAGATATTAATAACCATCTCAAACAGTTTCAATTAAGGTTCAAAGAGTATTTTCCTAATAAACCTGGATCGAACAATTGGATACACAATCCTTTTCAAGGGATATCATTTCTAACACTTCTTTATCTTTATTGGAAAAATAAACGCTCATTGACTTGCTGGCGTACTGGTTCAGTGCAAAAAAGCCATCAAAATTTGATTACCGTTCTACACAACGTATCTGTGTGAGAAACGATTTTCAACGTACACCTCAAAGATAAGTACATAAATAGACTAAATGCAGAACTCGATCTTAGGGTAAGGACATAAGATACATGGATGTGTGCGATGGAGGTCGCGGTCGATACATCGATGTTAAAACAATCCTTCATTTTCTTATGAGATCGCACATACAAAGGATATTTCACCCGTTCACCCTCGCGACTCATCAGCGCGGTTTACAGCGATGTCGATGCCAGAACAAAATTACAAGTTTATTGATGGTTTTCAACCCACGTGACATTCGCCGGTGATACGGATGGTATGATGTACATGTACATAATTGTACATAAATTTATAATGTTAAAAAGCTAACTTTCCCGAAACACATGTCCGGTCACTTCAGAAAACGCAAAGAAATCACTGAAAGGAAGGTATCGTCGGTATGTTCTGTTCGTCATCGATGTAAACCTCGACCGCGACCTCCACCGCGCACATCTATGTATCTTCGGTATGTCCGTACCCTAAGACTTAAACTTTCAGACATTGAACGAAATTTTAAAGTTCTTTGTTCCACTCAATTCATTCTAATATCCCATTGAAGAATTTTTTTAAGCATAACATCTCATTTTTTTGTAAGGCTTAGTTTTAATAACGTCTCTCTAAATGTTTTGCGTTACAGTTATGTTTTAGTTTACTTTGCTCATTATAACTATTATTTACATGATTAATAAATTGTATTAACAGCCAAATCTTTTTTTATTTACCCTGACTAACGACTGCTCAGTGGGTTTACCGATATATTTCAATTTTTATAAGGGGTACGCAGTAAGAAAAGGTTTGGGAACCACTGCTCAAGGGTATGAAGACGCCACTAAAATTAAATATATATTGGAATATGAGGTATTTCCGTTCAGTAGATCTAGAAAACAAATGAGAAAAACATTGGAATACTGGTCAAGCCTTTCAATGATGTTTATTCAACTGGTGATATCCCCGAAGATTGGTTAAAGTCCGAATTCATAACACTACCAAAAAAACAACGTCCGAAAAACTGTAGCGATTATAGAATGATAAGCCTTATGAGCCACACTTTGAAAATATTTCTACGCATCATCCACAGTAGAATCAGAGATAAATGTGAAGAAGACCAGGATGAAACACAATTTGGCTTCAGAAATGGACGGGGAACTCGGGACGCCCTCTTTGCACTAAATGTATTACTGCAGAAATGTCGAGATCAAAGGAAAGACGTCTTTGCTGTATTTATTGACTATGAAAGGGCCTTTGATCGAGTACAGCATCACAAATTAATTACAATATTAAAAGATAAAGGAGTTGATAGTCAAGACATACGATTCATAGAAAAGTTATACTGGCGTCAAACAGCGACAGCTCGCATAAACGGAAAATCAACAGAAATATGTATAATACAAAGAGGTGTCAGACAGGGTTGTATACTATCCCCACTGTTATTTAATTTATATTCAGATAGAATATTTAAAGAAGCGCTGCATAATTTGGAATGGGGCGTGAAAGTTAATGGAATTCTGATAAATACAATCAGATATGAAGACGATACAGTTATTTTAAGTGATGACATGAATGGATTACAATGCCTTTTAAATGCCATTGATACCGTGGGAAGAGAGTTTGGCCTAAACATAAACTGTTCAAAAACAAAACACATGGTGTTTAGCCGTTTAGCACATCAAGATGCACGATTATATGTTGATGGTCATATAATTCAAAGAGTGTCCAGTTTTAATTATCTTGGTTGCCATATTACTGAACAACTAGATCCAGATCAAGAGATAAAACGTAGAATCGAGATAGACCGCACGACATTTTTAAAAATGAAGTCATTCTTCTGCAATGATAACTTGCAACTGCAACTTCGAAAGCGCATGGTTAAATGCTACATTTGGTCAGTCCTCTTATACGGTGTCGAAGCATGGACATCAAAAATATCCACCATTAATCGTCTGGAGGCCTTTAAAATGTGGCTGCACAGACGTATACTAAAAATTCCATGGACGGCTATGCTGACAAATGTGGCAGTCCTTGAGAGAGCAAATGCTGCCCGCAAGCTGCTTGATAACATCAAATGTAGAAAGATGGCCTATTTTGGACACGTAGTAAGGGGAGACCGATATAATATTCTTCAACTTATTATGATGGGTAAAATCGAAGGACGCAGAGGAATTGGTAGAAAGCAGGCCTCTTGGTTGAAGAATATCAGGGAGTGGACAGGAATGAGGAAAGCTGAGCAACTCTTTAGAATAGCTCAAGACAGAGACAGTTTCGCCATGTTAATCGCCAACGTCAAGGGGACTTGATAGGGCACGTTAAGAAGAAGATCTAGAAAATAGCCCCGTTGGTATAAAAAGTCATATTTCGTAAAATTGGTAGATACAAGGTGTTTGCAGTAAATGGTTGATTTGTGTAATGTAGAGAATTCCACATTGCGAACTGAAAAATTGTTTGTGGATACTCTACCACTACTTCCTGTAAAGCCTGTTTTGAGTCGAAAATTTACTTTGTCAGGTACTTAAAAGTTGTCCCGGCTGAGGCACTCGTGCTCTCCCGCTAGACTTTCTTCTCTCTTTGCTGAGTTTCATCGGAAGGTTTTCTTGACTACTTTTCAATAGTTTCTCTTCATATAAGGAGGTATCAAATGTATCTGGATATAGTTCCATAGTTTCTAAATGAGAACTGCGTTGTTTGTTTCTTGCTTTTGCTTTTTTTCTGATCCATTCTTGTATTACGAGAATCTAGGCAACAGATGATCAGTAACGGCTCATGATGATCATAAATCCCCATATCGGGAAAAGGTTAATAAAACATTGATGTCGCCTGATACCCGGAGTTGACCCGTCCTTAACTTTTATTCGGTTGTGATAACACTCTACCATAACAAGGTTCCATGGGTCTCGGTAAGTATGTTTCGGTAAGTTATATTCGATACTTACTGCAGTGGCGGCTTTTGGGGGTAGGTAGGATAGGCCGGGCCTACCCAATAAATATAAGAGCTTTAAAATTGAAAAACATATATTCAAAAATTATGTTAATGCATGTAAATAACTTTTAAATGTACTAAATCACTCAATACATTAGTGTCCGTTAGAACAACTATGTTAGTATATTACCACAGAAAGCATCGAATCGTATTCAGGCATTTTAAATATCATTAATAGGCCCGATCGGAACTGGCCGACCTAGTTCACATAAGATCCCCGTACAAAAAGCGTTTGAAGTTAAGCAGCTCGCCGGACAACGATTTATATTGTCGTGTTTATGCTTGATGTTTAGGCACCAGACGATCGGGCCTACGCCGATCATCGTTGTCACTTGTAACGTTTATACAATTATCGAATTGTAATATAAATTTTCTTTTAAATTATGATAAAAAAATATGTAACATATTCTATAATTGTAACATATTTTTAAACAAACAACACAATTGCAAACAAGTGCACGGTTGCCCAAATAAATTTAAAAAAAAATCGTAAAATTCGAAAAAAAAAGATTCCCACTCTCACAAAAAAAATATGTATTACACACACTGGCGGCTACAGAATTTTTTTTGGGGAGATCATGGATCTTGAGGGTGATTACTTTTCTCTGATGCAAGGTCACTTTTAGTCTTACCACCAATAGGATAAGTGGGTTTTCAAATATTTTTAGGGGGGGGTCATGACCCCGTGACCCCTCCCTCTGGATCCGACACTGTTTAGATATAGCCACATGTATAGTATAGCCATTGTATGTAATTTGCTGGCTTGGCCTACCCAAAATTTTACCACACCAGCCGCCACTGGAGAGTTGACACCTAAAAATCATACGAACAAGCTGAATTTTGCCAAGAATAATTTTGGGGCCCCAAAAAAGATGCAAAAAAGTTTAAAACTTTGCAGGGGGGTAAAAGGGCAAAAAAATTGATTTACCAAGAATCTGTAGGCCGCAGCAAAAAATGTTTCAAATAATAATGTAGCTTAGATAATTTTAAACAAAAATGTTTATTAGTACTTTTTGTGTAGAATGAATAGTTCTCTCAGAAACAACGCTTGAAGAGACCGTCAATTTTAAATGTCAGTTACGCGCGCGAAATCAATGTTAAATAAAATTTGTATCAGCTGGACTGTAAAAATTCGATATCTTTTGATTCAAGTGTCCTATCGACAAAAATCAAGATGCATTTTAAAGGTAAAAAGTGCAGCTTTCGTATGCAGTTTCAGTGTTTTGCCGAGAATAAAGGTGTTTTTATAAAGGTGTTAAATTAATAAACGTGGCGCGACTTTTGCCATTTTTTACGATTCTCGTGAGATTATTAAAATTGATTACATTAATTGATCAGTCGTAGTAAAATTTCCATTTTTAGAGATCAATCTTTAAAACCTATGAGATGAAATTTCAATTTTGAGTTATGGCAACAAATATGAGGCATTTGAAATATGAATAAAAAACGCAGAATTTAATGTTTTACATTACAAACGATCGCACGTCAAAGGAAATGCCACCAAGAAGATGGTTTTGGATGTAGGTTATAACAGAAGTCTGGTTCTTTTGAAAAACGTACTAGTGTAATTGAAAAAAAAAATTTTAAACGTTTTAGATCGTTTGTTATGGGAAAATTTAAATCCAGCGTTTTTTAAGCATATTTTAAATGCCTTACATTTGTTTCCAAAACTCAAACCTAAAATTTCATACTATAAGTTTTGAATGATAGGCTCTAGTAATCGAAATTTCATAATGGATAGTCAATGATAGAGATAAATTATATTGATGGCAAAAAATGGCAAAAATCGCTTCAGGTTTATTTATTCAATAACTTTATAAAATCTGAGTTTATTTGCGGCAAAATACAAAAATTGCATACGAAAGCTGAACTCTGTACCTTTAAAACGCATCTTGATTTTTGTCGATAGGACACTTGAATCAACAGATATCGAATTTTTACCGTCGAGCTGATACACATTTTATTGAACATTGATTTCGCTTGCGTAACTGATATTCAAAATCGACAGTCGCTTCAAGCGTTGTTGGTGAGAGAACGGTTCATTCTACACAAAAAGTGGTAATAAACATGTTTTTTAAAAATATATCAGCTACATTTTTTATTTAAAACATCTCTACGACGAACAGATTCTTGGTAAATCGATTTTTTGCGTTTTTACCCCCCTACGAGGGGGGTTTAGGGAGAAGCCCGGAGATAAAAGTGGTAAACTTTTATGCATCTTTTTTGGGGTTCCAAAATTAATATGCTCAACAAAATTCAACTTGTTGAGCAACTTATGTTGCAACATAACTTTATCAAAGAAATTTGATAATTACAAGCTGATATAATTGCACACCTACACAATTTGTACATCTATTCTTATTCATTGTCTCACAACTGTCACCTTCCAAAACAAAAATAAAAATCTCAATAAATAACACACATTTCATAAATATATCTCCAGAATAAATATAAAAAACTTTAAAGAACTTAATGGTATAGAACATTACTTTCATCAAACAAACAATTACATTTACCTATCTCTACTTCATTGGATAAAATCTGTCTCCTCAAGAACTTCCCCGTTTACTGTTAAACAATTACAATAGTTGAGTTGAGTTCTCCAATCAACAATACAAGATAGTTTGAACCATGTTCTTTCAACCATCAATTAATAGAGTACCGGCATGTAAGTAATGTTTTATTTATTTGTTTATTTATTAATTCATTACAGTTTAATAGACTATTTTACCAATTTGTGGGTCTTACCTTGTCTGCTTAAACATTTTATTCATTTTGAAAAACCACAGACATGTAATATTGGCATAATTACTGTAATTTATATAATTTATATCACCTATCTTTGTTTTATCTTTATTAGACAACACCCTAATATGGGTTTATTATTTTCAGCATTTATTTAACTTTGTATCGTGACCTGAAGATGCTTTGCATATTGTAGAAAGCAAAACCGGTCGTCTGATTAATTAAATTAAATTGATTGTGAGTAAGTCTAATTTATTATTTCTTTTACCTTTTGAAATGGACTCACACAAGCAACACATTCATGATTTAAAATTCAATGTTCGTATGATTTTTAGAGGTTCTATAGAGAGTTGATTCTATAGAAAAAAACGTTCGAATAAGGAAAGTATGGAAGTCCAGACAGTATAAAAATGAACGACAATTAATTTATAACAAGTATAATTTATTTCTGTAAATATGCATCACATAATTCCAAACAAACTATTAGATAAAAATACATAGGGTCATTTAGACCACGTGTGTCTGTTATTGGACCGGGCAAGAATACTTACCCCCTCTATTAAAAAATATCAAAAAAAAATACACTGCGCACCAAAAATTAACTCATAATTTTAATCGATAAATCTTTACTACGTACCGGTATATTGTAAAGATTTTTCGATAGAACTGCAAAAAATCTAGTTTTTATCATTTTTTTTTTTTGCAAGTAAATTGAAGTCATTATAGCAGTTCTTTATCACCAGCAGCAAGAAAATCGGAATTTGTCAGAATCTAACTGCATTAGAATCGTTACGTTATCGTTAAGAGTTTTAACACGTTTTGCTGTCACTGGGAGTATCTCAAGAATCCAGTCAAGGCCGCAGAAGGATTACAACTACTAATCAAGACCGATTCTTGACACTTCGTACACTGAGACAAAGGGTTGCTTCATACACTCTACAAAACGTATTTTTGGACCTTTACAATTTTAGAATAAACCTAAATACGATAAGGATATTTGCCGAAAATAATCTCGGCCCTGGAAGAGCACATATTGGCCTAGTATAGACCAGGGAACATAGAAAACAAAGATTTTATTTTGCTCGTGAACGTCTTTAAAAAAATGAAAATTGGGAAAGATTATTTTTCAACCGATGAATGCAGATATTATTGCATTTTTCTGATAACATGCAAAATAGAATATACGGGAGACCTGGAGAACGCTACGCAAAGTTTAATATTGTAGGAACTTTACAGTATTTATGTATTTACATTATATTCCTATTTTGAGTCCAATAATTATTTCAGCAACTCAATTGATGTCTCAACAATATGAATTCAGAAGGGCTCGTTCTATTACGAACGCGGTATATAATGTTGTGAACGAGGTGAATGAGGGGCTTGAACGGTGCAATTTCTGCGACTTGTCGAAGGCTTTTGACTGCGTTACACATGCCATTTTGCTTCTAATTAAATTACTATGGAATCAGAGGTATCCCTCTTAAGCTTATAACCTCCTATCTATGTGGCAGCCACTAGCCGGTAGTGTCAAAAGGTCATCCCTCCGATTTTCTATCCGTAAAACATGGAGTCCCACAAGGTTCAGTCTTAGGACATCTTTTGTTTATTATTTATGTCAACGATTTGCCTAAATTCATATCTCCGTACAATTAGCAGATGATACGACATACTTTATACCAGGAAAAAATAATGATTATTTAAAAATGCCTTACGAAGTAGTTTCTACTCAATCTAGCACATGGTTTGCTGCAAACAAACTGAAACGTAACTACAATAAAACGCAAAACTTGGTTATGTCTGCAAGTAAGATAATAAGCTTTTGTCTTGTTAGTTTCGCATATAGCCGCTTAGAGGGCGCCACCAATAAAACCTTCCGAAACAAATGTAACCTTAATATTTTGTTGACAAATTGAGAGTTTCATTGCGATACAACAAGTTGTTCAGATACAGTAAACTTTTGAAATTAGCAAGTCGGTCGAAAAATAGATCTTAGCCGAGAACATTTTCGAGCAATAATTTTTTACAATTTTAGGAGAGGATTATACCAACCGCAATGTCTCGCTGAACCTGTTTCTGTATTTGGGAATGAAGCATCACACCAGTCTACTATTTCCCCCTGGTATTGCGAATTTCAACGTGATCGCTCCAGCCTCAGCGACGAATCCAGTCCAGGTCCACTCAAAATAGCAGTCACACAGCAAAACATTGATGCGGTTCGTCAGCTAAAATCGTCACTTTCAGATGGTGATAATAAGGCCAAAATTTCTGTAGAAAACGTATAGGTTTTCTTACTATAATGGAACAACTCATTAAATAAAATCAAACAACTGAAAGAAACACCCGTAGACAGGAAGGTAGGGGTACTGTGTCTACTTCACAAAAAGGGAGAGATGATGGTGTGTAATAATTATAGAGGCATCACTTTACTCCATATAGTATAAAAAGTACTATCCAAAGTATTGTACAAAAGAATGCTCCCCTACACCGAACGAAAAATGGGAGGATACAGTATTTTTCATATAAAAATGCGTGCACGTCATTCAAGATTTACGACGTCAGAACCCCACAGCGTTGTCAAAACATCAAAATAGTTAGCAAGTGAGGAATTTTTAAAATGTCAACTATTTGTCAAACTACTATATTAACAGTAAATACACTAAGTGTTAAGATTACTGCAACACACTAAAATACATAAGAAAACATTTTAATACAAAATTATATATTCTAAATTTTAAACTTACCTCTTTTAGAGTATTAATAGTAAAAACGTCCCGCCATTATTGCTTGTTCAAAATAATCTATCTTATACGAAAGCTTATGAGCTTTCTACATACTATTTAGTTGTTTTGGCATAGCACAATCACAATACATAACAATAATTAGTTTTTAAAGCTATAAATACAATTTATTAATTTATAATATTTTATGATCAAATTGTGTAAGAAATCAAAACATAAACAACATTCTTACTCTAAAAAAGCGGCAACACTTTAAACAATTTTGCCACACGCTGAACTGTCAAAAAATTTGAAGTTTTCCCATATCAGTTGCATACAATTGTCTAATATATTTAATTAAAATTATTATTTTGTGGAATATTAGACTTAAAAAGTTTTTCATAAAATTTATATTATTAATAATAACAAATGTTTTTGGTTATTTAATCAATATAATTCTAAAATTCCCAATATAATGATGATTACATTTTTTTGATTATTATACCATGTTGACGCCTATGAAAGATCGAGCAGTTCCGTATGGGTTTCGTATTATTAGGTGTGTTAGGAAAATTTGAGCTCTAAGGTTGGTTGACGTTCTGGAAATTTTAAATATAAATGACGTCACTTTATCTAAATTGTGACGTGCACGTATTTTTATATGAAAAATACTATATCAGTGCTGGTTCCGACCTAATAAATCATCATCGGACCAAGCTTTACAGTGGGGCAGATTCTTGAAAAAAAAAACCTAGAATTCGTCGTTGACACTCACCACACATTCGTAGATTTCAAAGCCGGGTATAGTGGAATTCCAGATTGCAGATGACATCTACATCATAGATAGATCCACAGAGTCTCTGACCGATGCATTCCGATCGTTAAGAGCCTCTGCACAGAGAATAGGACTAAATATAAATGCTCAAAAAAACATCAAATATATGTATCGTATTGAGTGAAGCAACCAGACGACTTCTTCTTATTTACGTGCCATCTCCGCGACGGAGGTTGGCAATCATCCTGGCTATTCTGATCTCAGATGCTGCCGCCCTGAATAGTTCGATTGATGTGCATCCGTACATCAATCAAACTCCGTTCTGGATTTTCTCTTGTATAATTAATTGAAGTATGTTGTATCTTTCATTACGCAAAACATGCTCCAGGTATTGCAGCTTTCGTGTCTTGATGGTTTCCAATATTTCCATTCTTTTGTTGACTCTTCCCATGACTTCGTTGTTTGTTACATTCTCGGTCCATGATATCTTCAGGATTCTTCTATATACCCACAGTTCAAATGCTTCCAACTTTTTAGTAGTCGACGCGTTAATTGTCCATGCTTCTATCCCGTAAAGCAGAGTCAAGAAAATATAACACCTTGCCAGCCTAACTCTCAAGTCTAATTCCAGTTCTCTTGCACAAAGTACCTTTCTTATTTTATTGAAGTTTGTTCATGCTTTCTCTATTTCTTTGGAGTAATCGTTTGTGTGATTAATTATTGTGCCAATATAATTGTAGTTTACAACTCGTTCTAAAGTTTTACCGTTAATTGTCAGGCTTTCATCATTATTTGGGTTTTTGATATCCTCATAAATTTAGTTTTCTTTATGTTTATTGATAATCCATATTCTTCTCCATACTCAACTATCTTGTTCATTAGCTTTTGGAGGTCTTGGAGGTTGTCTGCTATTATGATAGTATCGTCCGCATATCTAATGTTGTTAATTCGTGTTCCATTGACGTTTATTCCTGATGTTTCTCCCTCAAGAGCTCTTTTCATAATTTCTTCAGAGTATGCATTGAATAGTAGTAGTGACAATACACACCCTTGTCGCACTCCTATTTTAATTTCGAACTCTCCTGATCTGTGTTCATTAACTGTATGTAATTGTTTTGCTTTGAGGACGTAAATTAGCTCTTTGTGGTGGACTTTATCGAAAGCCTTGTTGTAATCTATGAAACAGACGTACATATCTTACGACGTACATATTAGTACGTTGAATGCAAACAGAGCTTCAGGGGTACCTACGCCTCTACGGGATCCAAATTGGATTTCTTCAATATCCATATCAAGTATTTGGTAAATGTATTTCTGGATGATCTTTACATTTTAAGTGTGCGAGAAATCAGGCTTATGGTGCGGTGGTCGGTGCATTCTCTAGCATTCTTCTTTTTTGGGAGACAAATAAATGTTGAGGTCAACCATTCATTGGGTATGTTACCCGACTGATAAATTTTATTAAAGAGCTTTAAGAGGACATCCATGCACTCATTTTCTATTATTTTAAAGATATCAATAGGCAGTTGATCTGGCACCGGGCTTTTTCCATTTTAGTGTTCTTTAGTGCATAAAATATTTCTTCCTTTGTAATTTCTTTACTTGTTTCTCTGTCCTCGAAAGATATGTCTTGTAGGTTTCCTCTTTCGTCGTCGAAGAGCTCTTCCATATATTCTTTCCATCGTTTTAACTTTTCGTCAGTCATTATCATAGTATTTCCCTTTTTATCTAAAACAGTTTTGTGGTTTCTTTTTTGCAGCGCTGCCATTTTTTAACCTTTTTATGTAGGTTGAATAGGTCGTATTTGTTCTGAAGATCTATCTCTTTACATTTTTTCTTATAGTAAGTTTGTTTTGCCTCATGTATCATTTTTCTGCGTTCATTGTTAATGATTTTGTAATTGTGACTGTCTTTGTTCTTGGCTTGTCTCCTTATATCCATCCTGCCGAGTATTTCGTCGGTCATCCAGTTGTCTCTCTTTCTTATCGGTTCTTTTAACATCTCTTTGCATGGAACGAGGAGGCAGTTTTTTAATGTTTCCCATTGTTGGTTTATCTCCTTGGTGGTAGTATCTAATTTATCAAAGTTTTCGTATATTTTCTGTTGGAGTTTGTTTTTTATATCAGCT
This sequence comes from Diabrotica undecimpunctata, assembly GCF_040954645.1. Lineage (NCBI taxonomy): Eukaryota > Metazoa > Arthropoda > Insecta > Coleoptera > Chrysomelidae > Diabrotica > Diabrotica undecimpunctata. The sequence continues at coordinate 101,189,436 of NC_092811.1, forward strand.
TCTTTCAGTTTTCTAACATCTAATTTTGGAGTTCTTTGGGGGTTTCTAATACGTTTAAGCTTAAGCTTGACATTAGCGATTAGCGGGTTATGGTCTGATGTGATATCTGCTCCTGGATATGTTTTATTTAATTTGAAGGTTTTACGATATCTCTCTTTAATCATTATATAATTGATTTGATTTCTTACCACTTTTTCCGGTTTATCTGCTGGTGAGCGTCATGTATATAACCGTCTCATAGGTAATTTAAAGAACGTGTTTTTGATCATTACCCTTTGTTCTTGGCAGAATTGTATTAGACGATCTCCTCTGTCGTTACGTTCCCCTAGTCCTTGATCTCCCATTATTGTTTCAGCTCTTCCCTTGACGACTTTTAGATTGAAATCGACCATAACTACTGTGATTTCCCTGTTCTTTGTCATTTTCAATGCATCCTCAATTTGTTGGTAGAATGTTTCTACTTCATCTTCTGTTGCATCCGTCGTTGGCGCATATACTTGGATCAAATTTAGTTTTGTGTGCGATGTCCTTATTTGTAGTAGCATCACTCTTTCTGAGATTGGTACAAAACCTTCTATTGATTTGTTGACCTCTGTATCGACCATAATTGCTACTCCACGTCTATGCTGGTTGTCAATGTTTCCTGAGTAATATAAGGTACCGGTTTCTGTCGAAAGGTATTCGGAGTTAGGCCACCATGTTTCGCTCACACCTAATATATTTATATTCATTCTTCTCATTTCTTGAAGGATGTTATGCATTTTACCAGGTTGGTACATGCTTTTGACGTTTCACGTACCTATTTTTGTTTTTGATAATAATTAAACTTTGTCTTGTTTCGATGTTTGTGGGTTTCGCCTGTTAACGACCTGGGAGTGCTTGTCTGTTCCTCCCCTGCCGGATCTTTTTTTCTTTTAGTACTCATTGCCATGATGATTGTACTAGAGATATCCAATTGGATCTTTAATGCAGTGGTTTCTCCTTACCTTCTGCATCCTTATGCCGTTGACCATTTACTTGATTCATTCGCCTTTGGTGCCAATTTCTTAGCGCCAATATAAGAGTGCCCTTCCACTTACCAACTCATCCGCCCGAAGCCGTTGATCAGTAAGTGTGGGATTGCTTATACCGGCAATTGCTCGGTGGAATAGTTGCCATTTCTGGCTACCCTCACTTACCAACCAACACCTCACTTACCAACCAACCAGACGTCTAGAAGAATATTAATTGACCACTTGAAAACAGAGACAGGTGTAGACATCTTCATATACCTAGGCTCGTTTTTTACTAAAGATAACGTCAGTGAAGAAATTAAAAGAAGAATAGTGCTTTCCAATAAGTGTTACTATGGTTTAAGAATACAGATAGACAGATGGCCTCAAAACTACCCAGAAAAATTTAAGTGACCGTCTATAAAACACTAATAAGTTGAGCTAACATATGGAGCAGAAACGTGGTCACTTACACAGAAGAACCAAAAACAGCTTAAAATCCGAAGAAGAATATGTGGAGGAATAAAAGAACAAGGTTTGTGGCGCATGCCTTGCAACGTTGAGTTGTATAGAAGTTTCAGGGATTAAGGTAGCACGCCTTATATGGATAGGGCACATAATCAGGCGAGAGAGAGGTGCAACATTAAGAAAAGTTTTTGACCGAATAGAGCCGATGGGACAACGAGCCAGAGGAAGACCGAGACTTAGTATTAAAATAAATTATAGGATAGAGTTAGAGCATGGAGAAGAGTTGTCAGAAACAGGGGTTAATGGAGAATTATTCTGAAGAAGGCTTTGACTCGTAACGGGCTATGTTGCCACTGATGATGAATATTATTTGAGTTCTTTTTAATAAATGAAATGGCATGAGGGAAAAAGAAAATTATGTGTCAAATGAAAACAAAAAGTTTGCGTGCTCCAAGATTATCAGATTTAATTGTTACTTATTTTTTATGTTCATCCTATTTTTCAACTAAATTATACACCAAATTCACACTTAATTCGTTTGTAAGAAAAACCGCCGCAAGCCGCAAAGATTCCCTATAAACCTTGGTTTCAGCATTTCATCATTTGTAAATTTTTACCGAACTTATGTGATCTTCATGGTAGCAAAATATTTATTTTTAGAAAAGTCAAATTCGGGAGGCTTTGTGGAATCTTTTTTATGCCCACCGGCTAGTAATTTTAAAACAACAAAATTAGTTTTACAAATTGTCAATAAATCCGAAATTTCGCTATCTGGAGCTATGCTTTCAAGTAACTTCCGAGCTTGGTAAAAATGTTTGTACCCAGCTATATACAGAAAAGCACTGTCAATTGGTTGCTGTTGGAATCTTTCAAATGAAGTCATCTCTTTAAATTCTGAATACACTACAGGAGGCGGAGTCAAGAGGTTCTGAAATGGTGCAAATCGGTGTTCATATCTAACTTGTTCACTGTCGAAGCGTGGGTTAGGGATAATAAGTTTCATTTCTAGTCGGAAACCCATTAATGCCTGTAACAAAATACAAAAATGATCAATATGTATCATGGTAAATGAGTAGAACGAACAGTAGAAGAGTACAAACAAATTAATAAAATAATTAGACTCATTCTCTTAAACGCATAAAATAATTAAACTCATTCATAAACTCTTAAAAGCAGAACTCGTGAAAAAAAGTGCCTCCTTCTTCTTCTTCTTGTAGCATTACAACCCGGAATGAGTCTTGGCTGACTCCACAACTTGTTTCAATCTCACACGGTTGTCCATGACAGTTAATCAGTGGGTACCCTTATTGTTCTTAAATCCGACCATATGTTATCTCACTACCGTATTCGTGGGCGACCTAAGAGCCTTCTCCCTGTCGGGACCTCCCGCCAGATTAATTTTGCAAGGCGATTATTAGGAAGCCTGTGGACATGGCCCACAAATTATAGGCATTGGGATTTAATTTTAGCCCAAACTGTAGAGAAAAAACGTGCATCAATTAGGGAGAGCGCCCACCAAACTGGCGTGACATGTAACATGGCAGTGGCATAGCACGGTCATGGCATTGGCGTGGCAGGTAGCGCACACCAAAGTAGCATGACATTAAAAAGGCTAGTTAAATTCAAAATATAGCCCTCTGAAGATGAAGTTATGCTAACGCTGTTAAACGTCAACAATATGAACAAAACTCGTCCGAAACGTCAGTTTTGGGTACACCCATGATACTATGACTAACAAGATAGGATCTTCCCGTAGCACAAAATCGGTCGTGTTCGCGCATGCCGTTATTGGAGAGTAGAATTTGAATTCTTGTTAAAGTTAAATGGGATGTGCATGCATTCTGTGATGAAATTATTCAATTAGCAAAATAATTATATTAAATAAAAATTTAATAATTACAATAATCGTACACAAAAAAATATCTCGAAACTATTTATTAAAGATTATTTATTGATACATACAAAAACCTGACATTACGAACGTGCAACTCTCCAATTACGTCACGACTTATGCGCAATATCTTATCTTTTTAGTCATAGTATCATGGGTACACCCTTATTAAAATGAGATGCGAGGGCATAGTAGATTTAATGTATTTAAAGAATTAAAAAATTCCGGACTTGTCTTGTCATAGATACCCGGAAATTTCTCAATTAATGATACAAAACGAATATTAAATTCTGGACTGTCTTGCATATCTAAATTTTTTAACAAACACATGCAAAATGCAAGTAGCACGTGACAAAAAGTAGAACAAGCTCTATTTTTACCGACGTGGCGTAGCAAGCTGCATGACGCCACTGTCACTGTCATTTTGGTATGCGCTGAATCATTAGTTTGCATTGGTTACATTTTAAGTAACATACTAGACGCGCGCTACTTGCTACTTGCCACTTGCCATGCCAGTTTGGTGGGCGCTTTCCCTTAGGGGATTTTTGAAACCAGCACAGCGTTATGAAGAACAATGCCTGGAGTAATCTGGAGTTGCGTGCAAGTCTAACCTATTGGTTATATTTTTTATGGCACTTTTAAAGTGCAAAAACGGTGTTTTTGATTATTTTTATTGTATATTAAATGAATATATTTTTACAAAACTTATTTCAAAATTAAAAAATGGTAAAAAATTTACATTTTTGGACCTTCAATCATTAATTTGCCATAAAGTATTGCGTCAAATGTAATGTAGCATAGCTCAAATTAAAGCTTTGATAGCTCAAATTAATTTGATAAAATAAAAATAATCAAAAAACACCACTTTTTGTACCTTAAAAGTGCCATAACAAAAATTATTACCAACAGTTTGGAGTTCCACGCACTTGGAGGTTACTCCAGACATAACGCTGTGATGATTTTAAAAATTCACTAATTTATGCTCAAAATAATTTATTTTTGTCTCTACAGTTTAGAGATTTCGCTAACATTATATATCTGTTTGACTTAGGTATTTGTTCTTAGTCGGTATTTGTTAATATTAGGGTCGTGATAGAGTCTGAAGATCTTTCTGAGGCTTCTTGTTATATGCTCTTGGATTTAATAGCGTTGTAGAGGCTATACATATATCTGTTTGCTGCCTGAATTTTCCCTTTTATCTCCTCTATGATATCGTTTTCTGTGGTTATTGTCGCTCCGAAATATTAAACACCCCAACTCTTTTAAAGTTATATGGGTATATTGTTACATTTTGCCCTATTTTTTCTCGTCTCTTTTGTCGTTTAATGCACATATATTTCATTTTTACTTCATTGACCATAAGACCGGTTGTTTTGTCTCTATCCCCATTTTGTTAAAAAGTTTCCTTTACAATGATGTCGGTGTTTTCAATAATGTCAATGTCTCTTGCGTATGCTAATAGTAGTTTTAGTCCATTTGTCAATATGTAGCTCTGTTTCAATTTGTGCTATTGTTACTACCTTTGCTGAGGAACATCGTAGATGCGCCTTTTTACGTTAGGAACAACGACCTTCACCGGGACCTCAAGATGGAAGACGTCAATCAGATAATCAAGAAATTTGCAGGGAGCCATGAACAACGACTCCATCATCATGTAAACGTCGAGGCTATCCAGCTCCTCGACAATACGAACCTAGAGAGAAGGCTCAAAAGAACAAAGCTAGAGAGAAGGCTCAAAAGAACAAAGCCTTTTGAACTGGTATAATGAGTGAGTGAAAAGCAGAGCAAAGTGTTGTGCGAGTATGCATGCTAAATTTAATGCTAGTTATTAGAAATAATAGGAAAGATACTAGTGAGTAGACACCTAATTTTTTTAAATTGTTAATTGGTCTTACTGACCAGATTTTAATGTAAGTACACTTCCGTGTCTTTAGTAAAAAAAAGAGTAGAGGTGACAGTGCGGCTCCTAGTTTTAGGCCACTGTTTATTTCAAACGATTCATAGATATGGCTTCAATAATATCGTATTGTCTTCTTCTTCTTGTGCCACTCTATCGGAGGTTGGAAATCATCAAGGCTCTCCTGACCTTGTTTACAGCTGGCCTAAAGAGTTCATTAGGGGTACAGCCAAACCACTCTCTCAAATTACGCAACCATGACATTCTTCTACGGCCTGGATTCCGTTTTCCTTCTTTTTTTCCTTGTATTATATTTTGAAGTAATGCGTATTTATGTCCTCTGATCGGGTGACCCAAATATTCGAGTTTTCTTCGTTTGATCGTTGACAAAATTTCTGGGTCTTTTCCTATCCTTCGCATTACTTCAAAGTTTGTGACTCTTTCAAGCCAACTTATCTTCAGCATTCGACGGTAGCACCACATCTCGAAACTTTCAATATTTTCTATGTTCTGTTTGAAACTCCAGGCCTCTACACCGTATAATAGCGTGTTAAATACGTAGCCCCTTAGCTTTCTTAATCGTAGAGGGATGCTTATATCTCTGTTGCAGAAGAATTTCCTCATCTTTATGAAGGTGGCCCTGGCAATTTCAATACGCCTTTTTATTTCATTGTTTTGGTCTCCAGTTTCGTTTATTGAAGTCCCCAAGTATTTGTTTAATTTGAATGCCGTTTATACTAATATGTGCTGGTTGTGTCATGTTCTTACTGAAGACCATATACTTGGTTTTATTGATATTGATACTTATGCCATAATTGTTGCAGGCAATATTTATATTTGTAAGTAATCGTTGTAATGCTTCTACTGTTCTTGCGACTAGTAAAAACGCCGTCTGCGTATCGAATATTATGTACAACCTCTCCATTGATTACGATTCCTTCGTTTGTTTCGTTTGCAAAAGGGTTTCCTAGCAGATGCTTTCACTATAAACATTAAATAGCGGCGGTGACAAAATGCATCCCTGTCGTACTCCTCTACGTATTTCTATTGCTTGTAATATCTCATTTTCTATTTTGATGTTAGCTTTCTGATTCCAATATAGATTGAGAATAATTCGCAGATCTTTATTATCTATGTCCTTTCTTTCAAGAATGTCTCTTAGCTTATCAGGCATACTGTCAAACGCTTTTTCAAAATCGATAAAACATGCATGTACTTCCTGATTAACGTCTAGGCATCTTTGTGTAAGAACATTCAAACCGAAGAGAGCTTCTCGAGTACCTAGTCCCTTTCTGAACCCCATCTGTGTATCACTAATATCTGAATCCAACTTTTGATAAACTCGGTTGTGGATGACTTTTAGAAATATCTTTAGTAGATGGCTCATTAAAGACATTGTTCGATGTTCTGAACATTCTTTTGCATTGGATTTCTTTGGCAGTGTAACGAATGTAGACAACAGCCACTCTTGAGGTATAATACCAGTTTTGTATATTGTGTTAAATAAGTGCAATATTATCGTATTGGTCATCACTTTAAACTCTCAAAAAAACAGTTGATGTTTCTAGATATTGGCAAAATTTTTGATCTTTTTTGGCAATTAATGTTAACAATTCCCTGTAATTGCCTCGATTGTCAGAGTCATCGCCCTCAAAATGACCCCGAAACGCTAATTCTTGTTTGGCCAAAAAACATACGGCATCTATAAGTGTGCTAACTTCTTCTTATGTGTTATTTATGCCTGACCAGTTCTTTATGTTCCGTAGCCACGACATTTGTTTGCGACCTACTCCTCTCTTGCCTTCAATCTTTCTCTGGATGATTAGGTGAGGGATTGCGTATTTTTTTCCTATGGCCGAGGTAACTAATTTTTCGTACCTTGATCAAATTGAGTAGTTCTCTCAGTATTTGCCTTTCTTAAGACTTCCTCGTTTCTCACCCAATCTGTCCATGGTATGCGGAACATTCTTCGCAAACTCCACATTTCGAATGACTCCAACTTATTAATGGAAGGTACTCTTAATGTCCATGTTTCCATGCCGTATAACAATATGGACCATACATAGCATTTAACCATCCTGTAGCGGAGATTGAAGGAAAGATTGCGGTTACATAGTAGCGGTTTAAATTTGATAAAAGCTTGTCTTGCTTGTTCGGTACGGCATTTTATTTCTTGTTGAGGATCCCATTGGTCATCATATTCATTCATCATCATTTCCAAGTATTTAAATGTTTTCACTTGATCGATTCATCAATCAGAAATTCTCCAAACAACTTGAATACATTCTGGAATCGACCAAAAAAGAAGAGGTCACCGTAATCATGGGCGACTTCAACGCTAAAGTTGGTAAGGTGAAAACTGATGGATGCACTGGTGAATTTGGACTTGGACAACGAAATGACCGAGGTGAACGTCTCATACAATTTTGCCAAGAAAAAGAATTTGTAGTAATGAACACAATGTTAAGTTTACCAAACCGTAGATTGTACATGTGGACATCACCAAGGGATAATGCAGACAACATCGTCAGGAATCAAATCGATTATATACTAATCAGAAGCCGGTTTAAAAACTCCATCACGTCTACAAAAACCTATCCAGGCACTGATTAGAATCGGATCACAATCCGGTGGTGACTGTAGTAAATATAAGATTCAAGAAACTACAGAAAAGTGCAGTTAAACAAAAGATAGACGTTAAGCAACTGAAAAACGCAACTATACTGGAAAGGACAAGAGAACAGGTAAACAACAATCTTAAAAACATCGCTGCAAAAAATAGGAACACATGCAGCATGTAGAGAATAAATGGATGGAGATAGAAAAGGCCCTTATGACAGCTGGTGAAGGCTCCTTAGCTCCAAGCAAAATTAAGAAAAAGGTATGGATGACAAACGAAATTTTGCATCTCATGGAGGAAAGGCGAAGAAATAAAACCAACAAGACAAAATACAAAGAAGTGAACCGTGAAATTAAGAGGGTTCTGGACAACTGCAAGGAAATAGAAGAATATGATAGAAAGTACGATAGCTTTAACATGCATAAAAAGATCAAGGAAATAACAGGTAAAAAAGTGAAACAAGCATCCATAGTAAAGGACAAAAAAGGTAAAATAATTACAGATTTAAATGAAAAACTGGCAAGATGGACAGAATACATTGAAGAACTTTTTGCAGACGAAAGACCAGAAATAGCAGTGGCAGAACCTACAGACGACACAACAGTGCCTGAAATCCTAAAAATCGAGGTAGAATATGCTATAAGGAACACAAAAGGGGGTAAAGCTGCAGGACCAGATGAAATTCCTGTAGAATTGTTGAAACTAATAGACGACGACGCACTTGAAATAATGGTGAACCTCTTTAACACAATTTATAGAACAGGCATCATACCAAAGAAATGGCTCTCCTCTACTTTTGTCACAATCCCGAAGACGAATAACGCCAGAGAGTGTTCAGACCACAGAACTATAGCATTGATGAGCCACACACTAAAAGTATTTTTAAAAATAATTCACAAAAGAATATTTAATAAATTAGAAGAGAACATAAGCGCCACACAGTTTGGATTCAGAGGTGGACTGGGAACACGGGAAGCTTTGTTTGGTCTGAGTGTGTTAATGCAAAGATATTTGGATGTAAACCAAGACCTCTACGTAGGTTTCATAGATTTTGGGAAGGCCTTCGATAAAGTCAGACACCAAAAGCTGTATGAAATCCTCAGAAGCAAAAACATCGACAGTCGCGACATTAACATCATATCCAGGTTGTACTGGGGACAAACAGCAAAAATCAAAGTTGATAATGAGTTAACCGAAGAAATTGAGATTCGTCGAGGTGTGCGTCAGGGTTGTGTGCTTTCTCCACTATTATTCAATATATATATATATATATATATATATATATATATATATATATATATATATACATATAGCGAAACAATATGTCAGGAAGCGCTCCTAGAGCAAAACATTGGTATGAACATTAACGGAGAGTTAATTAACAATATACGATACGCTGATGACACGCTAATAGTAACAGATAACCTAGCAAATTTACAGTTTTTGATGGAAAACATAAACACCCATACCAAAAAGTATGGTCTAATGAACATCAAAAAGACTAAATTCAAGATTGTAACAAAGAAGCTATACACCGATGTGAATTTAACCATAAATAATCAGCCAGTTGAAAGAGTTACGTCCTACAAATATTTAGGGGTTTGCTTCACTGATACTAATGACCAGACAAGAGAAATCAAGAGGCGAATAGAGATAGCGAGACAATCGTTTGTTAAAATAAAAAAGTTAAATGTAAACTTAAGAACGAGAATGTTAAGGTGCTATGTTTTCTCCGTTCTGCTGTACGGCATGGAAGCCTGGACACTGAAAAAGATAAACATCAAAAACATTGAGGCATTCGAGATGTGGTGTTACAGGAGAATGTGGAAAATACCATGGACTGGACCAAAGGAATGCGAAGTCATAAAAACCATACAAACGAAAAAACTGGAATATCTGGGCCACATAATGAGAGGAGAAAAGTACTCTCTGCTTAGACTCATAATCCAAGGAAAAATCTCGGGAAAGAGAAATGTGGGACGTAGGAGGATTTCCTGGTTGCGAAATTTAAGGGAATGGTATGGGTGCAGTTCAATACAGTTGTTCAGAGTTGCAGCCAACAAAGTAAAGATTGCTGTGATGGTAGCCAACCTCCGATAGGAGACGGTACTGCAAGAAGAAGACTTGATCGATTGGAGCATTATCTACTTGCAGTTGTATTCTTAAAAGTGCGTTTTTTCTTATTGCCATGCATTTAGTTTTTCCAGCATTTATCTTCAAGCCATATCATGTTCGTTGTCTGTTATTATCGCGGTGTCGTCGGCGTAACGAATGTTATTTATCGGGAACCCGTTTACCTTTATTCCACACTCAGAGCCTTCCAGTGCCTCTGCAAAAATGTTCTCCATATAGAGATTAAAGAGCGTAGGAGACCAAATACCCCTCTTAAAATTTCAAATTCTTCTGTATTGGTTGATTTCTTCAGTCTCACTCGTGCGTTTTGATTCCAATAGAGATTCTGGATAACTCTTATATCTTTCTCGTCGTATGCTAACGATATATTTATTTTTTTAACAACTTCATTATGTTTAGCAATATTTGCTTTAAAAGCTTGGTTAAGAGAACTTTCGATTCTTGTTTTGCCAAATTAGCTACACATCTTACATGTAATGGAGAAACTTCATGTCTCCTTTTTAAAACTCTAAAACTATTTAAATCGTGGACTTCGCCGCTGGTTCACCCATTTTTTTTTTTTTTTTCTGTAGAAAACAGATGACATGGCCAATACAGTCTATTTTTCTTGCAACCACATAATCAAGAATTTTCACTGTACAAACTAAATTTAAAATATCTAACTGATTTTTTTATTCCTTTTCAAAATTGTTTAAAATAGGTGTTGGTCTTCCATTTTCAATAATTTCCTTTTTTTCTTCAAAATTATACAAGGAGAATGACTTTTCTAGTAGTTGATCGATTACGCAGCAACACGTCCATGTTTAATTAGATATTAGTTTAATTAGATAGCCGAGAGATCAACACGTGTATCCACAAACAAAAGTGTTAATAACGTAACGTGCAACCCAGTCCCATAAACTTCTTGCTTTCTACGTTTAGTGTTAGATAACGGTTCCTTTGTTCTTGAATGGTAACCGTAATAGTCATTGTACATAACTATTAGAGAAGTGGTTGGTAATAAATCTATCATTTGACTGAAATATTCTTTGAAAATATCAGTTGTCATTTCTTCATGGTTGTCGTTCGTAGAATTTGAAATAAAATCTAGCAAGCCCTTATCAATAAATCCTTTATCTCCTCCAATATGAATGATAATTAAACGGCAACCTTTATCATTTGGAAATTTTAAGCACGTAGACAAACCTATAAATTCCTGACGATCATTTGTAACCAGTTTAATCTTGCCAAACTTTTTTTACAAAATGCCCTTCATTTATCCATGTTTCATCTAAATAAAAAATATTTTTGCCTTCTATCCTCAATTTTCGAATTTCCTTTCAATATTGCCTCCTCCAACATATAATTTCTTCTTTCTCTACAAACGCAGATCTTTTATTTCTATTTTCATAAACTAATCCTAATTCACGTAAAGTTTTCCACGATTTATCTCTTTTAATGCTTGTCAAAGATGCGTCTTCATTAATGTCTACTAATTTCTGTGATTCTAGTCATTAACTCCTGGAGGGCTTGTTAACTGTCAGCGAATACCAGCAGTTCTAGTAAATGAAGTGCAGATAAACCGCATATGGGTTGGTCACGTGTTAAGGATGAACCCTGGAAACCCCACCAGAATATCTACGTTCCAAAACTCAGAAGTAAGTAGAACTAGAGGCACACCTAGACTAAGATATGTCGATGAGGTAGATGAAGATTTCAAAACAGCTGACATTAGAGGATGGATAAGAAGGTTCGTCTATATCCATTTTATATGGACGAACCGAAACACGTCCTGAAGTAGACCAAAGCCCACGAAGCGCTGTAGGGCCATGATGATCATCATGAACATCAAAATAAACGTATTTTAGACTAAAATTGTACATAATTCCTAATAAAAATAATAAATTTTATATCTGGTAAAGTAATATATTTTTTTAAATTACCTTGTAATAACCTCCGCACATATTTTGAAGAGCTTGAAGATATACAATATCTTTATTATATTGCCTAGATTTCTTCTTATTCTTCGGTTTCTTTTTGGTTGCTCCCTTGCCCTTATGGGGATCGTGCAGAAGCTCATTTTCCGCTAAAAAGCTATCCGCTCTAGATAAAGCTGATATGAGCCAACCGTACAAAAATTCGTACAAATACCTGAAAGGATAGATATTATCATAGTAATCCTAAGGATACAAAATTATCAGTGGCCCGAAAAAAACTGATGCTATAATCGAAATTCAGTAGGATTGTCAGAGTATCGCTTAAAAATGATAAACTCTGGAGGCGCCCGAGACGAGAGATGAGTGAATGGTGGCGTGTACATTTTTAAAATAAGGGAAATCATTATAATATAATAATAATGCTTATTTACATAGATTACACGAAACAAAAAGCATACTAAATACTAAATAAAAAAAACTCACTGAAGTAGAGCTACTATAAAAGTAGCACCCCTTGTGCGTGAGACTTAAAAGCATATATTTTAACAAAGAAATATTTAACAATTGTATAAATATAAATAGTAAGTTACATTTGAGTACTTACAAAAATACATTAATTTTAATACAGCATGTGACACAACAGTGAGTCCACAAATGTAAGTACATGATATTGATTGCAGTAAATTCAAGAAACGTTGTAGTTTGTAATCAAAGTTTATTTAGATATTTATTATTTATTACTATTGTCCATTAATCAGTTCTTCATAGAATTGTGTTGTTTTGTTTTTAATCTATTGTTTAATTTCATATTTATATCTATGGTTTTTATAATTTTTAATTTGTTCTAAATTCTCTGGTAGATAATTGTATAATTTGAATTTATTTATTAGATATTCCTTGAATATCTAGTTTGAGGGCATTGTTAAAGTTTAATATTATCTTTTTTCATGTATATGTATAAGGGCTTTGTAACACTATAATTTACGTACAGTTAAAAATTGACTTTCATTATACATATAACAGTTCGCTAGAATATCTTAAATTTTTCCCATAAATAATTCTAATTCGCTACTTCTGAATAATGTTTATAGAATGCAAGTAATTATTCCGTATTCCAACCCATCCTAAAAGGCCATAGGTAAAGATAATTCATAATGTCCTGGACCTAACGTAATCATTTAGTGACGTCGATCTACGAACGAAACAATGATATCAGGCATTGCTAAAAACATGGAGTTCTCTTCAGTGCATTATCGTAGCGAGACAGAGACGAACTAGTTTTTGCGTTAGTGAAATAGCTTTAATATTTTTATTTTTATATTTTTATTTTATAACTTATAAACAATATAAAACTGAAAAAACGAAAAAAAGTTTAAAAACACACAATTATTTTTGAATTCATCAACCCTTGTTCTATCAGTTTCTGATACTTTAGTTTGGGCTTGTTTGATTTTAAAACATTGTTTTTAGTTGTTTATCACAAACCTTATCACAAACTAAAAATGAATTTATACAAAACTGTTTAATAAATTAGGACCACTTTTTGTATGAGCGACCTCTTGAACATTATTCTGCGGTATTTTATGAAAGTGATTATGCAAAAAATCTCATCGGAATATGAATTTTTCTATCATACATTGATTTATTTATTTATTTGTCCTCTAGATTTTTTTCAGTTCTTAATAGGTTTATTTATAAGCCAAATTAGTGCAATGTAAATATTTTACATTTTTACACAGCAATTCTTATCGTTATTGTATTGTAGTTATTGTACGGGGTAGAAACATGGACATTAAAAGCGCAAATAGTTAAAAAGATCGAAGCCTTTGAACTTTGGATATACCGGAGAATGTTAAGAATTCCATGGACTGCCAGGGTCGCCAATGAGGAAGTGCTGAGAAGGATGGGTCGAGACAAAAAATTGTTGAGAACGATAAAAGTACGCAAGACTGCATACCTTGGACACATACTAAGAAATGATAAATATAGTCTTCTGCAGGTCATCATGCAGGGTAGAGTCGATGGCAAAAAGGGAATAGGTAGAAAGAGGAAGTCATGGCTGCGAAATATTCGAGACTGGACAAACATGACTGTAGACGAATTATTCCACGTTGCAAAAGACAGAGAGGCTTTTAAAAATGTGGTCGCCAACCTCCGTTAATGGGGACGGCATAGGAAGAAGAAGAAGAATTCTTATCGGCAGTGAAGACTGAAAGTCGTAAAATTTTATTACATCTTTCAATGTGAGATAAAATAAAAATGCGATGACTAACTGGAGTGTTTAAGATTAGAGAAACATAATATGTCTTGTTTATTGGAAATACTCGATATCATTAACACGTGCAAATCCTACCCTGTCGCCTAATTTCCTATGAAATTAAAAACGTGCATGTTTTTACGGTCCATTTATTTTTTCGGACATGCGTATTTACGAGGTTCACAAGGTTTTGAAACATTTCTAAGTTGAGATTGTATAAATGCACAATAAAGAATTATTAAATGAGTTATTCCTAAAAATTGTTTTAAAAATTTGAATCTTGATAGTAGCCCTCTTAATTTAACTACTATATTATTTGCCTGAGAATTTCATTGTAAATGTTTACGAAATATTATACCTAGATATTTAATCTCGTATGTATACGGAATTTCATTTTTTGCATTAACTTTTAATGACACAAGATTTGGGAAGTCTGTTTCGGTTTTTTGTTTTAAATTACCCCATGTATTTGCATCATAGAAAATAACTGTGTCATCTGCAAAGCGTATGATCTTACCTGTAATATTCAGTCTGAATAGATCATTGATATAGATATTGAAGAGAATTTGTCCTGACTGTTCCCTGTCGGACTCCATAGGATATAATTCTTCCCTTACTAATTTCTACATCTATATAAATATGTTGTTGCCTGTTTAGAAGATAACTTTCTAGGATATTATATTCAAGCCCTGTAATACCATATTTTTAAGTTTAGTTAGCAATATTTTATGTGAAACAGTGTCAAATGCCTTTGATAAATCTACAAATATACAAAGAACTGTTTTTGTATTATCAAGATCTTTGTAGATGTTAGCTGTTAGAGCACAGATTGCATCTTCAGTGGATTTTCCTTCTTGAAATCCATACTGACATTTAGATAGTATATTAAATTTAAAAATAATAATAATTAAAAGTAATAGTTCCAGTTTTTAAAATATCTGGAAAAAGTTAAGACATGTATTTATAATGCATGTTAAGGGTTTTGAAATCTTTTTGTTATTTCTTAAAGATTTTATTATTTCTTCAACCTCATTTTCAGTCGTTGGAAATAGGTACATAGTATTATTTATTTCCAATATATTTTCTCGAAATTAAGTTGGCTCAGGAACCATTTCTGCATATCGTTTTCCCAAATCGGTATAGTAATCTACAAATTCATTTGATATGTCTCTTTTATTAGTTAGTATTACAACATTTTGTGTTTTTATCAGTTTCATGTTTGTTTTTGAAGCTGTTTTTCCACAGAGCTTATTTACACATCTCCATAAGTTTTTTGAGGGCTAATTTCTCCATTGTGAGGACTAATTCGAGAAGAACCCTTCACATTAGACTTCTGTAAACATACTGATATTGGAATAATGATCTTATGTACCTATTTATATTTTTGAAATTAAATTCATATTCAAATATAAAATATCAACTGCTTTAACCCGACAACCTAAAGTAAACCGCAATTGTGAGAAAAGATTTGCCATAATAGTAATAAAATTATTAGGTACGTACTTACAAAATTATAACCACGGAAAACGAAGGATCTCACCGGTACTTTCCGAATGTAGCAACAAAAAACAAATTCACTAGAACTACATAATATATTAGTTATTATTTAAAATAAATCTGTTTATGCTGATTTACTTCCAGATATTAATTCACTATCACTACTGTCTTTTCCTGGAGTAATAATAACGTCCCACATTTGTGTGTTCCACATGTCTATGTCCCACATTTTATCTTCTTCTTTCTGTGCATGTTAAATGCATGCCTGCCAGTTTGAAGCGGTTATATTTTGTATGGTTTCTTCTAATGTGTATTTGCCCATATCAGCTCGATAGGATTCAATTCACACTGATAGGATGGAGTTTCGTCTACTGCAAGTCTGATGTATGAAATCTTATGTTTGCACACTACATCAAGTAATTGAACTTTTATCACGGATTCATCAAAATCTATATTTTTGCTTTTTAGCCAATCTACTATATCTGCCTTTCAAGATGCAGAAGTGGGTATTTTTTCCATACGACGGATAACTGCATTGTCCATTATAATTACCGATCTATGTACTACAGGAGTTAGTATAGAGGAATACCACTTTTCAAACATATCCGAATGCATATCCTCATGATAATCGCCCGGTTTGATTGAGGTTAACACATTTAAACTCCTTGTAAGAAACCTAAATCACTTCCTATATGCGTAATAATGAGACGTCTTCGTTTGTTCAAAGGTGCTTTTATGCATCTTATGCCATTTTTTGTAAATATTAACTCGGCCATATCATTAGTTCGCAGTTTTGCATTCTTTGCAGTTTGCAAAGAATGCAAAGCTTTTTTGCAACTTTAAGTAGAATGGCTGCTTTCTTTTCTAAATCTTCTAAACTAAGACTACCAAAGATTGCAGTGACGCGATGGAATTACAACGGCAGGCTAGTATTAACAGTTTTAGAACAACGCGATTATTTAATTGAATTATTTGAGAGTGTTTTGGAAAATGGTTAAAAGTGGGATACAGAAACCATAAATAGCTCGAGAGAACTTTTGGATAGTTTAAAAAATGATTTTAATTTTAATTTTTTAATCTTGCTTTTTTCTGAAATATTTTCATTCTCAGACAATGTATTTAATGTATTGCAATGCAAGATAAACGATATTGGTTTCTGTGTAAAAAAAATTAACGAATTTAAAGGTGTTATTAAAAAAAAGAGAGATGACTTTGAAACAGGTTTGAGCCTAAGGAAACGTATACACACTGATAATGTTGGAGATGTTAAATCGTGCTACCGCCGAATATACATTTTAGATCAAATATATCAACAAATGGAAAATAGGTTTAAGAATTTTTATGACCTAGATTTTCTTGAGCTGCGCAATGGTAATGCATTTGAAAAAACACATTTTCTGGAAAAACAAATAAAGTCTTTGATACGTCTTTATGGGCAATATTTTGACTTAATTTCATTACGTTCAGAACTAACAGCTTTATAAGAAACTGAGGACATTGACACAAAAAATAATGCCGTTGAGTTACTAATGTTTTTAAAAACAACTTCTTTGGACAAAGCATATTCGGAGGTAGTGAAATTATGTGAGTTAGTACTGACAAACTAGTTAGTTTTTCAACTCTAAAACGAATAAAGACGTACTTGCGAAACTCGACAGGACAAGATCGACTCTCTAATGGTTCCCTGTTAGCAATCGAAAATAATCTGGTTAAAGAAATGTCACAATATCCACGTTTTAACTAGTTTAAGAAAAATGGTAGAAGAATTGAATGACGTTATAAATAGGTGGGTTTTTACATTTTTTTTTTTAATTGCTTCCCTTGTTCCAGATTTCACCGCACGCCCCTGCTAGTTCGTCTCCCTCGATTAACAAACTTTTCCGACTTCTCTTTACATACCGAAAATCCATTTTACGTGATGTTCTTTGTAATATCCGTATTGATATTTTATTTAAAGTATAATCTGCGTCCATATTAATTTCTCGTTGAATGCCTTTAACGTGGGCATTACGTTCCTAAAATAAAATCAACTTTTCGTAATATCGTCCAATACAAGTTTTCTACGCCCTTCATGAACGGGTTTTTGAAGTGGTTAATCATTTATTTTTCTCTCACAGATAACCACCTCCTTTTATCCGGTTTATCAACAGATGTACTGCACATTGGTTTTGATGCCATGTTACCCGACTGTGCGCTCCTGAAATACTTCTGACCACCTCATTTTAATATTTATTTACAATTTTTGGCGACGAGTTTTCAAAATGTTGCCGTAATGCAATAAGAATATTACTTTCGAAAAAGATAACACTGTCATTCAGGTATACCTCAACAGTAATGATAAGCTGCACGCGGTACTAAATAATAAATTTCGCAACAAGGCGAGTCTACTTTATCCAGTTAGAACTTACATCAGACGTAACCGGCAAAAATGATAATTAAGAAGTGAATTTGTGTGCTAATAAATAAATATATAGCCGCTTACTACGAAGTGTTGACTCAAAATGTCTGCCCTAACAATCCTATTGAATTTGGACTATACATGAAAAATATAAGAAATCATACCAATAAATATAGTAAAACTCGTGTACGCTGTATAGTTCTAACTCAAATCCAGTTAAGAGATACATAATCATTATTCTTAAAGTATGATATAAAATCCAGGTTCCAAAACAAGCTATATGTGAAGAATTTACGGAAAGGGTGTGCAAATAAGCATCTACTCTTTCTGCCTGAAAATAATTTTTTCAATGAATAGATTATACAAAAATAGTTTATTACATTTATTATTACCTCATCCTGCAAGGAAGTAAAGTCTTCTAAAATATGAGCCAATTTATCTCTTTGTCTCGCTCTGTTATGTCCACATAATTGAAGAAAAAGCGTAAATGGTCTTGTACAGTGAGACAAAAATGTATCAACATAATGTTTGGCCTAAAATTAAAAAAACTTTTCAGATCAAACAAATTTCAGAATCCATATAAATTTTTAATAACCGTTCAGCTTAATTCATTCTTAACTACGGATAAAGCTTGTATATGATCGTATAATAATATGGACTGTATTACTGTACTTTATAGGACACGGAAATATGCAAAAAAAAATTACCCAGTTTGTGACGTTAATCAGACAAGCAAATAAGATTTTTTGGCCTCAATTAGTTATTACCAAAATAAGGTGAAAAAACGGTAAATTTTGGCTGTTTTCGTGTATCAGCAAAAAATTTGAAACAAATTTAAGAGTAATAGTCTTCCAAGCCATAAAAATTTTCAAAATTGCGTTTTTTTAAATATTTTTGTTCTTATTTGCTGCTTAGAATGTTGCAAAATAAGTCACCAATTTCGGATTTTTCTAAATGAAGAGCTCAAAGCTAAGAAAATGAGGGTCCTTTATTTGTCATTATCGAGATAATACTAATTTCTTGTAGTTTATCTCATGTAAAATATTGTATTATATCTATTGCTGACCACAGAGGTCTCTGCTACTAGTGCTGTTTCTTGCCCAGATGTTTTATAAACGTACATACCTGTTTATTTACAGTTTGCTCTTATTTTGGTGTAGACTGGTGTTAATTTAATATTGAAGTACTGTGCTGTTTAAAATGTCTGAAAACGAATATTCTGCAGCAATTGAAAACTGTTCAAGGAAAAAGAAAAGGTGTTGGTTGCATACAAGATGTAATAAAAAAATTAAGGTCATGTAGCTACGAGTTAGGACCAGACTGTAAGTGTTTAAGACTTGAGTGCTTTCAAGTGTGCTCTCATCACATGACAAACAATTAATGTATCTTTGTGGACTAATAGTATGCTGTCCTATCATGCGCCATAGGTCTAAAAATCCCAAAGCTGAAGCAGATTTTCACACATTGTCGTATACTTACAAGGTAAGAGTAAGAAATGAGCAGGTAGTAGAAATACCTGTATGTTATAAAGCATTTCTGTCCCTTCACGGCATGACGGCCAAAAGAGTACAAAATTTACAAAAGAGACTAAAAACAACAGGCGTAGCACCATTGGACATGCGAGGGAATCATTGTTCGAAACCAAATACGATTTCAGATGATATTATTGCCTCTGTAATTGATCACATTAAATCCTTCAAAACTAGAAACTCACACTACAGGTTAGCAAAATTCACAAAACAATACTTACATTGTAACGTAATATTTTGCCTACCACATAGGGTATTACTATGGGGGTTGAAAATTGGGACAGAAGTTACTGGGGTGGAGATAGGGCAAGCAAAATAAACGATACTTGTGCGAACGGCACTCGGGGCTTATTTGAGACCTTGAAACAAACTACTTTTAAATTTGTAGAAATAACACGTATTATATTGATAATTTTAACGTCCTAGTTATAACCGGAATTTGGAAATCTTTTCTTTTACCTCACAATGTAAACAGAGAATTGGGGGATTTGAATGTAAATAAAGACAACAAGATTTATATATAGCCCAGGAGTTATTAAAAAAATTTTATACTTGCATATCGATATTTTAAGTAATTTCAACATGCTACAACATGAAGAGCTTAATGTAAGTAAAATGTTTTCTTTATACAAAATAGCTTATCCAAACAATAAAGTATCTCTTAAAAGTACAGTCAAATATTTTTAATTTTATTGCATTAAGGCATTTTAATTTTAACTTGTCTTTTGGTTATCCTAGGTGTGACACCTTCAGCACCTGTGATGAACTTACAGTACAAACTAAGTTAACCCTACCTGCTACAGCCGATAATCACAATGATCATGCAAAACTAAACTGTGAACTAAAAACCGTTTTGCAAAAAAAAGAATTGCATTTTAAGGAAAGCTGCTTTTTTTGACAAAATTAAGAAAAGTGCTAGGCTTAAAGTACAAAAAGAAGCGATTGTAATGGATTTCCAAAAGAATATGCATGTCCCAAACATTAGAACTAACGATGTTTACTATCGTAGGCAACTATCATTTCAGATGTTCACCATACATAAACTTTCAGACTCACAATTTTTTGTTTATACCTATGCAGAAATCTATGGCAAGAAAGGAGGAGATAAGGTTTGTTCCTTGCTTTGGGATTTTATTTTTAATCACCTTGACTTGCAAGTAAAAGAGCTTAAAATTTGCTGCGATTCCTGCGCAAGTCCGAACAAAAATTACGCCATTTTCCGTATGCTTCACTACATTGTACACTATACTAAGAGACTTAAAATAATAATGTTAAATGTGTCGATAGCAATTAAAGTAAGCTGTATACCCAAAGGATTAATCAAGCCATTCAGAGCGATGCTGGGAATATTTATATTCCACTATGCATCAACAATTTACCC
Source organism: Diabrotica undecimpunctata (assembly GCF_040954645.1). Lineage (NCBI taxonomy): Eukaryota > Metazoa > Arthropoda > Insecta > Coleoptera > Chrysomelidae > Diabrotica > Diabrotica undecimpunctata. The sequence continues at coordinate 101,210,415 of NC_092811.1, forward strand.
ATATAAATTACCATCATTCTTGTACTCATTGCGTCGAGTAAGGGCGATAAATATACGAAGACGGTTACAAACTCTCTCTGATGACGGGTAGACCCAGAAACACGTGTTAGGGAGCGGTAAGAGACCCAAATTAAATCGAAACGCAACCGTCTTCGTAAAAAATAATAATTTTTCCAATCAGAGGCCACTCGTACCTTGTGTGACAGGAACATGGGCTTAATCGATCAAAAATTTGTGGTTAAAACTCCTTCCGAGTGGAACGAAATTATTGAAAACTCCAGATCTAAACCAACACCATTTAGAGATATTTCTTGCGAGTACCAGAAAATATTTAAGTCATAATTTTCAAAAATTTTAGTTCAAAACACGACCTTTACGGCAACTAAGCATCGTTTCTCATCACCCTCGAATGATGTTACATCGTCAGACTGTTAATGGCTTAAATAAGAGGAAACAAATTACACTACCAGAAGGCTGTTGTCACCTGCCAGAGCTAGCATATTGTGGACTTTTACCTTTAAATAAAGCAAAATACGACGATAGTCAGCATTTGAAAAAATTTTGCTCTGTAAAGATTCATATCTTGACGCACTGCCACATGCTTAAAGCTTTTCCGTGTATCCATTACTAACAATCTTCTACTGTATTTGGAGCTTTGTGTAATCAACAGGAGCAGATCTGCATGATATAACTTTTAAAAATATAGACTACCTTTTCTGTATTTTTAGTTCATCTTAAGACACGTTAGTGGACCCTCATCTATTTAGCCTGAGATTTCATGACATCAAAAGGTAAATAAAATTTATATCTATAGTAGTTTGTAAATTGATAACCCAAAAACATAAACTATACGTCCCCTGTAAGTTACTGCATGAATTAGTAAGCAAAATGAAGTGCCCTTTTTGTTAATTATTTTTTTATCTAGTTATAAAACTAAAAAACCTAATTTCTCAAAACTTGTTTTTTTTTCTGGACCCTCGTCCTTTTAGCCCTGAGCTTTTCAAATGTTAATGACTTTTTTAAAAATAAACTTAGAACCTTCATATTACAGACCCAACGGAATGTTGGGTCTTCTGCTGCTTAAAATATGATCAAAATTTGAAAGCCATCGGTCAAACAATTTAAAATTTATTTTATTTGTTAATCCCAAAAATTTTTTTGCAACAATATAAGTCAGAAAATGATGAAGTTATAGTAATTATACGGATGCTTTATAATAGATGTATTCTATCAATATTATTAAAAAACAAAAATAAGAAAAACGATTTTAAATATTGCTAAACTATTTTGCAAAAACGTGGGAGATTTATTAAGCAAAATAATTTAACGCTTTATGTTACTTTATATTTAGTTGGTTTACATTCAAGAAATTTATTATTTTAAAAATTTTATGAGTGACTGTAGATAGCAATTGATTGAATCCTCCGCCACATGCGACGGGCAAAATCACTAGTATGTTATAACGCTCCTTATCCTCTTGTACAAGTTAATCCAGCTCCTCACAGCAATTCTAAGAGAAACAAAAAGATATAATGACTAATACAAAAGAATATCTTCTAGTCCTAAAAGTCCAAAATCGAAATTGTATGAACTAATTAAATTATCAGTAGTATATCAGTTCCATAACCTAAAAAGGCATAGTCTCGCTATCATATCACTCCGATTTAAATCCCATAGAACTCGTATGGGGGACTAGATTTTCATGAAAGTATTAAACATAAACAAATAAATATATACGATGTTTATAAATATAGATATAAATTATCTACTTCAAGTTCTTTTATTCTGATAAAGCGTTTCATTATACAGGATGTCCAGAAACTCTCCTGACAAACGAAGACCGGAGATTCCTCAGATAATTTTAGCACTGCTACAAGGAGATTTTCCTGCTCATGAAGAAGTCGCTATATGATTACAAAATCAGTAAAATCAAAATGAAGATTTAAGCATTAGTAGAGGTTTAAACATTGAGTAGTTGAGGATTATTTACTTCGACCCGTGAAATTGCCTGTTCGTTTAATCTTTTTCTTGTTCTTCTTCTTCTTTTTATATAGACATGACTCTGTCTGTTTTTCAATGTGCCTCCAGTAAGTTGTCATTCCATCGTTTGCGTGGTCTTCCTACTGATCGTCTTCCTATTGGGGAACCGTCTCTTGCCGTCTTTACTACTTTATTTGTTATCATTCGGCTTATATGATCGTTCCATTCTACTCTTCTATTTCTTACCCAGTTTTTGATGTTCTCCACCTTGCATCCATGTCGTATATCTGTACTTCAGCTCTGTCCCATAGCGTCTTACCATCAATTTTTCTAAGTGTTTTTATCTCTGCTGTTTCTAATATCCTTTTTGTTCTCTCTGTGTCAAGTCTTGTTTCTGCCGCGTATGTCATTATTGGTCTGATGACTGTTTTGTAAATTCTGCCTTTCGTTTCTTTCCCGATATTTTTATTTCTCCATATTGCTTCGTTTAGGCAGCCTGCGGCTCTGTTTGCTCTATTCACTTGATCTTCCACTTCGGTTTCGAGCTTTCCGTAGCTAGATAATGTGATGCATAGATATTTAAACTCCATCACTTGTTCTATTATCTGACCTTCCAGCTCCAATTTACATCTTAGTAAATTTGCTGTTATAACCATGCATTTTGTCTTTGTTGGAGAAATTAACATGTTAAATTTTCTGGCGGTTATATTAAATTGGTGCAGCATACGTTGTAAATCATCTTCACTTTGAGAGAGTAGTATTGCGTCGTCTGCATAGCAGATTATTTTAAGTTGTTTTCCTCCCATTTGGTATCCCTTTTTAGTTCTTACTTTTTTTATTATTTCGTCCATAATCAGGTTGAACAATAGAGGACTCAGGTAATCTCCCTGTCTTATCCCATTGCCAGCTTCAATAGGGTCGTTTAGTTCTTCTTCTACTTTTACTTTTGTTCGTTTAAATCGTGCTGATTATTTACATTTCCTGCAAAATGTTTTACTCGATTTGTTAAATGATGTCTCTTTAAATATTCGGCAAAATTTATGGTTTCTTCATGACGGCTATCCGGCCAACTTTAGCAGGAATGTACGAAACTTTCTTGATAATAATTACGAAGACTACTGGGTTGGAAGAGGCGGTCCAGTTGCCTCGACAACAAGATCGCCGGATTTGAATCCTTGCGACTATTGTATTTGAGGATATATAAAAGCATTTGTGCACAACTCTGGATAAGGATACAAGATGCTTGCAACGAATTTAGAAATAAGTTGGAATTTTTGTAAGAATTCGGCGTTCTCTAAGCAAAATGGAAAATTTATGCATAGAGACTAATGGTCATCATAATAAATGGTAATAAAACTCTTTAAAATTTTGTTTCAAATTGATTTTTTGCTTCTTTTACGAACTGTGTGCTGCATTTCATTCAAACAAAAGGTAATTTATAAAATTTATTAAGGTATCTATTAATTTAACTTTTATGACGAAAAAATGAAATATTTTCAAATCTATTTTTCTACAAAATGGTGTATCCTAGTATCCTGCAGAAAGTAAGATTACCTTTTAGTACTAAAATACCTAAAGTCGCCATCTTCAAAGAGCTCTAGCTCCCTTAGTAAGCATTTTCGGACTAGGTGAATTGGGTTAAATCGTCTTAAAATTATCTGAGGAATCTTCGGTTTTCGTTTGTCAGGATAGTTTCTGGACACCCTGTATAAAAAGCATAATCACGCCACTGTTCACTTTGTCGGGTACAGCCGGCTATGTGGCGTTTACAGTACATACCTTTTTGAGCAGTATAAAATGCAGAAGTATTATTACCTGCGGATTATTTAAAAGAGCTTTGGATATTAGTGCTGGAGGAGAAATAAATGATTTGACAGCCTCCTTCAGTATGTCTTTTAAATTTCCAGTTGAACCAGGATACATCATCTGTAGAGCTGATCGAGACAATATGCAAGGACTGCTTTTACTGAAATCGATAAAGAAATCCTAAAAAAGATTTTTATAAGTATGTATACAATTACAATCGTACAAGGTGTTTTTAAAAATGGTTCAAAAAATTATACCACGAATACAAAATGTACTTTTTTATTGGATTAATGTATCTGTATTTCAGAGATCGTTGACACAGGTACAATAAATATTATACAAAAGATTACATAATACAAATTTTAATAGTACAGTATGGGATTAAATCAGTATCAAATTTAAACAGCTACTATGTAACCGCAATATTTCCTTCAATCTCCGCTATAGGATGGTTAAATGCTATGTATGGTCCAAATTGTTATACGGCATGGAAACATGGACGTTAAGAGTACCTTCCATTAATAAGTTGGAGGCCTTTGAAATGTGGACGTTGCGAAGAATGTTCCGCATACCATGGACAGATAGGGTGAGAAACGAGGAAGTCTTAAGAAAGGCAAATACTGAGGGAGAACTCCTCAATTTGATCAAGGTACGAAAAATTGGATACCTCGGCTATATTCTGAGAGGAAAAAAATACGCAACCCCTCACCTAATCATCCAGGGAAAGATTGAAGGCAAGAGAGGAGTAGGTCGCAAACAAATGTCGTGGCTACGGAACATAAAGAACTGGACAGGCATAAATAACACTGGCGATCTTTTGCATGCCGCAAAAGACAGACGTCTGGCCTTAAGATAATTCGCCAACGCACTATAGGTGCACGGCACTATAAGAAGAAGAGGGATTAAAAGTAACTGAATATTTAAATTGTATGAAACATGTTTAAGCCTGTAGATTACTCATAGTGTGGTGCACATTAATTGTCATTTTTTTTTTAATGAGGTGGAAGGTTCGAAACCAACTAGGGAAGGTGTCTCTAGTACTGCTGGATTAGAAGGCAGGACCATACGAGAACGGCACAGAGTTCACACGAAATCCGGGCCCCCATCGTGCGCCCCTATCCGCCTACCAACTAACACCATCCCCTCTTCGACGCTGAATATCCCCGGACGAGTTCATTAGAATTGATCAATTTAGAGCTTCATTTAGGTTATTCTATAACGTATGTACTCGTCTTTCGTTTTATTATTTTAGACAGTGAGCTGACAAGTTTTTGTATTATGGATATACAGTAAGGTCTAGTTTTATGCGATGGATACGTTCCACAGAAAAGCGCATATTAAAAATCGCATAAAAAAAACATTACTTGAAAAAGTAGGGTTACGTTTCATAGCCTTATAAAATTGCATAAAACCAGGACAAAAACCAAAAATTTTGCAAAAATTAAAAGCTATAGGCTGCATGATAAATTACTTCGAATATCTGAAAGAAATTCATACAAAAACTTTTAAAAAACTTGTATTCTAAACTTAATTTTATTTTATGGGAAAGTAATAGGTACATATAGTTTTACATTTACGTTTTTAATCATTAGGGAGTTTTTGCAACCACCTAACGTAACGTATCTCCCTATACGTAAAGAACTAACGTATCGAAGAATATGAACGTTAAATTGAGAGTTAAAGTTCTGCACGCAACGTAACGATGGTGTTGCCCTCATCTAATTAGTGACTAACTAATAAATTGTCAGCGCCAGTCTTGTCCTTGTCATTTAACCCTATTTTTGATATTCAAAATAAATAACAAATATTTTTTTGAACAATTTTTAATTCTTGAGATGGACGCGATATTAAATGTAGGTGCCTTTATTGATGATACAGAAGACGAAGACATAGAAGATACCCTTCTTCTCCACATCTTGCACGACTATACGGCCGCTTTAATTTTGATACCGTGTCTGATATAAAATGTACAAATATTTTTCGATTTTGGATTAAATTCCACTTTTCTGGATGGGTCGTAAGGGTTCTTGCCTACGACTTCCCTCAACAAGAACAAATTATCTTCATTGCTGAAGTGAAGTCGTTTTCTACTGCTTTCCATTATTTATAAAAATCAAAACAAATATACTTAACCACAAATGTGAAAAAACACGTACCACGCACGGGTGCATATGAAATGTGGATCTTGAAATTTTGGTAATCGGGTAAGATCCCCTTGTGCATTCGGTTACCTTCGGCTCGATAGGAATACGTATGAACGTAACGTACCAGCTCGATACGTTAGGTAATACGTATCTAGATACATTAGTTCAACCATTAATGCGCATGCTTAGGTATATGTCAAAAATATACGTTACGTATACGTATTTGCTTGCACAAAAACTCTCTATTATCGCTATGTGATAATGGTTTGCACGGTTTGCGAAGTGGCTCAAAATCATCTTCATCGTCAGAAGAAACTGTCTCTGCGATAGATATTTGTGGTAAAGGCGATGGATTTTCACAAACTTCAATCTCGTTCTGTGTAGCTCTTCCTTTTCTGACAATATAATCAGTAATTAAACTTTGCGATGATGATGCTAGTAATTTTTTATGTAGCCCACGATATCCTGCCATGCAGTTCTGCAGCTCACGTTGTAATTTAAACGCTCGTTCAGAATTTTGGTCATTAATAAGAAAATGATTTTCTAATTTACTGTAAAGTTAAAGACCTTCTCAAATTAATTTGGCACTGAGGGGGGTTGGTTTTTCTTCCTTATCATTAGCATCTTCTAGACTCACGCCGTCATCTAAAGTTAGATCTAAAGTTTGATCAATTATATCATGGTCACTTAATGCATCATCCACAAGCAATTCATCTATATCATCGTGGCTGAAGGTATTAAAATCATCTCCGCCAATTTCATGTGCCAAATTCATTATTTCATCTGATAATGTAGATGTTTGAGTGGTTGCATTGCTTGTTACACATGCTGGCCAAACCTTTTTCCAACAGGCATCTAAAGTTCTTGGTCTTATTTGAGCGGAAGCATATGCAACATGAATCAAACAATAAAAAATAGAAAATTGCTTCCACACGTCTTTTACTGTTAAGGGCTAATTTTCTAGTTTACTCACGATGGGTTTGTAATATTTTTTAAACGTTGCAATTACGCCTTGATCTAATGGCTAAATAAGGCTTGTTGCATTGGGCGGAAAAAATACTATTCGAACGTCTGGATGTTCCAAGTTTGGATGACCTGCAGCATTGTCAATAATTAATAAAACTTTATTGAACCATTTGAAACCATTGAAGCAATTTTTGAACCATTCTGTAAAAATAGCTGTTGTCACCAGGCTTTCTTGTTGGCCATCCAAATCACTGGCAGTTCTTTTAAATATTTGCTTTTTAAAGCACGTGTTCTAAGAGATTTATTTATTATGAGAGGTTTTAACGTCCGATCTCCTGATGCATTGCTAAAAAGTGATAATGTTACTGGATCTTTACTTGCTTTATGTCCACTACATCCTTTGCAATGTAACTAGTTAGGCATTTTTTCCAATACCGTCTCGTTTAATCAGCGTTAAATACTTGATCGGCACAATAGTCCCATCTTCAATAATTTTCGCTAGCTCCTGTGGAAATATTTTTGCTGCAGCTTCATCTGCTGTAACACTCTCTCCTGTAATCTTGATATTATGAAGTGCATTTCTTTTTATAAACCCGGTTAGCCATCCTTTGCTAGCTGAAAATTCTTTACCAGATTGTGGTAGAAGAAGTGGAAGTTGGTGGCTCCGACTATTTCATTAACTCATAAAACTGAAGAGCTTTTTCCTGGATTATATGACCACTTACAAGAATTCTTTGAATTAGTTCCTTAATCCAAATTGCGATAGCTCTTCCTGTTCTTTCTAATAATCTATCTCTTGAGTAAGATGAAAATTTGGCGTTTAATTTTGTACCATAAATTATAGATTTACTCATAGCAACTTCATTCTCCTTATAGTTGATTCGGCTAAAAAAATGTTTTCCAATTGCCGTAGATCCTTCTCCTATTCCTAAGCAATTTAAAATTGCAATTTTTGAAATTGATTGATGTTTTTTTTTCTCCATTAGGCCAAATACAATCTTAAAAAAGATATAAAAAAAATAGACTCACGATATTAAGATGGCAAACATCCATTTGTACTGAAAAAAACCAAACCCAACCAAAAACCATTTGTAATGAAAAATAAATCTTTACGATAATCACTTGAAACGTTTCAATTCAAAAACCTTGCTGCATATTATTCTACAACTTCTATCTATCTATCTATACAGCCCCCTTGCTGTCCAATTTTGGACATAGGCCTTCTCTTCTTTCTTCCATGTCTCTCTATTGTAGGCAGTTTGTATTCACTTCGGGCCTGCGTGTTTCTTCAAGTCATCTGACCATCTCATTTGTAGCCTTCCTCTTTTTCGTTTGTAACTATATAGTCTCCAGTGTATAATCATCTTATTCCATCTGTCGTCTTTCTGTCTTATGGTATGTCCAGCGAACTTCCACTTTTGCTATCTGCGTTAATACATCGGTCACTTTTGTTTTGTTGCGGATCCAAGTATTTCTGTTCTTGTCTTCAAAAACTAGCAAAACAGTAGCGTCTGATCCAGAGTGGACGGCTACGAACAGCGTCTGACCCAGAGTGGGCGGCTGATACAGAACTTACCAACCCGTCTAGCAAGCGAGGTGTTTTAATGCCAAAAAAACCCTCTTCAGGAACCCTATCGAATTATCAAACGGAATAGACAACTTGTATACAACATAACAAATAGAGATGAAGACATCACAATGAGGATCGGACAAGATGAAATAAAACAAGTTCAGGATTAAATATATCTGGGTCAAACTATAAAACTTAACAAAGAAAACCAAACAGCAGGGATAAAAAGATGATTTAGACTGGCATGGAAGGCATTTGGCAAACTAAGCTACATTCTTATAAACAAAAGATATCCACAGCATCTTAAGACCAAAGTATACAATCAATGCGTACTCCCTGTTCTCACTTATGGTTCCCAAATGTGGACATTTACAAAAGCAAACATAGACAAAATCATAAAAACCCAAAGAGCAATGGAAAGACAAATGTTGCACATAACACTAATGGATAAAAAGAGAAACGAGTGGATAAGAGAGAAAACAAAAGTGAGGGATGTTAGACAAGAAGTTGAAAAATTGAAATGGAGATTTGCCGGACACAATATAAGACAAAAAGAAGACCGATGGAACAAAATTCTTATAAGTTGGAGACCGTGGAAATATAAACGAAGCAGAGGAAGGCCCCAAATGAGATGGGCAGATGATATCAAGAAGCACGTGGCCTCTAGGTGGATGACTGAGAAGAATGGAAAAGGATTGGGTAGGCCTATGTCTAAAGAGGGACTGAAGAAGGCTAATTAGATAGAATATAAAACGAAGCACCGCTATCGCGCATCATGTAACAAGGGAATCCCCGAATTGCAAACGCTCACTTTACTGACATCTGAATGTGAATAGTTAATATTTAATTATAATAGTTAATAATAGAAATTTTTGGATGAAATACAAACCTCACAACTTTAAAATCGCATTTAAATAATCCGCATAAAAAGAGACCTTACTGTATATGGATATCTGATGGCAGACACCTTTCGTGCGTGAACAGTTGTCGTGCTTACACGTGTATCTTAGAAGTTTAGTACAATCAATCGTTTTAAAAGACAATATTAATTATTTGAAAATTAGTTATAATTGTGGTTATAAGGGTGTTGTGAAAGCTTAGTGCATTCATATGGAAGTGGATGATGGGGGGAAACCCCCACCTCTACCGGATCCCCCAGAAAACTTAGATCTAGGAAATAATCAGATAAGTGGTTCAAATCATTTAAATTTAATTATAGATTCTCCTGCATTAAATCGAAATACTAAAGATAAAAAACATAAAAAACAAATTATATTAAAGGATAAGATAGTTGAGGCTAGTTCAAATCCAGAATCAAGTTTTTCCGTTCACAATAATAATGAAACGATCAAAAAAGTAAAAACAACATTCCTTTATCAGTCTACTGATATAGGCCCGTTTCAGATTTACATTGAAAATAATATGGATAATTATACAGGCCAATTAAACGCAATAAAAATTGGAGAAATAATTTTAACTTCACATCCGGAATTAGATAAAAAAATAAAACAAATTCAATCGATAGGAAGAAATCGAATTCGGGTTTTTTGTAAGGATTATTTGAGTGCTAATGTATTGTTAAAATCTCACATTTTAGAAAATAAAAACTTGTCTGCATATATTCCTAAATTTTTAATATTTCGATTAGGAATTATTAGATTCATTGATAAAGATTTACCAGTTGAATATTTAAAAAATAAAATTAGGGCCTATGATTTTCATTGTAAATTTGAAGTGGAATTTGTTAAAAGAATGAACCGAAAAGTAAAAAACTCGGATAACGAAACAGAATTAATACCTACAAGTACTATTTTGGTTTCCTTTAAAAGTCAAACTTTACCTAAGTATATAGAGATTAACAAAGTTCTTTACGAAGTAGAAGTTTATAAACAAAGGGTTGTAATGTGTAATAATTGTTACCGCTATGGACATATTAGTAAACAATGTCGAAGTAAAATCAGATGTCTTAAATGCTCTCAGAATCATGACACAGTTACCTGCCCATCAGACGAATTTACAGTAAAGTGTTTTTCTTGCAATGGAAACCATTTTACTAATGATTTTAATGTATGCCCGGAGTACAACAGACAAGAAAAGATTAAACAAATGATGTCACAGACAAATTGTTCATTCAAGGATGCTAGTAGTAGTATTCCAAAAAAAAGTTATGCAGATATTGTATCTAAGCATTTACCTTCGAATGCTGTTGATAATAATATAATTAATTCTAATTCACAACAAAATTCCTCAAATTCAGTTAATGTTCATGTAACTTCAACATCGGCCAAGCCCGTTCCACAAATATCACACCAATCCAATACGCGATCCATTTTCCAAAGATTGAACTCCCATTCATACTCTCAAGCCCAATTAAATAACTTAACAAAAAAAAGTAAAAGATCTTATCCTTTATCTCCCGATCCTACATTTTCAGCGCATCAATCCATTATTAGTTCAGTTAATCTTCCTTTTAAGAAAGGGGGAATTTTGAGTTCAGAACAATATCAGTCCAATATTCAAAATGAAAATAAATCAGAAAATGTCATAAGAGAAACCGAAAATAATGAAATTGCAAATGTCATTTTTCAGATAGTTTTATCAACCATAAATACAATAACGCACAAAAATAACTTAGACATACAGGAAAACGAAATTACAAATATTATTAAAACTAGTTTAAATAACCTTTTTGAACATGGATCATATAACTCTATGTCAATGGAACCTTAAATCGGCAAATTCAAATAAAGAAAATTTACAATATTTGTTAAATGATCATAACATCGATATAGCTTGCTTGTCAGAAACTAGATTTACATCCAATAAATATTTTAATCTTCCAGGTTACAACATTGTGAGGGATGACCGTTTAGATCGCAATGGCGGGGGAACGGCCATCCTTATTAAATCAAAACTTTTGTATACAGAATTACCTATCTCTGTTTTACTACCTAATTGTAATCAATCATCCATTATTTTAAAATGTAATGATAAAAAAAATATTACCATTGTATCGCTTTATGTTCCACCAAAAACTAAAATTTCGTTGCATATTTAGGATCAATTCTTTAGTTCTTTTAATCCACCTGTAATTTTTACGGGAGATTTTAATTCACATAATATTGCCTGGGGTGGGCCAAACACAGACCACTATGGCATAACGCTTATGAAAGCTCTTGACCGAAATAATCTGGTATATCTCAACGATGGATCACCTACATTCATAGGAAATTATTTGCAATCTCATTCTGCTATCGATCTGACAATTTGTTCTCCTTGTATAAGACATTTACTATATTGGGACACAATAAAAGATCTTTATGGATCTGATCATCTACCATGCATTACACAAATATATTTGGCACCCAAAGTTAATAAATTACTATCTTGTAGAAAATGGGATTTTAAAAAGGCAAACTGGGATATATATTACATGGAGTTTCAAGAACAGTTCAATAAAACAGAAGTTGGTGATTACAATTATTTTATAAGAATAACTGAAAATGCAGCAAATCTTTCTATACCTAAATTTAAATCAAATAAAAGTTCAAATAAAAATAAACAATGGTGGAATGAAAAATGTCAATTTTTAGTACAGAAACGAAGAAACAGTTTGCATAAATATATGAACAATCCCACACTAGATAACTTGTTAGAATATAAAAGAACTGATGCTATAGCAAAAAAAACCTTCAAACAAATAAAAAAAAATAGTTGGGAAAATTATTGTAAATCTCTCAGCAGATCGGTACCTCTTAAGAATATATGGAAAAAGGTAAATAATTTTAAAAATCGAAAATATTCAAATCAAAATCAATCAGATCATGATGAATGGCTTGCTGAATTTCACAGCATTTTAACCCCTCCATATGTATCCCCTGACCCAACCTTTCTTGATTGTGTAGATATAAGAGAACATAGTATTAGTGAACATTATCTCACCAACCAGTTTTCACTTCAAGAATTAGACATGGCACTCAAAAAATCTGCCAATACAGCTCCAGGTTCTGATAATATACATTATCCTATGTTGTTTAATCTTCCTAGATCAGGAAAAATTTTTCTTCTAAATCTACTAAATGATATTTGGTTAAACAAAGTCGAAATACCGTCTCAATGGAAAAATTACATTTTAGTTCCCATACTTAAGCCAGGAAAACCAAAAAATCATGCATCATCATATAGGGCTATATCTTTAGCATCATGTGTTCTAAAAACATACGAAAGAATGATAAAATCTCGACTAGAATTTTTTTTGGAATCTAATAATCTTATTCATAGTACTCAATTCGGATTTCGAAAAAAAAAAGTCGACATATGAAAACCTGGGCACTCTCATTACAGATATTCAATTATCACTCTCCAATGACCAGTCAACATCAGCTTTATTTTTAGACATAAAAGGGGCATACGACAACGTGAAATTAGACATATTATATAAAAAAATGTGTCAGATGGGAATTCCCCAAAGTCTATCTAAACACCTATATACTCTATACAGTAATAGAAATTTATTTTTCAGAGAAAACCACTTATTCTCTGAATGCAGACAAACATCTATGGGTTTGCCACAAGGTGGTATATTAAGTCCTATACTTTATATTATTTACACAACTGATTTAGTTGTTGACATCCCACATAATATATCAGTTTTGCAATATGCTGATGATATTGTTATTTACACTCGTCACAAATCCATCGAGATAGGTCATAATCAACTCAATTATGCAATAAGAAATTTAGATAATTGGATTTTCAATAACGGGTTATCAATTTCCGAAGAAAAATCAGTATTAGTTACTTTTACGAGAAAAAGATTTCGGTGTCCTCACCAAATAAAATTATCAAAATATTTGTTTCCTTACAAATCTTCCACTAAATTTTTAGGAGTAATTTTAGATTGTAAATTAAATTGGAAAGAACAGATAAATTATATAATCAAAAGAATAGAAAATAGTGTTAATTTATTAAAAACTTTCGGTCATTCCTCCTGGGGAGGGGATCCAAAAATAATGTTACTATTTTATAGAACACTCGTTAGATCTATTTTAGATTACGGATCTTTATTTTACCATTCAGCTGCAGAAACAAATCTTATAAAAATAGATAAAATAAAAAACAAATGTCTTCGACTCAGTATTGGATACTTGGGAAGTACGCCTGTAGACGTTATGGAAACAGAAACATGCGAACCGCCATTGAATCTTCGGAGAAGATTTCTATCTGACAAATTCGTGTTAAAGTTAAGAAGTCAGAAATCCAAGTTATTGGTTAAAATATCTAGTTTAGCTGGTTTGGTCTTAACATCTAAATATTGGGATAAGAAAAAAGTACCATTATTAGTTGAAAGTTTTATTACCAATGTACAAAGATATGAAGAACTTTATAAATCCAATGGAATCCCTTTATGGAATTATTCTTATGAAATGTTTCTTTCTCCAGTTAAGACCCATATTAACGCTCGCTATTTGTGTCAAAACAATATTATTATACAAAAAGAATATTATCGGGATTGTATAGTAAAATGGAAAGAGTATGAAAAAGTTTATACTGATGGATCTAAATCGGAACATGGAGTTGGCTGTGCAGTTTATTATCCTTCCAAAAATATTAAGTTAATATACAAACTATCAGATATGATGTCAATTTTCAGTGCTGAGCTTATTGCCATAAAATTAGCAATTAATCTGTGTTTAGAACAAGAAGAAGATAAATTTGTCATATTTACAGACTCTAAAAGTTCGGTAGAAAAACTTAATAATCTGTGTTTGAATCCTAATTTAAATTACATTCTTCTTGATATTTTGGAATTGTATCAAAATGTATCAAGTAGAGGAAAACAAATTTATATATCATGGATAAAAGCCCATTCAGGTATAGAAGAAAATGCAGAAGTGGACTATTTTGCAAAATATGGTGCAAAAAATGGAAGAATACTTAGATTAAAAATACCAGAGTCTGATTTTATTCCAATTTTTCGAAAGGAACTTAAGGAACAGTGGCAGATAAAATATAAATGTGGAGACAAAGGACAGTTTTTTAAGAATATACAACCAAAAATAAGGGACAAACCATGGTTTGAGAATACACGTAATCGATCAATTATTCGGATAATAAGTCGAATGCGCTGCAATCATGCACTATTTCCAGCTTATAAACATAAAATAGGTTTGTTAGATAATAATAAATGTCTATGTGATGAAATTGCCGATTTACAACATATTCTTTTAGAATGCCCGTTAAAAAAATTAGAAATTGATCAGTTTTATCAAAATTTAATATCGTACAAAATAAAATTTCCAATAAATGTTTCAAATCTATTGACATTAGAGGATAACAGTATCTACAACATCATATATCAGTATGTAAAATCTACTAATATTACTTTGTAAGCAGTATTGCGACATATGAATAAATTTGTAAGCCTAAAACGAAAAAAAAACAAACAAAAAAAAAACAAAAAAAATAAAAAAAAAAAACAAAAAAAAATAAAACCAAAAAAAAAACAAAAAAAATAAAACCAAAAAAAAACAATATATACAAAAACAAAAAAAAACAAAAAAAAAAGAAATCAAACCGATAAATGAATAATATTAAACAATAAAAAAAATACTAATAAAAAGAAATTAAAAATAAAAATGAAAGAATAGTTACAACGTTATATATATACTGATATCAAAAAAAAAACATTAAAAATGAAAATAAGTAACCAAAATATTTAGGCATTTACTAACACACAAAAAATATTGTATCCCAATTTAACATGTATAAAATATTAATATGTATATAATGTAAACAATGGAAATGGATGATAAAACTATAAGAAAACTTGACTGGCCTTTTGGCTTTGCCAGTGCCATTAACTTAGGAAAAAAAAAAAGATGGCAGACACCATCGGACTTTCGGGGGTCTCAATCTCCTAAGCGTTCAGATCAGTTCACGTGTACACTGTTCACATCACTACTACTGCTTGGGACGGTCGACGGTCCATCTATAGCGTCGACGGTGACGTGGTTCACTGACGTGGCGTTGTGGGCAGTTGCCCCGAAAATTCTTGACGGCAGGAGCTTGATTGGTAAACCGAGCGGACGACTTTTGATTATTATTAAGGAATTAAAGTCATGTTGAAGGCAACCGCGTACTGTCATATCTTTTATTGAGACAATCCGGGCGTTCGGGGGAGAGAGAGAAAGATTCTCTCTCCTGCTGTCACCCACTATGTACATTCTTAAAAAAAAAATTAAACTATTTGGCCTTTGTCTAGTGTTGTGTAAACGTATTATTTAATGTTTATAACATTCATAGAAGTACTGGATATCCTACAATTTTAACGAAATGCCCCTGAAGATATATATATATATATATATATATATATATATATATATATATATATATATATATATATATATATTGTTATGATTGTTTATTTTGAGTTCAAACTTAGTTTATTGAGCCAATAAAAAAAATTATAGCTTATCTGTTATCAAAAGTAAAATAATTCTTATATTACCTGTGTTCGATGGATTCAAAAGATTTTCTAGTTGTATTTTATCGAGATAGAGAAGAAAGGGTAATAATACAAATATATTATATTACAAAGATTTACGTTTCTTTATTTTATATGAACGAATAAAACAATTATTAAATTCTGTCGTTATCTTATCAATCAGCATACAAGAAAATAAATCAAATTATTATGATAATAAGATTATAAAGCTACATACATTTATATTACGTGAAAAACCAATTTTACTTAAAATTTTCTTTACTTGAAAAAAAGAAACCACAAAACTTTAAACTTTTGATTAGCCTAACGAAACCTCAGTTCTTAAATTTTAATGCTAATGACCATGATGTCGAAACGATCCTTCACAGATATAAAATTCAATTGTACAAACACTTACAGTTTATTTTCTTCTTGAGTTGTATGTTGGAACATACCCAGAAAAGTCCAGTCTCCTCAAAGATGTGATCTCCCCTCTTTGGCACCTCGGCTCCTTCTGAACGTCTCTGCAAACCTCCTGCAGACTACACAAAAAACACCTGATTTACTTCTCCAAACTCCGCTACTTATTTATGACACCAGGACCTCCTTTTGTCAACTTGATGCCGTAAGAATACTTTCACATATACTTTATAAAAATGCTCACGGTAGATACAAGGACCTCTTTTAATCTACTTGTTGTCTCCTTCTTCAAACTTTTCACTTCTTTTCGTTACGCCGGTATCCAAAACTCACGAACCACACCCTATCTTGAGACACACGACTGTTTCCTTTCGATGACCAAAATATGACTGACTTCTCCTCTCTCATCATCGACTCCCAAATTCCCATTTAAAAACGACCGTCCAATCAAAAAGCTTAAATTGTGTTTACTATGATATTGGAAAAGCCTAATTTCGGTTTCAGAGAAAACTAAATAGCTTACTTTAAAATTGGTTTTTTTTAATACATCATTTATACATATTTCAAAAGATTAGAGTATGGTCATTTAATACTCGACTCTACAAACAATGAAGAGATTAACCTTCAGGTAAAATGTCTTCGAATTCTAAACAAAGGATTTTTGATAATTTTGTTTGAAACGGAAAAGGTCGTTTGCCAAACAAATTTCTACTCTTATCTACACTAAATCTTATCTTAAATTACTATATACAATTTATTTATATTGATATCTTGAAATTTTATTTCGATGGATTTTTTTTTATTTTTCTTTGTTTGGGAAAGAAGAAACATAACAAATCCCCGCCTTTGCATATGATAAAAATTACTGAATTATTTAGGGATTTTTCTCTATGCAAAAACAATAAAGAATAGTCTTCCAACATTTTTTTAATTTCTTCTTTCACCTGTTGTCGATATTTATATGGGATCGGGTACGTCTTCGATTGAAAGTTTCCCAAGTTTTTAACCTCAAAAGAATGTTGGTGCTTTTTTGCCACTCTGTTTTCCTCATTTATAAAAGTTTCGTGTTCTTTTAACATCAGACTCACCTCATTTTCTATTTCTTCTCCACATATCAGTTTTCTTTCTTTCTCCTCAGATTCTTGACACATATTTATCGCACATTTTTCCTCCTCTTTTTCATCAATCTTTTCCTTAAATACCACTGTTTCAATCATATCCTTTTCATTTTCCTTTGTTGACACTATTTCTTTTTCTTCTTCGGGGTTTATCCCTTCTTTTGAGGAATCTCCGGTAGTGACTTCCTTTATCCTTTTCTTAAGTTTTCTTTCTTTTCTTCTTTGTCCTCGCTTCGTTGCCAAATTCATTTCCACTGTTTGTTCTTTTTCCGAATTATCAATTTTCTTTTTCCCATGTTCATTTTCCTGCCTGTCCTGTTCTTCTTCTTTTTCCTCTGTGATTTTCATCGTGTTATTTTTGAAATCTATCACCACATGTTTTTCTGCCAATTCATCCACTCCTACGATCATATCATGCGACATGTTTGGCATCACAACACATTGTAGTGCATAAAATTTCTTATCCAATCGTACTTTCACTCGTATTCCCTCATTTATCGTTGCCAATGTCCGTTTATTTGCACCCACCAAATTTATCCGTGGTATTTTGTAGATCAAATTCGTTAAATTAACTTCCTCTATTAGTTTTCTGTTGATCAGTGTCATTTCCGATCCAGTATCAATCATAATTTTAATCGGTGTCTCGTTGATAAAACCATCTACAAATTTCAAATTTGCTCCACTTATTTTGTCCTTATTTTCTGCCAATTTAATAAATTCCTTCGGGTGACAAAAAATTCCTGTTTGTTTCTTTGTCTTTAGTGAGCGCCTTCGTGAAAAAGACGCTTGCTGTTCTTGTTCGCTTCTATTTCTGCCGCTTTGTCTCTCATCCTCATATTCCTCTATGTGTGTGTTGTTGACCGCTCTTCTATTTTCTCTTGGTCTCTCGGACCCGTATCGGTTTCCGCGATTTTCCGGTTCATTCGTTCTATTATTATTTCGGTTTTCCTGACATGTGCGAGTGTTGTTTCTATTCTGGTTCTCTCGATATCTGTTTTCGTTCCATTGCCGATTTCTTTGTTCATAATTTACTCTTCCGTTGTCTCTACTTTCGTTTTCCCTCCTCGGGACAAATTCTCTTCTTGTGTACTCTCTCCTAAAGTTTTGTCCTCTATCTCTATAGTCTTGATTTTCTCGTTGTCTATAATTTTCTTGCGTTCTCCTCATTTTTCTTTCTCTTAATTTTGCTTCTCGTATTTGTAAGAATTGACATAAACTGTCAATATCTTTGTAGTTTTGTAGAGTTATGTGATCTTCTAAGGTATCTTCAAAATGTCTGGCTATTAGTTCCACTAGCTGTTCGGACGAATAGTTGTAATGTAAGTGTCTTGCATTGTTGTATAGTTGTAGGGCATATGTTTTTTCTGATATACCCATATTATCCTGGTATCTCCCATTTTGTAATTCCTTGTTTATCTCTATCTGTTGTATTTTCCCCCAGAAATAATTCAGAAATTTTTGTTCAAATGTTTGCCAATTTTGTAATTCTTCTTCTTTGCTATCAAACCATAAACTTGCCTCATCTTTAAGATGGTTCCTTATCGTTTCCTTTGCTGTTTCGAAATTACCGATATGTCGTAATTTCTTTGTTAAATTGTTGATTAAAATTACCGGGTGTAATTTTTTTACGTCCCCGCCAAATTGTGTTTTTATGTCACCCGGACTTTGGATGAGTACCTCTCTCCTGTCTCCCGTCTCTCGTTGTTTTCTGATATCCTCAATTTGTTTTTCTATTTCTTTCTTGTCTTCTTTCATTATATTTTCAAATTTGCTTTCTAATTCCTCCAAATTATCTTTAATTCTCATTTCTTGTTCTTTCATATCATTTTTAATTTCATTAATCTCTTCTATTTGTTGTATCAGTTCTTTCTTTATCCCCTCAACACATCCTTTAATTTCCTGTTCATAGTTTTCCAGACGCTGCTCTGTATTGCTCATTGTTTGTTTTGTTTCCCGTTGGTTTTCTTCCATTGTCTGTTTTGTTTCATCCATTTTTAGTGATGTTTCTTGTTGATTTCTATCCATTTTCTTTGATGTTTCATTCATTGTTTGTGTCTGTATTTGCATCATTGCTAATAATTTTTCTAACATCCCTGTTTCTTTTCTTTCCTCCATTATTGTAGCATTTCTTTCATTATCCGATCCTTCATCAATAATTGTTTCCTCTTCTATCTTATCCTCTTTCCTTTCTTGCGTTTTGCTTTGACTCCTTGTGGTCGACATGTTCGTTAGAATATTTATCCCCGCCAAATATGAAGCTTTGAAATTTGTGCAATAATATCCCCGCCAAATATGAAATTCGAGTAATGTTGCAAAGACGAAAACTTTTCCTCTTATCCCAAATGCAATAAATTCAAATAAATGCAATAAAATTTTAAAACTTTTGTCAGTTGTAAAAATCAATCAAATATCATAAATTATATCATGTAAAAATTTGTACCTACAGAAATTTGAAATGTAATGTCATAAAAGCAAATATTATAAACTTTAACCATCGGCAAATAAATTTTCAATCAATCTGCTTTCTTTCTCTATCCGTTTAAATTTTAACTAGAAATACTTTCTACGCCTTACACGTTGGAGGCCATTTGTTATGATTGTTTATTTTGAGTTCAAACTTAGTTTATTGAGCCAATAAAAAAAATTATAGCTTATCTGTTATCAAAAGTAAAATAATTCTTATATTACCTGTGTTCGATGGATTCAAAAGATTTTCTAGTTGTATTTTATCGAGATAGAGAAGAAAGGGTAATAATACAAATATATTATATTACAAAGATTTACGTTTCTTTATTTTATATGAACGAATAAATCAATTATTAAATTCTGTCGTTACCTTATCAATCAGCATACAAGAAAATAAATCAAATTATTATGATAATAAGATTATAAAGCTACATACATTTATATTACGTGAAAAACCAATTTTACTTAAAATTTTCTTTACTTAAAAAAAAGAAACCACAAAACTTTAAACTTTTGATTAGCCTAACAAAACCTCAGTTCTTAAATTTGAATGCTAATGACCATGATGTCGAAACGATCCTTCACAGATATAAAATTCAATTGTACAAACACTTACAGTTTATTTTCTTCTTGAGTTGTATGTTGGAACATACCCAGAAAAGTCCAGTCTCCTCAAAAATGTGATTTCCCCTCTTTGGCACCTCGGCTCCTTCTGAACGTCTCTGCAAACCTCCTGCAGACTACACAAAAAACACCTGATTTACTTCTCCAAACTCCGCTACTTATTTATGACACCAGGACCTCCTTTTGTCAACTTGATGCCGTAAGAATACTTTCACATATACTTTATAAAAATGCCCACGGTAGATACAAGGACCTCTTTTAATCTACTTGTTGTCTCCTTCTTCAAACTTTTCACTTCTTTTCGTTACGCCGGTATCCAAAACTCACGAACCACACCCTATCTTGAGACACACGACTGTTTCCTTTCGATGACCAAAATATGACTGACTTCTCCTCTCTCATCATCGACTCCCAAATTCCCATTTAAAAACGACCGTCCAATCAAAAAGCTTAAATTGTGTTTACTATGATATTGGAAAAGCCTAATTTCGGTTTCAGAGAAAACTAAATAGCTTACTTTAAAATTGGTTTTTTTTAATACATCATTTATACATATTTCAAAAGATTAGAGTATGGTCATTTAATACTCGACTCTACAAACAATAAAGAGATTAACCTTCAGGTAAAATGTCTTCGAATTCTAAACAAAGGATTTTTGATAATTTTGTTTGAAACGGAAAAGGTCGTTTGCCAAACAAATTTCTACTCTTATCTACACTAAATCTTATCTTAAATTACTATATACAATTTATTTATATTGATATCTTGAAATTTTATTTCGATGGATTTTTTTTTATTTTTCTTTGTTTGGGAAAGAAGAAACATAACAATATATATATATATATATATATATATATATATATATATATATATATATATATATATATATATATATATATGACGGCCATATCAAGATTAGAAATACTTACCATAGCGTGATGCAGTGACGTAATTGATGTAATTTTTGTGGCGATTTTAAATCTTTCAGTCACATCAATGAAGTAAGCAATAGCCTCGGACCGTGATTTAATTTTCGTGTATCTAGGAAACGTGGGGGGTAACAGTCTTTGGTTTATCGAAGGTTCAAACCCCAAAATATATTCAGAATTTGCTAAAAATAAACAAAAATTGTGAGTCAATAGTGATGAATATCTAACATGAGTTAGCCTATATCAATTATATTATATTATCACCAGTAAGAGCTAATAAATGGTAGAGAAAACCTACGGTGCCGATTTCGCATGTACATTTGACTACATTATGACAGTATCAATCGCTTATCGAAAAGCTTTATTTTTCTGGATCATTTGATTTGTTTACAGAATTCTAATTCTTTATTCTCCCGAAGATTTCCTGATGATGAGGCTTCGCCGAGATGAAGAGAAGTTCTAGTTCCAATACAGAGCTTAATGTAACTTATAGTTTTGTTGGATTCACTTTGCAAGACTTCTTTGGGTTCTGGCTACGGGTTTTATTCTTTTTTTTTTAATCAGTTTTCTGTTGTAGAAGTTGTTATAATAATAATATGATTCTATATCTTCTTCGGCTTTTTCCCATTAAGAGTTCGCCGTTTTTGTCCTCCAGAGCACTCTATTCTTCCAGACACCTTCTCTATGGTCTCTGTTTATCATAATATTTGGGCTCTGTTTTCCATTTTTTGTAATTGTGCATTCTCAAGAATGTTCAATATGATTCTATATAGTGAATGAATATAATAAAATATTAGAGTTCTTCTTCTTGATGTGCCTATCCGTTACGAATGTTGGCGATCATCATGGCAATCTTTATCTTATCTGCAGCAGCGCGGAAAAGCTGCACAGATGTTGTATTGAACCAGATTCTGAGGTTCTTTAACCAAGATGTTCTTCTTCCTTCTGGACCTCGTTTTCCAAATATTTTTCCTTGCAGGATGGCTTGAAGGAGAGCATATCCGGATTCATTTTAGAGTTAGCTATTACAAATTATAGTTTTTTTCATTAAGACACACACACACATTTCAATATTGTGATGTTCATATTATCTTTACGACTATTTATCATATTCCATCAATCTTACGGTAGCGGTATTTGAAGGTACTTAAGTCAAATCCGGCCCTCAAAGTCTGATGAGGTCACTTTTGGTACGAGACCGTGAGCGAGGAGCCGCTTCGCCCACGCCTACCTACGCTTCTGGATTTTGGCGCTTCTACCTGTTGCTACATACGTATATTTATCATCCAAAGTTTGCTCCCAGAAAGTATATTCTCTACGTTATACATTTCCTTTTCCCTTTTAATTTTATCCACTGTTCCAGTTCGATAGTTGCAATGGCTTTCCATGTTACTTTCATTATTTTAGGTAATTGTTTGATCACCTTATATGACTTATATTCTTCACAGCCGCTTCTATTTCCTTATATTTATAGGTTAAATAGTTTATTTTTCCTTTTTTCTCGGTTGATAAAAAGCAGTATTAGTATATAAAATATATAACTCGAATAAGGAAAAAATCATAAGCATATATCTATATAACTTATCCAGAGGTGCAGGGATATCAACTGTGATGTATATATTTGTTTTATCGACTACAAAAAGGCATTTGATAAAGTAAAACATGACAGGCTCATATCCATCTTGAAAGAAGCGGGCTTGGATGATAGAGACTTGCGAATTTTATATAATTTATATTACAACCAAACTGCCAACATTAAAGTGGATGACCAGTTGACAGAGACAAGTCATAGAGGAGTGAAACAAGAATTCTGTCTCCAGTACTATTTAACATGTACCCGGAGTATATCTGCGAGCAAGCACTAGGACAACTAGAGGAAGGAGTCTTAGTTAACGGAGTGCGTCTAAACAACATAAGATATGCTGACGACGCAGTAGTTTTTGCAGACAGCCTAGATGGTTTACAGTCGTGTGGAAGTGTGGTTAAATATTCACTTATATTAAACCTAACCTAAATAACACTAGTAAATGGCATATATAATAAAGTCGTGACATATCTAATACTCACCATCTTCACTAGTAACACCCTTATCGACGCTTTTTTGTACAATGTGTAACATATCCAAACAATTAACTAAAAGTCTCGTACATTCGGATATCACAGGTTGTTCATCTTTTTTAAACATAGAAATGAGTACTTGTAAAAACAGTCTCAAAAATTTAATTCTGGCAAACAAAGCAAGAGTTTCCTCATCCGGATTAATTCTATTTTTCTTATGCAGATCTTCCTCAACTTCCCGTAGCATTCCGATCATACGCTGTTGAGAAATGTCAGGATTTAAATGGTAACCATATTGCATTGGTTGGAAATCCTCTTCCTCGTACACCATACCACTGGAAAATTTTATGTAATTAATACTAAGAATCAGTTCAAGAAAATTGCTCTACATAAAGATGTCCCTAATTTAAACAAATTTCGGTTTTCCTCAGAGATAACTTGGAAACTTATAATACCGTTCCCCTTCTCATGGGGTATTTGGGAGACTGCAATAAAAATACAGTAAGTAGTATATCTATAGATTTTAAGGTAAAACATTTCTTACATTCGAAAATTTCAGTATAGTCCTATCACAGATAGAACCTGAGCTGAATTGTTGATATCTCTGTTATATGTTTTTATCAATCATTATCAATCTGGCAAAATAACTTTTAATGGTTATTTGGTTATAAACTTGGTTTTTTAATTATCTTTCTTCTTCTTCTTCTGGTTCCTATCCGTTTCGGATGTTGGAAATCATATTGGCAATCATGACCTTGCTCGCTGCGGCTCGAAACAGCTCCGTTGAGGTTTTCTTAAACCATGTTCTTAAATTCCGCAGCCATGATATTCTCCTAAATCAACTTAATTATCTAAATCAACTAATAAAGCAGAGACAAGTGATATCCCTCAAAAGTATATTCACATAACGACTTGTTGCTAATAAATAAAGACGACATCCCCAACTTACGTTGGCCTTTGGCAAGAGTGACTGATTTATACCCTGAAAAGAACAATAAGGATCGAATAGTATAAGTCAAAACTAAAGTTGAAACTTTTAACAGATCCCTAATAAAATATCTTCCCTTGTAGACGAGAGCGGATCTGTGAAAAAACAACTATGTTTGGATGTTAGAGGTGGCATTCTGATTCTTGCAGGAAAAGTTGTGTGATAACCTCAGTAATAATAATTGACTTATCATTCCTCTCAAATAGGTCTGGAATATTAATAGAAAAATTTAAATATTTAAAAATTTACTAAAACAACTAAAAACATCGATTTTTTCTAATCCACAAGGAAAATGAAATTAATGTAGTTGGCTGTATTATACCATCAATCACAAAAGTTTATTTAAAATTCTTTATAAAAGGTATATAATTTAAAATCCCTTTCGGGTTACACAACTTTTTCGGGCTAAAAAGCCCATCATCAGTGTTTTGTTGCTCGGTGCACATGAGTTAAGCCACTAAATACCTGGGTAAAAACCCTTTAGATGGTACAAAATTTATTATGTCTTACATTTTATTTAAAATTATGTTATGTTTGAGTATTTCTCAGATAACCTACATGGCAACGTAAGACTCCCACTAGGGGCTATTGCTGACCCTGAAAGGATGTTTGAATGAGTTCTAGATGGCAACTGAATCAGATTTTGGCGTGTAAATAAATAAAATATCTATATAACTATTTGCTTAAATTCAGAAAACAGAGTTAGAAAAGACTCGACAAGACGCCTCTTTTAATACGTCGCATGCTAATCACGCCTATGAGCGTCAAGATATCGCTTCAGTCATATGCTGATGACGCACATGTGAGTTTTTAAGATATGTACCTATGTTTTGTATTGTCTAGCATAAATACACTTGTGTATAAAAGTTTACTTTTTGGAACAGTTTGTAGAGAAAACTATCTGTTAACCTATTTATCAAGCGGTTCTCAAAAACATTTTCTACCTTTCCTTCTACTACCAATAGTTGCATAGTTCCCGTTCTTATGGCTAAAGTAATTTAGGTATTCTCGGTTTATTTTTTTTATTAGCCTGTCGTTTATATAAAGCTGTTCCAGAAGTGACAGGTTGATCCTGCCAGACCGGCCACGGCATTTTTATATACATTAATGAGAAATACTCTGTCTATGTCCTTATTATTTCTTTTTGTCCTTTTAGAATGTTTCCATTACCTTCTTAAATTTCACTTGTGTTTCGGTAATTTCTTCTCGGGTGCTGTATTAAATCAAATTATTTTCGATTTGCTTCGTAAATTGGGGTTAAAAAATAATATTGGTTCTGGTAAAATTATTCAAAGAAAAACAGTAGAAATTTCAAGTGAACTAAGCATAAAATTCTTTTAAAATGTATAAATCCAATCTTACCCTTTCAACCTTTATTGAATATAAGAGGAATGAAGCTATATGTTAACGCACTTTCCGCTCAAAAGCCAAATCTAGTTGGGCTCGATTTTGTTCCTCACTTAGTAGGTAAACTTCACCCTCAGAGATTTGGAAAAGGGTAAACAAAATGCAAGGTAAGAAAAAGTAGACCGCTAATGATGAAGACATAGTAGAAAGTCTTTTTACAAAAATCTCTCCGGATTATGTTCATCTACCAGTATTTATGCCGAGCATCTCCACTAATGATCACTTTTTACTAACCCCATTTCAGCTGACGAACTTAAAGCAAATTATAAGAGTTCTAAAAATACAGCTCCTGGTATTGACGGCATTAACTATAGCATGCTATTAAACCTGCCAGTAATTGCCATACATTATCTGTGCAAAATATACAACAATATTTTACTTAAAGGAGACAACTGTGATTCTCTTAAACAATGCTTGGTTATTCCTATGCCCAAAGTAAACCAGCGTATTGCCCTAAGACCTATCTCTCTTATGTCTTGTTTGCTTAAAACATTTGGACGAATTATGAAAAGCGGATTAGAATGGTGGTGTGAAAACAAAAATATTTTCCCAGTGTATCAATATGGCTTTCGTAGAAATAAAGGGACTATGGATTGTGTGTCTCAATTAACGACTGATATTCAGTTATCCTACTCAAATAATAATTATCTATCTGCCATATTTCTTGATATTTCATGGGCTTATGATAACGTCAATTTAAATCTATTATTTGAAAAACTAAAGCACATAGGTATTCCACTTTTGTGTTCATATGTGTTAGTAAACTTATTTCTTAATAGACAGGTATTCATTCGATGTAATGATAGATTGATTGGCCCGAGAGTAGTGCATCAAGGTCTACCACACGGCTCTGTCCTTAGACCCTTGTTGTTTAATCTATACACTATAGATCTTCACAGTATAGGCATTAAATGTAATATATTACAATATGCAGACGACTTCTGCTTTTACACTGTGAATAATTCATACCAACAAAGTATTGGTATTACATTGGACATCAAGTTAACATGTGCTTAATGAAATGTGAGAAAAGTTTAAATATTCTTAAAGTAGTTAATCGCTATCGATGGGGTGCCGACCCTAAGATTAACTTAATGTTTTATCGTGCGTACACCAGATCCATTCTCGACTATGGAAGCTTTCTATAGGGATCTGCCACAAACAGTCGTCTTAAAAAACTAGACCGCCTTCAGTATAAGGCTCTGCGATTAGTTCTAGGTGCGCTTAAATCTACACCTACAGAGAACCTTCTAGCCGAATCTATGGAACCTTTCTTACATTTAAGACGACTATTTTTAGCTGAAAAATTTATTCTCAAATGTCAGTCTCACAATCAAAATGAGCTGCTACAAAAAATATGTGATATTTCTGTTTCTAATCTAGTCAACAAATGGTGGCATAACAGGAATTCTCCTATTCTGACAGTGGCATATCCTAACGTTTCTCAGCGTCTAAACACTCCGTGTGACTTAACTTTCTTTCAATCAAATTTCAATGTTTCTTATGCCAAAGTCAATTTTTGGTATCCCAATTTTGACAATGAGAATCCAGTTGATTTTCAGAATCAGATAGCCAAGCTTAATAATCCATGCAGAATGTTCACGGATGGTTCTAAATCAAGATTAGGAGTCGGTTGTGCTGTATATATTTCGGATCACAAAGAATCCCTAATGTTCAAGTTAGATAAACAATGCTCTATATACTCTGCAGAAATGTTCACAATTCATAAAGCTCTAGAATGGGCTGTCAACAAAAAAATTTCTAACCAGCAAGTTGTAATTATGTCAGATTCAATGTCTGCGTTATTAACTTTAGAAAACTCATGTAAACATTTATATAAAAAATCCGTAAAATAGTTTCGAAACACAATTCAGATTTCTGCTTTAATCTGAGCCTTCTAAAAATTGCAAGGCAAAACAGACGTTGATAAAGATGTTAATAGAGACATGGGGAATCTAAAATTTGCATTCCACGACATGTCTCCTCAACTAAGCAGAAATCCTTAGCGAATTAGTTTCTTGTATTCATACAGAGTAGATCCGAATAAAATGAAAAAGACAGTCAAGATTTGATTTCACGTACAAAGTGTCTATGTATCTGTTTATACGTATTTCGCCCTATTTACGTATATATACGTATTTACGTATTAGATGTCGCTATTGCGCCCATATCGAAGCCATTTTAGTGTTGCTTCTTAAAGACAGAAAAGATTTATTTTTCACGTTGAGAACGCCTATGAATACCTGTTCTGATGAGCCCTATTAGGGCGAAATACATATAAACAGATACATAGACACTTTGTACATAAAATCAAATCTTGACTGTCTTTTTCATTCAATTTATATAGTCTTGTCGTTAAAATTTTAGAAAACCAACTAAAGCTGCTGGAAGAACATACTACTGTAAATTTCGTCTGGGTAAAGGGACACTTTGGTATTTCCAGTAACCTCAAAGCAGATTTTTTTGATAAAGAGGCAATCTTAAAAGGATCAGAAAAAGCTTGGCTAGATAGAAGCGATCTAACAGCCAGTTGCAAGAAAAGTCTAAAACAAAATTGGGAAATTGAATGGTATGCTTTCTGTAATCGAAGCAATAATCTTTATACAAAAATTCATCCAGTTTTACCTACTGAGCCGTTTGCAGTAAGAAGTTACCCCAATAGAAATATTTATTCCATGTTTGTTAGATGTCTCTTTAACCATGCCACTGTCAAGACATACCTCTATAGACTAAATCTATCCGAATCAGAAATTTGTGATTGCAATGGTTATGTTGATGATATTAATCATTGGCTGTTTGGATGCAAGCATAATGATGGTGCAATTAAGTATTTGATGCACACTCTGGCTCAAGAACAAATACCTTTACCACAAAATCAAACTTCTCTCTTATACTTGTCTCAAAGAAACTATAAAATTCAACAAATTATTTTGGAATTTTTAAAAAGGACTAAGAGAAAAAAACTTGTATGAATGAGTCGGCTTGAATGTGTTTAGCAATTATTATTTTTCATGTTTATTCTTATGTAATATCCTCTAAAAGTACCTCCCTGTAAAATATGAAAATTGTTATTTAACAAATAAAAAGAAAAAAATATGTATATAAAAAGAAAAAAATAATTAAAAAAAAAACAAAAAAAGGAAAAACAGAAAAAAAGAAAAAAAAAGAAAAAAAATATATATAAATAAAATTTAAAAAAATGTATAAATAAAATATTATAAAAAAGTTGTATTAAAAAAAATTAAAAAAAGAAAAAAAAACATTCACAAAGAAGGCCAAACCTCCGAGGTGTTGAACCGGGTTTATGTCTTAGCGCTGTGAAAAAAGATTACTATGTATTAGTATTTAGTATTAGTATTTAGTATTAGCATTTAGTATTAGTATTTAGTATTAGCATTTAGTATTATTTGTATATTTCTTATTTAAGTTGGTTAGGGCCCTGAATGAAGAGTATAAATAGAAGTCAATTTATTGTTTCCACTTCCTTTTTGTATTTTTTTTATTTTTATTTAACAATACCTATATATGTATTTGCGTGCATAAGTGTGTATATGTGCGCATATGTATATAGTATCCGTATATTTTATATTGTCGCAAACAAAAAAAAAACCTTTACCTTATATATTTGATATGTCTTTTTTTTTGTGCTGTCAATCATTGTGTTTTAGTCACGTTGTTACGTTTAATATAATATATTGGAGGTTAATTGAGCAACAAGTTAGCAATTTCAACACTTTTTTTCTTCGTTTTTTATAGAGGCGTTTAATTTCACTTAGATCTTTTATATCGTAGATCTGTCTTTATAATGTTAATAGGCGTGTTAAGGAAGTACTGCGGAATTTGTCTATTTTAGTATACGAATGTTATTGTTCTATATCTAACTCTGTTAATATATATTAACTCTGTTAATTTTTAAAAAGGCATTATTTTATTTTTTGTTGAAAATTTTAATTTTAGTGAAGTAGTTTTATATCTCGGTAAGTCCAGGTTTTTTAACCCCGCCTACAGGAACATTGACACACCTCAATGATCTTGTTGCCGGTCCTAAGCCAGGAAAAAGGAGGAAGGTTCTTGGGTCAGATTAGCACTTTAGCCAAGTGAAAAAAACCTTGTCTTTTTTGAAAAAATATTTTTTTTTTGTTTTGTGCAGACTATTTATGACTTATTTTTAAAATTTGCGACTCTCAGATCAACGATGTTGCTAAAACATTTTGTAGTGAAGAAGTTCATCTAGTTCAAGAAGACCAGTGGAAGGTTCTAGTAGTTTTAAAAAGATCAAGAACGATCTAATCGAGAATTGAGACAACATAACGACAGTCAAATTCCAGTCAGCAGATGAGTGCTTATGAAAATAATCAGGGAAATGTCCCGTAAAATTGAAGAAACTTTTAGTCAAACCAATGAAAAATTAGAAATTTCTAGAAATTATAATTAGAAATTCAAAAATGTTTACAGTAAAGTCGAGGAATGAATTAAAAAAAGTCAAAAAGTTTTCTGGATCAAAATAGAAAGATCAAAACATAAATATGTAAAATTCATTTCTCATTACAATCAATTGTGGTTAAGTCCCATATAATAATGCCAAACCAAAACAATTACAGAGTCTTCTATAGTATTTATATAAGCACAATTAGTACCACGTTTTAGTATACGGCTGTGTGGTGATTTGAAACCATCAGTTTGGATTTTTGTATTCTGAAAATATAATTGGCAATTGATTTTTGGCGTGAGTTGGCATTTTTTCCAAATCCACTATAGTTTTGAAATTACCTGCTCTTATAGTATCTTGATAGACTTTTAGTTTATTAAGCTTCTGTAGACGGAGCTACTAGACTGCAATAACATTAAGACATTAAGTTACGTATTTTCTGCGAATACTGTATACTTCTGTATAAATATACATGTAAATCAAGGTTCTGAAAACTACACTGACCGGCAAAAAAGTGGCCACCCTATAAATTTCCAAAAATAAAAATTCATTAGAAGTTTTATGCACTGTTTTATATTGTATCCTCAACATCTTTTTATTTTTAATACAAAAAATGGTCATTACTGCTTGATTCTTTAGCATAATTTATTTAATTAGAAGGCTACAAAAGAAAATAGTGTGATATCGAAACGAATTACAAACAACAAAAATTAAGGGTGAACTTGAACAACATTGTCTTATATCGGCTATTATACCCTAAAACATCAATAACCGTTTGCATACGATTTAGGAGGAAAAGGAACAAATTTTAAATAAAAACATGCTTTTTCACAAAGCTTTTTCTTCTTTCTGGCTGTCCTGTTTGACTTCTAACCCTACGATGAAGTTTATCCCAAAGATGTTCGATGATATTCAGATAAGGCTCCAGGCTGGCCTAGAGTATTAATTCCTATTTCCCCTTAAGTAATTTGTTACGGTTTTTAATTCATATTCATTTAATTGATATTTTTGTTATTATCATGCATAAAGTCAAAATTATCTCAATAAATGAACCAAATGGAACTACTGCGTGTACGGCTCGAATTTTTATTTTTGGCAATTTATAGGGTGGCCACTTTTTTTGTCGTTCAGTGTACCTTCTTGTAGCCTGGTTAAGCTAAATATTATGTTTTTATGGAATTACACAATTATTGGTTGTGATTGTGGTGAAAATCACATTTTTCATTAACTATTTGAAACCAAATGTCTTCTTCATTTGGAGCTAGTTCTGAAAGTCTGGGTAAAATCTCTTCTTGTAGCAAGTCTAAAAACATTTTTGAATTTAAATTTTCCTCATAGAAAAATGGTCCAATAATATTGTGTTTAAATATTCCTAACCAGACATTTATTTTTCGACGATACTGGATTTGGCTTTCAATGATATCCTCAGACTTTCCTGTCGACCAAATCCTTCAATTTTGAACATTTGGTTTATTATTGAATGTAAATGTACATTCATCACTAAACAAAATGTTTTACCCTCTCTAAAATTTCATAACAAAAATTCCGCTCATTCTCTTAGTTCTTGATAACATTGAAATTTATATGAACGGAAATTATTTATTTTCAAAATTTTTAAGAACGTGGAATTATGAATATTAAACTGGTCTGCAATGGTCCGAGATCTTATTTTAGGATTTTCTACAACTGCTGTTAATACATTTATTTAATTTTGAATTTCTAAATTTCTTAGTACCTCAGTAATATCGTTTGTACAGGTACAATTAGAAATCACGGTCCCAGTATTTTCAAAATTTTGTAAAATCTTTTGAATTGTTGAATGACTTGGAATTGGTTTATTGCGATATCTTACGCCAAATAAAGAACTGACAATTCGCGCACTATTGCCTGAATAAACCATTTTTATTATTGCTACTTTCTCCTCAACTGAATACATAAATGTATTATATTCTTTTTGAATGTAAGTAATGACTTTTGTTAAAGTATGACTTTTGGTGTAAAATAATTAGGGAAGCAGGAATTCAACATTTTAGAATTTTCCACTGGGTTTCCTATGTCGCGTTTGACGATTCACCACCCTGTATATTCGGATATAATTTTCAAACAGGCTTTGCAAGATAAAGATTTTGGGAGAGAAAATTATTAGTGAACTGATTAATAATGATTTATAACGTAAAAAAGGTCACTTGGGTGTTACGTAACGTTTAAGTAGGATGGGGGGGGGGGTCTTGTAAAACGTTACGATGCTTTACAAATGTTCAAAAATTGCATTAGCTAATACTTGAACGCCTCCCTATTCATAGTTCTATTTTATAAAAACTGTTAAACAATGTTCTCAATATAGATCTAGCTTTCTGTACTCAGAGAGATGCAGTTGTTTCGATTTTAACTGATATTCTATTGAATACTTCACATCATTCAGCTTTTACTATATTGTTACATGCAGCCAATTTAAATTTGTTTCTTAAATATATGATGTCTTCTATCATGATTTTAAAAAATCAAGTTTTAAATGAATATTTAGCCTCAATTCCTTGGAACAAGGTATTAGATGAATCAGATATTAATTGCTGCATATGTTTGTTCCTATCAAACGGTTTAAATCATTAAACTTTCCAGTTTGGTTTTCGCGAGAATTAACTGAGCTCGTTATACAGAAAAAAATAGCTCACAGGAATTTTAAAGCATCAGGTAACTCATATGAGGAACTTTCGGTGTTAAGGAAAACATGTAAATCATTACAAGCAGTATGTTATAAGAACTATTTAGAGAATGTTCAAGCAAATCTTTCAAGTAATTCCCACTCTTTTTGAAGGTATGTTAGTGCTACACATGGGTCTAGTGCTTATCCTAATGTATTGTCTAATAAAGGTGGGGATGTAATAGCTTAGAATGGTGATGAAATAGTCAATCTATTTGCCAGTTATTTTTCAGGTACATATAATAATAGCGAGTATAATTAACCTAATTTTAAATTGGACTATAGTGTGGATTTCCAGATTCTGAAGTTTAGTCTGAATGATGTTTAGAGGGGATTATGAGTTTAAAAACTACATATTCTTCAGGGGCTGAGGGTTATACCTGCAGCACTTATTAAGAACTGTATTTTTCCCTTTGTAAACCTTTACAACAAATTTTCAATTTATCATTGTCATCATCTGTATTTCTACAATATTGGAAAAATAGTTTTCTTACACCTATCTATAAATCTGACCATCGTGACGTGTTAACAATTATAGAGGTATAACTATTCAATAAGCAATCCTGAAACTTCTTGATAAATTGGTATCAATAAATCTCACCTGGGCTTGCAAAAATTTAATATTTTATCAACAGCATGGATTTTCTAATGAGAAGTCAACAGTAACAAACCTTGTCAATTATCAACAAAACTTGTTGGGTGCATTTGAGAATAAAATTCAGGTTGATAGCATTTACGCCGATTTCTCAAAGGCCTTTGGCCAGGGTAATTATAACCTTTTGGTCCACAAACTTCATGAATCTGGCTTTGGTGACCCCATTGTTAATTGGATTAAAAGTTTTCTGATGGGACATACACAGCAAGTTAATAAGTTAAGTATTTAACTTGATCATTAACGATATTGGTAAGGCGATCAAAAACTCACACTTGCTGATGATCTTAAGTTATTTCGTTGTATACATGATAAATCGGATAGATATCTCTTGCAAGATGATGTAAATAATATATGTTTATGGTCAAAACAAAATGGTTTATGCTTAAATCCAACTAAATGTTCTTATTTCATTTGGTCATATAAATAATCTAATAGCTAATAGATATGTTCTTAATGATTTACTCTTGGATTCAGTTACTGAAATTAGAGATTTGGGTGTATTATTAGATTGTGCATTGACATTTAGAAGCCATTTTCTTAAAATTAAGGAAACAGAATTTCATAATCTTGTTTTTATTTATCGTAACAGTTATGATCTATCACCTATTGTATTCAAATTATTGTATTGCTCTCTGGTACGCTCAGGTCTTGAATACTGCTCTGTTGTTTGGTCCCCATTTCATCAACTCTACATTAATGGATTGGGGAGCGTTTAGAGGAAGTTTCTAAGATCTTTAGCTTTTAAAGCACATATTAATATAAAAAATACTGAAAAATGTCTCAATTTAACATTGCTACATTGAAGAACTGCAGGTTGAGAGCTGATATGTTATTTTTGTTTAAAATTCTAAAAATTGTTATTAATTGCCCCCCGTTATTAGCCAATGTATACTTAAACACAATACATAGAACTCGACACACTGCACACTATTGGATCCATTCTGTCCAAATATTAATGTTTTCAAAAAGGCAACTTAAGAATCTAATTATTAATCTAGATATGTGATATTTTATAACTTTTGTGATTTGATATACTGTATTAATGTACAAATTTTTACTGTTTAATTGTTTCTTTGTTACTGTTTTGATGTTTATTTTACAGGATCTTTACTTTTTACTATTTTTTGTATTTTATTGTAAATGATTATACCGTTGAAATAAATAAATAAATAAATATAATTTAACTTACTTATGAACAAGTTCCTTGATCTCATCCAGTAATTTGTACATGGCTAAACAAAATACTCTTAGAATTCTGTCTTCTATTATGTATGGCTTATGTAGATATAAGTTAATAAATACCGTCTGTGCTAGTGAATGCCCTTCTAGCCAAGAAACTAGACAAGCAAAGGTACTATCTATTATTCCAATTAATTCGGCATTGCTAAATCCATCTAATTTTAGAATCTTGTCCTAAAAAATAAAGGAAGTATGTAAGTAATCTTGTTTTATATATAACAGGAACAAGTAAACAGATTTTTTAAAATAGGTCTGAAGCTATTTAGGCTATTATGTCATTTAATACGAGTGGAAGATGTTGCAAGGAATTTTATTGTTTCATATGGTCAATTGATCTGTAAAAATGATCAAGTCGAAAAGTACTAACGAATAGAGCATTGTATCATAACCATATCTGTTGTTATAATATCTGGATCTTTCTTTCTTTCCTTCTCCCCGTCCTTTTACTCTATCAGAGTATTGGATTTGGACTAGCAATTTTAATTTCCATTCATTCAACTCTTCCATTCTTTTTTATTTCCTGCCTATATTTTTAATTCCTCAACTGATTTTTATTGAACTTTTTCTGTCTCTACTACTTGCTGATCCAGTTTTTTCTTGGTCTGCCTCTTTTTCTTATTACAATGTTCCTTGCTTCATGGACTTTTTTTGCAATTTTGTTGGGTTACATCCTCATCAGATGCCCATACCAGTTCATTTGTCTTTTTGCTATTTTATTCATTATTGGTTCTTGGTTTTCCATTCTCCTAATAGTATTGTTGCGTAATCTATCCTCCCATTTCGTCTTTCCAAATATCCTTCTTAGGTGTCTCATCTCCATCACATTTATCCTGCTCTTATGTTTTTTCAGAATTGTCCAGTTTTCACTTGCATAGAGCACAGTCAGTATGAATATTGTGTTGTAATTTTTATCCTTGTTTGATTTCTTTGCTCTATTTGTCATTTCCCAGTCTATTTTTCTGTAGTTAGTAATTATACTTCTCAATAATGTTTATTAGTGTTAAAAATATAAAATCTTACAAATGTCAAATATGTACAAAACCTCAATTAAAATTATGTTGTAAGTATTTATGAATTGTATAAAATTGTATTTATGAATTGTTTATCAATATTTTTTAATTTTATGTATTTTCAAATTAATTTTCAGACAAGTTTCAGATATTATCAGGCAGCACATTAAAACATTTTATTGCCCAATAACCTCGTCCATTTTGAGACCTTTTCAAACCCCAATATGCTGGTGTCATATTCTTCACATCTCTCGTTGTGAAAATCACTTGTTTAGTTTTATTGTTGTTTAAAACCAATCTACTCGCAGCAAACCATTGCTCAGTCATCTGCCATGCCACCATAGAACCCCATAGCACATCTTCAATATTATCAGATGCAAAGGCCACCATAGTATCATCTTTAAAGTCAAAGAGTTTATACTTAGCCCTATGTTCCATGTTTGGAAGATCGTTTATATAAATCAACAATAAAGAATTCCCAGGTATTGGTAAGTTGTAACTATTTCCAACTCTACATTTTTTTTTTGGTTTTACATTTTGTGATATTTATGACTTACTGTCAGTTTTTGTGTATATAATCCCTGAGATGAAAAATTTTGTGATAATAGAATCTTTTGTGATGTGCATATAGCAGCATACATTTTTTTTAATCTTAAAATAAATTACCTAATAGCTCATGATTTAAGTCTTTAAGTTTTATGTGTTTTTCACTTTCTTTTAAGTCAATAAAAGAAATAAATATAAGGTTGAATGCTCGAATAAATGAACTTTGATCAGATAAAAGGCATATATCGAGCACAGTTTAATTTAATCTAGCCCAAGTACTTTCGATCCCTAGATCATCTTCAGGGACATTCTGTCTCCGGCTTCTGCAAGTAATGTAGCCTTTCTTAAATAATTTTAAAGTGTTTGTTTGTCCATTTGTAGTGTAGTGTGATGTACATTTATATGTTTATGACATCTTGTTCTTGCCGGATAGGCCGCAATTGACGAAATGCCCCTGAAGATGATCTAGGGATCGAAAGTACTTGGGCTAGATTAAATTAAACTGTGCTCGATATATGCCTTTTATCTGATCAAAGTTTAATAAAAGAAATATTGTTATTATTATTATTATTTATAAAATGACACTTACTTGTACAGCTTGGTCAAATGTTATAATTTTTCTTGATCCTCTATTACAGAGCATGCCAGCATCCATTTTTGGATCCATCATTTCAATGGCAGACATAGCTTCAAAAAGGCCAAATAGATCATCATGAAGCAATTCTCCCAGTTTTAAATCTGCAAAAAAGTTAAACCAAAATATAAAGGAAATGATACTTTTAACCTCTTATATATTTATTTTGGAGACACAATGTCTATTTTAATATTAATTTTATAAGGTAATTTTCTTGAGAATCTGTTGGTAAATGATGCGGGGGCATCTGATGGTAAATGATAAGTAACAAATATGGGAACCTGCCTTTAACTGCTTCTTGAAATCTGGATGTAATATTCCAACTTGCTGGTACTTTTCGAGGACATGATTGAGGAGAATTGACACTAGAATAACAGAATTAAATAAAGTTTGTTATTAGTCTCTTGTTCATAATTCGACTTACCAATCAGTTTCCATTTTAAACTGATATTAATTTTTATTATAATCACAGTTTAACCACAAATTTTTATACTATGTTATAACATATAATTTTATGTTTATTATCTGGACATAACCACCGACTTAATCCTAATTTAACCTAAAACAATTCTTCTTCTTTATCTTTATCCAGAGCTGTAAAATCCTTAGACAACTTGTCTAAGGTAAAAAAGATAGCGACAAATAAGCCTCAATGTCATAAATGCCAACTTAAAATTTTTATTTTTGACAATTATATTGCCAAAAATAAAATTTTGTTTAAAAATTCTTTTTTGTTCAGTAACAAAAAAGAAGATTTATTCACCATTCCCATTGATAGATGTCTGAAAAAATTTAACAGATATGTGGAAAATTAAATCAAAATGTGATATTTTACAAGTTGCATATATAAATTATAAAGAAATAATATAATTATAAATTTTGCTTAGATTTTGAATTTCTGATCTTTTGTTTAAATTATTATCACTTTTGCTAATACAAACCATTTCCAAAAAAGTCCTTATGATTTTATTACTTTCACTACATAAAATGATAATGTTATCAAAATCCATAATATTGTCTTTATCGATTACATGCTCTGCCAAAATATATATATATATATATATATATATATATATATATATATATATATATATATATATATATATATATATATATATATATATATATGTTCGGATAAATTTCCGCGGTCAGATGAATGAAAATTACTTAGTTCTCGGAAAGAACCGTGTTGAGAATTTATTACTCGAAGGTTTCGGCACCCATTTTGGAGCCATTATCAAGAGTGATACGGTTCGGTTCGAGTTCGGGGTCTCAATCTGCCTACTCCCCTCATTCGAGACGTACCAGTATCGTGTTCTGTATTGCAAGAACTGTCTCTCGGCACTGAGGTCTCAATCTGACTACTCCTCAGTGTCGAGTGACAACCGGTCTTACCCTGTGTCGCTGCTTTTATACTCGCTGTGTGCGCGGGAACGGTATGCGCTGACGTGGTCTGAACTGACGTGGCCTGAGCGGTGTGGGCGGGAAGTCAGTACATCTTGCATTAATAAAAAGTCTGACATAGATAAATTGAGCAACATTTATTGTTATTTATTCATTCCATGAATAAATATAACATCCATTCCTTCTTGTTATTCATTTTTCTTTTCTGGCCTTCTAGTCCAATTTCTTCCATATCTTTCTCTACCTCCTGATTCCATCTATTTTTTGGCCTTCCTTTTCTCTTTTTTAAAGTTATAGTGTAGTTTAGTACCCTTTTTGGAGTCCTCGTGTTCGGCATCCTTTCTAGGTGACCTCGCCATCTTAGTCTCTGTGCCTTTATGACTCCTATTATGTTAGGTTGATTATATAATTTCTTTAACTCATCATTTGATCTTCTTATCCATAAACCGTCCCTTATTATTCCTCCATATATCTTCCTCAGGATTTTCCTTTCCCATATCTCCAGTAAATTTTGTTCATTTTTTGTCATTGTCCATGTCTCACTGCAGTACGTTACTATTGGTTGTATAGTTGTTTTGTATAACTGTATTTTTGCCTTTCTTGATAAAAACTTGCTTTTTAACATTCCACTAAGAGCATGTACATTTCTATTGCCTGCCATTATTCTAGCTTGTATTTCTTCTTTAATGTTAGGTTTACGTGATAGGTATGTAAATCTTTCTACCATTTCGAATTCGTATGATGATCTTTGTTCTACTTCTACTTTAAACTTTTGTCCATCCCTGAACTGATCAACTGTCCACTGCATACATTTTGTTTTAGTTTCATTTATGTAAAGTCCCATTTTCTTTGCTGCTTTTACTATTCTCTGTACTATCTCCTGTAGCTCTTTTTTTCCTCTTGCCAGCAACACTATATCATCCGCAAA
This sequence comes from Diabrotica undecimpunctata, assembly GCF_040954645.1. NCBI lineage: Eukaryota > Metazoa > Arthropoda > Insecta > Coleoptera > Chrysomelidae > Diabrotica > Diabrotica undecimpunctata. The sequence goes on from NC_092811.1 coordinate 101,249,923, forward strand.
TGCCAAAACTTGGTGTCTTTTATGATATAGGAGTCCTTCTCTATTGATTTTCGCTTCTCGCATTATTTTTTCTAGGCATAAATTGAAGAGTAATGATGACAAAGGATCGCCCTGCCTTAATCCTTCGTTTACTATAAATTTATCCGATACATGATTGTTTACTTTGACTCTGTTTTCTGTATTCTCTAAAGTAAGATATATCATGTTACGCAACTTTCTGCTAACTCCCAGTTCCTCAAGGGTCTCTTTAATTCCTTCCTTTTTATTCTATCGTATGCTTGCTGGAAGTTGATGAATAGCGCTATCGTTGGTAAGTTGTGTTCATAGCTTTCTGTTTGTAATTCTCTGATTATGAATACTTGGTCCGTTGTGCTTCTCCCTCGTCTAAATCCGCACTGATATATATATATATATATATATATATATATATATATATATATATATATATATATATATATATATATATATGAATTATTAAGAGCGAAATAAATGGCACAATTCGTCAAACATCCCGTGTTTGAATCGGTATCAATAGAGTGTTATCATGTCATTTCAGCATCCCTACTTCGTCAGACGAACTTAATTCGTGTCACTCCAACAGGGACCCAGGTCCACCTAACCTTACAGCATGACCTTTAGCGAATCATATTGTCCCTAATAAGAGTCAGACACCATTTAAGAGTGGCACATTGATGGCACAGGGTGGAGCTTCACCCTCGCCTCGTAAACCCGTAGTCCCTATGTAGCTACACGAACACCAGTCCGTTATCCCAACCAAGGGTGGTAGATTGGTCTGTCCGATGTACTACTGCGACAAATCACTTTTATCATGATTATTATAAAAGTGGCCAAACTTACAAACAAAATAGACTGTACCACTTCTCACATATTTTTAATACTTGCTTGTGGTACATTAATTTTGAGACAATGAAATATGTTTATTGGTGAAATAGATTTATTGTTTTTATACTACAAATTTGCAAGAGTTTGAATGATTACTTAAGTCGTCCAGAAACTGACTTTTAAAAAATTGAAAACAAAAGATACCAACAAAAAATTTTATTTACAAAGTCGCAATGTAGTTGCCTTTGTTGTCAAATGTCAAGGCATTTACTGTATTGTAAAATCAGTTTTTCGATGCCGGTGTTGTAGTCCTCTACCGCCAGACGTCTGAGACGGGATATCACTTCATATTTCAGCCCTTCGTCGTTTCCAAACTCCTTTCTCAAAATTGTTCTAAATAATATCAACATCTATTTATAACACAAATCTCAACAGTTTCTTTCAAGTGTGCATCTTCCAATGTATCATTACATACTGGTAAATTTACATATGCGCGATTATATTATAATTAAGAAAAAATTTCACACGTTATCTTCCTTCACTCTGGAATATCACATTATGTGTTATCTGATTACCTGCTTGAGCAAACTGTTACAAATATATACTATATTATATTATATAATTACATAGTTCTAAGGTTTTTCTCCAGTGTGCAGTCTCATATGTCGTTTTAAACTATTTGGTGTAGTAGCCTGCTTAAAACAAATTTCGCACTTGTAAGGCTTTTCTCTAGAGTGCACTTTCAAATGTGATTTTAAACCACCCTTTTTTGGGAACAGCTTAAAACAACTTTCGCACTTATAAGGTTTTTCCCCAGTGTGCAATCTCTTATGTTGTTTCATATTACTTAGTTGAGAAAACTGCTTAAAACAAATTTCACACTTGTATGGTTTTTCTCCAGTGTGCAATCTCATATGTTTGTTTAAAGTACTTCGTTGAGAAAACTGCTTAAAACAAATTTCACACTTGTATGGTTGTTCCCCAGTATGCAAGCTCATATGATCTTTCATATGACCTCGTTGAGAAAACTGCTTAAGACAAATTTCACACTTGTAAGGTTTTTCTCCAGTGTGCGATATCATATGGTACTTAATAGCACTGGACTGAGAAAACGGCTTAAAACAAATTTCACACTTGTATGGTTGTTCTCCAGAGTGCAAGTTCATATGTTCTTTTATATGACTTCGTCGAGAAATCTGTTTAAAACAAATTTCACACTTGTATGGTTGTTCCCCAGTATGCAAGCTCATATGTCGTTTCATCTGACTTCGTTGAGAAAACTGCTTAAAACAAATTTCACACTTGTAAGGTTTTTCTCCAGTGTGCGATATCATATGGTAATTAACAGCACTGGATTGAGAAAACTGCTTAAAACAAATTTTACACTTGTATGGCTGTTCCCCAGTATGCAAGTTCATATGTTCTTTCATATGACTTCGTCGAGAAAACTGCTTAAAACAAATTTCACACTTGTATGGTCGTTCTCCAGTGTGCAATCTCATATGTTGTTTCAAATTACTTAGTTGAGAAAACCGCTTAAAACAAATTTCACATTTTAATGAATTTTCTTCAACAGGTTGACTCGTATGTTGTTCTTTATTACATGTATATACAGGTACTGTCTTCATATTTTCCAATGTTTTCTCCTCTTGGGGAAATCCTAAAATAAAAACTAACATGTATTTTTTTGCCAAAAAATATAGCAAAAGTATACTAAACAATTTGACACAATCTAAATATTATTTAGTTATTTTCGGGCAAGCACAATTATATAAAATGAGAAGATATAGTTTTTTTACAATAGAGTAGAAATACAATTATAAAATACCAGAGTAAGCATAATATTAAAATCAAAATTACAAAATATAATTATTTAAACAACAATAACAGTACAATTTGATAAAATAAAAATAATTACAAATGTATTACTTAAATATTAATCCTACATAAGTGGCTTTTAAAACGACTAATGGAGTTGTCAATCAGATGTAAATCATAACGCCCTTATCGACAGGCTAGTAAAACCGCGGTTTTGTGGCTCGTCGGTAAAGCTCGCCAGTGTATCACTGCAATACCGCGGTTTTATATACCGACGAGCCTGGCTTGTGGCTCGTCAGTTTGTTTTATTTTTTACTTGGCTCGTCATTTAAAACCGCGCGTGTATCACTACTGGCGAGCAAAACCGGCAGTTTTCAGCGACCGTTGAAGTGAAAAGATCAGTTTTTAATCATGGATATGCGTTGCGTACTCTCAGCCACGACTTTTTATTAGAATTTATATATTGTTTACGAGACTGTGTTTGTTTATGGAAATGTACATCGACAGAATACAAAAATAAAACAACTCGACTTACCGCATATGTTAAACTTACAAATAAATACGCAACGTCTAGGGCGTCTCCGCTTTTTTTTTTGTAATTTCGTAGTATGCTATAGCGAGGTAACATAAAACTTCACTTTCAGTTGAACACATGTTAGCTGTGACAGTGACTGTTTTGCTCGCTAGTCGATAAGCACCAACGAGCCGCGAGTAAAACCGTCGTTCTTAAAATCGCGGTATTATGGCTCGCTCGTCGATCACCCACTATAAAGGGAGTTAGCTGGCCTCAAAACTCTAGGTATGTATGAAAAGAGTGCATTGAATCTATGAGACGTTACATGAAATTTGCATATACACATTTCTCTGTTTGAGCGTCGTGGTACGAACAATCCGTTCTTATTCACAAGTTGGGAACAACTGCATATACCATTTGTGATATTAAAAAGTAGTGTAAGGTCTCTATTTTCTCCTGGTCTCCAGAGAAAAACCTGTAGTTGATGTTGTTAAACAGTGTAAACTATATAAATATGAAGCTTAAAAACGATATACGAAAACGGAAAATTATTATATATATATATATATATATATATATATATATATATATATATATATATATATATATATATATTATGTATAATTCCATACCTAAAAAGAGACGCCGGAATATGTGATGAAAGTGATAATACCACTAAGACCATGGGAAGACCCAGAAACCAGAGAATATCAAGAGGTGCTGGAGACTGTTCACCGAAGGCTACGTCGAAGCAGAAAAAATAATATCTGGAGAGACAAAACAGAAACAGAAAAACGCAACCAGTCACTTTCAGGTTGGAGAAAAGGTTTTGGTAAGGGCGGAGTATCCAATATCCAAAGCTTATGCTGTTATTGGAGGGACCGTACATAATACAAAATGAAAATGGCATTAACAGTTATGTGCTACGACAAATGGAGTCAGATAAGATACACGGAATCTATAACATACACGACATTTATAAATACCACGAATAAGAAGGTAATGTAAAATGTTCTTCCATAGCTAAGGTATTAATAAAAAAAAAATTGTGTTGGTAATATTATGTTTCATTAAAATTATTCATAGTGGATTCGGAATTAGGACACAGATTTTCATTTCACCAAATGGCGGGGATTTATTATGAATCTCAAATTTTAAAGAAATTGGAATATGCAGGCATTTGTTTCTTTAGATTAAGACTATGTAATTAATGTAGGTAAAGTGCATCATTAAACAAAAGTTTAAAAGTGTATAAAAACTTGTGCAAACAAACGGGGCAATGAAAGGTCGTTTGTGTTTCCCTAATATTCGGTTACCAAGAACTATTATTTGTATATTTCGTTATTTAACTTAGATTTAGAGTAAGGAGATCTTAGTAAGGATTTGTATAATATAAAAATGAACTTCGGGTTTTCCAGGTAATGTAAATTGTGTCAAAATGAAAGCTTTCAATTCAATTCAATTAAAAAAAAACAATGTACGGTCGTTAGGGTTTTGTTGACAAAAGAATTTGATAGTGGATTCTAATAAAAGACAGTATAGTGAGTCCAGGAAAGTTTGACGAGAGAAAGGGGGGGATGGTAAGGTATTTTTGTTTTGAGTGATTTGATTGGTTCGAGAGAAGGATTGGAGAAGTAAGAGGAAAGGGAAGTTAGTTTGGTTTGTTTGGGCAAAGGAAACTAAGATAGAACTGGAAGAGAAAAGGTTGTTTCCTGTGATAAGAAAAAAAGGTATGGACGTTGTGAGATAAAGTTTTGAATCGTGAAAAAAATTTTGTGAAGTTGTTTGTGGCAGAAGAAAGCCGTGACAGTGTAAGAAATGATCTTTAAATTCACAATTTGTAAGTCTTTCTTTTAATATAAGAATTATTTGAGGTGATGCTGCATACGTTTTGGTAAGAGAGTAAACGAGATCAGGAGGTGTGCAGAAACAGCATGGGGAGAATCGACATAAAGTTTAGTTTGGTTTTATTGAAAACAAAAGATAGGCCCAGAGATTCGGAGCGAAGTTTTGTTTTTGGATATAGAATTGAATAGAAACAGTTTTTTTTATACAAATTTATAGGACCCGAGGGCACATTAGGATCATATGATCTGTTGTGATTTATACTGATAATTATATATGATCTTGTTTTTTTTTGTAAATCTATTTTTTATACAGCTGGTATATTTGAATTTCCATGATATAATATTTGATAAAAGGTACATATGGTATTGTTTGTGTATATTTTATTCCTTTTTGTTCTCATACTTGCAAATACAACATAATTGATACTGAGCCACGGAAGTAAGATCAATTTAGATATTGTATTTTAAAATTAAATTATAATTCATTGTTACAAATAAAAAATAAAAATTTGGTTAATGGCATGCAGTTTGCAAGTTCAGAACATGATGGGTTGTGTGATATCTGTATAAAAAGCAAACAAAAGTGTTTGCCATATTTTTCAAAAAGTAAAAAATCAAGTAGAGTTCTGGAAATGATACATACAGATATTTGCGGTCCTATTACACCAATATCACATAATGGTAATAGTTATTTTGTAACTTTTGTAGATGATTACTCAAGGTTTGTCATGGTGTATGTAATTTAACATAAAAATGAGGTAATTAACTGTATAAAAGATTATGAAGCAAAGGTAACATCTTTGTTTTGTGGTAAGAAATTACTAAAATAAAATGTAACATTTTTTTTATAGTTAATATATTAAATGAAGATTAGCAGTCAGACTAGGTGGACGTGTGTAGTGTCGCTCCGAAATTAAATTCCAATTTTGGGTGGTTTCGAGTGTAATCTGCATGCAAATTAGTGTAGTGTATTTAAAAAGGACCTTTATGTAAGTAAATAATCAGTTATCTGATTTTGAACTGTATTAAATTAATAGTTAGTTTTAATTGCCCTGCGAATAAAAGTGAAACTTCTGAGTGGTCGAAACGAGTTGAGCTTGTTGCGCTGGACGGGTGATTAAGAACGATAAACAATAATAATTATCAACAAAAACAATAGGTCTATTATTCAGGTTTCGGTAAAACTATACAGAATTATAAAGGCTGAATTTATTTGCTGTTTTGATATTGATTGTATTTTTGTATTTACAAGTGGTAGAAGTCGAAACTGATTAGGATCGAGAATAATAGCACAGTTTAACCACAAATGATATTTTTTATACTATGATAATAGCTAAGATTTAACTGTAGAGGTAGGCGCGGCGCTTGTCGAGATCCGTAACCGTTACTTATAATATTTATATTTATAAATACTTTAATTATTTAAATAAGAAGAAAAATGGCGGATGGTAAGGTTGATGAAGATGGTAAAAGAAAAAGCAAAGAGGAGATAGATATATTTAGCAGGAGCAGAAAAGTGAGCCGAACGCCAGACAGGTCGAAACCAACAACGAATGAAAACAGCAGCCAGAACGAAATGATGGAACTAATGAGACAAATAGCAAGCGATAATAAAAGAAAAACAATGACCTGGAAGAGATAAAAAATACAATGGGTAATATGATTGAGAAACTAAAAGAAATTAGGAAGGAAAATAGTGAATACAAATTGCAAATGAAAGAAATAATAAGAGAAAATGAAAATCTAAAGAAAGAAATGACAACGATGAAACAAAAAATAGATAAAATAGAAATAGCATTGGAAGCATGTCAGAAAGAAAAGAAGAAAAATAACCTAATTATGAGAGGCTTACCAATAGACACAATAGAAGCAGAGCAACTGGAGAACTTCATAGAAACAAAAATGGGAGTAAAATCAGAAATAAATAGGGTACAAAAGATAAATGAAACAATGTGTGTTATCGAATGTAAAAAATTCGAAGATAAAATGAAAATACTGAAAGCCAAGGATAACCTAATAAACTATAAGCAACATAGAGTATATATAGAATGTGATCTAACATTAAAAGAGATAGATACAAAGAAATCTTAGGAAGATAGCAGCAGATGAAAAGACTAATGGGAAAAGGACAAAAATTGGATATGGTTTCATAGTTATTGAAGGCATTAAGTGGAAATGTAATCAAAAAACAAGCCAGATAGAAAAAATAACATACAATACAGAACCAACTAGTTCAAAAAACTAGCTGAAGAAAACACAATAACGGACCGAGAAACAAAACAGGCACAGAACAGGGACATGAGCAGATCTAAAGATAATAACACAAACGGGAGTAAAAACAAATTGAAGTACAACTTAAACACAGAAAAGAACAAAACAATTTGGAAAATGGCATCATGGAATGTGAGAGGTATAAATGGAAAGGAAATAGAACTGGGGGAAGAAATTAGAGATAAGAACATTGAAATAGTAGCTATAACAGAGACAAAGAAAAAAGGAAAAGGATCAATAATATTAGAAAACGGAATGTTACTAATATACAGTGGAGTGGAAGAAACGAAGAGAGCTCAGGCAGGAGTAGCGTGCATGATAAAGAAGGAGAGTATCAACAAAATAAAAAATTGGATATATTACAACGAACGTATACTAAGAGTAGACATAGATATGGATACAGAGGAAACCAATACAAACCTAATCATATGTTATGGACCAGATGAAAACGCAACAAAAAACGAAAGGAGTGAATTCTGGGACAAATTACAAGAAGTGATAAATGATTGTACAGAGAAAATTGTGATCACAGGAGACATGAACAGTAGAGGGGGAAAGAAACAGAAAAATGGAACAATGTCATCGGACCTTATGGGGAGGACAAACTAAACAAAAATGGAAAATTACTACTCGAATTCTGTCTAGACAATAACCTGGTGATTATGAACACACACTTCCAACATAAAAGGATACACAAGATCACAAGAGAAGTCAAATCAAGAGACGAACAATCAATTATAGACTATACTATAGTGCAAAAAACAGAGAAGAACTGGATAAGAGACGTAAGGGTAAAAAGGAGTTATGAAATTGGTAGTGACCACTATCTACTAGAAACCACATTCAAAAGCAAAAGAAAAGAAATAAAAAGAAATGAGAACATAAACAGAAAACACAAAGAAATAATAAAAATTTATAAACTAAGGGAAGAAACAACGAGAATAAGATACTCAGAAGGACTAGAGAAAGAGATGGATAATGAACATGAAATAACAGAAACAATAGAAGAAGAATGGAGAAAATTTAAAAATGCGATGATAAAAACAGCTAAATCAATATGTGGAACCACAAGAAATCACAACAGAGGGAAACGAACATCTTGGTGGAACGATGAAGTGAAAAGAGAAATAAAAGAAAAGAAGAAATTATGGAAAGAATACATCCAAGACAAAACACAACAAAAATATGAAAATTATAAGAGACAAAGAACAAAAGTTAAAGAGATAGTTAAGAAGGAGAAAAAGAAAAGTTGGGAAAAATTCGGGGAAAAATGGAAGAAAACAGCACAGAAAACGTAAAATTATTTTACAGAATACTGAAAAACCTAAGAAGCAACAAAGAAACGAAACTGAAACAAATAATGAACAAGGAAGGAACAATAATAAACGACGATAAGACAATAATGGAAAGATGGAGGGAACATTTTCAGCTGATACTGAATGGAAATCAAGCGAATACAATGGAGAAGGAAAGCCACAACAGGAGAGTATCCATGAGAAACACGGAAAATCCAGAAATTATAGAAAAAGAAGAACTGGAAGAAGCAATAAGAAAGATAAAGATTGGAAAAGCACCAGGAAGCGATGAAGTAGCACCAGAAATGATGAAATATATAGGAGTAAAAGCAAAAGAAAAATTGTTATACATATATAACCTAATATGGAAGAGAAAAGTAATACCCAGAGAATGGACAAATGCAGTAATTATACCTATATACAAGAAAGGAAACACAAGAGACTGTAGGAACTATAGAGGTATATCACTACTATGTGTAGCAGCAAAAGTATACGAAACCATAATAGAAAGGAAAATTAGAAATAGAACATAAATTAGAGGATGTACAAAGTGGATTCAGGAAAGGACACAACACACAAGACTATATATTCACCATGCAACAGGTAATAGAAAAAGCCTTAAAGAAAAATAAAGAAATACATCTGAGCTTTATAGACATGGAAAAAGCATTCGACTCAGTCAAAAGAAAAGATATATGGGAAAGCCTAAAGAAGAAACAAGTAAGTGAAGAACTGATAGAAGCAACAAAGAGTATATACATGAAAACAACAAATACAGTAAGAATGTTAAATATACAGTCAGAACCATTTGAAACAACACAAGGAGTTAGACAAGGGGGAAGTCTCAGCCCAGTACTATTCATAAATGTAATAGATAAGATAGTGAAAGAATGTAAGAAAACATTCAAGAAATACTGCATCGGTTGGAACAGAATGCAAATGATAAATGCTGAGATGTGTATATTTGCAGACGACATAGTATTAATTGCGGAAACTGCAGAAAAACTGAAATACAACTTAGAGAAATGGAACCTAGAAGCAAGCAAATACAACTTAAACGTAAACAAAGAGAAGACTCAAATAATGAAAATATCAAGGAAACAAGGGACGGAAGATCAAATAGAAGTAATGATAGACCAACAAAAAATAATACAGACAAATTCATACAAATACTTAGGAACAGTAATCAACAACAAAGGAGACATCGAGGATGATCTTAACAACAGAATGGAAAACACAGGAAAACTATTCCAAGCACTAAATAGAGGATTCCTTAATAACAAAGAAATATCAACAAAGACCAAGATGACAATATACAAAACAATATATAGACCTACAGTGACATATGGATCAGAAAATTGGATATTAAACAAAAGACATCAGAGCAGAATTCAGGCAGCAGAGATGAAATACCTCAGAAGAACGATAGGAGTAAAAAGAATTGATAGAATCAGAAATGAAGAAATAAGAGAAAGACTCAAAATCAAACCGATACTCGAGTCAATCAAAGAGAAAAAATTGGCATGGTTCGGACATCTAACCCGGATGGACAATAATAGACAAGTTAAAAGAGTGTGGGATGCCAAACCAATAGGGAAGAACAGAAGAGGAAGACCCATTAAAGAATGGAACAGTGACATCTCGCAGATATTGCAGAGTAAGGGTAAGACTTGGCAGGAAGCAACACAGATGGCATCCAATAGGAAGGAATGGAGAAAGTTCGTTAAGAGCTAGGACACCTCGGAAGACTGTCAAATATTGTAATGTAATGAATTGTATTTTAAACGGCCCAACACCGAAAGGTACAAATGGGTCTACTGATTAAGTAAAGTAAAGTAATATATTAAATTATTTCTAATCCTTTTACCCCGTTGCTGAGACGCCGATGGCCGTATTTGCAAATAATAGATACGCGGTAGGTCGGTTGGCCATTAGGAAACTTTATTGAAAATTACCGAAATATTACGGAACAATCTACCTACTTATTTAAAAACGACGGTTTAGGTAATCCTCGGTTAATTCCTTCCGGCTCTAAGGCCGGGTTCCTTTATGATAAATTTGTTAAATATCGCCGAAGGCACGTTGTCGTATTTTTTCTGAGGAGAACGAATTCCGAGGATTTTATATTTCATCACTTTCCTATCTAGAAGGGTACCGTTAGCTTCAATGTTCGTTAGAATCTTTTTGTCTTCTTAGAAATAGATACAGGCTGATTGTCATATTCCCCACCTTTTTCTTGAGTAGTTTGGTAAAATTTTAGAGGAATCAATTTACTTCCCGGTGGGCATTCGTCGAGTAAAGACGTTCTTCATATCTTATCGTCTCTGTTATCTGTGCATTTTCTTTCTAAGTGTGTATACACTTGTATATTTGAGTTTTTTTGATCTAATATCATATTAGATTAAATATTGGTATAGAGTACCTTTAATTTTGATTAACTTCAGTGTTTGATACAAGTAAAGTATTATAGTAAAGTAAATTAACTTCAGTGAAATAGTACAGCAGTCATCAGGAATTACTGTAAGTTACAATAATCTTAGTATCTCCACTTATCTGGGCGAATAATATGGTATTCTATTATATTTTTTTTCAATTATCTGGGCGAATCTAAGTTCATCCATATCTTCACCTGTAGTTGAGAGTAACTACTGATTTTTTACATTCAATATTTTCTTACGAACTTTCCATCAGCTACTAGGAAATTTCAATAAACATAACTACGAACATTTAGTTCTTAATCATTAAATAACAGTGCGAGATAGATAATCAACTTAACCAAGTGCGGTTTGGCTAAATTTTTAGTTCGGTAACATTTTTGTATTCTTGTAAATTTAGATTTGATTAATTTTTGTTATTTGCTATAACTATTATGCATTTTTAACCCAGTGTCTCGAGATATGCCATTAAACAGCAAAGAGAGACCTTTAATCAACCTTGGTTGAATTTTTTCTTATTCACTATCAGGCTCTCTTCGCTGATAATTGAACCTGTGCATTATATTGTTGTATTTGTAAAGTTACTTATTATTCATATTACTGCTTATTTTTATGTGTACACTACCATTTCATAGTTGATGGTGTATTTTTATTACTTGTATGTATGTTTAGCTACCGACATCATTGTGTTGTTGAATATATTGTTTTTGTTTTATGTATGTATTTTATTTGTCGACTCCTAACAAAGTTTCCTGATATAACCATAACTCTGAATATTTGCTTTTTACCTTTAAGTATTACTATACCTTTGACCAGTAGAAAGATCAGGCCGATTAAGTTTCGTAGGTAAGTAGATGGACGGAGTCCACCTAATATGTTTATTACTTTTTTATGTAGAGTGTTGACCAAATTTATTAAATAGTTAACTGTGGAGATCTTTCCTTATATTTGGTCTCAGAACCAAAATATCTTTCTTTATTTCTTTTCTTTTCTAAGGTTTCTTAATTTTCTCCTTAAACCCCAAAAAGTTAAGTGGCGCCCTGTTCCCTATCTTATCTTATCTTTGGTAATTTTACCGATCTATCTTTTTGTTTATTTCTGTATCTTTTCCAATATCTCTTATCCTAACTTTACTTATTTCGTCCGTTGGACCCATTCCCGGTTCCAAAAGCTAGTTTCGAACCCACGACTCGCTCTCCACCAACCATCTGGCTGCCGTCCGCAGTGTCTCCATGGTGACCTTTCTAGCACCATCCAAAAAAGGTTTCCGAGGTTACAATCTTATAATGGAGGTGAGTATAGATCAAAATGTTTTGTAGATTTTTGTTCACAAAAGGCCATTCAAATTTTATATACTCCACAACTCAATGGTGTAGCAGAAAGAATGAACCAAACATTGATGGATAGAGCAAGATCAATGATTAATCAAGCAAATATAGACAAGTCATTCTGGGAAGAGGCAGTGCTTGTATCAGCCTTTATAAACAACAGAACACAATCATGTTTGAATAAAGAAAAAACTGCTTATGAGTTATGGCTAAATAAGAAGCCAAATGTTAGCAATATGAGAGTTTTTGGATGTATAGCTTATGCAAGAATTCCAGATTCTCTTAGATCAAAACTGGATGATACAGGTTTGAAGTGCAGATTTATCGGCTATACTGAAAATGGATATAAACTATGGAACGAAAATGAAAATAAGTTTTGTTCACAGTAGGAATGTCATATTTGATAAGAACAATTTTAAATATTTTCCAGATAGGAAACAAACAAAATGATTGGAAAAATGTTAATGGCATCATACATGAAATTGCAAAAGGGAAGATAGAAGAGACAAATGAAATAAGAGAAACATAATATGTATTAGAAGATATGGAGCAAAATGCTAGATCAAAAAGCCAAAAGTAGGTTACCTGCTAAATTCATTGACTATGAAATGGACATAAGCTGTTTGGTATTACTGAGTGAGTTGTCGGATGTTCCTCAAACATACTATCAAGCACAACAAAGTTCAAATTGGAATAATTGGGAAAATGCTATTGATGATGAACTCAATGATTTAAAAGCTAATAATACATGGAAATTGGTAGAAAACCCAGAAAAAGAAAATGTTATTGGAAACAGATGGGTATTTAGAGTCAATGATGATGAAAAAGGAAAATGTTTATATAAAGCAAGATTAGTTGCTAGAGGATTTGAACAACATGATTTTGGTGAGTTTGGTCAAATTCATGCTCCAGTTGCAAAACTTTCAACTCTAAGAATATTATTGGCTATTTGCAACAACTATAATTTGGAATTAGAACAACTGGATGTTAAAAATGCCTTTTTGCATAGTAATATCAAAGAAAAACTTTTTATGAAAATTCCAGAAGGATTAAAAGTATCAGAAGAGGACAGACGTAAGGTTTGTCTGTTAAAACGGGCAATCTATGGTTTAAAACAAGCTCCAAAGGCATGGAATCAAACATTTAATGGTGAAACATTTAAAATTAAAAAATCAATCAATGACATATTTAACTTTTTAGGCATTAGAATTATTAGAGATTTAGAAAATAGGACTATTTGTATAGATCAGATATCTGCTATAAAAATTTTAATTAAAAGGTTTAATGTAGAAAATTTAAAAAATTTCAAAACACCAATAGAAAAGAATTTAAATTTAAAAAGAAATGTTGAAGAAAAAAAAATGACAAAATTACCTTAGGAACTACTAGAAAGTTTTATGTATGTAATGATGGGAACGAGACCAGATATATGTTTTAGTATTAGCTATTTTGGTCAGTTTAAAGACTGCAACAATGAACATTTTAAACATCTTTTTAGAGTTCTAAAATATCTAAAAACTACTGTCAGTTATAAGTTGTATTTTTACTGTACTTATGATAGCTTGGTAGCTTATACATATGCTGACTGGGCTAAAAGGTAATGTAATTGACAGAAAATCCATAAGTGGATACTGTTTTAAAATATTTGGTAATTTAATTTCTTGGAGTTCCAAAAAACAAACATTTGTAACTTTATCAAGCACGGAATCAGAGTTTGTAGCAGTTTGCACTACATCATGTGAATTTTTATATATTAAAAATTTGTTGTCAGATTTAGAAATTAATCGTTGCCGTTAATGCAAAATGTCGTATGTTAAAAAATGCACTTTTCAGGAGACAAAAAAAACTGAATAATATTTATTGTGTGAGTAGTGTTTTTCTCCAAATTAGAAGATATACTTAAAGACAAAGGACAATATGTATTGTATATCTTCTAATTTGGAGAAAAACACTACTCACACAGTAAATATTATTCAGTTTTTTTGTCTCCTGAAAAGTGCATTTTTAAACATATGACATTTTGCATTAACGGCAACGTAATATACAATTGCCAGTTTGTTTGTTTGAAGACAACCAAAGCACTATTAAATTAGTTCACAACTTTGAGAATAACAGGAGATGCAAACATATAGATGTTAAACTGCATTTTGTGTTGGACATAGTAAATAGTAACATGTTAAAATTAGAATATATTCCTACAGATAGTCAGCTGGCAGATGTGTTCACTAAAGCTTTAAGTCGTGAAAACTTTTCTAAATTTGTCAAAATGTTAAATTTAGTAGTTTAGTTTAGAGTTTTTACAGGTTTGAGGGAGGGTGTTATCCGACACCCTGTTAGGGTAAAAGGAGGGGGAGAAAGAAAGAAAGAGGGAGGGTGTTAGAGTACATTTTGGGAGCAAACCTTTAAAATGTTGTGTTGGCAACAATGACAGCAAGTTCGTGTCTTCAGTAACAACTGTCGTGTGTCATAGGATAATAAAATAAGTCAAGTGTAATAAAAAGGTATGGCGCCTTTTTATGTCTGTAACATTACGCCCAATATAAAATAAAATTAATTCTTAATTAATTGGCTGCGCCATTCCAAAATTGTATAGATCAAAAACGCGTGACCCCACATTAACAAGAATTAGTTTACACAGATGCGACAGACAGTGGTGACCGGCGACTGACTTAATAACGAAAATTGGTGCCAAATGCTGGATAATTTATCAACGTTAAGAATTTATTCAAAAAGTATTTCTTGTTCTAAATAATATCAACATTTATTTATAACACAAATCTCAACAGTTTCTTTCAAGTGTGCATCTTCCAATGTATCATTAAAATCACTTGGAATAAAATATGACATATTGGTAAATTTACATATGCGCGATTAAATTATAATTAAGAAAAAAATTTCACACGTTATCTTGCTTCTCTCTGGAATATCACATTATGTGTTCTCTGATTACCTGCTTGAGCAAACTGTTTTATATACTATTATATAATTACATACTTCTAAGGTTTTTCAGTGTGCAATCTCATATGTCGTTTCAAACTATTTCCTGTAGTAAACTACATATTTAAAACAAAATTCGCACTTTTAAGGCTTTTTTCTAGTGTGCACTTTCAAATGTGATTTTAAACTACCGTTTTTTGGGAACAGCTTAAAACAAATTTCACACTTATAAGGTTTTTCCCCAGTGTGCAATCTCTTATGTTGTTTCATATTACTTAGTTGAGAAAACTGCTTAAAACAAATTTCACACTTGTATGGTTTTTCTCCAGTGTGCAATCTCATATGTTGTTTCATATAACTTCGTTGAGAAAACTGCTTAAAACAAATTTCACACTTGTATGATTGTTCCCCAGTGTGCAATCTCATATGCTGTTTCATATAACTTCCTTGAGAAAACTGCTTAAAACAAATTTCACACTTGTAAGGTTTTTCTCCAGTGTGCGATATCATATGGTATTTAATAGCACTGGACTGAGAAAACTTCTTAAAACAAATTTCACACTTGTATGGTTGTTCTCCAGTGTGCAAGCTCATATGTTCTTTCATATGACTTCGTTGAGAAAACTGCTTAAAACAAATTTCACACTTGTATGGTTGTTCCCCAGTATGCAAGCCCATATGTTGTTTCATATGACTACTTTGAGAAAACTGCTTAAAACAAACTTCACACTTGTAAGGTTTTTCTCCAGTGTGCGATATCATATGGTATTTAATAGCACTGGACTGAGAAAATCGCTTAAAACAAATTTCACACTTGTATGGTTGTTCTCCAGTGTGCAATCTCATATGTTGTTTCATATTACTTAGTTGAGAAAACTGCTTAAAACAAATTTCACACTTGAAAGGTTTTTCTCCGGTGTGCAATCTCATATGTTTTTTCAAATTAATTAGTTGATAAAACTGTTTAAAACAAATTTCACATTTTAATGGATTTCCTTCGACAGGTTGACTCGTATGTTGTTCTTTATTACATGTATATACGGGTACTGTCTTCATATTTTTCAATGTTTTCTCCTCTTGGGGAAAGCCTAAAATAAAAACTAACATATATCCTTTTGTCAAAAAATATAGCAAAAGTATACTAAAAAATTTGACACAATCTAAATATTATTGATATTAGGTTGAAGATTGTTTCGCAGACAGAACTGTCATCAAATTAGCTCCAACATATTGATACATCTAGCGATAAAGAAAATGTCAATGCAAAGAATATTAACTGCTGATATATATAATCGCCGTTATAATGGTAAAATTTGCGTTTGCACAAGAGCCCGACCCAAAAACAGAACCAGGACCAGCACCAGATGCGCCCACAACAAAATCATCGGGTGCTGGAATTGTGAGACTTGATTGTCTATTTAATTTTCTTCTTTCGTTACTAATTAAAATTAAATTGTTGTTATTCCTGCGATTCAATAATAAAATTACAATGAATGTAAAAAAATCTAAATATTCATTAGTTATTTTCGGGCAAGCGCAATTCTATAAAATGAGAAAATATATTTTTTTACAATAGAGCAGAAATACAATTATAAAATATCAGAGTATGCATAATATTAAACGCAAAATTATAAAATATAATTATTTAAACAACAATAACAGTACAATTTGATAAAAACCCAAAATAAAAATGATTACAAACGTATTACATAAATATTAATCCTACATAAGTGGCTTTTAAAACGACTGGATTTGTCAATCAAATGTAAATCATAAAGGGAGTTAGCTGACCTCAAAACTCTAGGTATGTATGAAAAGAGTGCATTGAATCTGAGACGTTACATGAAATGTTCACATTTGTCTGTTTGAGCGTTGTGGTACGAGCAATCCGATCTTATTCACAAGTCGCAAGTTGAGAACCACTGCATATACCATTTATGATATTAAAAGTAGTGGAAGGTCTCTGTGATTTCTCCTGGTCTCCAGCGAAAAACCTGTAGTTGATGTTGTTAAACAGTGTAATCTATATAAATATGAAGCTCAAAAACGATACAACGAAAAAAAATTACTATATATATATATATATATATATATATATATATATATATATATATATATATATATATATATATATATATATATATATATATATATATATATATATATATATATATATATATATATATATATATATATATATATATATATATATATATATATATATATATATATATATATATATATATATATATATATATATATATATATATATATATATATATATATATATATATATATATATATATATATATATATATATATATATATATATATATATATATATCTATATATATATATATATATATATATATATATATTTATATATATATATATTTATATATATATATATATAGTATATATATATATATATATATATATATATATATATATATAGTATATATATATATATATATATATAGTATATATATATATATATATATATAGTATATATATATATATATATATATATATAGTATATATATATATATATATATATATATATATATATAGTATATATATATATAGTAAACTCTTAAATATTGGGGAAATCTGCAAGAAAGACTCTGAGTATCAATTGTTTCGCCGAACGTTTTCGCCAAAGAGAATTAATTTGGCTTCTTCAGGGCTGAAAGAGAATAAATTATAATTAGCTACCATATATTATCTATTAAAACATTATTGATCTTACCGTAACTTAGAATTGTAGAGTTAGAATATTAAAAAACTTTGCTAGTAACATAGTGGTGTTTTTTGTTACTATGTGCAAAAAAAAAGTTTTTTTTAAGGTTTGAAATGTATGGTAGCTTTGAACTTAACACGCAAAGGTTTACCCAAGGTTAATCGAAAAACCCAATGTAACTACATTTAAAAGGAGGTAATTCTTTGAAATGTCGGCAATAACTAAATTTTTGATTTTTAGAAAGTTTAAAAGTGAGGTTCTGTTTTAGCCAGAACGCAAGCGCTGACAAATTCAGTAGTTCTTATGAATCTTTATGTCGTTAAGGTTCATTGGTAAAAACGAATGAAATTAAATCCCAGTATAGGGAAATATTATTTTGATTTTTTTTATTTAATTATATTCTATTGTTCATGTATTATTATATCTTATTGAGATGTATCTAAGAAAAGCAAGGGAATGTTATCTTTTTTAGTTAATGAAAATTAATTATAAAGGTAGGTTAGTTGTTAATGGATATATCAGTCAAGTTAGTTATCTGTGATGTTGTATTGTTCTTGGTATCTGATTTAAGTAACAAGTGGTACATATCGCTTAGATTCTTAATGTCACTCTTAACATTAATGGAGAAATCGTTAAGGAAAATATAAGACATTTCAATGAACTCTCTTTTAGATTTATTGTTCTCACGGTGGAGAATTGTAGAGTTTGTATAGTCCATGAGATGACCAGTGGAATGGACATGTTTGGCTAATGCACAACGGTCAGGGTGAAGTTTGTGAAGTGTTTCATGTTTTGTGAAGTGTATTACACTACACAAGTGATTCTCGACTTCACCCTGACCGTTGTGCATTAGCCAAACATGTCCATTCCACTGGTCATCTCATGGACTATACGAACACTACAATTCTCCACCGTGAGAACAATAAATCTAAAAGAGAGTTCATTGAAATGTCTCATATTTTCCTTAACGATTTCTCCATTAATGTTAAGAGTGACATTAAGAATCTAAGCGATATATACCACTTGTTACTTAAATCAGATACCAAGAACAATACAACATCACAGATAACTAACTTGACTGATATAGCCATTAACAACTAACCTAACTTTATAATTAATTTTCATTAACTAAAAAAGATAACATTCCCTTGCTTTTCTTAGATACATCTCAATAAGATATAATAATACATGAACAATAGAATATAATTAAATAAAAAAAATCAAAATAATATTTCCCTATACTGGGATTTAATTTTTTCATTCGTTTTTACCAATGAACCTTAACGACATAAAGATTCATAAGAACTACTGAATTTGTCAGCGCTTGCGTTCTGGCTAAAACAGAACCTCACTTTTAAACTTTCTAAAAATCAAAAATTTAGTTATTGCCGACATTTCAAAGAATTACCTCCTTTTAAATGTAGTTACATTGGGTTTTTCGATTAACCTTGGGTAAACCTTTGCGTGTTAAGTTCAAAGCTACCATACATTTCAAACCTTAAAAAAAACTTTTTTTTTGCACATAGTAACAAAAAACACCACTATGTTACTAGCAAAGTTTTTTAATATTCTAACTCTACAATTCTAAGTTACGGTAAGATCAATAATGTTTTAATAGATAATATATGGTAGCTAATTATAATTTATTCTCTTTCAGCCCTGAAGAAGCCAAATTAATTCTCTTTGGCGAAAACGTTCGGCGAAACAATTGATACTCAGAGTCTTTCTTGCAGATTTCCCCAATATTTAAGAGTTTACTATTTAACTTATCTGCAAAGATTAAATTTCTTTTCTATATATATACATATATATATATATATATATATATATATATATATATATATATATATATATATATATATATATATTAATGTATGAATTGAAAAGCCAGACAAATACCAGTATTAATAGTGTTATGATGTCATTTCAGCATCCCTATTTTGTCAAACTGGAACTTAACTTGTGTCAATCCAACAAGGACATAGGTCCACCCGACTTTCCGGCATATGACCATAAACGAATCCATTGCCCTTACAGAGTCCGACACAATGGGATGGGGCTCCACCCTCCCCGTAGTTCCTGTGTTGCTATACGAACACCGGTCGGTTATTCCAACCAAGGGCGGTAGATTAATCTGTCCGATGTACCACTGCGACAAATCGCTGTTATCATGTTTATTATAAAAGTGGCCAAACTTATATAGGTATACAAACAAACTGTACAATTTCTCAGATACTTTTAATACTTGTTTTTGGTACATTAATTTTGTGATTGTAAAATATTTTTGTTTTTAAAATAGATTTATTATTTTTATACTAAAAATTTGCTCGAGTTTAAATGATTACTTAGGTCGTGCAGAAAGTAACGAACGTTTTAGCATAAAAAATTAAAAACAAAAGATATCAACACAAAATTTTATTTACAACGTCGCGATATCTTAGACTATTTTTCAATGTAGTTGCTTTTGTTGTTAAGGCATCTACAGTATCGGAAAATCAGTTTTACGACGCTGGTGTTGTAGTCCTCTACATGATACCACTTCATCTTTGAGCTCTTCGTCTTCTCCAAACTCATTTCCACCTAAGAATTCCTTCAGTTTCAGGAACAGATGATAATCGGAAGACGTGAGGTCTGGGCTCAACGGTGGTCGAAAATGTCCCATTATAGTAGTTGTAGCATTTCAATTTTCATTAAGTTAAAACATTGAACTATTTTCTCAATCCTTTTGCGTCGTCTGGATTAATAATATAAACATTTCTAGTATGTATATAATAATTTTAATTGCATTTCTTTGATCGTGATGCCGCCTAATAGTGCGCGTCAAATAAATATCCACTTAGATTGGTGAGACAGTTATGCGAGGAGGCGAACTATTAAGAATGATGTCACTATCGGTGGAATCGCTGCCAAAGTCAGTCAGTTTCATTGTTTAGTCCAGATTTTCTTCTAATTCGTTATTGCGTTTTTGTTATGAAAAAATGTGTAGATTGTAGCAGTGTGGAGTAAACCGAGACACAGAACACAGTTAAGTTTTGGAATTGAGATTCGGAAGAAATAGCTTGCGGGTGTAGTCTTCAAAGCCATAATTTTTTTCAATTTGAAATGTGAATATTTACTCAAAATGCGATCTGGCAGTTTTTTGTTGAATTAACCACCGATTTGTTCGTGCTGTGTTTTATCTGAGAGATTTGTAAAACGGTGTTTCCAACCATTTAAAAGGTCCGCATGATTTTGGGAGGAAATTGAGTGGCCAAGTTTTGAAGATTCCAGTTTTTTGTCATCCAGGATAATTCGAAGCCCGATTCCAGTGTCCAAGTTCCAAAGAATTGTCTATTTGTGTTACCTAGTCACTTCAGACCAAATTGCAGCTTGAGTGGGACACAATTGTATGATGTTTTGCAGTGTTTTGATTCCATTCCGATTCCAAAAACTTTCGTAAAGGAAATACATCAGCCAGTGATACCAGGTACTGGTACACAGTACTGATAATACAGTTAATATTATCCCTTCCGGACATATGGTACATAACCATAAATTTGAATTGTTTTGTTTGAAGGTTAACCGCAATGTAAGCTCCGTTGAAAAATCTAGTATAGTAAATAAAATGGTTATGAAATTAGATGACCATTTATTTAGAACACAACTGTATACTCTTTTATAATATTAATTATCCTAATTGTATTTAGTACTTAGTTGAAGTTGCTCCGAGACTACTTCATAATTATCAATACGTGGTACATCGACTTGCCATCTTGACGTTAATTTAGTTGATCTCCGAGATAATAATTGTTGTCTCTTTTGTAATAGTCCTTGCTATATCAGCAGTCGTTCATTAGTGGGTCAAGTTTGTTTTATCAACCTACGACAACAAGGTCGCGATTCACAATTCTGCTGACTTACACATTCCAACCGGGCTGTTTCTTATGAATGTACTCGATTCGATTTATTAAAAACATATTTTATATAAACAAATGCGAAATGTGTTACACGTTCCTTTTAACTTATTCTTTATATGAATTGCAATATTTTAGGGATAATACCACACTAGATATTTTCATTTTACGGCTTCACGGCAGGAAGATCATGCATAGACCACATATACACACTGGAACAACTGTTGGAAAAGAAAAAAGCAAAAAATAGAGATATACACTTGGCATTTGTGGACCTGAGAAAGGCGTATGACTATATACCAAGGTCAGAACTATGGGAGGCAATGTACAAATTAGAAATACAGACGGAACTCATAGAAGCTACAAAAGCTCTGTATAAAGAAAATAAAGTGTCCATTAAAATGGGAACAAGAATCATAGGAGACTTCACCACAACAAAAGGGCTCCTGCAGGGTTGTTCCACATCTCCAACCCTATTCAAAATATACTTAGAGAAAGCCTTGACTACATGGAAAAGAAAATGCGAAGGCATGGCAGTACCGGTACGGAACGAATACCTATATACGTTAAGTTTTGCAGACGATCAAGTAGTGATTGCACAAGACCAAGACGACCTCAGCTACATGATGAAGAAACTACAAGAAAAATATACCAAGGCTGGCCTAGATATTAACCTCGCGAAAACAGAGTACCTATCTACAAGTGAAGAAGACATACAAGATCTACAGATTGATGACAACGTAACAATCAAAGGAAAGAATAAATTCAAATACCTGGGGTTTATAATCACGAAAAAGGCAACAACAGAGGAAGAAATTACACAAAGATTAGGACAAACAAGAACAGCAACCCGACAACTTAACTCAGTATGGTGGGATAGACACCTAAATATGAAGACAAAAACGCAGATTTATAAAACATTAGTGCGAAGTATTATGACATATGGGGCTGAAAATTGGATCATAAACAAGAAAAACAGCAGTAAGATAGTAGCAACAGAGATGGAATGCCTGCGAAGATGCTACAGAGTAACAAGAATGGATAGGAGAAGTAATGACGAAATAAAGCAAAGAACATCAATAGAAACAGACATACTAACATATATAGAACAAAAACGACTAAAGTGGTATGGACATGTAAGAAGAACTAGCGACAGCAGATGGATAAAGAGAATAACCGAATGGAGCCCCATAGGAAGGAGGAAAAGAGGACGACCCCGAAAATCCTGGAGGAACGAAGTAGACGACGCCATGAGTAAGAGAGGACTAAACGATGGAGAATGGAACAACAGAGAGAGATGGAAACGGTTGCGCGAAGGAAGGCATTGAATACTGTAGAATCCCTACATATATATATATATATATATATATATATATATATATATATATATATATATATATATATATATATATATTTTCAGTTTAATAATAATTTAAATTCCTACAGTGTCCCTTGTAAATCGTCACAAATAGCGCCATTGTAAGCTTTGTTTTTAAATTTTGTTAATATTATTTGTAATAACTGTTGCAGTGAAGTAATAATAGATATGTAATGTATCTCTCTAAACCAGCAGTTGTAGAATTATTTCCTTTAAAAAGATTTTCACCTTTTATTATTTTTTTTAGGAAAGAAAAGCCTTTTCATCCAGCGAGAAAATTCTTGTAAGCGGCTTCCTTTTCAAATAGTTCAGGAAGCTTCTTGTGTTATGTTGCCCAGGAAATCTATGTATTTTTTTTATTTCTTTTTTTGTAGTTGCCCCATCCAGTCACTTTCATTCACTTACTTATGACCCAGCTCTCCAACCAAACAAAAGTGGCCATCATTCGCACGTTTCGGTTTGTTTGCTTGCCCTATCTCCAGCCCAGTAATTGCACAGTTCCCACTTCCAACCACCTATAAGTGATACTCAATGTGGTAGGCAAATATAACCGCTACATAGTTGAAGTTCTTGCTGATGCATAGGGTCGAGCATTTTCGTGAATCAAAAACCTTATTCGACAACATGCCACGGTGTTTATTCTGTATTACACGTTTTAGTTTTTAAAGGATTTTACAAAATGCCTCTGAATTTATTTTTTCACCCCTAGTCATAAACTGTACGTGAATTAAAGCCTTACATTTAAAAATCAAACCACGCGGCGTACTTCATATTTGGCGGGAATTTTAATGGGCGGCGCCATTCCAAAATTGTATAGAACAAAAACGCGTGACCACACACTAACAAGACTTAGTTCACACCGATGCGACAGAGGTGACTGGCGCCCACTAAATCGCGGTGACGGCGGATCGGCGCCGCTCGTGATACGCAATCGTTCTTTGCTTTCTGGACGACCTAAATTAACATGTTAAATTTTCTGGCGGTTATATTAAATTGGTGCAGCATACATTGTAAACCATCTTCACTTTGAGAGAGTTGTTTTTCTCCCATTTGGTATCCTTTTTTAGTTCTTATTTTTTTATTATTTCATCCATAATCAGGTTGAACAATAGATGACTCAGGAAATCTTCCTGTCTTATCCCATTGCCAGCTTCAATAGGGTCGGTAGATATTTTCGATCGTTTTGATTATTCCTAGAGGTATCTCTCTTGCATACAGTAAGTGGATAACGTCTTTTAATTTGACCCGGTCAAATGCCTTCTTAAGATCCACAAGAAACATAGATATGCCGGTTTGCTGTATTCTAATGATTTCTCTTACACTTGCCTCATTATAAATATAGCGTCGGTACATGATCTTCCCGACCTAAAACCTTGTTCTTCTACTAGTATTATAATTTCATTCAATTTATTTGTTATGACTTTGGTTGTTAATTTTAGTGTCGTGTTTAATAAATTAATTCCTCTGTAATTATCCGGGTCCAATTTGTCTCCATTTTTGAAGAGAAGTATTAAGATGCTTGATCTCCATTCTTGAGGAATTCTGTTTTGTTCTATTATTTTTTGGATTAGTTTTAATAGTTGTTTGGGTAGATGTGGTCCTCCGTACTTTAGGGAGTTCGTTCGGTATTCTGTCCTCTCTTGGTGATTTTCTATTTTTTAATTTCCTTAATGCTTCCTTTACCTCTTCCTCCTCAATATTTATATTACATATGCGCGATTAAATTACAAATAGGGAAAAATTTCAGACGTTAAGATCTTTCTTGACTCTGGAATATCACATTATATGTTCTCTGATTACCTGCTCGAGCAAACTGTTTAAAACAAATTTCGCACTTGTAAGGTTTTTATTTAGTGTGCGTCCTTGTGTGCCACACAAAATCCTTATAACAAATTACATAGCTCTAAGTCTTTTCTACAGTGTGCACTTTCAAATGTGATTTTAAACTACCGTTTTTTGGGAAAAGCTTAAAAAAATTTCACTTACATGGTTATTCTCTAGTGTGCAATCTCATATGTGTTTTCAAATTACTTAGTTGAGAAAACTGCTTAAAACAAATTTCACACTTGTATGGTTTTTCACCAGTGTGCACTCTCAAATGTCTTTCTAAACTAGTTTTTACTGCGAACAGCTTCAAACAAATTGTACACTTGTATGGTTGTTCTCCAGTGTGCAATCTCATATGTTTTTTCAAATTACTTAGTTGAGAAAACGGTTTAAAACAAATTTCACACTTGTAAGGTTGTTCTCCAGTGTGCAATCTCATATGTTGTTTCATATGACTTCGTTGAGAAAACTGCTTAAAACAAATTTCACACTTGTATGGTTGTTCCCCAGAGTGCAAGCTCATATGGTCTTTCATATGACTTTGTTGAGAAAACTGCTTAAAACAAATTTCACACTTGTATGGTTTTTCTCCAGTGTGCAATCTCATATGTTTTTTTAAATTACTTCGTTGAGAAAACTGATTAAAACAAATTTCACACTTGTATGGTTTTTCTCCAGTATGCGATATCATATGGTATTTAATAGCACTGGACTGAGAAAACGGCTTAAAACAAATTTCACACTTGTATGGTTGTTCCCCAGTGTGTAATCTCATATGTTGTTTCATATTACTTATATATGAAAACTGCTTGAAACAAATTTCACACTTGCATGGTTTTTCACCAGTGTGCACTCTCAAATGTCTTTCTAAACTGGATTTTACTGCGAACAGCTTCAAACAAATTTCACACTTGTATGGTTGTTCCCCAGTGTGTATTCTCATATGTTGTTTCATATGACTTATATATGAAAACTGCTTAACACAAATTTCACACTTGTATGGTTTTTCTCCTGTGTGCAATCTCATGTGTTTTTTCAAATTACTTAGTTTAGAAAACTGCTTAAAACAAACTTCACATTTTAATGTATTTTCTTCAACAGGTTGACTCGTATGTTGTTCTGTATTACATGTATATAGGGGTATTGTTTCTATATTTTGCAATGTTTTGTCCTCCTGGGGAAAGCCTAAAATAAAAACTAACATTTATTTTTTCGCCAAAAACTAAAGCAAAAATATACGTAATTTTACACCAATCTAAATATTATTTAGTTATTTACGGGCTAGCGCCATAATATAAAATGAGAAAATACATTTTTTGCAATAGAGCAGAAATATAATAACAATACCAGAGTAAGCATAATATTAAATTAAATTAAAATGACAAAAAAAAACAAAACGTTTTGAAATTTCAAAATATGATTATTTAACCTGTATGTGGCTGAAAAGGTACCTGGGTACCTTTTGTAGTTTTCAATAACTTGTTTTTAGGATTTTGACGTGACAACGTCTTAAATTAGGTTGTGGCTCGGAGTCATTCATGAAAAAGTGTAACGCCCGCTCACGTCTGTTACGATGAGTCACCGAACGAGAGAGAGGCCCGCCGGACCGGCGAATGCCTTGCGTCTCTCTCCCACTCAAACATGATCGGTCCGCTGCGCGCGCAGCACTAGAGAATTAGGCGCGTTGAATCGGTGCGTGCTTGTGTCTCTGTCTTTCTCGAGCGTTCAAGACACATTACAGCAGAAACACTTCCTTTCATTTCATATTTCTCCTATCATCGTCCTATCCTCAACAAAATCACTCAAATAGAAATTAGTTAAGTTTAAGTTTACATGTACAATGTTTTAGTAAACAAAATATATTTCTATAGTTAAAATTTGTGCAATTCTTATTTTCATTCAATTCCTTGTTCCTATTGTGCAATTTAATAATATTCATATCAATAAATATTCTACCGAGAAAAAGACGTTGTCACGTAAAATCTTCGCCCGTAAAACCGACTTTACAGGCAACCGATTTTTTTTAGTCTTCTTGAATTCTGGTTTTATGACATATTTAAGATAGTCTTCTAGTTCACATTATCCTCTTTTTTTAGTTTTTTATAATTATTGTAGGAAAATAATTTCATCTGAAGTTCTTACTCCCTCTAATGACGGTGTAGGCACCCGGGTACCTTTATAGACCAGAGAAGTTAACAAATAAGAAGCCCTTTTCGTAACATTTTTTGACACAAGTATCTAACAACTACTTTTATTTGATAATAATTTGTAATAAACAAAATATGTTTAAAAGTGACACAATTTTATTAAAAAAGCATAGAAAATACTTTAAAATGAGAGTTGTAAAGTTATTTTTCTTAATTTGTTGCTTAATTATTGCAAAAATAGCTTCAAAAGTCGGCTTTTTGAAAATAATTCACAACAAAATCCTTTCTTTCCATCCAGCGAGAAGATTCTTGTAAACGACGTCCTTTTCAAATAGTTTAGGAACCTCTTGTGTTGTATTGCCCAGGAAATCTATGTAAATATTTTTTGATTTCTTTCTTTGTAGTTACCCCATCCAGTCCCTTTTATTCACTTACTTATGACCCAGCTCTCCAACCAAACCAAGAGTGGTCATTCGCAAAAGTTTCGGTTTGTTTGCTTACATAGTTCTAAGTTTTTTCTCCAGTGTGCAATTTCGCACTTGTAAGGCTTTTATCTAGTGTGCACGCTCAAATATGATTTTAAACTGCCGTTTTTTTAAAACCGCTTAAAAAAACTTCACACTTCTAAGCTTTTTCCCCAGTGTGCAATCTCTTATGTTGGTTCATATTACTTAGTTTGGAAAATTGCTTAAAACAAGTTTCACACTTGTATGGTTTTTCTCCAGCATGCGATATCATATGGTATGTAATAGTACTGGAATGAGAAAACGGCTTGAAACAAATTTCACACTTGTATGGTTTTTCTCCAGTATGCGTTCTCATATGTTGTTTCAAATTATCTAGTTTAGAAAACTGCTTAAAACAAGTTTCACACTTGTATGGTTTTTCTCCAGCATGCGATATCATATGGTATGTAATAGAACCGGACTGAGAAAACGACTTAAAACAAATTTCACACTTGTATGGTTTTTCTCCAGTATGCGTTCTCATATGTTGTTTCAAACTACCTAGTTGAGAAAACTGCTTAAAACAAGTTTCACACTTGTATGGTTTTTCTCCAGTGTGCAATCTCATATGTTCTTTCATATGACTTAGTTTGGAAAATTGCTTAAAACAAGTTTCACACTTGTATGGTTTTTCTCCAGCATGCGATATCATATGGTATGTAATAGTACTGGAATGAGAAAACGACTTAAAACAAATTTCACACTTGTATGGTTTTTCTCCAGTATGCGTTCTCATATGTTGTTTCAAATTACCTAGTTTAGAAAACTGCTTAAAACAAGTTTCACACTTGTATGATTTTTCTCCAGTATGCGTTCTCATATGTTGTTTCAAATTACCTAGTTGAGAAAATTGCTTAAAACAAATTTCACACTTGTATGGTTGTTCCCCAGTGTGTAATCTCATATGTCGTTTCATATTACTTATATATAAAAATTGCTTGAACAAATTTCACACTTATATGGTTGTTCTCCAGTGTGCAATCTCATATGATTTTTCAAATCACCTTGTTGAGAAAACTGCTTAAAACAAATTTCACACTTATATGGTTGTTCTCCAGTGTGCAATTTCATATGTTTTTTCAAATTACTTAGTTGAGAAAACTGCTTAAAACAAATTTCACACTTGTATGGTTTTTCTCCAGTATGCAATCTCATATGTTCTTTCATATGACTTCGATGAGAAAACTGCTTAAAACAAACTTCACATTTTAATGTATTTTCTTCAAAAGGTTGACTCGTATGTTGTTCTGTATTACATGTATATAGGGGTATTGTTTCTATATTTTCCAATGTTTTCTCCTCCTGGGTAAAGCCTAAAATAAAAACTAACATTTATTTTTTCACCAAAAACTAAAGCAACAATATACTAAATTTTACACCAATCTAAATATTATTTAGTTATTTACGGGCAAGCGCAATTCTATAAAATGAGAAAATACATTTTTTTCACAATAGAGCAGAACTACAATAACAATACCAGAGTAAGCATGGGTACCTTTTGTAGTTTTCAATAACTTGTTTTTAGGATTTTTCGAGTCGTCTTGAATTCTGGTTCCATGACATCTCTAAGATAGTCTTTTAGTTCACTTTATCCTCTTTTTTTAGTTTTTTATCATTGTTGTAGGAAAATAATTTCATCTGAAGTTCTTACACCCTTTAATGACGGTGTAGGCACCCGGGTGCCTTTATAGACCAGACAAATTAACAAATAAGAAGCCCTTTTCGTAACACTCTGATACAAGTATCTAACAACTGCTTTTATTTGGTGATAATATGTAATAAACAAAATATGCAACAGATTAAACGTCATTTTTTACTTATAATCAATGTAAGGCCGCTATTTGATTTTAAATGCTAAGGTTGAAGACCAGCAAATTATATGAAAAAGTGACACAATTTTATTAAAAATGCATAGAAAATACTTTAAAATGAGAGTTGTAAAGTTATTTTTCTTAATTTGTTGCTTAATTATTGCAAAAATAGCTTCAAAAGTCGGCTTTTTGAAAATAATTAATAACTTTTCTAAAAATGCACAGAAAAATTTTATTTCGGGTGAAAATATGGACAATATTACATGTACAGGGTGGTCCTTAAGTAATTGTACAAAAGGAAACAGTAGATTTTGCACTTTAAAATATTCCGATTTAGGCCAACTTGGTCTTATAAAATGTTGATATTAAGAAAGATACAGAGTGTTACTTTCATGTTTGTGAACACTTATTTATAAAAATTTACAACTGGGTACTTTTGAATACGAGGAACTATAATTTGATGCACACTTTGATGTAGCTGATAGACGGCGCCACATATGTCCACATGTGTGGCATACATTTGCTTTTAACTTTTTTGCTCTTCAAGTCATCGGTATTTGTGATAAAAAATATTAAAGACACATTATTTTAACAAAAAAAAAGATATACCTGTTAATAGAGAGTTTTTAGGTCCTCTACATTTTGATGTACGTTAAACGTAAAACGTTATACTTGTCATGCGCATTGAGTAGGAAATAAGTGATATGTTTTTTTGCTTAAAATCGTTTTTGAATGCTTTCAGAAATTACGCTAACACAAATTAACGTTAATTGACATTTGACAAACGTAACCTATAAAACGGCAGTTCGATAACCTATTTTACTTAAAGTATTTGCCATTTTGAAAGAATATACTGTTAATTGTGAAAGTTAATTGTTTTATTCGAAACATCGGAACTTTTACACGAATTAAAAAAAAATCAATGTCCTAAGACGCTTAGAATCCGAGTTAGCATTTTTATTTCTCAATTTTACTATTTCAAAAACTGAATTCTTAAATTCAAAATAAAAGTCACAATATCTCTGGTTTTAAGCAAAGAAAATTTTGCTAAACAAACTGCTTGAACAACAGCAGTTTCCTACAGTGTTGAGAAAAGCTAAGGTTGTCCTTATCCCGAAAGGTAGAGGTGAAGAGGAAGAGGTGCGATTTCGGAAAATTTGGCTTCTTAGTTCGATAGCTATATATTGTACGAACAGCTTGTAAAAGGCCGCCTTGAGAAAGATGGAAGAAAAGAATGCGCTGAGCAACCGTCAATATGGTTTTAGGGCCAAAAAATCCATCATAGATGCAGTCAGAGAAGTAACCTCTTTAGTCACGTGGGATACAAAGAGATGGATCGCTCTCATCTTACTTGACGTCAAGAATGCCTTTAACATGGCATCATGGGAAAAAATCATGTCCAGGCTGAGAAAATTGAGCGTTAGTGAGTACCTGGTCAATGTAATTGACAGATACTTTACTGACAGGTCCATAAAAGAAAAAGATACCAGCATCAGTTTGTCGCAGGGTGTTCCGCAGGGTTCAGTACTAGTTCCCATCCTGTGGAATGTCCTGTACGACGGGGTGTGAGGCTACAGATGACAAGGGGATGCACTCTTGTAGCTTATGATCTCGCACTGGCTGCGAAGGCGAGTCAGAAAATGGAAATACACAGCCCTGCGTCGTATTAGTAGGTGGATCAGAGAGAACGATCTACAGCTAGCGCCTCAGAAAACAGATGTGTTAGTTCTCAAAGGGAGCCGGAACAAATCCTCTCTTTGCTTTATAGTGGAAGGTGTGGAGGTTGCACCGGTTTAATCGATTAAGTATCGCCGAGTCTGGTTGTCGGAAAGAAAAACACATCCAAAAGACGGTAGAGAAGGCGAACCGAAATCTGGAGGCGTTGACACGGCTGATGCCAAACATTGGGGGCCCAGGTAGTACCAAAAGAAGGGTGCTAAATGGAGTATTCCAGTCGGTGATAACCGAGGATGCATGCGAGGAGGGTGGACGGAAATATAGATGATAATGAGAGAGAAAGAACGATAGTGAAGTGGAAGAGAGAATGGGCAAATGATAGCGGAAAGGCAAGGTGGACGAAGGAGCTTATTCTCAATGTGAGTCCGTGGTGAGAATTTAAGTTCAGGAAACTAGACTACTTTCTCACGCAGGTTCTTACCAGACATGGTAGTTTTGGCACCTTCACAAATATAATAGAAAAATCTGCCTCGGTAGACTGTACTGTTTGTGGGGTACCGGACGCTCCCAGTCACATTTTTAACTGCTAGGGATAGGCAAATCAATGGGAAGATTTCGGGAGGCGAAAATATTATTTAATAAAAATAGAAATAAATTTAGAAAAACTTGGAATACAGACATAGATAAACTAAAATCTAATACAGAAGAATATAAAAGCAAGTTAAAACCCGAAAAAGTATTAAATGTAGATAAACTTAGCTTAAATGAAATGAATGAAGTCCTAACAAAAGAACTATTAAATGCAAGCTCAGAAGTGGCAACTGCTAACAGAAAACGAAAATCCAAAAAATCTAAGTGTAGAATCACAAAACATACTGAAACAAAGAAAAGATCTTCTGAGACAAAACAAAAGAGACACTGCAGAATTTAAGAAACTTAATCTAGTAATGGGAAAAAAGATAAAAGAGGGCATTAAAAAACATCAAGAAGACCATATAGAAAAAGTGATAGAGAAAAACCGAAGTCTCAAATGCACCAAACCGAAACTAGGAAAGAAGAACATAATAACCATTAAAAATGAACAAGGACAACTAGAAAAAATCTGATATAGCAAACTCAATTGAAAAGTTCTACGCCGATCTGTATCGTTCCAGAAACGATCCCATTAACTCCTCGAAGCAGAACTTGAAAAGGCAGATAACAAATGTCAACTTAGAAGTGATGCCCGAAATAAGCCACGAAGAAATAGAAAGAGCAGTAAAAGAAATAAAAAGGAATAAAGCTCCTGGAAGCGATGGAATCCTAACAGAAATACTGAAGGAAGGCGGAGAAGAAGCCGTCAGATATCTAAAAACACTATTTAATAAATGTCTACTCGAAGGCAACATACTCGAACAGTGGAATACTGCTAAAACAATACTAATACACAAAAAGGGAGAAACCACAGACCTGAAAAATTATCGACAAATTTCACTTCTTTCACAACTTTACAAAACCTTTACAAAGATTATTACAAACAGGTTAACAATTAAATTTGACGGATATCAACCAGTAGAACAAGCCAGATTTAGAAAAGGGTACAGCACCTGTGAAATATATTTTTCTAACAACTATTTTCTAGTATATGCTCCACTACGCTAAAAAAAACCTGTCTGCCGTTCCATCCTATTCGAGAAGGGTCAACACAGGACGCCGTCCGAATACGAAGGGATTCCAGAATAGCGGCTGTTTTATATATATGGAGGATTTCATTGTAAATGAGTTTAGTCTAAAATTAATATCGAGTCGAGTTTTGAAATGTAACGCGCGTATTGTCGGGAATATAAATTGTAATAAATGTAAATAAATTATATGATTATAGTGTAAAATAAATTAGTGTAATATTGTATAAATAAAGACTTTAATAAACTTGTAAGTGTTGTAAAAGTGTAGAACCTTTTATAATAAATAAAGATAATAGATTTATAATAATAGTTCAATAGATTATGAAAAAGCTTTTGATAGCGTAGAACTGTGAGCAATATAAGAAGCATTGGTTAACAACCATATCGACTCCAGGAATAGAATATTAATACATAATACTAATGAACAAGCTGAAATGATAGTGACGTTGGGTAATGGAATCGAAACAAGACCAGTAAAAATCAACCGAGGCGTAAGACAAGGAGACACAATATCTCCAAAATTATTTACAGCTGCCTTAGAAGATATCTTTCAGTCAATAGACTGGGAAAATAAGGGAATCCCTATTAACGGAAGATACTTGAACCATCTTAGATACGCAGATGACGCAGTACTAATAGCCGACACGTGGAAAGCAGTGAATACGATGATTGAATAGCTACACACAGAATGCTTAAAAAAAGGACTGAAAATGAATTTCAGCAAAACTAAACTAATGTTAAACAAAGATGACAAACCTATGATAAACATCCAAAGGACAGAGATAGAACATGTAGAGGAATATACATACAGTCCATCTAATTTACAAACCGTTGCACGTCATTATCTACGTCAGAGATCGAAGTTGACATAGTTGCCGAAGTATAAAAAATTCCTGAATCCATTTTTAATCAAATAGGTCACATAATTATTGCAAAAGTGTACAACAACAGTATACAACAACATAAATTAATATTTAATGTAAATAAATAGAAACAAAACAAGAGTTAAAAAATAATCTTGTTAAAAACAATTTGAGCCGCTTGTTTAAAAAACAACATAGTTTAATTAATAGTAAATAATAAAAACAAAACTAAAGCTTCAACGCTTCGGAACGTGTGTTCCGAACAAATGTTCTTCATAAAAACGATTTATAATGCATTTATACAAATTAATGAAACATATTATTGTGTATTTCTTTAAGTTAACATTAATAGATATCTTTAAATATTATTTCTACGCGTATATAATAAAATATGTCTAGTGGCTGTAATGCCAGTGTACTCGGCAAAGTGATTATAAAACAAAACACACCTACCACCTAAATATTTCGTATTGGTATCATGTGACGTCACGGTCTATGACGCCGATGACGTGCAATGGTTTGTAAATTAGACGGACTGTATCTGGGTCAAAATGTCAAGGTAAGCAAAGAAAATCAGACTACCGAAATAAGCAGACGTGTAAAAATGGGATGGGCAGCATTCGGAAGACTCTCATACGTACTTAAAAATAAAAATATACCTCTGCGAACCAAAGTGTTTAATTCCTGTATCCTACCTGTACTTACACATGGAGCTCAAACCTGGACATTTACTAAAATAAACATAAAGATCAGAAAAACTTAAAAGATCAGAAAAATGGAACGGCAGATACTAGGTATCTCACTCAAAGACCATAGAACCAATGAGGACATTCGTAAACAAAAGTAAAAGATTCTGTCGAACAGGCAGCTACACTCAAAATGGAAATGGGCTGGACATAACGAACGTCTTAAGGATGGCCGATAGAAAAAAGAAATCGAGAATTGGCGGCCATATGAAGTCAACAGACCACGAGGAAGACCGCAAATGCGCTGGAGCGACAATATTAAAAGAACTGCAGGACCAGTGTGGAAATGTCTTACAAACAACAGAGAAGAATGGCGAGAATTAGGAGAGGTCTATATTTGGCAATCCGAATAGAGAGGAGTCATGAAATTTGCTTTCATGACAAACTAAAAAATTGTAAATAAATGAAATTATAAGTTTTATGGATTAGCTAATTGTCATATTAGTTTTCTGTTAAATAAAGTTGACTGTTATAATTAAAATTAATCCGAACGTTTGATACATAACCATAAATTTGAATTGTTTGTTTTGAAGGTTAACCTCAATGTAAGCTCCGTTGAAAAATCTAGATATTTTCATTTTAGTAATAATTTAAATTCCTCTAGTTTCCCCAACGTCTGGAGCTTGTTGTAAATCGTCACAAATAGCGCCACTGTAAGTTTTGTTTTTAAATTTTGTTAATATTATTTGTAATAACTGTTAATGTGAAGTAATAATAAATATATAATGTATCTCTCTAAACCAGCAGTTGTATAAAAATTTCCTTTAAAAATATTTTCACCTTTTAATATTTTTTAGGAAAGAAAATCCTTTCTTTCCATCCAGCGAGAAGATTCTTGTAAACGACGTCCTTTTCAAATAGTTTAGGAACCTTCTTGTGTTGTATTGTCCAGGAAATCTATGTAAGTATTTTTTGATTTCTTTCTTTGTAGTTACTCCATCCAGTCCCTTTTATTCACTTACTTATGACCCAGCTCTCCAACCAAATCAAGAGTGGTCATTCGCAAACGTTTCGGTTTGTTTGCTTGCCCTATCTCAAGCCCAGTAATTGCTTAGTCCCCACTTTCAACCACTTATAAGTGATACACAATGTGGTAGGCCAATATAACCGCTACATAGTTGAAATTCTTGCTGAGTTCTTGCCGATGCATAGGGTCGAGCATTGTCGTGAATCAGAAACCTTCTTCGACACCTTCGGTATTTATTCTGTATTGCACGTCTTAGTCTTTGAAGGGTTTTGCAAAAGAAATTTATTGTTTCACCCCTAGTCATAAACTCTTAAGTGAATTAAATCCTTACGTTTAAAAATCGAATCACGCGGCGTATTTCATATTTGACGGGAGTTTCAATGGGCGGCGCCATTCCAAAATTGTATAAAATGAAAACGCGTGACCACACACTAACAAGACTTAGTTCACACCGATGCGACAGAGGTGACTGGCGCGCACTAAATCGAGCCGACAGGGATCGGCGCCGCTCGTGATTCGCAATCATTCTTTGCTTTCTGGACGACCTACGTACTTGAAGCACTTTTTCATTTAATAACGAAAATTGATGCCAAATACTGGATAATTTATCAATGCCATGAATTTATTAAAAAAGTATTCCTGACAAATAAGTAATTGTTCTAAATAATATCAACATCTATTTATAACACAAATCTCAACAGTTTCTTTCAAGTGTGCATCTTCCAATGTATCATTAAAATCACTTAGAATAAAATATGACATATTGGTAAATTTACATATGCGCGATTGTACAAATAGCGAAAAATTTCACAAGTTAAGATCTTTCTTGACTCTGGAATATCAGATTACGTGTTCTCTGATCACCTGCTCGAGCAAACTGTTTAAAACAAATTTCGCACTTGTAAGGTTTTTATTTAGTGTGCGTCCTTACACGCCGTTTCAATTGTTGTGCCACACAAAATCCTTGTAACAAATTACATAGTTCTAAGTTTTTTCTCCAGTGTGCAATTTCGCACTTGTAAGGCTTTTATCTAGTGTGCACGCTCAAATATGATTTTAAACTGCCGTTTTTTTAAAACCGCTTAAAAAAACTTCACACTTCTAAGCTTTTTCCACAGTGTGCAATCTCTTATGTTGTTTCATATTACTTAGTCGAGAAAACTGCTTAAAACAAATTTCACACTTGTATGGTTTTTCTCCAGCATGCGATATCATATGGTATGTAATAGTACTGGACTGAGAAAACGACTTAAAACAAATTTCACACTCGTATGGTTTTTCTCCAGTATGCGTTCTCATATGTTGTTTCAAAATACCTAGTTGAGAAAACTGCTTAAAACAAGTTTCACACTTGTATGGTTTTTCTCCAGTGTGCAATATCATATGTACGTTCATATGACTTAATTTAGAAAATTGCTTAAAACAAATTTCACACTTGTATGGTTTTTCTCCAGTATGCGTTCTCATATGTTGTTTCAAACTACCTAG
The DNA here is from genome assembly GCF_040954645.1 of Diabrotica undecimpunctata. NCBI lineage: Eukaryota > Metazoa > Arthropoda > Insecta > Coleoptera > Chrysomelidae > Diabrotica > Diabrotica undecimpunctata. The sequence goes on from NC_092811.1 coordinate 101,286,918, forward strand.
TTGAGAAAACTGCTTAAAACAAGTTTCACACTTGTATGGTTTTTCTCCAGTGTGCAATCTCATATGTTCTTTCATATGACTTAGTTGAGAAAATTGCTTAAAACAAATTTCACACTTGTATGGTTGTTCCCCAGTGTGTAATCCCATATGTCGTTTCATATTACTTATATATGAAAACTGCTTGAAACAAATTTCACACTTATATGCTTGTTCTCCAGTGTGCAATCTCATATGTTTTTTCAAATTACCTAGTTGAGAAAACTGTTTAAAACAAATTTCACACTTATATGCTTGGTCTCCAGTGTGCAATTTGATATGTTTTTTAAAATTACCTAGTTGAGAAAACTGTTTAAAACAAATTTCACACTTATATGGTTGTTGTCCAGTGTGCAATCTCATATGTTTTTTCAAATTACTTAGTTGAGAAAACTGCTTAAAACAAATTTCACACTTGTATGGTTGTTCCCCAGTGTGTAATCTCATATGTCGTTTCATATTACTTATATATGAAAACTGCTTGAAACAAATTTCACACTTATATGGTTGTTCTCCAGTGTGCAAGCTCATATGTTCTTTCATATGACTTCGTTGAGAAAACGGCTTAAAACAAATTTCACACTTGTATGGTTTTTCTCCAGTATGCAATCTCATATGTTCTTTCATATGACTTCGATGAGAAAACTGCTTAAAACAAACTTCACATTTTAATGTATTTTCTTCAAAAGGTTGACTCGTATGTTGTTCTGTATTACATGTATATAGGGGTATTGTTTCTATATTTTGCAATGTTTTCTCCTCCTGGGTAAAGCCTAAAATAAAAACTAACATTTATTTTTTCACCAAAAACTAAAGCAACAATATACTAAATTTTACACCAATCTAAATATCTAAATATTATTTAGTTATTTGAGATTTAGTAAATGAGAAAATACATTTTTTTACAATAGAGCAGAACTACAATAACAATACCAGAGTAAGCATGGATACCTTTTGTAGTTTTCAATAACTTGTTTTTAGGATTTTTCGAGTCATCTTGAATTCTGGTTCCATGACATCTCTAAGATAGTCTTTTAGTTCACTTTATCCTCTTTTTTTAGTTTTTTGTCATTATTGTAGGAAAATAATTTCATCTGAAGTTCTTACAACCTCTAATGACGGTGTAGGCACCCGGGTACCTTTATAGACCAGAGAAATTAACAAATAAGAAGCCCTTTTCGTAACACTCTTTGATACAAGTATCTAACAACTGCTTTTATTTGGTTATAATATGTAACAAACAAAATATGCAACAGATTAAACGTCATTTTTTACTTATAATCAATGTAAGGCAGCTATTTGATTTTAAATACTAAGGTTGAAGACCAGCAAATTATATGAAAAAGTGACACAATTTTATTAAAAAAGCATAGAAAATACTTTAAAATTAGAGTTTATAAAGTTATTTTTCTTAATTTGTTGCTTAATTATTGCAAAAATAGCTTCAAAAGTCGGCTATTTGAAAATAATTAATAACTTTTCTAAAAATGCACAAAAAAATTTTATTTCGCGTGAAAATATGGACAATATTACATATACAGGTCCTTAATTAATTGTACACAAGGAAACCGTAGATCCACAGAACCATCCCACAAATTCTTTAAAATATTCCAATTTAAGCCAACTTGCTCTTATAAAATGTTGATATTAAGAAAGATACAGGGTGTTAAAGTGGAAATTTGAAATTTTATTTTTCGCTAGAACTTTCATGTTTGTGAACACTTATTTATAAAAATTTACAACTGGGTACTTTTGAATATGAGGAACTATAATTTGATGCACACTTTGATGTAGCTGATAGACGGCGCCACATATATCCACATATGTGGCATAAATTCGCTTTTAACTTTTTTGCTCTTCAAGTTATCGGTATTTGTGATAAAAAATATTAAAGACACATTATTTTAACAAAAAACAAAAGATATACCTGTTAATAACTTCAAAACCTAACAGTTTTCGAGATAATCGCATTTTACAAATCAGCTGCATAATTCAGATTTAACGCAATTATTACTCCAGGCAACGAAAGAAAAATAAACAAAAACATCAATACTTCTGAATTTTAGTATGAGATAACTTTAACTACAGTTAATCGTTAACTAAATATTAAATAAAATAAATATATCAGCAGGATAATTAATAATAGGATTTGACAAAATAACAGAATAATAGGATTTTACATCAAACATTTTACGTTTTATATTAAAGTCATAATCAAAACATTTTATTTACAAATCAAATTAAAAATTAGTTAAACTAAATAGCGTTGAACTTTTTGTCAAAGTAAGTGTTCGATATGTCCACCATTTTCTTTAATTCATTTGCCAGTACATTCAATAAAATATAGCCTCATTGGTTCTAAAGGAACTGCTGCAGTATTTATTATAAGTATAATAATAAGTATACTTTTGGGATTTTTTTATCAATATCCCACCACATGACCAAGGAATATGACTACTACGACCAATCCAACGTTCAGAAAAGTTGTATTTAAGTATGTTTTCACTGTCCTCTCTCTATAATGTGGTGGTGTACCATCTTGCATAAACCATATATTTTGCCTTAGGTTTGATGATGATTCTTCTAACAAATCAATAAAATCATTTTATAAAAAATATAAATAAAATATCACTATTCAAATTACAAGGTAATTCGCATGTCCGTAAAAATTGATTACCAATGGTTCCAAACCATAAGCATATAAAACGCATTTCTCTCTTAACCTGAGGATATTCAGTATCTCATAAATGATTTTTCTTTAAATTATGAAGACCTTAGTGTGTAAATGTAGTTTCGTTCGTAAAAATATTCTATCGACGATAGAATATCGACAAAGGAGTCGTCAAGATTTTACCTATAAGTCATAATCAAAACATTTGATTTACAAATCAAATTAAAAATTAGTTAAACTAAATAACGTTGAACTTTTTGTCAAAGTAAGTGTTCGATATGTCACCATTTTCTTTAATTCATTTGTCAATACATTCAATAAAATATAGCCTCATTGGTTCTAAAGAAATTGCTGCAGTATTTATTATAAGTATAATAATAAGTATACTTTTGAGAATAAATTTTAAGTTTATTAACAGGTATACCTTTTCTTTGTAAAAATAATGTATATTTAATATTTTTAACACAAAAACCGCTAACTTAAAGAGAAAAAAAAGTTAAGGGCAAATGTATGCCACATACGTGGCGCCCTCTATCATCATCATCATCATTTTGGCTTTACAACCCTGTGTGGGTCCTAGCCTCCCCAAGAATTTTTCTCCAGTCGTCCCTATCCATCGCCTTCCTCCGCCAAGCACGTATTTCCATATTTCTCATGTCTTCATCGATGTTATCTAGGAATCTTGTTCTGGGTCTTCCTCTTCTTCTTTGACCAATAGGTCTATCAAGGAGCGTTTTTCTAGCTGGGTCGGTTTGCTCCATCCGCATAACATGGCCTACCCACCTTAGACGTCCTATCTTTATGTGTTTTACGATATCTGGTTCCTGGTATATCCTATAGAGTTCGAAGTTGTATCGTCTTCTCCAGGCACCATTTTCATTTACCGCTCCATAGATGCGCCTTAGTATTTTTCTTTCGAAACATCCTAACATGTTTTCATTACTTTTTGTTAAAGTCCAGGTTTCTGAACCATATGTTAGGACTGGGCGTATTATTGTTTTGTAGAGTTTTACTTTTGTATTTCTTGATATAACTGTAGATTTAAAAAGGAGATTAAGCCCAAAATAGCATCTATTAGCCGTGCAAATTCGGCGGTTTATCTCTGCGGTAGTGTCATTTTCAGTATTGACGAGCGTTCCCAGGTATACAAATTCGTTAACTGCTTCGATGACGTCATTTTCTATAACAAGTGGCCGTAGTGTTTGTGGTTGCGTACCTATTTTCATGTATTTTGTTTTGTTGGTGTTTATTATTAAACCCATTTTTGTAGCCGCTTCCTTTAATGCTACGTACGCCTCTCGTGCTGCGTTTTCCGTTCTCCCAACAATATTGATATCATCAGCATATGCTAAGATTTGCACAGATTTGTTATATATTGAACCGGTAGTTGTGATTTGTGACGTACGTATTACTTTTTCCAAAGCTAGATTGAATAGTATACAGGAGAGTGGGTCTCCCTGACGTAGCCCGTTATTTGTTTTAAAAGGTTCAGAGAGTTCCCCCTGGATTCGTACTTTGCATTCAACTTTTTCAAGGGTTAGTTTGGTTAAACTTACCAACTGATTTGGTACTCCTAGGTCTATCATTGCTCTAAACAATTCTCTTCTATTTACAGAGTCGTAGGCTGCCTTGTAGTCTATAAATATGTGGTGCGTGTCTACACCGTATTCCAGTGTTTTCTCTAGAATTTGTCTTAGGGTTGAAATCTGATGAATTGTTGATTTACCACCTCTGAAACCAGCCTGGTATTGTCCTATTATTCGCTCTGCATATGGTGCCATACGATGGCATAGTATATTGGAGAATATTTTATACGCTGCATTTAGGAGCGTAATTCCTCGATAGTTAGAGCATTCAAAGATATCACCCTTTTTGTGTATGGTGCAAAGTATTCCAATATTCCAATCATTGGGAAGGGACTTCTGTATCCATATTTCTTTTATAAGCTGCTGTAGGGCTATTATGATATCGTGGGCGCCCTCTATCAGCTACATCAAATTATGTATAAAATTATAATTTCTTCTACTCAAAAACATCCAATTGTAAATTTTTACCCATAAATACTTACAAACGTGAAAGTTATAGCGAAAAATAAAATTTTAAATTTACTTTAACTGTATCTTTCTTAATATCAACATTTTATAAGAGCAAGTTGGCATGAATCGGAATATTTTACAGTGCAGAATCTACGTTTTCTTTTTATACAATTACTTAAGGACCACCCTGTATGTAACTATAAAAATTTCAAGAAGTTTCTCTTAACAGTAATTGCAAAATTGAAATTGTTTATCCCAGAAAGCTTTTATCTGCAAGGTTAAATAAATAAATTCTGAAAGCACCAAATTGAAGAGAAAGGTTTACTTTTTCAAATTGAATAATTAAATGAATAACAAATTATTGTTGAATATTGTAAAATAAGTAGAAGTAATGTGATTTTAAGCTTAGAAAAATTTAAAATAAATCAAAATAGAAAGTTAATTGTTTTATTCGAAACATTGGCACTTTTACACGAATTTAAAAAAAAAAAAAAAAAAAAAAAAAAAAAAAAAAAAAAAAAAAAAAAAAAAAAAAAAAAAAAAAAAAAAAAATCAATGTCCTACGACGCTTAGAATCCGAGTTAGCATTTTTATTTCTCAATTTTACTATTTCAAAAACTGAATTCATAAATTCAAAACAAAAATCGGAATATCTCTGGTTCTAAGCAAAGAAAATTTTGCTAAACAAACTGCTTGAACAACACTGCCGTCCTCAATTAAAACGCGGTATCTGCAAAAAAATTGAAAATCGAGTTTTTACTGTGACCTTATTTACGCTTCTGCAATGTCTGAAAACCGTATCATTTTATTTACTACGAAAATAAACAAATTGGAATATGCCGTATGTGCTAAATTTCAATAGTTGCTTAACTAAAATGCGGTATCTACGTAGTACTCAACTAAAAAGCGGTATGTGCTAGCGAGTATCATGTATTTGCCGCGTTTTAATTGAGCACAGCGCATTTACCGCGTTTTTATCGAAACTCGTGTTGTAAAAATACACTCGCGATCATAAAATCCGGGTCACCTTGAAAATCACCGATATTTCATTTTTAACGAGCTTTATCGTAAATAATAATAACACAAATACAAACTAATGCATGTTTCTGAGAATTGTTGCGGTTTCCTTTGTAACAAAGAATTCCAATAGTGCCGATTTCGCGGTAAAGTGCACACTTCCCAAAATGAACGCTACCTGTAACTCCGCTTGTTTTAAATGTCTCGTTTGTACTTCGACTTTCTGTTCAAATGCAACGGACAAACGTTTATTATTGCCACCATTAGTGTTTATTAGTACCATTATTTATTTTTTGACAAAAATGCCTTTGACTGTTGTTGAAACGGTACAAATTGTTGCACTTGTGGAAGACGGTCACACCCAACGGCAAGTCGCAAGAACTGTTGGCGTAAGCCTTTCTACGGTTCAACTAGTGCTTCAACGCTTTCAGGAGGCAAGTTTGCTAACCAGGCGACCTGGCTCTGGACGAAGAAGAACGACCAAGGCACTAGATGACCGTTTCCTTGTGTTTCAGGCTTTACGAAACCGGACCTCAAATGCGGTTATGCATCAAAATCGTCTAGAGGAAGTACGAAATCGCAATTTTAGTGTTGTAACAGTCAGAAGAAGACTTCGTTCTTCTTGACTATCTTCTCGGGTAATGGCTAGAGGACCGCCACTTCGCCGGGTGCCTCGAGTTGCACGACTAGCTTTTGCTCGACAATACGCGCATTGGGGAATTAACGATTGTAGCAAAGTGTTATTCTCAGATGAATCCCGTTTCTGCCTAACTGGATCCGATGGACGTGTAAGAGTTTGGAGGAGAACCGGTGAACGATTTTCACAAGCTTGCATTGCTCCAAGAATGCCATTTGGTGGAGGCTCGGTCATGGCTTGGGGAGGTATATCTTCCGACTTCCACACAGAATTACCCTTCATCGAAAATGGGTCCCTAACTGCACGAAGGTACATTACGGAGTTTCCGGAAGAACATGTTATGCCCAAAATGGCAGGGCTTGGGGAAAACGCCGTTTTTATGCAGGACAACGTGCGACCGTACGTTGCCAGGATCAGTATGTAATACTTGGACGAAGTTGGAATTACGAGGGTACCCTGGCCAGCTAGATCTCCGGACCTGAATCCCATCGAACATCTACAGGACGATTTGAAAAAACGTATTCAAACCCATACACATCCTCCTAACAACGCACAGGAGCTTAAGGATCTGTTAGTGAGAAAGTGGAATAACATACCACAACATGTAATCCGGAGAAAAATTGAGAGTATGTCCCGTCGTCTGCAAGAAGTTATTAGAGCAAGGGGAGGCAATACACGATATTGGTCATTGAAATTTCACTGATTTTTTACCACGTTCTAAATTTTCCATTTTTTTTCGTATGTCTGTTTTATCAACAATTTGATTTGTTTTCTGTTTTTTTCAATAAAAGCAATGAAAAACCATTTTTTTCTTTCAAAACAAACATTGATGACAAATAAAAAATACATTAGCCAAAAAAAAAGGTTATTACTGCACCAGAGGCAAAAATATTTAAGAAACTTAAAATTTTCAAGATGACCCGGATTTTATGATCGCGAGTGTATAATATTCGTTCAGTTTTATTTGCATTGCGTTTGAGATTTCTTAAATTTTGGTTTTAATTTGGCGCTTATTTTGTGGTACTTTTTATTAGTTTTTATAGTAGTGGTTCTTTGCAGTTGTTTTTTGAGATTTGATTGCTCAAGAGATGGCTCACAATAGAACGAAATATATATTATCTACGGCTTTGGAGAAAAATGGAGATCTATCTTTACAAGAAGATATGTATGACGCAAATCTGTAGTAAAATCACAAATTTACTATGTTTATCGCGACATTTAAGTACTATCTGGGTAATGAGGAAGGTGAGTCGATAAACGTATGCGACATTTTATCTAACAATATTGGGATATAACCCAAATAACGACCGCGTGTTACATGAAAGGTAATTAAAAGATGACTTCATCATAAAAATAGACAACTCAGAAATAAATGCTTACATTGAGTCATTTCACCCGGAGGTTTCCCATTATCGCAGGGAGCACGCGCCGAACACCTGATGCCTTGGTGTATGTATCAATCACACTAATGCATAAGGATTTTTAGGAAAAGTTTCCAGATGTAAATGTTTCATATGAGACTTACCGGAGAAAAGTTATAGCCAAAAATATCTCGTTCACTAAGCTTGACATGAAGAATGCGACATATGTGATTCATTTAAACTTCATGGGCATAACAATGAAATTTTTCAAGAATCGTGTAACAAATTGTTTTCTGGAAAAACCATATAAATCGTGTCAAAGAATCACTTCAATTATATAGAGAACAATCAGAAACTACATTTAGTTCTGAAACAAAATGTGCTCCGTGCGATCTGCAAAGTCACCATGCTGTCAAGAATGGATACGTTTAAAAAAGTTATTTTTTTACAAAGATTAATAGCTTTTAATGAAACTTTTATCACTCTGGGTAAACTATCGAAAAATAATAAGCCGTTTGCCGTTGTTTGGCATGAAGGAATTAGTAAACGTTCGAAAGAAGATATTATTAGTACATTTTACGTCTTTCTGAAGTTTCATAGGGACGCCAATAATATAATAATATGGATGGACAACTATGCCAGCCAGAATAAGAACTGGACATTGTTTACTTTTGTAGTGAGAATGATAAATTCTAACGACACACAAGCCGAAAAAATAACTTTCAACTACTTCGAACCTGGACATACTTTTATGTCCGCTGATAGTTTTCATCGCCAAATGTAACTCCCTATGAAGAGGAAGCAAAAATGTATGCTTTTAGCGATTTTATTAATGCAGTTGGAAGTAGTCGCAAAGGAAATGTGGAAGTTAAAGAAATAAATTTTACAGACTTTTATATTTGGAAAATATGACGTCGCAAACTAAATTAAAGAGAGATTTAGAAAACCGACCATACCTTTCAGATATGGTCAAGATTGTGGCTGAGCTAATGGACAGTTTTATATTTTGGATTTCCTAATGAATAAAGCGATGAAACAAAAAGAACTTCTTAAACCCATACTTTCTTTAAAAAAAGCCAGATGTAGAAAAAGGATTCCCTAGAGAGAAAAAAGATTATTTGTATTTTGAACATTTATGACATTATGGTATTTTACGTATATAATAAACAGTTATAAGCTATTCATTTTTCTTTTTGGGTAACTATTCTTCCTTGTAAAAAATATATTTGTAAATAAAATGAAGATACGGCACTATTTCTGATCGAGTAATATTTCCGCTGCTCAATTAAAACGCGGTATATGACTTTTTATTTACAGTTTTGATAAAAACATGATTTTTAAATAAAGAATATATTTTTTAATAAAGTTCAACTATCTTTAGAACATGTTTTGCGTTAAAAAGTTTTCAGAACATATGAGTGCGATGAGCCGACTTCTCTGTTTTAAGTTGGCTGCACATACCGCGTTTTATTTGAGGACGACAAAACAGCAGTTTCCTACAATGTTGAAAGCAGCTAAGGTTTTCCTTATCCCGAAAGGTAGAGGTGAAGAGGAAGAGGTGTGATTTCGGAAAAGTTGGCTTCTTAGTTCGATAGCTATATATTGTACGAACAGCTTGTAAAAGACTGCCTTGAGAAAGATGGAAGAAAAGAATGCTCTGAGCGACCGTCAATATGGTTTTAGAGCCAAAAGATACACCATAGATGCAGTGAGAGAAGTAACCTCTTTAGTCACGCAGGCTACAAAGAGATGGATGGCTCTCATCTTTCTTGACGTCAAGAATGCCTTTAACATGGCATCATGGGAAAAAATCATGTCCAGGCTGAGAGAATTAAGCGTTAGTGAGTACCTGATCAATGTAATTGACAGATACTTTACTGACAGGTCCATAAAAGAAAAAAATACCAGCATCAGTTTGTCGCAGGGTGTTCCGCAGGGTTCAGTACTAGGTCCCATCCTGTGGAATGTCCTGTACGACGGGGTGTTGAGGCTAGAGATGCCAAGGGGATGCACTCTTGTAGCTTATGATCTCGCACTGGTTGCGAAGGTGAGTCAGAAAACGGACATACACAGCCTTGCGTAGTATTAGTAGGTGGATCAGAGAGAACGATCTACAGCTAGCGCCTCAGAAAACAGACGTGTTAGTTCTCAAAGGGAGCCGGGACAAATCCTCTCTTCGCTTTATAGTGGAAGGTGTGGAGGTTGCACCGGTTTAATTGATTAAGTGTGCATCTTCCAATGTATCATTAAGATCACTTAGAATAAAATATGACATATTGGTAAATTTACATATGCGGGATTGTACAAATAGGGAAAAATTTCACAGTTAAGATCTTTCTTGACTCTGGAATATCAGATTATGTGTTCTCTGATTAGCTGCTCGAACAAACTGTTTAAAACAAATTTCGCACTTGTAAGACTTTTATCTAATGTGAACTTTCAAATGTGATTTTAATCTGCCGTTTTTTTGGGAACCGCTTAAAAAAACTTCACTTATAAGGCTTTTCCCCAGTGTGCAATCTCTTATGTTGTTTCATATTACTTAGTTGAGAAAACTGCTTAAAACAAATTTCACACTTGTATGGTTTTTCTCCAGTGTGCAATCTCATATGTTCTTTCATATGATTTAGTTGAGAAAACTGCTTAAAACAAATTTCACACTTATATGGTTGTTCTCCAGTGTGCAATCTCATATGTTTTTTCAAATTACCTAGTTGAGAAAACTGCTTAAAACAAGTTTCACACTTGTATGGTTTTTCTCCAGTGTGCAATCTCATATGTTCTTTCATATGATTTAGTTGAGAAAACTGCTTAAAACAAATTTCACACTTATATGGTTGTTCTCCAGTGTGTAATCTCATATGTTGTTTCAAATTACTTAGTTGAGAAAACTGCTTAAAACAAGTTTCACACTTGTATGGTTTTTCTCCAGTGTGCAATCTCATATGTTTTTTCAAATCACCTAGTTGAGAAAACTGTTTAAAACAAATTTCACACTTATATGGTTGTTCTCCAGTGTGCAATTTCATATGTTTTTTCAAATTACTTAGTTGAGAAAACTGCTTAAAACAAATTTCACATTTGTATGGTTTTTCTCCAGTATGCAACCTCATATGTTCTTTCAAATTACTTAGTTTAGAAAACTGCTTAAAACAAATTTCACACTTGTATGGTTGTTCCCCAGTGTGTAATCTCATATGTTGTTTCATAATACTTATATATGAAAACTGCTTGAAACAAATCTCACACTTATATGGTTTGTCTCCAGTGTGCAATCTCATATGTTTTTTCAAATCACCTAGTTGAGAAAACTGTTTAAAACAAATTTCACACTTATATGGTTGTTCTCCAGTGTGCAATTTCATATGTTTTTTCAAATTACTTAGTTGAGAAAACTGCTTAAAACAAATTTCACATTTGTATGGTTTTTCTCCAGTATGCAACCTCATATGTTCTTTCAAATTACTTAGTTTAGAAAACTGCTTAAAACAAACTTCACATTTTAATGTATTTTTTTCAACAGGTTGACTCGTATGTTGTTCTGTATTACATGTAGATAGGGGTATTGTTTCTATATTTTCCAATGTTTTCTCCTCCTGGGGAAAGCCTAAAATAAAAACTAACACTTATTTTTTCACCAAAAACTAAAGCAACAATATACTAAATTTTACACCAATCTAAATATTATTTAGTTATTTACGGGCAAGCGCAATTCTATAAAATGAGAAAATACATTTTTTTTACAATAGAGCAGAACTACAATAACAATACCAGAGTAAGCATGGATACCTTTTGTAGTTTTCAATAACTTGTTTTTAGGATTTTTCGAGTCGTCTTGAATTCTGGTTCCATGACATCTCTAAGATAGTCTTTTAGTTCACTTTATCCTCTTTTTTTAGTTTTTTATCATTATTGTATGAAAATAATTTCATCTGAAGTTCTTACACTCTCTAATGACGGTGTAGGCACCCGGGTACCTTTATAGACCAGAGAAATTAACAAATAAGAAGCCCTTTTCGTAACACTCTTTGATACAAGTATCTAACAACTGCTTTTATTTGGTGATAATATGTAATAAACAAAATATGCAACTGATTAAACGTTATTTTTTACTTATAATAAATATAAGGCCGCTATTTGATTTTAAATACTAAGGTTGAAGACCAGCAAATTATATGAAAAAGTGACACAATTTTATTAAAAAAGCATAGAAAATACTTTAAAATGAGAGTTGTAAAGTTATTTTTCTTAATTTGTTGCTTAATTATTGCAAAAATAGCTTCAAAAGTCGGCTATTTGAAAATAATTAATAACTTTTCTAAAAATGCACAAAAAAATTTTATTTCGCATGAAAATATGAACAATATTACATTTACAGGGTGGTCCTTAAGTAATTGTACACAAGGAAACCGTAGATTTTGCACTTTAAAATATTCCGATTTAAGCCAACTTGCTCTTATAAAATGTTGATATTAAGAATGATACAGGGTGTTAAAGTGGAAATTTAAAATTTTATTTTTCGCTAGAACTTTCATGTTTGTGAACACTTATTTATAAAAAAAGCGGGTGTGGCAGTCCAGTGGGACTGCCGGTGGAAGTTACACTTCTATACACGCATTCGCCGTTTCAAATTTATTTGGGAGTCAATCTGCACAATCATTACATATGTAATGATATAGGTAAGACATAGCAGAAAGAGAAACAGAATTAATAACAACTTACTAACAATTAATAAACAACTTTTGACCTGTAATAGGAGTATATGAGTAGTAAATAAAGGATTGAATCAATATTTTGATGAAAATGTATATTTTTATTTTCATATATGTATGAAAGGAGTGGAATGCAAAAATTTTTTTACACATACTCTGCAGTAAAATTTATTGTTTATTTTGTTATTAATATAATAATACAATACAAATTAAAATGCAATATTCATAAGTATTTAAAAATGACAATAATATACATAACTTTCCTACTTACGCATATATTATGTTTAATTTACCATGTAATAATATTAATAAAAAAGTCCTCCCCGACTGGGAATCGAACCCCGGTCTCCCGCGTGATATGCGGGAATACTGACTACTATACTACCGAGGACATGACACAAATGTATTTCAAAATTGACAGTTCTGGATTATACAGTGATTTATTGAGATTATTATTTTGAAATACAAAAGACTAATATAATTATGAACATTTAATAAATAATACAAAACATATCACATAAATAATATTAATCAATATTTTATTATATATATAATATTATATGTATATATATCTTTATATAATATATATATATATATATATATATATATATATATATATATATATATATATATATATATATATATAATATTAAATTATATATACAAAAGGAACATTTTTATATTCGAGAGAGGAAGAGAGAGAAAATATATCTTCTGTCCGTCTCTTACTCATTATCTTACATATGTAATGATTTCACAGATTCACTCCCATACAAATTTCCAACGTGGAGCGCGCGTATAGAAGTATAACTTCAAAAATTTATAACTGGGTACTTTTGAATATGAGGAACTATAATTTGATGCACACTTTAATGTAGCTGATAGACGGCGCCACATATATCCACATATGTGGCATAAATTTGCTTTTAACTTTTTTGCTCTTCAAGTTATCGGTATTTGTGATAAAAAATATTAAAGACACATTATTTTAACAAAAAAGAAAAGATATACCTGTTAATAACTTCAAAACCTAACAGTTTTCGAGATAATCGCATTTTACAAATCAGCTGCATAATTCAAATTTAACGCAATTATTACTCCAGGCAACGAAGGAAAAATAGACAAAAACATCAATACTTCTGAATTTTAGTATGAGATAACTTTAACTACAGTTAATCGTTAACTAAATATTAAATAAAATAAATATATCAGCAGGATAATTAATAATAGGATTTGACAAAATAACAGAATAATAGGATTTTACATCAAACATTTTACGTTTTATATTAAAGTCATAATCAAAACATTTTATTTACAAATCAAATTAAAAATTAGTTAAACTAAATAGCGTTGAACTTTTTATCAAAGTAAGTGTTCGATATGTCCACCATTTTCTTTAATTCACTTGCCAGTACATTCAATAAAACATAGCCTCATTGGTTCTAAAGAAACTGCTGCAGTATTTATTATAAGTATAATAATAAGTATACTTTTGGGATTTTTTGATCAATATCTCACCACATGACCAAGGAATATGACTACTACGAGCAATCCGATGTTCAAACTCCGTACCTCAAAGACTGCGAACCAAAGTGTTTAATTTCTGTATCCTACCTGTACTTACACATGGAGCTCAAACCTGGACATTGACTAAAATAAACATGAAGATCAGAAAAATGGAACGACAGATGCTGGGTATCTCACTCAAAGACCATAGAACCAATGAGGACATTCGTAAACATAAGTAAAAGATGCTGTAAAACAGGCAGCTACACTCAAAATGGAAATGGGCTGGACATAACGAACGTCTTAAGGATGGCCGATGGAATAAAGAAATCGAAAATTGGCGGCCATATGAAGCCAAAAGACCACGAGGAAGACTGCAAATGCGCTGGAGCGACGATATTAAAAAAACTTACAAACAACAGAGATGAATGGCGAGAATTAGGACAGGCCTATATTCGGCAATCCGAATAGGGAGAAGGGCTTAAAAAAGTTATTATTTATTAGTTTATGGCCTAACTAATAAATACTATGTTTTCTGTATTTTTAAAAGTAAATATTTAAAATTAAATAAAGTAATTTTATTGAAGTTATACTTCTATACGCGCGCTCCACGTTGGAAATTTGTATGAGAGTGAATCGGTGAAATCATTACATATGTAAGATAATGAGTAAAAGAGAGACAGAAGATATATTTTCTCTCTCTTCCTCTCTCGAGAATAAAAATGTTCCTTTTGTACATATATATATTTAATATTATATATATATATATATATATATATATATATATATATATATATATATATATATATATATATATATATATATATATATATATATATATATATGTGTGTGTGTGTGTGTTATTATATATAATATAATATTTATTAATATTATTATTTGTGATGTTTTGTATTATTTATTAAATGATCATAATTATTCTAGTCTTTTGTATTTCAAAATAATAATCTCAATAAATCACTGTATGACCGAGAACTGTCAATTTTAAAATACGTTTGTGTCATGTATAATTGGCAAATATTTTACGTGTTTGGTTCATACGCTGGTGTATGTGAGTTCGATCCCCAATATGAATTTTCTTTTTTATTTTTGAAATTTTTAAAAACCACACGTTAACTTTATTAAATATATGTAATATATGCAAAAATGATAAATTTTAAAATAAAATGAAAATTTACAACATAATCCGAGTTGTTGGTTTTTGAAGTTATACTTCTATACGCGGGTTCGACTTTGGAAATTTGTACGGGAGTGAATCGGAAATTTTCACGGGAGTAACAAGCCTCGTTAAGCATGTTAAATTATAAATTAAACTTGTAAATATCTCAAGAAAGTTCAAATGTGTACTTATATACACAACAAACAACAATTAAATATTGTATTTGTCAATGTCAGATAAATTGACAGTTGTATCACCAAACAATATTTTTTTATTAATATTGTTATCATAAATTAAACATATGCGTAAGTAAGTTACGTATATTGTCATTTTTAAATACTTATGAATATTGCATTTTAATTTGTATTGTATTATTCTATTGAATTATTTTGCAGTGTATTGTATTGTATTTTTATATTAATAACAAAATAAACAATGAATTTTACTGCAGAGTATGTGTAAAAAAAATTTTTGCATGTAACTCTTTTCATACATATATGAAAATAAAAATATACATTTTCATCAAAATATTATCATATTTTGATGAAATCCTCCTATTACAAGTCAAATGTTGTTTATATACAGCATCATATATACGATGCATCATATACCTATATATCTAATTCTGTTTCTCTTTCTGCTCTCTCTTACCTATAGCATTACATATGTAATAATTGTGCAGATTGACTCCCATATAAATTTGTAACGGCGAACGCGTGTATAGAAGTATAATTTCTACCGGCAGTCCCACTGGACTGCCACACCCGTTTTTTTATTTTATTTTAAATAAATTATATTATATTAAAATAATTTAATAAATTATTACGTTTATTCCTAACCCCACCTGTTAACCTATTAACAAAGCATACATTGTTTACTTGTGACCAGACTTGCAAATATGCATAATGCATATATTGCATATTTTATGCAAATATCTGGGGATTTTGCATAGTTATACAAAAATTTGCATTAAATGCATAAACGTAAATTTATTTTGAATTGCGGATTTTAAATCATATTTATCTAACCGTAGATAATGATCACTATGTAACTCCAATGTTCATTTTATTTTAAAATTTCAGTCTTCAATATTACTGATAGTTCTATAGATACTACCTAATATTCTTGGTATTGTTGTAGAAGGTAACCGATTATAATTTCGTAAAAGGGTGTTTCAAAAGTTTATTGCGCAAGGTATGAACAGAATTGTCCTTTTGCAAATCATTTTGTTCTCAAAAATGAAAGTGAAAGGATCGTCAGTCGAGCTTGTTTAATTTGTTAACTGTTTTAATTTTAAAATGTCGAAAATAACTAGTGTCGCTACTGCGATTATACCATACAAAGAGGGCCTACCCTATGGATAAGGACAATGTTTATCGATCAGTTTGTGGCAAAATTGTAAAAAAAAATTGTGGCAAAAGTACTAAATATTTAATACTTTTCTATATTTGATATTATTTAAAATATTTTAGTGATTGCATAAATTAACGTCATTAAAACGGGAATAATATAATTAAATTTTAATATAATACCAACACTTATTTATGTATATTTTATTATAAAACAAATATTTTAACTATTGCTGAAATATCAGTGAGTTTCATGCAATAATTGTGAAGTTACTTAAATGGAATATGTTCTATTGATTTAGCCTTTAGTTTAAGATTATAAAGAAATCGGTTCTAACTGTAGTTATTTATAATACAAATTCTATTACAGGTTGCATGCGAAAAGAAATTTCATATAGAACAACATGACAGAACTGCGTCAAATTTAGCCAAAAAAGACAAAACTAAATCTTGAGAAAAATAACATAGAGAAAACCAACTGTGCAACAATATCACGTTTTGTAGATGAAGAAATATCAATTTTTTTTCTTCCTGCAGCTGTTTCTAGTCATAAATTATTGCTTTTTTATCTGATGCTGCAACATATATGGTCAACTTTGATCAAATAAAAGGCATATATCGAGCACAGTTTAATTTAATCTTGCCCAAGTACTTTCGATCCCTAGATCATCTTCAGGGGCATCTGAAATAAGCCAAGAAACGTTTAAAAACTCGAAGTTTATGGTTGATAAGAGTTTTTATGTGATTAACGTTTATAGACTTACTTCGTCAATTGCGGCCTATCCGACAAGAATAAAATGTCATAAACATATAACTGTACAACACACTACACTACACAAGGACAAACAAACACTTTAAAATTATTGAAGAATAGCTACATTGTGTACAGAAGCCGGAGACAGAATGGCTCCCGATCTAACGGAAATGTTGGGGTGACATGTGACAAATGACAGCTTGAATGAGCAGTCACAATCATAGATATGTGATCTGCACCTTTTTAAAAATTCTATGAAACTAAGTATTGACCAAAGGTCCAACTGACACTACTATAGGAGGTCACTGATGAAATATAAAATTATATAGAATATTTTTAAGTAGATTGAATAATCCAGATCTCACACTCAAACCTGTCTATAATAACTAGGGTGTTAGTTTGAGAGCAACTGAAGTCGAAGTAAAGTATGAATGCAAGAAATAGACTAAACAATATATTAGACAGTGGGTAGTTGACTACAATAAAATGGTCTACCAAGCACTATCAGTACTGTAGAAAGGAAGAAATCTGACTATGTAATCAAAATACTAAAAATTAAAAATCAAAATTGAAAGCAAAGTATATAAATGGGGTGTAATCCAAGTAGTTCAGTTGAACCCACAGTCAATGGTAGAACTATAAAATTAATATGGATATGCTCAGTGCAGGAAGTCTAAACAGTCGAGCTGGGTCCCCTACGAGGTGAAGCTTTAATAAAGTTTTTTAAAATAGGTTTAAATTTAGTACAATTTAAATTAATTTGAGTATTAAGATAGTGAGAGTTTCCATTTGTTTCCCTTGTAATCTCCAAATCTTCCAATAAATCCAACTCCATATAGTTTTTCTTTCTACTAATGTCATGTAAGATAGATGAACCAGTGTTGATGTTAGAATTGTGTTTACTGGATAATAAGTGTTGACCAAAACTTGAAGAGTTTGTTCTTTTCAAATGTTCTGAAACTCTAGTGGATAACTTTCTAATGGTTCTACCTACATAAGAGGCATCACAATCATCACATTTTAATTTGTAAACATGTACCACTTTTGTCAAGTGTGTTCATCCTATCTTTGGTGTTGATTAAGAAGGAACCTAAGGTGTTGTGTGACTTAAAGGAAATTTTGATGTTATCAATTGTAGAAGTAAAAAGTTTAGATATTTTATTGGAAATGCTGCTAATATAAGTGAAGGAGAAATATCTGGTGTTAATTGAAGTATTAGGTTGAAGAAAACATTGTGATGAATATGCAAGCTTTTCTGCAATTTTTAGTTTAGCTCTATTTAGAAGCTTATAGATAATGTTAGGATCATAACCATTATTGAAAGCAATTTGTTTAAGAGTATAAAGTTCTGAATTAAAATTATCATTAGAAAGTGGAAATTTGAGTAACCTATGAATGTAACTGTTGAAAGCAGCCATTTTATGTTGGGTTGGATGATTAGATGTTTCATGTATAACATGATCTGTTTGGGTAGGTTTTCTGTAAATATTGTACTCTAAAGAATCTTTATTATGGGATATAGCCATATCCAAGAAGTTCAACTTTTTGTCAGATTCTGGTTCCAGAGTAAAAGAGATGTTGGGATGGAGGTTATTAAGACCATCCAGAATCTGTAAAGCATCATCTTGGGTTCCCTGTATGAGAGCTATACAATCATCAACATACCTTGACCAAAAAACTATTTTGCTGTTGTTGTCAACAAACTTCTGTTCTAAGCTGTCTAAGAAAATATCAGCTAGAAAAGGTGATAATGGAGATCCCATTGCTAAACCTGTAGGTTGTTTATATATTTTTTGATTGAATTGAAAGAAGTCCTGATCCAGACAGAATTTAAGTATAGTTAAGATAGCATCTTTGTCTTTTGCTGATATGTTGCAATTGTCTAGAAGATTGTGTACTAAAGGTAATGTTTCATCTCTTGGTACAGAAGTAAACAAATTGGAAACATCAAAAGAAACTAAATAAAAACCCTCTTCTATCCTAATGTTATTTAAACGTTCTATTAGATCTAAAGAATTTTTAATGGAGAACTTAGGTTTAAAATTAGTGATAGACTGAATTGTGTTATAAATAAACTCTGATAAAATAGAAACTGGAGTGTTACAAAAACTTACTACAGGCCTTATGGGACAATTGTGTTTATGGATTTTAGGAAGTCCATATAACCTAGGTGTTATAGGATTAGATACAGTTAACTTTCTGTTGTTATATTTAGTAATAGTGTCATTAAACAATTTAACCATTGCTTTTGTTTTATTAATAAAGGTGTTAAGTGGATTTTTTTCCAAAACTTAAACAAAACTGTTATCTGAAAGAAAATCTAACCTAATCTAATCTCCAAAGTTTAAATGGTTTCAAAGTTGCCATATCTTCAATTTTTTCATACTCTCACATAATATTACAGAAATGCATTGAAATTATATAAAAAATCATAGATTTTAATTAAATTAACGATAATAATTAAATGCATATAACAATAAAATTGATTAAAATGATACAAAAAAATAAATAGTATTAATTAAATTACCATATATAAGATAAATGCATTGACAAGACTTGTAGGGTATAGACTTGTAGGGTATAGGGTAAATGCATAGACAAGAGTGTCATTGTAGGGGGTTGACCATTCACACCTAATAATAAGAAGGTCCTAATAGACAAGATGTGGAAAGTGCTGTCAAATAATTTACAATATTTAACTGCATTTAAAATAACAGAAAATATGATACTAGTGTAATAGGCCGGAACGATGTTCGCGGAGATGAAATTTATATAAATGAATTCTGCTTCACTTACTAATGATTGTGCAATGATTTTTATTCCGTGCAAAACGTTCTTTTTTATGTAATTTCCATTCAAAATTTGTAGCTTTTCATAACGCATATTATAATTTCGTAAAAGTAACTTTATATTTTAAAACATTCACATTTTAATTTTACAAATAAAAATATGGCAGCACTATGACGCGGTGCCTTGAAAATATATTTTGGTATGTTGAGTGCTCTAAATTAATCTGTTAAATACAAATTACATAAAAATTAATGTTGAGAGTCCAATATAATGCATTCATGAATGACTACTTGAAGCAGAATGCATTGATAAATGTTTCGAGTTCATAGAACTTCAATCCGTAGGTATATTAAATATGGTTTACTTACCCCTTGAATTGGTTTGGCTATCTTTAAACGACGTAAGTTTATGTTCCTCTTGTTCTATTTCAATCTTTATGGGGAATTCTCCATCATAGGTACTTTCTCTCTTGGGTTCCTCCTTAATTTCAATGTTACAAATATCCAAGGGACCATTATCAACGTCATTACAATATATTTCTGCTTGGCACGTCTCATCACTAACTTCTTGTTTTACTTCCATTTTTTTAAACTTCAGTTTTGTGTATCAAAAACAAATGAACACATTAAAAAGTAAATAAAAGATAATAATATATCAACGAATTAACGAATACAGATGCATATAAAAGCAGAAGAACACACGAATAAACAATCACTCAATCAGGAACAGGAAGCAGCAGCAGTGCTGCCAGCTACTAGCTAGTGCCACAGAATACTAATCACAACTTGTTGTTATGATTATGTTGTGATTAGTATTCTGTGCTAGTGCTGTGCAGTTTATCTAGTTTATTGAATCACACTTACTTTACTTTATCGTGTCCGGACATGTCATTCATAAAATTTCGGCCCAGTATCGGGCTACGTCGGTTCCATCTTTGTTGGCGAGCCACAAATCTTCGAGGGTACATCGATGAGGACAGTTTCTGCATGTAAGAAGATGTTCCATATTCTGTGTTTCTCCACAGTCACAGTTCACATCATCTTGGTCGATTTTTCCCCATTTTGCCATGTTTGATTTTACTGGAGCGACCCCCGTTCTTATCCGATTCAAAGTTTTCCACGTTTTAAAGTCTAGGGACTGGCCGGTCCATTGAACCTGGGGAAGAGGAAAATATTCAGGCGGTTCATCCTGCACTGTTCCAAGGAAGCTTTTCCTAGATTTTAGTCGCTTTCGTGGTGTTCGAGCTTTGTATAGGGCATGCCGCTCGTCCGCGATCTGTTTAATTTTCTCTATGTGCTCTGCAACGCCTCTGCGTGTTGAGGGTTCTGCAAAACCCGCTGCTTTATATAGATTTGAGAGTGGCGTCGGTTTCATGCACCCCGTTACTATCCTGCATGTCTCATTTAGCGCAGTATCAACTTGTTTGGTGTGGGCAGATCTTCCCCAAACGGGGCACGCATATTCAGCAGTTGAGAAACACAGTGCCTGTGCCGTTGTTCTTAAAACGCCAGGACGTGCGCCCCATTTACTTCCCGTTAGCTTTCTGAGTATGCTGTTCCTAGTTGTTACTTTCCCTTTCGTTTTTATGCAATGTTGTCTGTAGGTGAGGGACCGGTCCAGAGTTACTCCAAGATATATAGGTTGGCTTGTGTGTTCTAATGTATTACCATTCCACACAATTTGGAGTTTTCGCTTGGCTTCCTTTGCGCGAAGGTGGAAAGCGCAGACTTGGGTTTTAGAGGGATTGGGTCTCAGGGAATTCTGCAGGTAGTACGCTGTCATTGTTTTTAATGCAGTTTCGAGTTTCTTCTCCACTTCTTCAAAACTATTTCCTTGAGCACATATTGCAAGATCGTCAGCATAGAGGAAGTGCTTGGTTTCGGTCGGCGTAGGTTGGTCGTTTGTATATATATTGAAGAGCATCGGTGCTAAAACACTTCCCTGTGGAAGGCCATTTTTTTGAACTCTCCACCTACTTACTTTACCCTCCAGCATAACGAAAAAACGTCTGTTTTGCAGTAAGGAATATACGACCTTACCCAGATGGTGGTCATTTAGAGTGTCGTATAATTTGTGGAGCAATGTTTTGTGCCTTACTGTGTCATAGGCTGCTGTCAAATCTACGAAAGCAGCCCCTGTTATAAGTTTTTCTTCAAATCCCTCTTCAATGTGTTCTGTTAGTGCGAGGACTTGGCCGGTGCAAGATTTACCGGGTCTGAATCCTCCTTGTTGTGGGATGAGGTGCTTGTCGACATTTTTTTCTATTCTGGCGAGTATGAGTCTCTCGTATAGTTTAAAAAAGTGACACAACAGCGAGATAGGTCTGTAGCTACTGGGGTTTTCTGGGTCCTTTCCTGGTTTTAGCAAGGCTATTACTTTAGATTTCCTCCATGATTTTGGAATTTCGCAGGTTTTGCAGCACGTGTTATAAAATTGCAAGATCCAGTTTTTTGCTCCTTGGCCTAAATGTTTTATTTGTTCACTGCATATATCATCCACACCTGCAGCTTTCCCGTTTTTTAACCTGTTCATACCGTCGTGGAGTTCTTTTAGTGTAAAAGGAGTACCTAGGTGGTTTGTCTCCGAGTCCAATCTTCTTCTAGTGTTTGGGCTCTTATATCGGTTCGTAGTTCTTCCATTCATAAGGAGTTGAGCAGCGACTTGGTTTGCTGTAACCTTGCAAGGTGGTTTATGTTCTTTTGGATCACCGCTAAGTTTTTTTACAAGGTTCCATGCTATTTTGCTACTATGTGTCATGTCCATTTTTTCCAGGGTCTCAATCCACTTTTCCTGTCTGGCTTGACTTAGCTGTTGGAGTAGTACTGCTCCGCAGTCAACCGTTTCTTGGCTAAAAGGGTCAGTGGAATAGAGGGTTTCGTATGTTCTCATTAGTTCTTTGGACTCGCTGGACATCCCGGGAACATATTGTTGTCTACATCCTCTGGGGATAGCTTTTCTAGACACATTTTTGAGTACCTCTACAAATTTTTCATAGTTCTTTACTTTTGGTTCAAGACTTAACAGCTCAGAATCTAGCATGTCTGCATACTTTTGCCAGTTTGCCTTTTTGAAGTTAAATCTCCTTCTGAATGGAATAGTTTGTGGTCTGACGATTGGAAAGATATTTATACCAATAGGTCTATGCTGAGTTTTTGGTATGGGGCCATATACTACTTTGGTACATCGGTCTTCGAGGTTGTTACTTGAAAAACAGATATCCGGGTTATATCCTCTTTTCCAGACTTTACTCTGAAAAGATGGTGGAAGCTTAGGATCATGGATTAACGTGAGGCCACTCGTTTCGGCCCATGCTTCTACTGCGTCTCCATTTGCGTCCGAATTTGCATAGCCCCAGAGTAAACTGTGACTGTTAAAGTCTCCCAGTATAAGCTGATTGGGTTGTGATTGGAAGTTAGTTGGGGGTGAAAATATAAAAGGCTGGTTTGGTGGCTTGTATACCGACGTTATTGTGCATTTTCCTATCTCAGTGGTTATTATCTCTATACCGCGTACATTTGTTGTTCCCACAGATGAGACTATGGTTTGAGTTCTCACAAATACCGCGCTTCCATGCTTATTGTGTGGTATCTCCGCAATCAGTTTCATACCGGAGACTTTCGGTCTCGCTGCAGTTAGGTCTCTGTGTGTTTCCTGGATGCACAATACCTCACATTTCGTGTTCTTGCAGAATTCTGATAAGATGTCTTGTTTGGCCGTAGTGATGCCCTCGATATTTATGCTCGCTACTGTCAGTGTTGGTTCTGAGAAGAACCGTTGTGGCTTGATGTTTGCCATCTAATTTGGTATGGTCCGGTGTTGGAAGGATTAGCCGTCTACTAGTAGACGTTTCCAGGGGACGCCGTCAATAGTGCTTACTTTATAGTTGATGTGGCACTACCGATCTCGTGGAGGCTCCTTCCTTGTCCCCCACAGGGTTATTGAATCACAGAATACTCCATCTCATTGAATTGTTAACTCCACCACAGAATACAGTATTCTGTGACTCCACCATCGAGCAAAAAGACAAAAGAGGGAATGTAAAGGTAGTGGGGGCAAAAATATTGTTAGACAGGAAGTGCCATCTTGAGAGGCCAAATTAAACAAGGAAAGAGAGTCTTTCCTTGTTTAAGAAATCAAATTTAGTTGGGTTATGTTATTATTTGTCCCAACTGTCACATGAAATCTTATTTATATTGAAGTTTTTTAACAATTGTTTCACATTTTAGACTGTTATCGTTAATATTTAATTAAAATTTTCTCGTCTAAGACACATTCTGAAAACTATTTTATAGCTACTGTTAATAAGTGTCGGAAAATTTAAATTTGGCGCATTCGCATTTCCGGATATGTCGGCCATCAGAGGCCACTTTTTTGGTCGCCTTTTCATAACGATTAGATTCCCTCTTTTGTCTTTTTGCTCGATGGACTCCACACTCCACAGCTGAATGTAGAGGGCGCTTCAAAAATCCGTAGAACAGAAACTTTAGTGTGTGTGAGTCTATGGTATCGAGTTTGCTCGATGGTCTATGGTGAGCACCGAGCAAAAAGACTCGATGATGGTGAGTGTGAGTCTCAAGTCTCAGCCACAATACCCACAATATGACGAACGACGATGCAACGCTGACTGCATACAGTGAGGGGTCAATTCAATTGAAAATTTAAATGGGAAAAATGTATGCTACATGACTCGAGGTGTAGGGTGTATAGGCCAGGGAAATAAGCAAAAAAAGTACCCTGTTTTTGACACTCGTCCGGCCAGGCAAACGACAGTAAAGTTGTTTTGAGTAGTATGGACCTCTGTAACAAAAACCTATATGTTTCCTGCAGTCGATTTTTTGGACTTAATTAGTTATTAACAAATTAAGGTCAAAAAACGCAAAATTCTTGCTTTTTTCGTCTATCGACAAAAAGTTAAGCATTTTAAACAAATTTTACAAGAGAAGAAACTTTTGAGTCATATAAAAACCTTCAAAATGGAGTTTTCTAAATGTTTCTATCCTTATTTATTGCTTAGGAAATTGCAAAAGAGGTCAAAAATTTCGGTTTTTTATAAATGTTAATAACTTTTTTGAAAATAAAGTTATAACATTCATATTTCATGAAATGCTGTGTCTTGGAGTGCTTAAAATATTGTTAAAATTTCAAAGTGATCGGTCAAATAGTTTAAAAGTTATTTTATTTGTTTATCCCAAATTATTTTTTTTTGCAACAATGTAAGTCAGAAAATTATATAGTTTTAGTAATTGTAATGATAGTTTCTGGAAGAAGAAGACTTGTTCTATTATTAACATTAAAAAAAAATTAAGAAAATTAATTTTAAATATTGCAAAAAAATTTTGCAAAAACATGTCAATTTTTTGCTTATAAACAATTAGAATAACTTTTTAACAATTGCTTGTAAGAATATTGTTTTTTTATATTTAAAAAGCCTAAATTTTTTCACAAATTTAAAAGAAAAAAAATTTGTCCTAAAATAATTTGGGACAATGTTAGCCTCTTTTTTTTATTTAATTCATAGCAGCTTTGTTTATAACAATTAAGATATCTTAGTAGATCTGTTATTGTAAAAATTACAAAAAAAAAGGCTATTGACAAAAATTGTCGGCAGCTTTAAACTCCACATTTTAAAATTAGTTACAATCTTACAGGGTGTTCCATAAGATGGTGGCAGACCAAACTTATGTTTTTTTAAATGGAACACCCTGTATTTTATTTTAAATTTGAAATCTGCTTCACTTCCACAACACAACAATGTAAAGTTTTATTATGTTATACCAGGTATTTAAAAAGTTATAACCAATATTATCTAAAAATCGTTTAACTCCCTGAATAATTAAAAATGAATATAGGAACATTGATCTATTGCAGCCATAGTTTTTTAATAATCGTTAGAAATTATAAAACATATTGGTTTCTATAATATTCGTTAAATCAAATACAGGGTAAGTCAAAATGCAAGTACATTATTTTCTTGGTAATTTTAAATAGAACATCCTGTATTTTATATCATTATCGAAAAGTACTAATATCGTACTTCAAATTTTATAAAGTACCTAAAGTTATCAGTTTTCTAGATATTTTTATTTTTCCATCAAAGTACTAATTTGGTAGATATTTTAACGTTTACCAATAATTATATTGTGAGGCAATTCTATGCATACTTGAAAGGGGCCATTGAAAGAGTTGGTTACATTAGCTACTAAGCATTTGTAAAGAAATATTTTGAAATGCAATTCGGATTCTATTTTTCATATCATCCCTTCTTGTTGGAGGTATTTTATATACTCCAAAAAGTGAGTCCATTTTATTGAATTCTGGTGACCTTGGACCACCTTACCAGTGCGGTTAAATCGATTTTTCAATTTTTCAAATATATCTTGTCTAGGTTGCCGTCTATCTGGAAACCGTTCTTGATAAGTTCTAGCTCATAGTAATGAATTTTTATTGCATTCCCCCAATATCCAGATCATATCTACCATTTCATCAGTAGTAAAATTCATTATTGCTAATTTAAATTGAATTAATTACTAAATTGCTAAATAATAATTGTTGTTAATTTACGGTGTACCCGAATACTGAATTAATAAACAATAATGTGAAACTGTCAGTTTCTGACAAATCAATCATGGCCGACTCAAAATAATTATTGGTAAACGTTAAAATATCTAGCAAATTAATACTTTGGTAGAAAAATAAAAATATCTAGAAAACTAATAACTTTAGGTATAGGGAATACTTTATAAAATTTGAAGTACGATATTAGCACTTTTTGAAAGTGATATAAAATACAGGGTGTTCTATTTAAAATTACCAAGAAAATAATGTACTTGCATTTTGACTTACCCTGTATTTGATTTAACGAATATTATAAAAACGAATATGTTTTAAAATTTTTAACAATTATTAAAAAACTACGGTTGCAATAGATCAATGTTACTATATTCCTTTTTAATTATACAGGGAGTTAAACTTAATACGATTTTCAGGTAATATTGGTTATAACTTTTTAAATCCCCGGTATAACATAATAAAACTTTACATTGTTGTGATGTGGAAGTAAAGCAGATTTCAAATTTAAAATAAAATACAGGGTGTTCCATTTAAAAAAACAAAAGTTTGGTCTGCCACCATCTTATAGAACACCCTGTAAGATTGTAACTAATTTTAAAATTTGGAGTTTAAAGCTGCCTACAATTTTTGTTAATACCTTTTTTTTTTGTAATTTTTACTATAACAGATCTACTGAGCTTCCTTGCACCAATCAATCACCCTGTATATATATATATATATATATATATATATATATATATATATATATATATATATATATATATATATATATATATACATTAACATATATTTTAAAGTTGATGACTTTAAAATGATATTCCCAATATTACTGAGTTGCATTCTTGGGACGACTTTATTGTAGGATAGTTCATTCGATAACATGAAATTAACTCTAACTTAAAAAGAATAATAATAAAATAATAAAGAATAGCCATTAGAAAAATCATTTTAATTAATATTTCCAAAGCAATACTATTTTTAGAAACAATTGAATACGACAATTTGTTGTTTTCATAAAATCTATTATAATTAAATTATTTACCATTTTATTAAAGAGGTATAAATTAATTATAAATATTTATGTTTTTAAATTAAAATTATCTCAAATATTACAATAAAAATTAAAAAATAATTTGAAGCAAATTAGATAGTTTATTTAACAATTTATTTATTGAAATAATACATATTCGTAATGTACGCAAACAGTACATATAAATTAAAAAAAGGAACGTCGAAATCCATAAAGAAGAACCAGAAACATAGCTAACATCTCCTTCCCCCTCCCTTCGGTTCCCGTGAGTTTTGAAACCAGCCGATTTTAAGGACCTTATTTTGAAGCTTTGTGGACGATTTTATTGAAGGGGAAATCTTTTTAGAATTTGGTACGTTAAAGCTATAAAATATGGTCTTTTAAATAACGCTAATTAGATTTATTAATTGTTATAAACAAAGCTGCTATGAATAAAATAAAAAAGGGGCTAACTTTGTCGCAAATTATTTTTTTTCTTTTAAATTTGTGAAAAAATTCAGGCTTCTTAAATATAAAAAAATAATATTCTTGCAAGCAATGGTTAAAAAGTTATTCTAATTGTTTATAAGCAAAAAAGCGACATGTTCTTGCAAAATTATTTTGCAATATTTAAAATTAATTTTCTTAATTTTTTTTAATGTTAATATTAGAACAAGTCTTCTTCTTCCAGAAACTATCATTACAATTACTAAAACTATATAATATTCTGACTTATATTGTTGCAAAAAAAATTAATTTGGGATAAACAAATAAATAACTTTTAAACTATTTGACTGATCACTTTAAATTTTTGACCATATTTTAAGCACTACAAGGCACATCATTACATGAAATATAAATATTATAAGTTTATTTTCAAAAAAGTTATTAATATTTATAAAAAACCGAAATTTTTGAACTATTTTGCAATTTCCTAAGCAACAAATAAGGATAGAAACATGTAGAAAACGTCATTTTGAAGGTTTTTATATTACTCAAAAGTTTCTTTTCTTGTAAAATTTGTTTAAAATGCTTCACTTTTTGTCGATAGACGAAAAAAGCAAGAATTTTGCGTTTTTTGACCTTAATTTGTTAATAACTAATTAAGTCCAAAAATCGATTGCAGGAAACATATAGGTTTTTGTTACAGAGGTCCATACTACTCAAAACAACTGTCGTTTGCCTGGCCGGACGAGTGTCACGAAAAAATGCTTATTTCCCTGGGCTAGTAGGGTGTTTCAATAATTTACTAAGTATAAGTGGGTTGTTTAAGCAATCCACTACTTGTTTATGCAACAAATTTATTTGACAAAATATATATTAGACAGAACCATTCATATTCCAAGAAAAATAAAAAAAAAACTAGATATAAAAAATCCAAAATAAAAAAATATACAGAAAAACAAATAACCTATCTATATAACTTTCTATATACTATATTATTTATCTATGTATATAACCGAATAAAAGCAATAATTAATCTATTAAGCCTTATCTTCTTCCTCGGATGATGACAATATTTTTTTATGGTCGTATATAATTTTACTTTTCATATTAATAATGACATTTTTATCTATTTTCAAATTAAAACATGTTTTGTCTGCATCGTTAAATGAACGTTTGGAATGTAAAATTCCAGATAATATGGAAGAGTTCAACCTATTTCTTGTTTTGGTTTTATTTAAATTTATACTGGAAACAATTCTTTCCGCACAAGCACTGCTGTGGGGTAA
This sequence comes from Diabrotica undecimpunctata, assembly GCF_040954645.1. NCBI lineage: Eukaryota > Metazoa > Arthropoda > Insecta > Coleoptera > Chrysomelidae > Diabrotica > Diabrotica undecimpunctata. The sequence goes on from NC_092811.1 coordinate 101,316,276, forward strand.
TATTTTAATATTATTTACAAGTTTTACAATATTGAGAAACATTTGTTCACTTAATCCATTTCTAAGTTCAGAAACATATTTCCAAAATTTTAGAAATTCAAGTTTTTCCATCGCTTGGTCAACACTTATTACGTTAGGAATGTCCTACGATTAATTTTCGGAAGAGAATCCTGGTTCGAAAAAATACAAAATTAAATGTCTATTACAAAAAAATTACTTTTGTATTAAAATACAGAAGTTTTACACAATTGAATATATTCTTATAATATGTGATATTCGATACCCCTACATTCTCAGACGAAAAAGTCATTAAATTTTAATTGCCTTTACCAGCCCTCAGCCGGAGAGACGAAAGGCTGATTACAGGGGATTCTTAAAATAAACCTTAAGTATTTACTCGACATTCTCCCACCTTGAGAAATTTGACATAATTTCTCAAAAAAATGCAGAAATGCATGCATTCCAGCAACTCATAACTGACTTGTTCCTTTAAAAACATACTTGGAGTTAACACGGTTAACTCAGTAGAATCGTTCGAATGATACGTTAACGGACGCGAGTTGACTATACTCTCACAATCACACAATAATGTCAAGAAGTTTTCATAATTGAGAGACGCTCGACCTAAAACTTTTCGCAAAAGTCATTTCACAATACCTACTAATCGCTCCCAAAATCCACCCCATCATGCAGCTGTAGGTGATTGAAACGCCATTTAATACGTTGTGTAGAACTATATTCCGCGATAGTATTCCAGTCCAATTGCTTAAGTGCATTCTCAAATCTCGTAAAATTTGTTCCATTGTCACTATAAACTATTCTCGGTCATCCTCGCCTTGCAACAAAGCGACGAAATGCTTAAATAAAGACATTTGTTGACAACGAGGTAACGAGTTCCATATGAACTGCACGATAAACGGCACAAGTGAACAAGCAAATCCATGCTTTCTCACCCGATTTCAAGTAAAGAGGTCCCGATAAGTCCACTCCGGAAATTTCAAAAGCTGTAGTATCCCGAACTCTATCAGCCGGCAACAGAGGCGTTTGTACTTCGAGCAATTTCCCTTCTTGTCTCTTGCACACACCACATTCTTTTAAAATGGTCCGCACAATCCGTCTACCCCCTAAAGTCCAATATTTTTCGCGAAGTAAACTAAGTAGTCCTTGTGTGCTTACATGACAAGAGCTTTTGTGTAGGCTTAAAATTAACTTACGCACTATAAAATGTTTACGCGGAAGTAAGATAGGCAGACGAAAATCTTCCGTGTCAAGTCTCTCAGTAACGTGAGTTTTTAAACGTATAGGTCCAAATTCATTAACAAACGTGTTTAGCGAGGAAATTCGTTTCGTATCTGAACCGAACGTTTCGTTCTGCACCAGCTTCAATACAAATATTTCGGCTTTATCGACTTCCTTAGCGACCAATTCACCTGTACGTTTTTCGTGTGAATTTCTTGCATTATAACAAAATCGTAACACGTAACCTATCATTCTTAAAAGTTTTATGTACTGAGAAAAGTAATACAGATGCCAATCGTCAGACGTTATATTCAATAGTGACGAACTGGCATTTTTCTTTTTCTTGGTACAGACTTTTTCTTCATCAACTTCTAATTTTTGTTGGGGCCAATCATTTTCTTTTCTGTACAACCAGTCCGGGCCCTCCCACCATCGAGAGTCGAACAATTTCCCACAGCACAGCCTCTTGATGGAAGATCGGCAAGATTGAGAGTAGCAGGTACATATTTCCAACACTCAGGAATGACTAAATTTCTAATCTCTTGAACTCTATTAAAAACAAAAATAGACCAGTCACCCTTACGTTGAATCCAAGAAAGAACAGTAGTGGAATCGCTCCAAAAATAAGACTCAACATATTGAGAAAATTGTCTTTTTACTGACTGATAAAGTCTAACACCAGTAGTGGCTGCCAACAGTTCCAATCTGAGTATAAAAATCTTCTTCAAAGGGGCCACACGACTCTTAGCTGCTACAAGGAAAATTAAGACAACATCATTCCGAACAACTCTTAAAAATACTACAGCCGCATAAGCTTTATTACTTGCATCTGAAAACATGTGCAAGCTCCAATGATCAGCTTCCATGGGTCCAGACTGAATCCAGTGTGGAATCTCAATACTCGACAGTTCAGGAAGATGACTAACCCAATCAAAAAATTCTTCAGCCATATCGTTCTTGACTGGAGCATCCCATCCCTGGCGCTTCTCCCAAAGTTTCTGCAGCAACAGTTTTGGGAATAGGGATACTGGACAGGTAAAATCAATAGGGTCAAATATACTTTGAGCTATGGAAAGCATCCGTCTCTTAGTTATGGGACGTTCCAATTCCATTCCTTGAAAAGTTTCACTATTGATTTTCAGAATGTCGCTTGAAGAGTCCCAGAGAAAGCCAAGAACAGGGACAACTATTTTTGTATTACCTAAGGCCTCCCACCCTCTTAAGTCCATTTTAGCTTCTTCCATAAGGGCAGTTGCTTCTGATACAAACACTCTCAAGTCATTTTCATCAGTAACACTCGTCACACAATTATCCACATAAAACCCAGTAATAAGCTTTTCAATTGTGTTTTTAGAATACGGATTATCATTACATTTCTCCAGCGCCTTTGTTAAATGAAACTCTATAGTGGCACCCAGAAGAAATGGACTACAATTGACTTGAAAAACAACCCTCTTGTGTCAAAATACAAATTCCTTTCCTTTATCGTTCATCCATAGGAACCTCAAAAAATCTCTCTCCTTTGAATGTATAGAAATTTGAAGAAAAGCCTTTCGAATATCCGACACAACTCCTACCTTTTGTTCTCTGAATCGTAATAGAACAGAAGGAATAAGTTTAATAAATTTAGGCCCTACCTCCAAACACTGATTCAAAGAAGGACAATCCTGTTCATGAGATGATGCGTCAAAAAGTGGCCTAATTTTTGTGGTTATTTTTAATATTATTTTTAATAACGGTGCTGTGAGGTAAATAATGCACGCAATTATTCTCTTCGAGATTATTCACTATTTCAATCACACCCTCGTTCAAACACTCATTGAATATAAAGTTATACGAGTCAAACAACTTCAACTTTTCAACTTATTTAAAGTATTATCTAACCTTCTCCTAGCGACAACTAAATTATCTGAAATTAAAGGATGCTCGTTCAACCAAGGTAACATAACTTCATACCTGCCTTCGCTGTCACATCGTACAGTCTCGTAGAAAAAATTCTTAGCCTCTTTGGCTGCCACGTCTCGTGTCATTCTTTCTACAGGGTCGGTTATCCCAATAACATCAGGCTCGCAGAGTTTCGCTACAGAAGAATTATTAACAAACAACGAAAATGTAATCATACTTGTACTAAAATTAGAAGCAACTGCCGACACCTTGCCCATAAGAGTCCAACCTAACAAAGTTTCAACTGCTACAAGACCACACTGTAACTGATATTTTCTCCCTGTATACAATTTGCCTACAATATCAGCTCCCTCAATCGGTGCTGTCTTTCCGACATCGCTGAGTGAAATATTCATATGTCACTGAGTTCCTTAATCCAAGGGCCGTCATAAATAGAAGAGACATCTGCACAAATTTTTGGTTGATCTAAGGCATCAAATGAACAAGCGTAGGTTCCTTCACGCGCAGTTACCTCGTACAATTTATGTCGTTGTTCAGAAGTGCTTCTACCGCCAAATAATGCATGTACAATCTTTTCCTTTCTCTTAGCAGAAAAACCCATTTCTTGCGCGGTACTTTGTAAAAGATATGTCCTCTGCGATCCAGTGTCAATAAGTGCCCTTACTTGTTTAGTACCATGTGCACTTCTTATGTTTATTTGCAGAGTTTGTAAAAAAACCTGTGTATTATTCAAATTGGCAAGAGTCTGATCCTCAGTTATATTTTCTTCCGAACGGGTAGTACTTGAGGTCTCGATGTATCAATTTTATTAACAGGCAAATTAGGGCACATCAAAACAGCATGTGATTTACAACATAATATACAGTTCAAACGTCCTCTACACTTTTTAGAAGAATGTCCTACTTTCAGATATCGAAAACAGGCTGTCTTTTCTGACAATGTTCGACGTTTCTGCTTCATAGTAAATTTTTGTGCTTTAAAACAACTTGTGCAATTCATGCTGCCCTTCACAAAATACACACCTGTAAACCTCATAATTTACTAACCCAGCAGCGGTCGCTAAGGGCTGATCAGTTCCTTGCTTAGGTAATTTTTGCATTTTTCTTGGCAACGAGACTATTGAATTTATATTTATTTTCAGTTGGTAAACCAAAACCTTCCGTTGCTAAATCAATTTTTTGTTCATTTTGAACTTCACTCTGTAAAAAGCTCATTAGCCCACTCAATATTGTTTGTAAAGTTGTAACTTCTGCAGTTTCTGTGATATTTTCCATGGACACGCAAACATAAGGCCTTAAAAACTGTGAAGATCTATGCCATAGTTGAATCATATCTTCTGGCAACCATGACTCAATAAAAAGATACAATATTGCCGCATACTTGTCATCAGTTATGCCTAAGGTCTCAAGTAAACGAAGTTGACTTTCAATCATATCATAAAGAGCAGAAATATTACAAGAACTACTAGAATCTCGACTCAAAATTAACTTTAAGAGCTCTCTAATGTAAACTTCAATCTGGAGATCATCTCTACCAAACCTAGACTGCAAACTCTGAATAATTTTTGAGTAATTGTCGGTTACTGCAGCAAAACTCTCCACTAATCGTCTGGCCTTAGTAGACTCTACAGTGGCTTGTCTCAAATAAGCTATCTTATCAGTCAAATCAATTGATGGATCGTCATGCACTACTTTGAACTGTGACCAAAAAGAAAGCCAATCTTTCAAGTCTTCATTAAATTTCTTGAACTCGATTGGAGGTAATTTAATTTTGCGCTTACCTTTTATACTTGATGACTCTGAACTTACTGAACCTGTTCTGTCATCATATTTGTAATTAAGTTCAAAGTACCTTGCACTATATTTATCTTTTGCCTCCATCTCACTGATTAACTCTTCTTCGGAAGCTTCTTCCAATATACTTTCAAGTACCGCACTTTCCACTTCACAAAGCTCATTATACTTTACTTGTAAAAGTTCCCACTGTACACTAATTTTCTGTCAGGGTCGAGTGTCCACCAGTTCAGCTAATAAACTTTTCAAAACAGTAGCAACTTTCGTAAATGCAATACGAAGCACCGTTCTGCGTTTTTTATCTGATTCCATTTTTCGCTTAAAAAGGTTAACTTTTACCGAGAATCACGACAAAAACAAAATTATTCGCCGGAAAAAAGTTTGCACTAAAATAAGCGAAAATAACTAACTTTTAAGCACACCCGTATATAAGTCCTGTCACGGTCGCCAAATATTACGTTTGGAATGTCCCACGATTAATTTTCGCAAGAGACTCCTGGTTCGAAAAAATACAAAATTAAATTTCTATTACAAAAAAATTACTTTTGTATTAGAATATACAAATGTGACTTAAAGTTTTATTAAATTCAGTATGTTTCGGTGATACAAATTCGACTAACTAACCCTAGGTAATTGAATATATTCTTATAATATATGATATTCGATACCCCTACATTCTCAGACGAAAAAGTCATTAAATTTTAATTGCCTTCACCAGCCCGCAGCCGGAGAGACGATACGCTGATTACAGGGGATTTTTAAAATAAACGTTAAATATTTACTCGACAACACTATTAACCCTCCGTTCATCGGGTGACCATTCTGAAACACTTTCGGTCGGGTGTGGTCTGTGAGGACCAAAATGAAATACCGTCTCCCGAGCAACAGCATACATTTTATTGCGAATTTCGCATCAACGTGTTTGTTGGTTAATCCGAGTTGTTGGTTTTTTATTTTTATCTTCCACAACCATTTTTTGAAGTTATACTTCTATACGCGCGTTCGACGTTGGAAATTTATACGGGAGTGAATCGGCAAAATCATTACATATGTAAGATATAGGTAAGAAAGAGATAGCAGATATATTTTCTCTCTCGAGAATAAAAATATTCCTTTTGTAAATATATTTAATATTATTATTTTTTTATTAATATTATTATCATGGTAAATTAAGCATATGCGTAAATAAGTTATGTATATTGTCATTTTTAAATACTTATGAATATTGCATTTTAATTTGTATTGTATTATTATATTGAATTATGTTGCAGTGTATTGTATTGTATTTTTAAATTAATAACAAAATAAACAATACATTTTACTGCAGAGTATGTGTAAAAATTTGTTTTGCATTCAACTCCTTTTATACATGTATGAGAATAAAAATATATATTTTCATTAAAATATTGATTCAATCCTTTATTTACTATACTCCTATTACAGGTCAAATGTTTATATACAGCAAACGATGCACCATATACCTATATACCTAATTCTTTTTCTCTTTCTGCTCTCTCTTACCTATAGCATTACATATGTAATGATTGTGCAGATTGACTCTCATATAAATTTGTAACGGCGAACGCGTGTATAGAAGTTTAACTTCCACCGGCAGTCCCACTGCACTGCCTCACCCGTTTTTTGTTTTAGTTAAGACTTTATCTTACGATGTTTATCTTATGATTTTTAGTTCGTCGTTTATATCTTGTTTCTTTGGCCCTAATCCTTGAAAATTCCTCATCTTCCTTCATCTTTAATCTCGATTAAATCTAAAGAATTTGCTTGGCTAAAAACAGGTAAATAAATAAAAACTAAACTAATGAATTAAAAGTTTTATTTTGGAAAATGTTTCATAACCAAATATACTAATAAATTATGACATTAAAATAGTATCACATGAAACAAATATGAAATTCAGAAAATGGAGTTACAACTAATCTTTGATAATGGGTGTGAAATATTTCGAGTTCGACAATAACCAGATGATAGTTTCAAATAGTGAAATATTAAAAATAAAAAAATATACCTATCCGTAAGAGCTACAACTACAAGAGAAGTAAAATAAAATCTCTTAGAAAAATAAATAAATTTTTGGTCACATGTACACTTTTTCATCTAAGAAATCACAAAAATAATCCAGAATTATCTTTGATCATCGTGTATGTTCATGAAAATTTTCGTATATTTGATGAAGAAAGTTTTTTAAATCACAATTTTTTATTATACCCTGATCAAGTTTACTACTTGTTTTCTTTTATTGGTTGCTAAAATGTTAAGGTATGCTAAAGCAAAACTACATCCCGACGAAAAAATTGCATAATTGTTAAAAATACTCAAATATTTAAAGCATTATTACAAATATAGAGGTGTAAATACTCAAATAAAAATGTACTAATTCCATTTCAACTATACAATTTTTTGAAATGTTAATGTCGATTTTTGTTTAAATCTAGCTTTGATTATTTATGTCAAGAAAACTTTACTTTTGTTGGTGAGTATTACTATATCGTGATATAGTACTCACAGAATTAAATCTAGAGTTTAACTTTAGTTAAATTTGAGGAAGATCTTTATAATAAAAAGCAATATTTAGTAAAAAAGCTGCTTATAGTAAAGAATATCAAAAGGAATGTTGTTGATAACTGTGTTTGCAATAATGGTCAAGTTGTTGTTCTCTAGTTAATTAGACAAGTAAAAAAAATTCAACGAAGCTCTGAAAAAATGTAATAGATTATTTAATAGGGGTGGAAAACGAATATATGCATTATAGACGCAGAAGGTATAATCTTGAATATTGAGAATATTGATATTTTGCAAAGAAGCAAAAGAAACATGGTTACTAGAGATATGCATGGAAATTGAAGACCTCGAAGAAAAGCATAATACTTTCAATATGCACAAGAAAATGAATGAAACAACCGGGTGGTTAAAAAAAGTATCCTAAATATTAACAGATAGAGAAGAAAACACCTTATGGGAAACAGAGGGGAAAGATGGGAAGAATATATAGAAGAATTATATTCCAGTAAAATAATATCGCAAGAAGAAGTTAAAGTAGAGGAGGAGAGCCCTCATATGTCAAAAGCAAAAGTAGCTAGAGAGTCATCCAAAGAATAAAAAATTATAAAGCTTCGAAACCTGATAAAATTCATGGATAAGTCCTCAAACATTTGTATATAATAAAAATAATATATAATAAAACCTTTCAATACCATCTCCCAGAAAGTTTCCCGACGATTGGTTGCTTTCTATATTCATACCACTACCAAAGAAAAGATTTCCCAAAAAATGCAAAGATATTGTTTTTCTTGCTTACAGTGTACAAAGTCTTCAAAGACCTAAATACCCGAATGGAAAGAATAGCAATTTTATATTTAAAATATTCTCCAAAGGTCTTAAAAATAAAAAAAATCTTAGTACTAACAACAATGTATCACTGAACAAAAGTGATAGAAAACCATTCTGGACCATTCGAATATTCGGAGTAAGTACAACCTGTTAAAAAAATTGCTAAAATTAACCATTGTCAATTTTATGTAAAAACCTTCCTCTTTATTTAAGAATAATATCTCTTAACTTTCAATAAAGAGATAAAAATGACTATCTACTTCTAGTTATTTGTTTATTTAAGCGCTGGAAAGATTTGGACCCAAAAATAATAGTTATACATATATTTGGAAGCCTTCAAAACGCTGTATATGTCAATATCACAGTCAATATTTTAATACAGTGGATGAAAACAGTCAACATTTGCTATTAGTGTTATACACAAAAATGTTGGTAAGAAGTTTGTAAAAATTACCATTATCATAATAATTGAGGATTGGATATCATTAGCTATATCAGCTATGTGTGAAAAAATGAGTTAAATCCCATCGACAAAAATAAAAAGGCCGTTAATTACCTAGATCATGGCATTAGTTCATAAAATGCTTAATAGATGTCATAAAAGCAATATGCCGCACCACAGGCAGAGGCTTCAGGACCTAAGTAACGGTCTTACAGCTAATAATTGGCATTATTTATAGCAACAACCTTTCTGATAACTTTACTGGACAGAAAAATAAGTTGCAACGTTATAAACGTCACATGTTTGATATTTTTCTTCAAAAATTTTTTTTTTCTTTTGATTTTATTCATTAGTTAACTTTGATTTGTTCTACCATTTTTCTCAACTTTTGTTTGTCTGGTAGTAATTTCGAATTCCAATTGTTAGTTATCACTTCAAACTAATTGAAGTAGGGATATGTCTTCTCTATTTAAACAAAAAGTTTCGCTCAAAAATACATTTTATTTCTCAATCTTCTCCTTGGTTTTTTTATTATTATTGAGCTTTTTTTGTCCCCCTTTTTGGTCAGACTACCCAATTAACACCACGTGCGGTGTCCACCACAACGACTTTTTATTAAAGAGATGTATCAAGCCAACATCAATGCTGCTGCTACTACAGTTTAAATTTATCACCATGTGAAGCTACAACCAGCTCTCCTCCAGAAGTGACAGTATCTTTGTATTAGACACAAGTACATCTTTAGTTTAAGGCAATATTTGCTCACTAAATTTTGGTTTTCTTTATATTTAATAAATCTCTGCCAAATTTCTCACTGTACAATTTGCATTAAGATAAGACATACCTACAGCTTTAAGCCCTAACAAGGTGTCGTTTTATTGTTAAACAATTGGCAGCCAAAGAACTAGGTGGTTGTTTTATTGTTACACATTGGCGCCTAACGCGTTATTGCTATACAATTCTTACTTAATGATCTAGCTGTTTGCGTTATTACACATTGGCGACTAACGTGGGGCCATAAATGTGTAACAATAAATTTATATTATTTCTTTGATTTTATTTAACGATTAAAGCTGTTTATGATGATTTAAACGATACATTTTTTGTCTTTAATATTTAAAATGCATTTAAAACAATGATTTAAATCTCCTTGTCAACTCTAGATACCTAAGATTGACGTAATATGGTGTATAGTACACAATAGCTATTATAATTTAGGGTTTTCTCGGAACCGGAATTAAAATTTGTTGGTTTTATAATTTCCTGCAGTTAACTTATAATGCAAAATCTGAATCCATAATCAGTTTTTCGAAACAAAGTATCGCTTTTATTAAAATTTTTATTTCGATAAAAAATACCGTTCTTTAAAGAATTGATCTATTAAAATTGCTTTAAATTAAAAATTCTAAAACCGGCCTTACAACTTAGAAAATAAGACTAATTGTTATAAAATAATAGTAATAATCGGTTAAAATTTACCAAAAAGCTTGTTGTATCTAATTTCACACGATTTATATCCAGTCTTCAATTGTTGTGTTAAATAAAGGAGAAAAATGATTGGTCTTAACACCTATTTAATCTATTCGAAGATGATATATCATGGACGGTGAGTTTGAATTAATTATTAAGTGAAAAAATATGACACAAATCCAATTAAAAATCAAATACTATCCACACATGCAAAATAATAATTTTCTAGGTATAAAGGTCCTTTTTCCCCTTAAAAATCAAAAATCAAAAATTTTCTTTGAACATACCTTGGTAGATCACTAAATATAATCAGAATACTACTACCAACTACAGTATATAGTCAAAAATGTTCTAGATAAAAATGATTGTACGATATATATTAGAAAAGGGAGAATATTTCTATATATATAATTTGTAGAAGACAAAATATTGACAGCCTTACTAGATGTAAAGTTCACTGTAATATAATAATTTTTTAAAGTTTATTCTTTAAAATTGATATTAAAGATGAAACATTTTAATTAAATATTTAGCACATTATAATAGCTCCATATAAAAGACAGAGTAATAATATTTTAGTAATCATCTCATTTAACGAGAACCAAAAAACTCTCAAATGTCTACAAGTAACAATCAGTACTTACCATTAATAGTAAAAACACGACTATATAGATATAAGTATAAGGATTACTTCAATTTATTACTTATATTATAATCTATCGGAAAAAAGTAAAAAAAAACACAGTCTGCTGTGAATAAAAATAATAATTGTTCATCTATTTGTATATCAACAAAATCTAACAAAAACCCTGATTTCAAATTTACTATCATCATAACAATTAATAAGGTGAGTGCCAGAACAGAATGAGATTGAATGACTTGTGTTTCCCATCTGTATATATATATTTTCTCAATCATAAAATGTAGATTACTAAATTTTTGGGTAAAATACTTAAGGTAGATGTAAATTGTTTTTATGATGGATGTTTTAGTGAATTTTTCATTCAAAATGACGTTATTTTGTAAACATTTTTGTGTTGCTTATTACACTTCCAGATATTTGTGAGATTCTGTAATGCCGTTCCAAAATGGTTCATATGTTTAATAGCGACTAAGTATATATATATATATATATATATATATATATATATATATATATATATATATATATATAAATTGGACTACCTCACATAATTTAAGAATCTTTAGCTTTTATGGAAAAGTTTGTTTTTTTTATATCTATTAAAAATGTCGACATCGATAGTATTCCAAAATGACTTATAAATCCTACACCAGTGCATTTCGGTGCATTCTTCGTCTGTTTTGTTACGCAACGTTTAGAAAACACAGTTTTGGCCCAAATCCTGAATTCGATTTCCGATTTATATTCTCGATAATTGTGAAAATTATTTATAAAACCAACTCTCTCTTTCTCGTTTTTACAAACATAATAAGTGATATAAGAAGTTTCAAATAGTGTATTACATGCCATACTACATTGTCATTTAAAATGTCTATGACGATGACGTCATATTTTTGACATATGTGAATAAAAACAAAATGAATTGTATCAGTATCTATATGGGAAATTGGAAATATAAATTGACCAGTTCGAGCGTGACAGAATCGTTCCAAATCTCGGAAAATACTCAGTAAATATTACTTTTCATAAGATCCCACTTAAAAAATAATTTTACAAAATGACGACCGTAAGCCATTAAGAATCACTATTTCACTAAACATTTAAATCTGGACATCAATATTGAAATTAAAGTACATATTATAACTACCTTCTTTCACTCACTTTTTGAATTACTTTTGTTGTAATACATATGATTAAAAAATATCTTTATCGCTAAATTTGTTGGCGATCTCGAGACTATTCGATTTACGTGTTCAGTGAAGCTAAAATGAAAATATTTTAAAAAAATTCCACGTTGCTTTTAGTATTATCCGGCAATTAGGTACCAATAATAACAAATATTTTCCACTAACTAAATGAAGTGGTTTACGAAAAAACCTAGCGATATATTAGACTGTCAATGTTCTTCTTCTACTATAGTATTTCATAAGTATATTTGCGTGAGAAAATGGCAAAATACAAATAGTTTTTATGAACTGAACAATACACTACAGTTTGGAAAGCTATTAAAATACTGGACGTTTAAATTTACTGTTGTTATACCATTGCTTTTATTTTTAAATGATCTATTGCTAAATATCGGTAAACATATTAAACAGGAGGATACAAACAAATATCTGGATACAAACTAAAAATTTTTCTATCAGTAGTACAAATATTACTGTAACAACACTACTGTTAAAAATAAGAAAGATAGAGTACTACCAACGCGGATGTGTGGCCTTCTTAAAATAGCAAGATGTTCATTGAAACCGATTTTTAGTGCAATTGGCTCCCTTAGATGTAGATACAAGGTCGCAAAAATCTAAAAGACATTGCTAAAACCGTCTTCTGACTAGTCTGAACCGTATGTCAGATACTACAATAAGATCGAATAACATACTAGTATGTTATTCGGTCAGCATTAGTCAGCAGTTCCCAGAAAACATCGCAAATCTTTTTTGTCACTACCTTACAACATATTTCCAGTCCAACAGGACCTGCAATACAGGATCTGTTACCATGGTGAAGGTGAAATTACAAATTTATTGAATTTGCTAGATTTTCTCAACCTTAAGACCCAGTTTATTACAGAAATAGATAAAAACAATTCAATGGCCTTTTTAGACGTTCTAGTTATAAGTAAACTTAAATTTGGACAACTTTGGGTTATTCAATCAACAGTATAACGAAAACCTAGAACATGTCGAATTATCACCCAAGATAAAAGAGAGAAGCGATCAAAACTTTTAGAGAACATCTAAAAAAGTTTTAGGAGAAAACGGATATACACCAACTAAAATCAAACAATATATATGTCAAAAAACAACATCAATCATAATTCGACTAACAAAAAGCTAAATACCTATGATTTGAAGTCCATATTCAAACCAACAGATACTATACAAAAAAGTCTAAGATACCACAAGAATTTACAGCTTTACTGTAGGTATCCACCGATTTTGCTAATGTTTAGCGAAACATATATCGAAGAGAATTAACAATAGTTTGTTTATCTTGAGATACTTGTAAACTATTCGCATCCAAGAAAAACCGCACTTCAACATTATAGGACTCACCTCCTACTCTCTCTAGCGTACTTTACTATCCTTCGTCGGATTAATATGCTGTCTGAAAGATGATCACGCGGATTTCATGCATTTCACCAGCTTTTTCTGGTTATGACTATATTATAGCTACAAACATAGTATAAATAAAAATATAAGTATAATAAAAAAAGTGATCCAAATACTTGTTCGTATCCTCCTGCTATTAGTGTTTTTTTTTTGTAAAGATATCAACAAACAATTTACAAATGTTAAAATTTTAAATCCATTCTGTTTTAGTAAGATATGGAAAGTCAATATATAAAATAATTTTTTAAACAGATTAACCGATTAGCAGAGATTTTGAGGATAAAACTTTCTTGTGCGTTAGAATAACAATTTGAAGATCTCTTTACATTATATAGAAGATTTGAAAGAATACGCCAATTAAAAAAAGGATATTGTAGGTATACAGTAAGTAACTGAGTTTACACTAAAGTTTCTTAAAACATATAAGTATGATGGAGGGAAAACCAAATAAAATTTCAATATTATATAAAACAATAACAAACAAATCATCAAGCGTTGATCTACAAATCTCGATGCTCGATTACAATTCAACAGAATTGAATAGATTGGAATATAATTGAATAGCATTTTAATTGAATAGGACTGAATAGAAGAGAATTGAATAAAATTGATTAGAATGAAATAGAATTGAATAGAATTGAATAGAATTGAATAGAATTAAATAGAATTAAATAGAATTGAATAGAATTAAATAGAATTAAATAGAATTGAATAGAATTGAATAGAATTGAATAGAATTGAATAGAATTGAATAGAATTGAATAGAATTGAATAGAATTGAATAGAATTGAATAGAATTGAATAGAATTGAATAGAATTGAATAGAATTGAATAGAATTGAATAGAATTAAATAGAATTGAATAGAATTGAATAGAATTGAATAGAATTGAATAGAATTGAATAGAATTGAATAGAATTGAATAGAATTGAATAGAATTGAATAGAATTGAATAGAATTGAATAGAATTGAATAGAATTGAATAGAATTGAATAGAATTGAATAGAATTGAATAGAATTGAATAGAATTGAATAGAATTGAATAGAATTGAATAGAATTGAATATAATAACTGGATCAGTGAATCATGGACCCAAATGGCTCCGAAACACTATGGTGATGGAAAAACAACTCCGATGATGTGAACAACAATAAACAATTTGTACAAGTATTTAAAATTATTGTATATTGAAAACTGATACAGGTTAGAAAACTGTGCAGATAGAGGGATGAAGTAAAGACATTTATCACAATGAACCAAAGAGAGAACTCGGATTCAAGTACAAGACAAGATATACTGTTTTATGAATTTGACTTCTTAAATATTTTTACAACCATAAATCAATTCAGTGCTAATGAAGCTAGTGAAACTCTTAATGGCACTGAGAGGGATTATAATTGTAAAGACAAACCCATAAAAACCGTATATATTGACCTACATACACCTGAAGAGGATATTTAAATATTATATCCGTTTAATTAGCGTATTCTTCAAACAGACGATTGAATTAAAAGCTAGAACAGTGTTTTATTTTATTATTTCAGGTAGGAAAATCGATAACATGTACTTTTAGTGGTGAATTTTTTAGGAACAGGAAACTTCTGAAGTTCGAAAAGGTTGCAATTATTTTATAGATACGCCTAGTGTATTGTTTTATAATAAATATGATATAAATATTATAGTTATTACAGCGAGCAAACAAGTTTCGATACGGTACAGGTAACAACAATACTATTTTATGTAGGAAACATATCCTGACAAATAATGTCTTAAAGAAGTACAGTTCTTGAGCTTAGATGGCGCGTTTGACGTCAGATGTCAGATGTCGAACTTAATATATTAATAATTATGATTTGCTGCTACATGCGCCTGCGCAAGAAGGAACAACTCTTAAAAAGTAACATCGATGGATACGTCTTAAATATTATCTTTATCATACACGAATCTATTACAGTCTATACTAACAAAATATTTAGGAATGAAAACATCGAATTTTTTTATAAATGTACAATTCTTCTTTAGGTAAGTATATCTGTATTATCCATTAAAGTTTCTTACTTTATATTAATAAAACATATTTATACATTTTTATCACTCCAAGTTGGTCTGCGATTATTCACATAATCTACTAACCTTAAATCCTATATATTTTTGAAACTCCACAATTAATTTCCAAAAGCAGGAGAATAAATACTGAGTAATGTACAATTAGAGATACAGCCTTTGGTAAAAAAAGAATAATAAATCAATAGAGAACACCAAATTATTAATACTGCTCTTTTTATTCTTCTTTTTATTTGTTTCTTTCATGGACTTAGGGAGTAGCACAATAAAGATGATAACATAACATAATATTTGAAGCCGATTCATAGAAAATGGATCAAAAGTCTTGGAAAATGTTAAAACATAAGAAAAAATAAATTGCAAAGAAGAAATACATAGATATGGAAATAACACTATTATATTGGATGTAAACATTTATGAGTTTTTGGAAAGCAGCAAATTTGATTAATGACCATAAAAACGTAAAGTTATATAAATTTAAATAATGAAAACCGACAAAGTTTTCATATTGTACTATTGTTAATATTATGATATAGTTCATTCCAATAGACTAGAATTTAATGTACTTCTTTAAGACCATAAAAACCCTGTACATCGTAGGAAAACTGCCATTATCTACTCGCTTAATAAATATTAAAATAAATTAATTATTAGTATATGGCATTTCTAAAGATCTTCCACTTTCACAGTAGTCCGACGGGTCTACTTCTTGAGAGCAGGCGACAGTATTTCGCTCCAGAGCTTTCATGCGGATCTTCATGTGCTCCAACATTTTGTCAATGGCTCTTAACCGTTTTTCCAAGCTGGTAGTGCTCAAAAATCCAACCTACAACAAAAGATAAATGATTGGTGAAAAAAATTGTAATAATAATAGTATTGACAAATCAATTACAACTATAAAAGTCTTCCTAAACCATCAATAAAATACAGCATTTAGAATTTAAAAAAAAGGAATCACTCTGTTTAGAAGAAGAAAATATGAGTATCGGAAATGGACTAGAAAGACCATCAAGGTTGAAGAAGTTGAAATAAAGAAACAAAGGAAGGAAAGCAATTACCATACTCAACGCTATCCTTTGGGATCAATCGATATCCATTAAAAACAAACAAAAAACATATAAGATCATTGTCAAAAGCGCAATCACTTATAGTAGCGAGGCCTGGCCGCTAAAAGAAATGTATAAGAGGAAACTAGAGGCAACACAGAAATGGATTTCTGAAGACGTGCAGCAGAAACAGAACAAAACAATAAGATAAATCATGAAGGTACAACACAATAACATTATAAACGTCACAGGTTTGTTGTTTTCCTTCAAATAATTATTTTGTTCTAATTCCTTTTGATTTCATTATTTTGTTAAGTTTCTTTGTTGTTTTACTACTTTTCTTCTAAAAAGAGTTGCCGCTCAGCTTTCCCTCAACTAAATACTCTGTTTAATTAGTATTCTTTAATTTAAATTATAATTATTTCAGTTCTATCCTCATTTACTCTTTGTCTATCCTCCGTATACTCCCGTGTAGTAACTTTATGCTGTCAGCCAACACAAGATTTCTTGGTGTAGTTTTTTATTATTGGGCTTTATCTTTGTTTACCACAACAATTGCTTAAAAGTATGTAGGAAGCTACAATTCTAGCTAATACTTAGTCAACACCAACGCTACCAGCATTATAGCCAACATCAATGCTGCTACAACTACAGCCTAGATTTGTCTCCATATGAAGAATACATTCAGCCTTCTCCAGACGTGACAGTATCTCTGTATTAGCTATAAGTATTTTTGCAGTTCCGTGAGAGTTTTTCCAGATACTAAAATTTGCGAATATTTTTCTGAAGCTAGTTTCTTGTTGCATTTTTAAGTAATTACTATTTAAATGGGAATAAGCCACAACTAAAGGTTAAAGTCAAATTATTTGCGAAGGTCAAATCCACCTGATGGATCAAAAATACGATGGTGAATTTTTCTTATGAAAAACAATTTTATTGTTTGTAAAAAGATACAGCAATAATTCGCGTGACTATCTGCAAGTCTATTGGATTTTTTCGAGACACACGCTTTTTTGCACAGAAAAAACTATCTGAATTGATTAACTTATTCGCCAGATTTAATCTCGTGTGACTATTTATAAGTATATATAACTAGTAAACAAACGGTTGTATACCAATTAGAATTAACCTTTCTTCGATCTTCTAAAGCAATTGTTGCTATATGACCAGATTTTGACACAAAAGTTGCGACCATTTTCTTTGACACACTTCGAGAACGGATCACTTTTTTGGTGTTTTTTATTTTCCGGTTCTTAGGAGTAAATCCAGGATTGATCGCCATCGCCACTAACAATACAATAAATAAACGTTTTTGAGCTTCCTTTGTTGAACCGTTCCAATGTTTTTCGACACCAATTGACGCGAACCTCTTTTTGCTCTTCTGTGGGCAAATGAGGAATCCAACGGGAAACCAACTTAGTAACACCCAGTTCTTTATGTAGGATCTTTTGGATCGAGTTCTTTGAAATGCCCAAAGATGCCTCTATCTCCCGGTATGTTACAAAGCGGTCTTCCTTCATTAGCTGACGAACCACATTAGTTTCTGCTGTGATTCGTCACTGAGACTGGAGGACCACGTTGAAATTCGCAATACCAGCGGGAAATAGTTGACTGGTGTGACGCTTTATTCCAAAACACAGAAACCTTTTTAGCGAGACATTGCTGTTGGGATAATCCTCTTCGAAAATTGTAAAAAATTATTGCACGAAAATGTTCTCTGCTAGATCCATTTTTCGACCGACTTGCTAATTTTAAAAATTCACTGTATCTAAACGATTTGTTGTATTGCAATGAAATTCTCGATTTATGTCAACAAAAGATTGAGGTTACATTTGGGTCTGAAGGTTTTATTGGTGGCGACCTCCAAGCGGCTATATGCAAAATTAAAAAGACAACCGTCGTTAAATGTGATGAAACACGTAATAAAAATGTTTAATCGTCACTGCTAATTGAAATTCTTTCTGAAAACACTATAGCCAGAACCAAAATGTGCAGATATTTTAAAAAAGAGGATATTCTCATGTAATCTTAGCAACAATAAAAGAAAACGTTTCAAAAATAAAAGTACACAGCATCCTAAACTAAAGGAATATACTTTAACTGATAATTACTGAAAATGCATCACAAAAAAAAATTAAATTTCACAGATTTCAATGTCGCTTCTTCTCGTTAAACACCTACACCTCGTATACATATATCGTACGTCTATCATACATCTTTATTTGTGTTTACTTTCAGTTATGCATTATCCATACCTGCAATTGTGAACTGAGTGGCAGAATAGGCATCAACCACCAAGCCCATGCTGGTCCATCTGGTAAAGTGAACCAATCCTTTTCTACCTTTGGCATTTTTCCAATCAGTCTTTCGACCTCTCTCAGAGCCTTCGGTTTTAGAGATTTTATCCATTTAGAAGCTTTGCTGTATACTTTTTCATGGATCAGCATCAATTCTTGTAGTTTTTCTGCAGGAACATCGTTGTCTTTGATATAATTTATTTTGGCTGTGTCATAACCATCCTGTAAAAAAAGGACGCTGAATTAAATGTGTAGATACGATAATTTTAAAGTTTGAAGTAAATTATGTTAAACATACCAGCTATATATTTGTTACCAGTATATAAATTGAGATACAATGATTTAATTAAGAAATATTTACAATACAAGACCTTCATAATTGGTTCTTTGTTGGAAGGACAAAACTGGGTAAGTCAATAAGCAGCAGAGCTCAGGTCATTATTCAATGATTCATATTAACGATAATTATTTAGATGATAGTATAATTCGATATTTTAGTACATAATAGACTCTAATAGGAAGAAGCAAGAGAGGAATACTTCTCTCTTTCCGTTTAGAGATGAAATAGATGAGACAATGGACCAAAGAAGCCTGCAAGATAGAGATTTGCGGGATCAAAAGAGTTGGAGGGAACGGTTGAGAAGATAAATACAATAAAAACTGTGACAAACTTTTGTAACAGTAAAATTTGGAATTAAGTAGAGAGATCCAGGTGGTTACTGAATCGTATTGTTAGTCAGTATTTCTACTCATGGTACTCAAAATCACATTCACAGATTGGTCCTTTAAAACAGTCAAGTCACATGTTGGTCTTACAATATTAGTCCATACGTAGTGACGGTGTGATGTTTGCATGCACAACAGCTGATATTGGACGATATTTAGAATAGTAATTTCTCGAGACAACTAATTTGGTCTTTTGGTCGGGAAATTTTTAAGTCATTGATGCATTCGTGAAAAATGCATTCGTTGTTAACGATTTCAGCAATAAAAGTCAGCTTTACGATGCTGATGACACATGTGATATTTCTATGCAGATATTTATCAAAATGTAAATAGAAGTCCTCATCGATTAGTCTTAACATATGTTAGAGGTGTCTGTAGTGGAAAAGTTCACTGGTCAAAATTTCAAAAAAGTTGTTCACTGAACTAAAGTTCACTGGTCAAAAACAGAGTGAAGAAGAAGTCAAAAATATTATCAAAGAGACAATTCTGATGGTTTCAAATCCTACCCTTTACCAATATGAAAACAAAGAAGGAATATTAAATTGAACACTGGCATTCTTGGTTATTATTTCAAAATGATGATTGCCGATTTTGTAATAATAATCTAGAGGCACGACATGCATACCTGTTCATTCCTACTGACAACTTTGAATCTTCTAACTCCAATAGTTGTTAAAATGAACCTTCCATCTTCCAAGTTTACAGCATCTTTCACTTCTAGTATGGTACCATATTGTACGAACTTGTCTCCATTGGAGTCTTTCCCGGCCATTGCGAATCTTTTCGTACTGGATTGCAAGCATCTTCGGGCAATTAAACGGTATCTTGCTTCATAAACGTACAACGGGCATGCTACACCAGGAAAAGCGTTAGTACAAATAAATACTGGAATCTAAAAGGAACAAAAACATTAATATATACGCTAGATATTGTATTTCCAAAATTTCTTACATCTGAGCTCCTCTCCAAGATCAAACTTTCCCTAATACTTATGGACATTCTTTCATTGTAATCTTGTGGCACTAGAAACTGAATGGCTTGCAGCAAAACTTCAGTCGATGCTCTAGAATAGTCTCCCGTAGTAAGAGAAGACATACAAAGAGGGCACGAGAGGCCATGGTCCAGTACCCTCGTGAGACATCCTCTACAGAAGGTGTGTCCACAACCAGTGGTTACCGGGTCCAAGAGACATCGGCTACAGAGGATGCATTCTAGATCGGTGGATGATATGCAGCTCCAACTAGCTTTCAAAGCATCTTCTGAAAAACAAAAGAAATATTTAAAAAAGATTTCTATATTTGTACATAAAAATGCTGAAATTTATATTTTCTCCAATAATTTCGTCTATAATACATACACAGTAGAGCAAACGAAACCTCTGCTGCTATCTGTACTGGAATTTTCGGTGCATCTGAGGAGAGATTTGGTATTTTGTATAGCTAAGCTCCATATCCTGGATAAAGAAGGTTGCAGACTCCCTTCTGTATAGTTAAAATTGGTTGGATGTTCATGGATTTCGATAGCCTCTCTGAATATACGTTGATAGTGGAGTAATGTGAGCCTACAGTTTCTTGTTTGTTCAGCCAAAGCAGTACTTGTACTATGTTTTGTTATTCCAATGTACACTGAACCATAACTACTGACTTTATTTTAACGTCTTTGTTGAATTTAAGACGGACTTGACGTCATGTTTTGCTAAGATTTTGTTACGTTTTTGTATCTGTTACGCTTTTAGTACACGTTTACCCTTTGTTTTTCGTTTTTAGTCGATTTGGCGATGGACTCTTTTCGGACGTAGATCGTTCTATGTGCCTTGGAGCATATACATTCTATCTGAGCACATTTTAGGTGTTTTATTTCGTCTGCCAAACATTTATGTTCACATTTTCGGAGAACAATAAATAGATTGCATCATTAGATGTTTTAGTAAAATGATAAATCCAACGGAAATATATATGTATGTGTGTATCGGTTTTTTTTTCGCTTGGGTTATACATTAAATAAATAAAATAACACAAGCAATAGGAGAAAATTGTGTCAGGTTGAGCCAATTACACCTTAAAGCACAATTATCACAAATTTTATATCAAACCAATGGCTTACCTTTGATATCATCGACTTCTTTAAATACGTTATCTAAAGTTTCTTGAAATATTTTGTAGTTATCATCATTTCCGTCTAGCCAAAAATTTTTAAAGGAATTATTGCATATGTTAGTAGTTTTTGGTTTTCGTTTATCATGTTTGTACCTTGGCAGTTTTCCCGAGGATTCCTCTAAAAAATTTGAAATCTGAAACACAAAGGAAGTATGTACTTAACTGTATTACTGGTTGCCTAAAACAACTACAGATTATTGTACAAAAAAAGTTGATCAATAGTTGACACAAGAAATATTTACCCTTTTTTCTGTTTTATTTTTGATTTGTAGCCCTGCATAACCAGATCGTAGATGGTATCTAGGTTCTACTCCTAATATATCTACTGTATTTGGAACTGCCATCTCTGAAACAAAAAACAACCAAATCAGAAATTGTTTGTTAATTAAAAAATAAGATGGAATTGTCATTTTAAATAATTTCAATTTAAATATAGACTGTCAATTTTCTTACAATGTATACTAAAATGAACAGTTGTACATGAGTTACAAGAGTTGTTGTGAAATGTTATCGTTAATTCCCAAATATTACGAAAATATCTTTGCGAAAATAAAAAAAAACATTAGGCCTGGTTAAATCTAATGCTCAGAAAATTTTGGGTTTTGTGATATCCTCATTTTAGTTTTCAGTTTCACTATATTTCGAAGGTCATTGTAGTTTATCCGTTTTGTTTGTTTGTTACATGTCTTGGTTAACATTCAAGCATCTCTGGATTAATACATAGAATGGAGATTCTCGTGTAAGAACCTGTATCTCATGGAATCCAAATTGAGTTTCTTATATGTTCATGTCAATGTTTGGATCTTTCAATCTTTACAAACAACTAATGATGCGGTGATCGCTGAATTATCTAGTTTTTTCTGTTTTTGGAAACAAATGGACGTGAAGATTGATTAATATCAATAAAAAGCTCTACCAGGGGATCCAAGTAGGAGAGAGTCGGCTAATGGTGCACGTCGGGTAATTGGGCGCATCAATTTTTTAATCCCTATTTAATTAAATGGCAAAAACTATATTGTCGCGCCATCTATAATCAACTGCCAGATATATCCAAAACAAACGAATGTCGGGAGGTACTTTACCGGTTGGCAGTTCGCTTTACATGTTTTCGCCTGGTATGTTATAGTTTGCGTGTCTGACAAAATAAGCGGTAAGTTTGTTTGTTTATAGAAATATAGTTTAAACAATTCATTCTTCTTCCTCTTTATAAGCAATTCTGCTTGTTCATTGGTGGATTAATACTTCTATGGAAGGTTGTCACTACATCTTTTGCGCGGTCGTCCGATACTTCTGCCGATTGGTGACTTATCTCTTGCTATTTTGATGACACGGGTTTCGTCCATTCTGCTTATGTGGTTATTCCATTCTTTTTTTCTATTTTGTGTCCAATTATTTATACACTGTACGTTACATTTTCTTCTAATGTCTTCACTCCTCTTTCGATCTTTCAGCGTATTTCCTGTAATTCTTCTCAGTACTCTCTTCTCTGCCGTTTCCAGTAGCCTTTGCGTTGTGGCTGTGTTGGGTCTTGTTTCTGAGGCATATATCATTATTGGTCTTACAATGGCTTTATAAATTCTTCATTTCATCTCAGTGTTAATGTGTCTGATTCACCATATAGTGTTATTAAGGCATCCTGCCAGTCTATTTGCTTTTTGTACTTGATCTCTCACTTCTTTGCCCAGGTCTCTATAGCTAGACAATGTAATTCCCAGGTATTTTATTTCCATAAATCTGTGGACCAGTCTTTACAGACTATCTTTATCTTGGGCTATCAATATTGCGTCGTCTGCGTAACAGAGTATTTTGATTTCTTTGCTTCCCATTCTGTATCCTCTTCCTTTGTTAACGCTTTTGATGATTTCATCCATGATCAAATTGAAGAGCATGGGGCTCAATGAATCCCCTTAACTTATTCCGCTGCCTATTTCTATAGGTTCCATAAGTTGTCCATCTATTCTGACTTCCATTTTGTTGTTTTGGTAGATGTTTCCGATAGTTTTTATAATATTTAGGGGAGTTTCTCTATTATACAGAAGATGGATCTTTGAGTCTTACTCTGTCAAACACTTTCTTTAGGCCAATCAGACACAGAAATGCTGGTCTATTATACTCTAGTGATTTCTCAACAATTTGCTTTATAAGGAATATTGCATCTGTACACGATCTTCCACTACTAAAACCCTGTTGTTCATTTGCTAAACTTATCCTCTTATTTATTAGCACTTCTAAAGTTTTAGTTGTAAGTTTTAGCGTAGTATTTAACAAGTTTATACCTCTGTAGTTTTCTGGCTGTTTTTATATACTTTTTTGAATAATATAATTAGTTCGCTCGTTCTCCATTCTTCCGGTATTTTATTGTGCTTTATAATTTTATTCATGAATTTTGTTAATTGTTCTGTCATTGCTGCTACACAATATTTCAGTAACTCGTTTGGTATCTCATTTTTACCTGCTGCTTTTTTCTTCTTCAGATTTTTAAGTATCTTCCGAACTTCCTATAAATTTATATTAAGTTCTTCTGTGGTAATTTCTGGTGTTTCCGGTTCTAGCGGCGTTTGTTCTTCCTCTGCATATAGCTTTTTTGGGTAGTCAATCCACGTATCCTTTTCTATGTGTTATAATATTTGCTTCCCTACTATGTTTTCAGGCTTACTGTAGGTACTTAGGTTTTCAGGTAATTTAAAGAACTATGAATGTTATTACTATTCCATGTTCTTGATATAATTGTATTAATCAATCTCTTCCTTCATTACTTAATTTGCACATTGTCTGAAGAATGAATTTTACCGGGTTAGGTTAGGTTAGTCGAATAGCGTCTAGGACTAGGCAGATATGGGTACAGTGCTATTCTTTTAAGTTGCTGAAGATAGGATTGAGAAACTTAATAAACATGGTCGCCAACCTTAATTGGGAGAGCAAATACAACAAGAAGAAAAAATTAAGTTTTTATTTTTTAATTTTATATAAATGTAACTTAATTTTGCACGCATTTTTCTTTATCTTCCTCTTCTAAATAATGTCTAGAAGTGTTCCTGAAAGATTTTCGACTCATTGGCGCATTTGTTGCAATTTATAAAAGAATAAACAAATGTTTAAACTAACGCGCAACAAATGTCGGTACACCAACACCAGAAGCGTCAACGTAACCCAAAGTATCAAAGTGCATGGATTTGAAAAATATATTTGACAAAAATAGATTTTTATTGGTACTAGTTGGGATCAAAATAAGTAAAAACAATTTATGTAACGCAACACGTGTTTAACATTCAATGTCGCTGTACTAAAATATATACTTTATCGTCGATTTTTTATTATATTTTTATGGCGTGAGTCAGGTAAAGATAATATTTTTAATGCAATTTGATTTTGGCTATATCTCAACGTGGCACAAGATTACAGTCAACAATATTCAGTAAGCGGCCAGTTCTAAAAAAATATTTCAGTATAACAAATTACATTGAGATTCATAGCATAACTAATATTAACGCAATTGGTTTAAAGTTTATATATATATATATATATATATATATATATATATATATATATATATATATATATATATCATGAATTCTACAGTATTCACTCCTTCCCTCGCTCAACCGTTTCCATTTCTCTCTGTTGTCCCATTCTCCATCTTTTAGGCTTCTCTTACTCATGGTGTCGTCTACTTCGTTCCTCCAGGATCTTCGGGGTCGTCCTCTTTTCCTCCTTCCTATGGGGCTCCATTCGGTTATTCTCTTTATCCATCTGCTGTTCATCGCTAGTTCTTCTTACATGTCCACCCCACCTTAGTCTTTTTGTTCTATATATATTGTTACGATAATTATCCTGGCCTAAAATAACCGTAAATATTATGACTAATGTGTTCTGTTTTTAGATTTTACGAGAGTATTCTATTAGCCGGCAGAAATTTACCTGAATGGACCTTCCAGAAACGGTCGAGCCGATGTAAAAAATACCCGTTTGCCTTACCGTTATAATTTCGCCGCAAATCGAGAAGGCTGTTCGATGATTCTAGCGTAAAGGCAATGGCATATATAAAGGACATTTGATTTGGAAGGAACAGTTAATTCGGACGACGCGCTCGCGATAAAATGTTACGTTCGCTTTTTAATAAATTATGTATGTTTAGTGAAAATAAATAAATATCAGTCATTGTGCTTTTTAATGAATTAAGATAAGAACAAGACATTATAAATTAAAGACTTAACAATTAATAAATTCACAACAAATGGTGTCAGAGTGAGATCGAACATAAATTAGACTTATAATAATAATACAAGTGAATACGTAAAATAAATTGTGAAAATGGCTACGATTTATGAGCTCACAGTGACGAATTTAAGAAGACATCTCGAAGACAGAGAATTAGCTTCTACCGGAAAAAAGGCTGAGTTAGTCCAACGACTAAAGAACGCTTTGCTAGAAGAAGGACTAGATCCAGAAACTTATATATTTGAAGACAAGCATGATGCTGTCCTCTCGTCGATTTCGAAAGTTTCTTCTGATGTAGCCAAAGTTTCTGGTGATGTAGCCAAAGTTTCTGGTGATGTAGCCAAAGTTTCCGGCGACATCGCATCATTGGAGAACAAAGTATCCGGCGACATCGCTTCTTTAGAAAGCAAAGTTTCTAACGAGATTTCTTCTCTGGAAAGCAAAGTTTCTGCTAACATCTCTAAAGTCACTTCAGAGATATCTGCTCTTGACGATAGAGTGTCTTCGTTAAAAAACCAAGTTGCTGCCGATATGTTGGCCTTCGAAGAAAAGATATGGAAAGAGATGGAAAGGAAGATGGAGGAAACAGGGACAGCAGAGAGAGGTAACAATCCGATTACAGTGGAGATAAAAGAAGACGAGACGAAATTTAAGTTGGAGACACGGCCGAAATTTGAAGGAAGTGGAGGTTCTATTCATGTTAAAGTCCCAACTTTCGACGGAAAATCATCATGGAACAACTACATGAAACAGTTCGAATCAGCCGCAAGAGCAAATGGATGGTCTGAAAAAGAAAAGGCTGTAAACCTGACTATCGCCCTTCGAGGAGATGCCTTAGATGTGCTTCAGACCATAGCCGTAGAGGAGACCGATGATTTCGAACAACTGAAGAAGAGGTTAAATATGCGATATGGCCACGAACATTTGGAGCATGTATATCAGTCACAGCTTAAAAATCGTAGACAGAAGAAAGATGAGGCTCTTCAAGAATATGAGGTAGATATTGCCAGATTAGTACGATATGCTTATCCAACAGCTCCCGAAGACATGATGGAAAAATTGGCCGTTCAAACGTTTATTGATGGTCTTCGTGATCATGAAATGCAGAGAACACTGCGATTAGCTCGTCACAAGACGCTGGTTGATGTCCTATCCGCCGCCCTCGAATACGAGTCAGCTACGCAGGCCTCTGGCGGGTACAGTAAAGTTAGGACTGTAAAAGAGGAAGGAGATGAAGATAAACTTGACCAGCTCGTTAATATGATGAAAAGCATGACATACAAGAAAACGAAGACCATCAGATGCTGGAATTGTGGCGAAATAGGACACGTACGAAGCTCCTGTAAGCACCCTAGGTACGACGCAAATCAAGAAACTCACCATCAGGAAAACTAGAACGGGTCAGCCTTAGGGGGGCAGCTTCGACCCAGAACTTTTCCAAAGACCCTCTCATACTAATAGCTTCTTTGAAATGTCGTGAAGATAGTGTATATGTAGATGGAGACATAAATGGTAAAAGGCATACGTTGTTGGTGGATACCGGAGCGACCAGAACCATTATACGCCCGACAGTTATAAACAGCCGAAAGAAACTGTTACCAACGAGGTTACGACTTCGGACCGCTACAGGCGAAAATGCCAACATTCATGGAGAAATCCAGGTACAATTGGGAATTGGGGCAGAAAAGTTTGTCCATACTGTTATAGTTGCTGACATCGAAGAGGATGTTATATTAGGAATGGACGTAATGAATATGCATGGATTCCAATTGGATTTTAAGAATAAGGTAATCAAAGTTGGCAACGAGGAGGTATTTCTCCATCCACATAATGACAACACTGTGCAAGCAGCCATTACAGAAGATACAGTCGTGCCTGCGAGAAGCGAAACGATCATAGTAGCGCGACTACAGGGAATTGTAGACGAAGGGAGACCTGTTATGATGGAGCCTTGGAACCACGACGATGAGGTTGGCCGTGGAATCATAATTGGAAAGGAATTGGTGACTTCGGCTAAAGAAATTCCTGTGAGACTTATCAATGTCAACGACTACCCAGTGACCATAAAGAAAGAGACAAAAGTAGGAACTTGTGTACCTGTGACATCCATAATTCGTCAGGCGACAACATCTGATAATTCCAACGACAAATTCGACCAAATGGTTGCAGTTGCAGGACAGTCTCTAAATCAGATGGAGAAAAGGAAATTAAGGGAATTTCTTCGGCAGTATCGTGATATTTTCGTACCGAAAGGAGGAAAGACGGGAAGAACTACCGTTGTTAAGCATAAAATTGATACTGGTAATGCTAAGCCAATTCGTCAAACAGCTCGACGATTACCACAGGCGAAGAGAGAGGAAGCTGAAACGATTGTTCAGGAAATGAAGAAAGACGGGGTGATAGAACCTTCTACGAGTCCATGGGTCTCTCCGGTGGTCCTGGTTAAGAAGAAAGACGGAACGACGAGGTTCTGTGTGGATTACCGTTTGCTGAACAACGTTACCAAGAAAGATAGTTATCCTCTGCCTCGGATCGATGACACGTTGGACACATTGGCTGGAAGTAAATTGTTTTCTACTTTAGATTTGAAGTCTGGATACTGGCAGGTAGAAATGGACCCAGTCGATAAAGAAAAGACAGCCTTCACCACAGGATCTGGATTGTGGCAATTCAACGTTATGCCATTTGGACTTTGTAATGCTCCTGCGACATTTGAGAGGCTTATGGAAAATGTGTTGAGAGGGTTATCTTGGAAAACATGCCTGGTTTATTTAGATGACATAATCGTCTTGGGGGAGACATTCGAAGATCATTTGAGGAATTTAGAAAACGTTTTTAATCGACTTAAAGCTGCCCAATTGATGCTAAACCCCAAGAAGTGCCAGCTATTTCAAGGTAAAGTCAATTATCTGGGTCATATAGTCAGTAAAGAAGGAGTGGCCGTGGATAAGGGAAAAATCGATTCCATTAAGGAATGGCCAAAACCAACTGACAAACATCAAGTGAGAAGTTTTCTTGGACTATGTACTTACTACCGGAGGTTTATTAAGAAGTTTGCAGATATCGCTAAGCCATTAACGCGACTTACAGAGGAAGCAAGAGAATACCGCTGGGATATAGACTGCCAAAATGCCTTTGAAACGTTGAAAAAGCATTTAATAACAGCACCAATTTTGGGGTATCCACTGCCAGAAGGAGAGTTCATCTTAGATACGGATGCAAGTAATGTGGGAATTGGAGGAGTGCTGTCTCAGATTCAAGGAGGACAGGAACGAGTCCTCGGATATTTTAGTAAAGTTCTTTCAAAACCTGAGCGGAATTATTGCGTCACGAGAAGAGAACTTCTAGCAGTAGTTAAATCAGTAGAGCACTTCTATCAATACCTCTATGGAAGGAAGTTTTTAATCCGAACCGACCATGCCGCCCTTAAGTGGTTGATGCAGTTTAAGAATCCAGAGGGTCAGATAGCCAGGTGGATCGAACGACTCCAAGAATACGATTTTAAGATTGAGCACCGAGCCGGAGTTAGCCACAGAAATGTTGATTCTCTTTCCAGAAGGCCATGCCCCGCAGAGTGTTCCCACTGCAACAAAACGGAATCCAAGGAAGCAGCAGTGCTAAGAACGACGATTGTCAACGACGACTGGACGCCTACTAAGATAAGGGAAGAACAAGAGAGAGATCCAGTTATACAGAAAATCCGAAAATGGAAAGAGGAAAACCGTCGACCACCTTGGCAGGAAATATCAAACCTATGCTCAGTAGTTAAGACGTATTGGGCCCAGTGGGACTCATTTATCATCGAAGATGGCTTGCTCAAACGAGTCCTGGAAAATGATGACGGTTCAGAGAAAAGAAGACAGTTGGTGATCCCAAAGAGCAGAATAGCCGAAGTACTTCGTCAGTTACACGACAGTCCATCGGGAGGGCATTTTGGTGTAAGGAAAACCCTTCAGCGAATTCGGGAACGGTTTTATTGGATGAACAGTTCCGACGACGTAAAAGACTGGTGTAAGAAATGTACTATTTGTGCTACGAGTAACGGGCCTCACCGGAAAAGGAGAGCTCCTATGAGACAATATAATGCTGGAAGCCCGTTTGAAAGAATAGCTTTGGACATTGCAGGGCCATTTCCAGAAAGTGAAAATGGGGGCAAGTACATGTTGGTAGTAATGGATTACTTCACTAAGTGGGTCGAGATTTATGCACTTCCAGACCAGAAGGCCGCCACCGTTGCAGATAAGTTGATCCAAGAATATATCAGCCGATTTGGAGTGCCTTTGGAGATCCATAGTGACCAAGGCAGGAACTTTGAAAGTGATCTATTCCAAGGAATATGTGATAGACTAGGCATGAAGAAAACAAGAACTACCGCGTATCATCCGCAATCGGATGGTATGGTAGAACGAATGAATAGGACAGTTGGCAAGTATTTGACAAAGATGGTGTCGGATCATCAGCGAGACTGGGACCAATACCTTCCGTTCTTCACAATGGCCTACAGATCTGCTGTTAACGAATCAACGGGCCAGACACCAGCCAGAGTCCTATTCGGACGCGAAATGCGACTACCTTGTGATCTAGAATTTGGGTGTCGACCTGGAGAAGATGTAGCAGGTGAAGATTATGTGATCGAATTACGAAGAAGAATGGACGATGTACATGAGTTGGTCCGTTCCCACCTTCAGATCGCTAGCGACCGAATGAAGAAACGGTACGATACACAAGCCGAAAAGGGTTGCTTTAAGAAGAACGACAAAGTATGGCTGTATAATCCCAAGAAGCGAAAAGGTTGTTCTCCCAAATTGCAGCAGTTTTGGGAAGGTCCATACCTCATCATGGAGAAGATCAACGATGTCATCTACCGAATAAGCAAGATTCCGAGGGGGAAGCCGATGATAGTACACCATAACCGGCTGGCGTCTTTCGAAGGTGACCACGACGTAGATGAAGAAGTGGAAGTAAACCAAGTCCAAGACGTGTCTGACCTCACGTTTGAGGAATTCATGGGTGCCTATGGAGGTACCGGTAAAGCAAGACATGGTGTTACCACTGAAGAAAAGCAAGATCTACTCGCGCTCCCCGATGACTACTCGCTGGCCCTTACCATCCCGGCCAGTATCAAAGACGCACCAGGGTTGGCATCCGTCTTTCGAAGGAAGTTTGGTCGAGTTACAGAACTTCAATGCCAGGTGCCAGCTCCCGGTAAAACCTTGAAACTCCAAGATGCATCACGTTACCTTTTCTACCTGGTAACAAAAGACACTGCCCGTGACCAACCTACCTACCGAGATGTGTGGGAAGCCTTACTTCAATTGAGAGAGCACGTACTAGAGTCCGACGTGCAAAAGTTAGCCATGCCAAAGTTGGAGTGCCGCCAATTAGATTGGAGGGTTATCCGAAATATGGTGGAGGAGATCTTTAAAGACACCGAAGTCCAGGTGTTAGTCTGTTGCAATCCGCATAGTTACTGGTGCGGAGAGAAAACCGTCCCTTGTCATTTTTATACAACTGGAAGTTGTAAAAGAGGGTCCAGTTGCCGATACCAGCATACAGTTCCGGTTTCAGTCCCGACAAGGTTCCAGGAGGAACCATCTTTTAAGAGGGGGGCAATGTTACGATAATTATCCTGGCCTAAAATAACCGTAAATATTATGACTAATGTGTTCTGTTTTTAGATTTTACGAGAGTATTCTATTAGCCGGCAGAAATTTACCTGAATGGACCTTCCAGAAACGGTCGAGCCGATGTAAAAAATACCCGTTTGCCTTACCGTTATAATTTCGCCGCAAATCGAGAAGGCTGTTCGATGATTCTAGCGTAAAGGCAATGGCATATATAAAGGACATTTGATTTGGAAGGAACAGTTAATTCGGACGACGCGCTCGCGATAAAATGTTACGTTCGCTTTTTAATAAATTATGTATGTTTAGTGAAAATAAATAAATATCAGTCATTGTGCTTTTTAATGAATTAAGATAAGAACAAGACATTATAAATTAAAGACTTAACAATTAATAAATTCACAACAATATGTTAGTATGTATGTTTCTATTGATGTTCTTTGCTTTATTTCGTCATTACTTCTCCTATCCATTCTTGTTACTCTACAGCATCTTCGCAGGCATTCCATCTCTGTTGCTACTATCTTACTGCTGCTTTTCTTGTTTATAATCCAATTTTCAGCCCCATAACACTTCGCACTAATGTTTTATAAATCTGTATTTTTGTCTTCATATTTAGGTGTCCATATTATATTTAGTATCCCACCATACTGAGTTAAGTTGTCGGATTGCTCTTCTTGTTTGTCCTAATCTTTCCTTAATTTCTTCCACTGTTGTTGAATTTTTCGTGATTATAAACCCCAAGTACTTTAATGTTTGTCCTTTCCTTTGATTGTTACGTTGTCGTCAATCTGTAGATCTTTAAAGTTTTATCATATAATAGATATGTGGCAATATCTCTTTTTGTACCTTTAAGAGATACACAACATCTACATAAATATCCTAGCTGGTTCTCAGCAGAGTTAGACAACGTATTAAGCAAAAAAAAATTGCTCACATGAACTATGAAGTTAGTAGGACTATAACTAGTTATAAAATATTTTCATATCTTATAACTAGGTGTAAAGTCTTGTCTGACGCCTGTTCGTAACATCAACAACGCCTGCTAATTTATTTTATATCAATTACTTTACTTTGTTCTGACCGTAAGAGATTTTGGTGCAATTTGAATAATAAGAGAAACACTAATAACATTCCTTCATACTACCCATCTAAACGCCGCTAACATTTATTTTCCGTTCACCCTGTGAACTTCACCGGCATCAACGTCGAGGACCGCAACCTTTTTGTTTTAGTCAATTTTATTAAAAAAATCCTCTGCGGTTAAAAAGCGCCCTTTTACTTTATCAAAATATAGATTATTTATATATGATTCTGCATCCCCTGAGAATATTTGGGTAACATAACCCTTTTTCTGTAACGTCATATGCTTTAAATAAAAGTTCAGACACGATTATTGACCTAAACGGAACTGCTCTGGAGAATATGGAAAAGATTCCACTGAAATCAGAAAAATACGACAGAATTATGCCTTTAGTGAATAAATATGTTCCCCCTTTTTGCGAAACATTTTATGATACAATTAAACGGGCAGATGCTGATTGCTAAAAAAATAACGATTCTGATTAGAGTGTTTTAGACTGTCCTCTTTTATTTTATTTTTGATTTTCTGCATTATTAAAGTGATGGTATAGAAGAATTTATTATTGTATTTAATACTTTGTTCTTAGGTTAGTTCTGTTATACCCAATAAAAAGATTTTTTGCAAAACACAGCATTTTTATAATTTTTTCAGACAATGTTTTTTATTTTGGTAGCAATAACCCTCTATGTGCCACATTTAACATCAACTTTCAACTAAAAAACCAAAGTGAACATATGTATACATATATTCTTAGAAAAGATGAGTTTTTGGTTATATTACAAATGTAAAATAATAAAATTTACATAATTTCAACTATGACTAAATGACACGTTTTTTTCAGTTTTCTCAAAGCTACGCAATATGCACGTGGGCAGTTATTGCACCAAGCCCTTCAATTAGAAAACTTCAATATATGGGCCCTATAATGGGAGAGAGGAAATGCATTACTTGATTGATTATGCAAGGGAAGATGCAAATAAGGAGCAACCCGATCAGAAGAAGATTACCTTGGCTGAGATATAAAATATGGTGGTTTTGTTGCCGTTCATTAGAATTCTTTAGATATGCGACTAAGTTTAGATGATGATGATGATTTCCAACCACCGATAGAAGGACTTGAAGACGAATTTGGAAATAATAATGCAAATAGCTATTAATTCTCTTTGTAAAAGAATAATCTGATAAACCTTCGAAATATTCCGTTAGATCTTCTGATTTATTAAACAGCATTTGCGTACAGCAATAGCAGCTGAAGTTCATAATATCTCATTGTCAGTTGTAAACGTAGCAAACCGTTCCTTCCTTTTTGATTAAATCCATATCTCTGAATGAATGCAGATGCCACCCTCGTTTGTTTGAATAAAAAATAAGGTAAAAATAACGAGCTGGTGTAAAAAATATGACATTTTGATAAATTGGAGGGATGATATCAGTCGTTCACTGAGAAGAATGTTAATTTCTAACTTTAAATATATTTTTTTTCATCTTTTGACACATAATTATGGTTATATACGCATAAGTGACATAAAGGATTGAGAAGGTTAGTTATTGTTCTCAAGTTAGAGTAGTCTTCATACGAGTATTATATTATAAACAATCTTTCACTAATTTACATTTTTAGTAATTGATTATGTTCTTTAGGTAAAAAAAATCCAGTTTGTATTTAACCGATCATGCCAGACTTTATCAAAAACCTGGGCAGCATCCTGAAAAACTACCGAACATACTTTTTTCCTAGAGCTTTTTCTATTTGATTGGTGATTCTGTGGACCTGGTCTACTTAACTCAAATTGATGTAAAGATAATACATTTTTGTTCTATTATAAGTTTATATTTACAAATGTGTAGCATTTTAATTTCCTTAATTTTAAAACTTTTAACGAAACTGTATTTTCACGTTAACCCGCTAACCCTATCTAGAAATTTTTACCGCACCGAATACGTCAAGTATGTGTACTTAAAAAGTTTCCCTTTTCGTAAAAAATTAGTTCTGGGTATGGAAACTTCACTGGATAAAACTAGATAAAATCTCAGAGCTTAAAAATTACTTTCTCATGAAAAAAGTTATAAAAGTCAGTCAGGTCTTAGTTTCTGTCGAAAATGGCTTATGATGTTTATATTCATAGCTAAATATCTCTTGTTGTTTAGTTGTGATGTAACCTGCATTTTATGTGATAAGATTTGTCAATATATCGTTAATTTATTCGATAAATACACAGGTTCTTTATCTTTTAATAGGGTGTCACTAACCATCTCTATTCCAATGACGACCAAACCATTTAAAGCCAGGATACCGCCCTGTCGATCTAATGTTTAGTTCAATTTAATCTTGAGTTTCTTCATAAGTTTCAAGGTAATACTCATTGGCATTTTATTTTGCAGTTTGACTATATTCAGTGTTTCTTGTTTTTTTTTAGTCAAACTGATCTAATTATTATCTATCGTTTATCTATCTGTCATTTATATATCTGTTACTTTTCTATTAATCTATATCCTTACTTACCCCCAATGAAGCTCCCAAACTAAGCAACGTGTTCTTCGTGAATGATCAGCTTTTTATCATCTACTTTTGTTAGCTTTTTCCTTATAAATGGAAAGATTTTAATCAACAGTAGAACTTTCGTTTGTGTGCCATAAGTATTTCTTTAATTTAAACACGGTGCTTCTGCCAAGAACATTAATAAAAAAGAATTTAAAACTAATTACCGACCCATTCAGATTTTTTTCATTTAGAACAACTTCTGTTTCCCATATGTTTTCGGTATTTTGTAGAATACCTTTTAAGTTAATGTGATGTAAGGTACTTTAAAAATACTTAAAATTAGACATCAATACCTCATTTAGTTATCAGTTGATCAGGCTTTGCATCACAATAAAATTAAATTATCTAAAACAGTTACCATTCAAGCTTGACTTCAGAATAAAAATTTTAGAATATTTAAACTAACAATCGGACTAATTATATCAGATTGATATACAGGTATTATAATGTCTATAGTTATACAGCATCGTTAGCCTAGTTTGATGGAATCATAGACATTATAAGAAATGGAATACAATATGTACCTAACCTAACCTAAGGACATATGAAGAGCTCAAATCTAAAAGGATGAGGGTCCATTATTTCTCATTATGGAGATAATACTAATTTCTTGTACTTTATCTCATGTAAAATATTGTATGGTATCTAACTAAGCAAAAAAGATAAAGGTGTAAAAGCCATTCAGCTTTGAAAAATACATCTTCTAGGCTGAAAGAATGAAGGTGTTACATATGCAGGCTAAAAGGATCACAGTCCACCTAGTTCAGATTACTGACCACAACAGAGGTATCTGCTATTAGTGCTGTTTGTTGCCCAGATGTTTTTAAAAACGTACATACCTGTGTACATTAAACAGCTTTCTGTTATTCTGGTGGACATTGGTGTCATTTTATTATTGAAGTACTGGTTATGTATGAGTTAGAACCGGACTGTAAG
This sequence comes from Diabrotica undecimpunctata, assembly GCF_040954645.1. Classification (NCBI taxonomy): domain Eukaryota; kingdom Metazoa; phylum Arthropoda; class Insecta; order Coleoptera; family Chrysomelidae; genus Diabrotica; species Diabrotica undecimpunctata. Next base: position 101,352,423 of record NC_092811.1, read on the forward strand.
CGTTTTTAAGACTTAAGTGCTTTAAAAATATAAGTTTAAGTGAAAGACAGGATATTATTGTTAAGTTCAACCTGCTCTCATCACATGACAAACAATCAATGTATCTTTGTGGACTGATAGTATGCTGTCCTATAATGCGCCATAGGTCTAAAAAGCCCAAAGCTGAAGCAGATTTTTTACACATTTTCGTATACTGACGAGGTAAGAGTAGTAAGAAATGAGCAGGTAGTAGAAATACTTATACATATATTTAGGGATTCTACAGTATTCACTGCCTTCCCTCGCTCAACCGTTTCCATCTCTCTGTGTTGTTCCATTCTCCATTGTTTAGTCCTCTCCTACTCATGGCGTCGTCTACTTCGTTCCTCCAGGATTTTCGGGGTCGTCCTCTTTTCCTCCTTCCTATGGGGCTCCATTCGGTTATTCTCTTTATCCATCTGCAGTCGCTAGTTCTTCTTACATGTCCATACCACTTTAGTCTTTTTTGTTCTATATATGTTAGTATGTCTGTTTCTATTGATGTTCTTTGCTTTATTTCGTCATTACTTCTCCTATCCATTCTTGTTACTCTGCAGCATCTTCGCAGGCATTCCATCTCTGTTACTACTATCTTACTGCTGTTTTTCTTGTTTATGATCCAATTTGCAGCCCCATATGTCATAATACTTCGCACTAATGTTTTATAAATCTGCGTTTTTGTCTTCATATATTTAGGTGTCTATCCCACCATACTGAGTTAATTTGTCGGATTGCTGTTCTTGTTTGTCCTAATCTTTGTGTAATTTCTTCCTCTGTTGTTACCTTTTTCGTGATTATAAACCCCAGGTATTTGAATTTATCCTTTCCTTTGATTGTTACGTTGTCATCAATCTGTAGATCTTCTATGTCTTCTTCACTTGTAGATAGGTACTCTGTTTTCGCGAGGTTAATATCTAGGCCGGCCTTGGTATATTCTTCTTGTAGTTTCTTCATCATGTAGCTGAGGTCGTCTTGGTCTTGTGCAATCACTACTTGATCGTCTGCAAAACTTAACGTATATAGGTATTCGTTCCGTACCGGTACTCCCATGCCTTCGCATTTTCTTTTCCATGTAGTCAAGGCTTTCTCTAAGTATATTTTGAATAGGGTTGGAGATGTGGAACAACCCTACAGGAGCCCTTTTGTTGTGGTGAAGTCTCCTATGATTCTTGTTCCCATTTTAATGGACACTTTATTTTCTTTATACAGAGCTTTTGTAGCTTCTATGAGTTCCGTCTGTATTTCTAATTTGTACATTGCCTCCCATAGTTCTGACCTTGGTACAGAGTCATACGCCTTTCTCAGGTCCACAAATGCCAAGTGTATATCTCTATTTTTTGCTTTTTTCTTTTCCAACAGTTGTTCCAGTGTATATATGGTCTATGCATGATCTTCCTGCCGTGAAGCCTGCCTGATCCTCCCCGATTTTGCCTTTTATCGCTTGCTCTATCTTTTCTCGCAGTATCTTCCCATATAATCTTCCTATTGATGATATTACGCTTATTCCTCTGTAGTTTTCGCATCGTTTTCTATCTCCTTTCTTAAATATAGATGTCATATATGCCGCCGTCCATTCCTTTGGGAGCTGTTCTCCATTTATGGCTTTCTGAAATATCCATTGGATCATCCGGTGTAATTTTTTTGAAGTAGAAACACTTCTATGTTATAAATAAAGCATTTCTGTCCCTTCACGGCATCACGGCCAAAAGAGTACAGAATTTACAAAAGAGCCTAATGACAACAGGCGTAGAACCATTAGAAATGCGAGGAAAGCATTGTTCGAAGCCTAATAAGATTTCAGATGATATTATTGCCTCTGTAATTGATCACATTAAATCCTTCAAAACTAGAAACTTACACTACGGGTTAAGGTGGGTACACATATGCGAGCCGAACGGTATACGTACCGTACGCGTACAGATCCTTGAAAAATATTCTACATCGTACTGATCGCATACTTATCTCGATCCATGGAAAGCGACAAACCAACAACGAACACACATGTGCGAAATGATTCATTTTATTTATAATTTGGGTACTGATTTATGTTCCTGTTTTTGCTTGTTTAACAAAAATAAAAATATGTACAATAATCAGTTTACTGTTTTCTCACGTCTCTCTAGGAAGGAACACGTCATTCACACAATGTCGATTTGATGACACAATAAAAATGTTCGCTGCGTCTAGTAAGCGCCGTCCAAACTGAAAGACGAGCTTCCTTTGAAGTCGTGGAATAAACCGCAACAATTTGGTTCGCGGCGAGTCACGATAAAACAGTACGCAAGCGGTTTTTTCTGCCGTATACATTAACGAATATAGCGTTCGCATACCGTTTGGCTCGTATATGTGTACCGACCTTTAGGAAAATCCATACAACAATACTAACCTGAAAAGCTGTAAATAAAATGTTTTCTTTGTATAAAACAGCTTATCCAAACAATAAAGTATCTCTGGAAAAGTATAGGCAACCTAATTTCTCAAAACTTGTTTTTTGGTCCCTCATCCTTTTAACCCTGAGCTCTTTATATGTTATTAGACATTTAAATAATGTATCCATTCATAAACAGGATATATATTTTTAAAAGTGTCGCCTGTGCATTATCGATGTCGGTAACGAATCCCTGTTTTCCTAGTTTTGGCGCCGTTATCAGATATGATATCTTTCACCTGTCATTTCATGTAACCGGACACAGATTATGTACAGTTATTATACATAAGCACAGTGTAGGAGTCAGCTGGCATCTGTCCATATTATCTGTCACACGTTTATCCAATATATCGTTTTTAACTTTATTGATTCAAACAGATAACTAGATGTTTGTACCATATGGTTCTGAAGCTATTTTCTTATGGCATTTTTATGTTATTTACTATCGTTAATACGAATTACCACAATTTCAGTTGAAAATATGTCTTTTTTATTTTTCGATTTCCACGTCGAAGATCGTTCTCAAAATAAAAATATTTGTACCATGCAATTAAAATCAAAAATATTGATGATGCAAATACATTGTATAGGCTGTTATAATTAACAATTTCAATAACAGTAAATTTATCTACCGTGGAAATAATGCTTATCTCAGAGGCTCAGTATAAACTTTAATGTTATCTTCTAAAAATTAAGTGTAATGAACAGCGTCTATATAAATAGTACATAATACTATCGACGGATTGGAATATGTTTACAGTTATCTAAGGTCAATTACCCTACTACACACGCATTTTTAGACGTTTACTATAAAATTTACATTCAGTTGGCACTCAGCGGGATGTGTCGAACTTTTTTTAGAGTTTAATGTTGGAATTTAAATTACTGAGCTTTAACTGAAATTTATTTACGTAGTTTATTTGCGACAATAAATGCAAATTAAGTAGCTTTGCCAGTCATGTTACATGTGGCATGTATCGTCTGTCAACATAACCTGAGATTATTTGGGTAAAATATTACTCTCTATAAATAATTATTTATCCACCTCGTATATTCATAAATATATAAAGTGAACAACAAAAATTTCTTCCAAATTTACTTTTAGCGAAGGTAAATTATACATTTTAAGATATTTTAAAGTATTGTATTAGGCTCGATGCACCCTTGCGTCTTTGCAAGTAGCATGCACACTGCGAGCAAGCTGCCAGCTGCGTGCACTTGGCTTGTTTGTTTGCCGTGGCCGTCACTACACATCGAGCAGTTTCTCGGTGTCTTCACGCTTCAGTTTCAGTCTCATGTCTCATTACGTCTCCCAAGCAGCATGGAGTACAACAGGCAACGTGTTGCATTTGCGTTACGTCTAATTTTTTTTCTTGGTCGGATTTCTCATTAAATCCCTCGAAGACCTCTTAACATACGATGCACCAGGCTCCTTTCTTCTTAATCCTGTCATGGTAATATTCTGATGCCGTATCCCATATGGCAGGATGGTGTTTAACAGCAGCAAAAAACAGTTCTGCATCCACGTTGAAATCCATCGCGCGGCCAATGTGTACTTGCTGATTGCCTAGCCCTAGCACATACTGCTAAGCCGCCCGGCCGCCCGAATTGTTGTGGAAGCCGCGTTCACATGGCTGCGTAGCAGAAACTGGTGTCTTCCCGGCCCGCACTTGTTAGTAGCTTACAAGCTGCAGCTCCGCTCGAGTGTGCACTGCCTCATTAAGTCATTACAATAAATTTCATGTAGGTACTGCTGAATAGTGGTGGGTAGTTCCGGAACGAACTAGTTCCTGGAACTAGTTCATTTTATATTATAAATGAAATAGTTCCGAAAATTAAATGGAATTAGTTCCGAGGAACTATTAACGTCACTGCTGATCTTATATTTGATACCGTCATTTATGCGAACTGCTAAGTATTTCTTCGATTGACGAAAACGAAAAACGAACTAGTTCCAGAAACTAGTTCCTTTTTAGGAACTAGATCCAAGGAACTAGTTCCTAGAAAGGAACTATGAAGCCCACCACTACTGCTGAACCGCCAGCGCCAGCGATCGCACGCTACTTGCAAAAATGTAAGTGTGCATCGAGCTTTTTAGGGTCTGTTCATATTATCGCCGTGATCTCGATACGCTATCGTTCCAGTAACATATGCTTACATAGGAAACAAATCAGCCTTTTAGCCATATTCCATTCCGCTTCCATATCGATACATTCCAAAAAATATTTTAGCAAAGGGAGGTCGATAGAGAACGTTATCTTGATAAGGAGTGTACATGTATATGCATTTAGTGTTTTTAATAAACATAAATAAATAAGAATTTGTGTAGACGTACCACTAATACTTAATTGTTCTATTCATCAAGCTCTCTAACTACAGTTTTTTATATTTTTATGTAACGGAAGGGTCACAATTTATTTAAGACTGTTGGAAAAGAATTAATTCCAAAATTCAACCGTTTATCACAAATTATACTTTTATTTTTATTTGTTACAATATCTCTTGAAAGTTTATTGATCTGTTATTCTACAATTTGTAACATAATGTTAGGGTTATCACAGGAGTTATTAAAATACTTTAATTTTTTCTTTAATTTAATCGTAGTAAACACATAAGGTAATCAACAATGTATTTGATGATTCTTCAAATGAATCAATTATCCGATTTGTTTTTAGATGTATTGAAAATGCTTTTTAATTATTCCCTTTAAAACTGTACTTGGTCCCAATAACATTGACAGATAATGACAGACAAAAATCTTCAATAATATATATAAAACTTGCAAAATTCAACAAGAGTGGCTAACATCTACGTTTGTACCCCTTCCTAAATCCAACAACGCTAAAAATGTAACGACTTTCGATTGAGAAGTCTCATATCCTAGATGTTAAGTTATTTCTGAAAATAATTCATAACAGAATTTACAAAATGTATGAAGAACAGAAGAGAATATGAACCCAGAACAATTTGGTTTCGTCTATGGATTTTCGTGTATTTTATGAAATCATTCAGTACGCATTTTAATTCCTATAAATATTTTCCCTCTAGATCATTTTGCTAAGACTACCCACTTATCGATTTTGACTTGACTTACATATAATTTCCCGTTAAAACTACTCACTCCGCTGTTCTCGGTGGTTTTTTGTTTGTAAATATAGTATATAATTCCTCAAAGAAACTGCCGAAAATATGCTGTTAGTTAGGTAAATTTTAGTTCCGTCTAATTTGGACCACACACAAATTAACGGTATTTCCTTCTGTCGTTATTTTTCTATAAAAAGGAATATATTTTCAATCTACCTGCATCTTTCCGCTGAGCATTACGTAGTGGAGTTTGACTAGTGTATTTTGAAGACCCCTGTCCAAGGGTAAGATATTTTTGATACCTTTCGTATTTATCTTTCGTTTTCTTCGCCTATTTTTACCTTGTTATTTTTATTCAATTAGGGTCCAAGTATAATCCAATCGTGGTCCAGAGTTAATTTTTAAGTTCGCTCCAAACGTAGTCCCGAGGTAATCCGAGTTAATCCGAATATAAGTTTAACCTCAGATAGGTATGAAGGCCCCCGTGTATTCAAGAGTTGACTACACAGGTCAACGATCAGTTGACCTGTACTATAGATCAAAGTTATTATCAACAGTTTTTCTTATATGTATTTTCATCCGATTTAAGTTGAGTTATTTCAAGTTAAGAAAGTAAAACAATAATACGAAAGACTGGATATAGACGTCAATTTTCCCAAATTCTTCGTCATATATGACATAGTGCATATTTTATGATCTTTTATAACGCATTTAATGTTAACTAATAATTTTAGTACAAGTCTTTATTAAACATGTTTAATCGGAATGGATTTATCGAAGCAGTAAATTTTTGTATTCTCTTTTGCGTATTTATCATTGTTTGTATATTTTGTTTTACTTGCACAGTTAATCCATTGCAAAGAGGTTAGCACTTATGTTTTTTGGGATTTATATATTAAAAATAGTATTGCCCTTTTCTTTTGAAGAGCTGTACTCTTCTCTATTTCTTTTTTTTTTGTTCAGTATCTATTCTTTCTTGTGTTGCTCACCGCTACAAACGACTCTGCCCATAATCTACCAGTGCTGAGCAACGGAGCCTTCGAGCCATAGTGATCGGTGTTCTAAGATTATATATATATATATATATATATATATATATATATATATATATATATATATATATATATATATATATCTCGTTCATAGCGTAATCCGCCTTTGGGTTCCCGTTCGCCAAATCTGTCTGTTCTGCCTATCTTCTTCAGATAGATTTCTTGCTGACATTGCTTTTGAAATTCCTTGCATCCATGCTGTTGATGGTCGTCCTCGTTTTCTTTTCTCTGGTGGTATCCATTCTAATATTTTTTTGGTAGTCTTTCTTCCCCCATACGTCTAACATGTCCGTACCATGTTAATTGTTGTTTTTCGATGTCTTCTATAATTGATCTTTGTACATTTATTTGATTCCTTATGTCCTCATTTCTCATATGTTCTAATCTAGACTTTCCCGCTGCTCTCCTCCAAAAATCCATTTCAACTGCCAATAGGTTACCTTGTCGTGATAACTGCCATACTTCTGAGCCATAGACGATTACTGGTTTCAATATGGTATTATATATTCTTTTTTTCGTTTTCGGTCTTATATTTTTCTGCCATAGTACTGAATTCAATGCACGTATAACTCGCAATGATAGCTATAACCCTTTAGCAATGGGCCAGCAACTCATTCTTGGAAAAAATGGTAATGCTAAAAATACTGAAACCAAGCCTCGGGATATGGTTCTAAGATTAATTCTTATAATCTAGATCACTTAGAAAGAATGCCAGATAATCGAGCTGTAAAAGTAATTCAGAGATGGAAACCCCAAGGAAATAGGACAAGGGGAAGGCCCCGTAAAAGGTGGGTGGAGGAATATCTTAAAACCATGAAGAACGGAAGAACGGACAGAATGGAAGAATGTTGTTAAGCAGGCCAAGACTCACAAAGGGTTGTAGCGCCATTAGAAGAAGAAGAATCTAGATCACTAGGTAGGGTACAATCTAACTCTACGATATCTGGACATACCTGGAATATTATGGCATGAAAGCCTGGACGATGACAATCAGCTCGTTACGACACCTGGAAAACTTTGAGATGTGGATATTCCGCCTAATTCTAAAAATTCTACGTTTTAAAAAAGTTTTAAGACGTATGAATAGAGATCATGAACTTGCAGAACTTATTAAAAAATGAAAAACATCTTATCTTGGATATATATTCAGACTTGGATATATTTAACTAATAATAGAAGGAAAAATTGAAGGAAATCGTGATCCTGGTAGATAACAAAGAAGAAAATGACAGGACAGATACAAATTTTTATCATCATCTTCCCTGATGTATTAAGCCGATAAAAGATAGTTGCCAATCTTGAGGGATGCTTGTCTTCATTGTTAAGACATTTATTGAAAATATTCGTAATTTTCTTGATCAGCAGATCCGAATTATATTTTACCGGTTAAGTATGGTTAAAGGTTCCACTGTTATTCTTCTCTTATTGCCATTTATAAATTCTCTGTACACATACAAACTATTATGCTAATCCTAGTCTCCACTAGTTCTCACCAATAATCTAAAGACAATCAATGAACAGTAGCGTAATTTCATTCAACAAGCAATATAAACTTTATTGTTGTTATTGCATAAACGGTTAATTTATTTTTTAAAAAACGTTGACGTCTACTCTACCATCAACAAACTGTTATTGACATCCTAGTAATAATTGAAGTAATTGCTTGATAACAACGTAGACTTATTAGAACTAAGTAGATTTTTTTTCTGTCAATTAGTACTGTTTATCAACCAATCATTTGAAAATAACTATCAAATTAGAAGAAATAACTTGGGCAATTACTTAAAGTTATGCAGGAAATAACGTATTAAAAATAAGTCTAGATAAAAAACATTTCAATTGGAATTTAAACCATTAAAATGTTTTTGACAAGAGGAGGTTCACCGGAAGAACTTGAACTTCAGGTATGGGTTTATATTTACTACTTTCAAAAACCGTCGTACCATACCCAATGCTAATACAATAAATGGATCGAAATAATAATACGAAAATAAAATTTCGATTCTACAGATTATGTTTGTCTGTCCGTCCGTCTGTCCAGTATGGGATTGAAAAAACTAATAGATAGAGACGTATTCCGATTCAGCACTCAAAGTTATTACTATACTATAAATAAAATATTCTTGTGTTGAAACATTCATTTCAAACAGAAAAAACATATCAAAATTTGTACTTAGGCCGCTTAGAAATAGAAAATGTAAAGAGGGTATATTAGCTGGTGGATGTGAAGACACCAAGGGTTTACTAGTTAGGAGCAGTTGTCACGACAGCACAAACAGATTGATAAAACAAAAGCTGAAATATGGCAGTCTAAAAGAAATTGGTTGCCCAGACGCAACAATTTTTTATAACCAATATATGAGCGGCCTCGATCACGCTGACTAAATTATTACTCTCTATGACTTGGACAGAATGGTGGAAAAAGGTTTTTACTGTTTTCGACTTAGTTTAACCAGACAGTTTTATCACGACAAGACTTTTCAGTTATTTCAGAAAGAAATGAAAATATTTCACTTTCAAAATTACTGTGATTTATTGAAATGAGTGATAAAGACGAAGAAGTATTGATGTTGACTCTACTACCTCTGGAAAAGAAGAAGGAAAACTCGAAAGATGTGGATACACCCAATTATATAAGAAAGAAAAGATAAAGGGCACTTCAATAATTTGTTCTTTGAGTTGAGGAGTCATGAGAAGCAATTTTTTAATTTTACTGCTGTCGTCATCCCTTCAGAAGCAAACATCTCTCCAGTATTGTTTTTGATAATTCTATTACTGTTGTCTTCACCCACGACTTGTATGTAATACATATGTATGTAATTGCAAATACTATTACTTTATTAATTTAAAATATTATACAACAATAGCTTAATAGAATGTTTATTGTTTGCGACAGCGATGTTTACATGCTCACGTTTGAATGATACAAAAATGTTCTACGTTACAAAACTGGATATCAAAATATCTATAGGAGGGGTAGCAAAAATCAGTTCTCGCATCTCAAATTATACCTTTTCAATTTAGGTAATTTCCAAAGGCGCACAACTATTTTATGAATGCGCTAAAGACAAACAACCCGAAGAACAAGCGGGATTTAGGGCCGGACGCTCCACTATAGATAATATTTTCACATTAAAAATTGCAATGGAAAAACGAGTGCAAAGAAATAGAGAAACTCATATAGCTTTAATAGATTTGGAAAAAGCATATGGCAGTGTACCGATCTCCCAACTATGGATAGAAATGGGTAACTTGAAAATAAACCCAATTCTTATTAACGCCACTCAAAAATATTACGAACAAAACATTGCTAGAATTAAAATGGGACAAGAAATCACCTCTCCTTTTCAAACAACAAAGGGACTAAGACAAGGCTGCTGTCTGTCACCCACCTTATTTAAAATCTATTTGGACAGATCCTTAGTGAAATGGGTAAAAAAATGTAGAAACATGGGAATAACGGTGAAAGAAAACAAGCTATATACACTTTTCTTTGCGGATGACCAGGTAGTAATTGCCGAAGACAGCTACGATCTTAGCTATATGGTAAGAAAACTGCAAGAAGAATATGAGGTGGCAGGTCTAAACATAAATATGACAAAATGTGAATATCTCTCAGTGGGAACAGATGAAATAATATGTGACCTAGTCTTGGAAGACGACAAAGTCAAAGGCGTGCAATCCTGCAAATATTTGGGGGTCATTTTCAACAAGAAAGGAAATAGCGCAGATGAAATCAGGGAAAGAATAAACAAGAGCAGCGCAGCGACCCGTGCCTTAAACTCTCTTCTCTGGCAAAAAACAATTCGACGAGAAACCAAAAAACACATTTACGGTAGTATAGTCCAAAGTATTACACTTTACGGTTCGGAAATATGGGACGTCACCAAAGCTAATAGAAACAAACTTATGACGACAGAAATGGATTATCTGAGACGAAGCTGCGGTAGATCGAAACTGGAGAGAGTTAGAAACGAACAAATAAGAAACGAAATGAAAATGGAGAGAAATATCAATGATGACATAGAAAGAAAACAATTAATCTGGTTCGGACATGTTAAAAGAATGCCAGAGTACAGATGGCCTAGAAGATTACTAGAATGGATCCCTACTGAAAGAAGAAAGATAATAATAATAAATCCGTTATTATATATACAGATAAAAATTTAAAGATAACAATTACAATTGTCGAACGGACTGCCAAATCAATTTATCAACATATTTTTTTTTAGCATTTTCAGACAAAAATATTAAAGAAAAAACAAACAAAAAATAGTGAAAAGCGAACCGGGAAGTCGTCCCAACCATCAACCGACTCGGTTTCAAAACGACGAGGCGGCGGGTACCGCTCGGTCTGTCACTACCCATATACTCCACATAGACAACCTCCCGATTTGATTTTACGAGATTTTACTTTCAGTAAATGCTTCGGTCAAAACCGCCGCGTGTGTCATGGCACTGTGATTATCTTCCAATTGAAAAGTGGACTGTATAAATGTTAAAATCGAAAAAAAATCAAAAATTATTTGTTGTTAGTGTCAAGTACGTCTTTGTATTGAATTTTATGCTCCCTATCATAAAAATATTTTTTTTCTTTCATACTATACTGTTTCATTATTACTGTTGGTACATATCTATCCGATTATCCATTACTGCTGGGATAAATTTTTTTTTTCGTTTTTCCGTTTTCCGCTTTTTTCAAAACCTAGTTTATGCAAAAAGTTAAAATTCAGGATTTATGTTTTCTAACTCCATATGACCTGATCTATACATTTAAAATGGAAGATATAATAGAATCTAAAAGTGGCATTGAAAGGGTTAAACTACTAAATTCATGGGATAACATCCCTCCTACTCTTTGCCCCATCTTTTGTATTTGAAAATGTTCGTGTTATACATTGCTATTTTTATCTATCCTAATTATATATTTCTTAACACTTTAGTTATATTATCATTCTATAAACTAAACAATTCAAAAACAGAACAAAATGATTGGATAACAGTTCGCATCGTCCATTTTTATATCGTCTCTTACATTGCGCACTTTTTATTAATGTAATGATTGTTATTTCACGTACGTTACGTAGCATTACGTTACATAAACTTCACGCCAGATCAAATTTATCGATTTCGACAAACTGGCTCTTTACATATTACGACGAGTTGTAAGAACTTTTTATCCTACTTATTACATACAACACTCTTAAAAAAATCCCATGTTTAATTTATGCAGTTTTCATCGTTTATTAAATATTTATTAGGTTTAACAAAATCGTGAGAAGTTTAGCAACGATTTTGTAGTAAAGTTGTTAAAAAAATTCTTTAATCTAACTGTTTAAAAGTTTATTATTAATATTTGATACAAAAACAACAATGAACATTTCAGATTTTAATTAATTTCACTAAGTGTAAGTGTAACTGTTTTAAAATTGTAGTTTTATTTAATAAATGCTCTATATAGTGTTTAATTTGTTTACCGTCATAGTATAAGCACTTCGAAGGTGAACAATGAGAGACATTCTCTCTCAGAGAACAATGCCTCTCATTGTTCTCTGAGAGAACAATGAGAGGCATTTTTGAGAGTCTCTTTGTCTCTCAAAAGCGACCAGCAAGTGGCCGATCTACACCTCAAGCGCGGAAGAAAAGAGTATTACAAGCCTCAGAATGACACGAGTACATGCCGCTGAGACCCTTTCGTCTGAATAATCTAAACAACAGACGTACTACAACAATACGTACTACTCAGGTCCGTTATTCTAAGACAACTAAACAACTGACAAGAAGGATGCAAAAAGCACCGCTCGATCAAAACGAACAGTGCACGCTGATTTAAATCGTCGTGAATTCTATTATGACAGTAATAATGATTACAGTCTTCATCCAAGTGTCATCATTGGAAAAATGGATAGCAAGTATTGTAGCGCCCTCAAATTTAAGAACTAAACACAAGAAATGTGCTGCACCAGTGGAAAAGTTAAACTGCCAGAATTACATCCAGGTAGTGCAGGGAAGACTTTTCTTCTTTCAGTCATTTTGGTAACCGTAGGATCACAAAATAATATTGCACTGCACATTGCATCATCTGGAATTGACACAAATCTTTTGGATAGTCGCCGAACAGCGCACTCGGCATTGAAACTGCCAACAATTTTGACTGGAAAATTCAAAGGTGAAGACGTATTGTTGCCACGTATCCCAATGATCCCGACAGATATACCATTCGAATTCAAACGTTTACAGTTTCCAGTGCGACTCGCTTTCGCAATGACTATAAACAAAGTACAAAGACTATCGTTGCAAGTGTGTGGATTAAATTTGGAGAATCCATGCTTCTCACATGGGCAGCTCCATACGGCCTGCTCACGCTTCGGAAAACCTTTTGATTTATTCGTTTACACATCAGAAGGAAAAACAAGAAATATTGTGTATCCCACGGCACTTCAATAAATATCGAATTGAAACGAAACGCTGCAATGTCAAATTTTTTTCGAAATGAACAAAATCAATCAAATGACTCAAAATGAATTGAATATTTATGTAATGTCCTTCTTTCAAATTTATTTTAGTTGGTGGCGTAGTAATGCGCGCAGGGTACAGCTAGTATTTTTATATTTCTTCATCCAACTGTTGCCTAGAGATCATGCTGAGTACTGCTTGATGTGCAATCCCTGCCATTATTTAACCCAATTTAGTATTTTATATGAGCAAACCATCCTTCGTTCGATTTATTCCCTCAGGTAATGTCAAACTAGATTCTTTGGCTCCTAATAGAATATCCATTGGGCCATTTTATTGAAATTTTATATCCGGAAGGACTAAGTTTCTGTGGTTCCGTATTTCTTCTCTCTCTCTTTAAGTTTATTGTCAGGCTCCATTTTGACGTCCTTTTTCCCTGATAGGCAATTCCAGATATCTGGATGTGGCCTTTCTTTTTATTCCGATACTTGTAGCGGTTTGCTCCGTAATTAATGATGACTACGAGCTTTGGTCAATCAATGCTCTTATTGACTGCTTCCTTCTTAAGTCTCTTACTCGTACTGATGCCGTTAAAAGTAGCAAATTTTCATTCTGATGACTTGGACAGTTCACGGTAGTCTCTCGTCTCTTTGACGGTCCCTCGTAATTGTTGTTATCTCTGATGAAAACCTTTTCGGTTTTCAGAATACCTTTTGTTATCGTACCGACCTTCTGCTATGTGTAGCAACGAATGGTGATGTCCATTAGATTCTGCACATTTATGAGAGGAATAACATGGTACTCCCATTTTGTGTAGTTGGCGTCTATTGCACCATTGCTTTTCCTTTAAGATTTTGTTTCTTCGACGTACTTGTAACTAGAAACTTCGTACATTTGAACAGTTTATGTTCTTCATGACATACCATTCAGATTATTTTATTTTTTGCCTATTGTCTGTGATCTACCCTTTTATTTTCATTTTTCAACATCTCTAACATTTGGAACCTTCTTTGCAGGAGTTCCTGAGTTGACTTATATGTCGGAATGTCCTGCTATCTTGAATTAACGTTTCAAATAGTCTCGTGGTTTCTGCGTCTCACTGTAACATGCGTATCCTTGCTACGAGAGCTCCAGGGCTCAGTCATTACACCTCATCCACTAACCGTTTCTAAACATTCGTGGAAACTGCCTTGTAATGTTTTCAGCGCCTTTGTTGATGTTGTTTGTATATCTCTGCAGCCTGAAGTATCTTCTCTATTAATATAAGTAAATGCATCCTTGCAACCACTATCTGGTCGTCTAAAAATAAGAGAGTATACAAGCATCCCCCTCTATTTTAAATGATCACTTTTATACACTTTTTCTCGTCAAGTTTTAAACGATTTTGGTAAGTACACAATTTCTTAAATGTGCGAAGTCCGTAAATAGACAACTGGTGTTTACGCAATTTTTCACCTTTAAAAGGGCTTATTTTACCGCTATTAACAGATTTTTTGTAAAATTATTGTTTTTCTATATGTAATATTCTGCTTCTGCGGGAATCAATATGAGATATATTTCAATATTTGGGAGTATTGTGATGTCAGTGCAATAATATGATTTCTCAAAAAATAAATAAATCAAAGATTTTTTGTCAACGCAAATGTTTGTTACTTTCTGCTGGATAATTACATTGATAATTTTTCGGCTGTTCTAACAACCATTCAAATTTCGTCATTTTGTGTCATGTGGAACAATTTCACCCAATCATGTCAACATTAGACTGATAATTGCATTCAGTGCAATTTTCAATCCCTATGACAACACGATCGAGTTTGACAACTTCATCCAAATAAATTTCAAAATGTCACGTTTCGGCAATGAGATTGTTCAAAGTATAAATGCGCTAATCAAAGAAAAAATTCCCAGAAATACAACCTACAGTCACAAATATATTTGGGGAATATTCATGGAATTTTGCTGCGGACGAGAATATGAGTTGAATAAACATAGAAGCTTAGAAGAAATGGCGTTGATACTAAAAGATTGGGCCGTCAATATGAGAAAGAAAAACTAATGTTAACTTAAATTTTAATAATTGTACTTTCACTAACTGTACTTTTAATAAATAAATGTTTCGTTATGTTGAGTTATGATTTTTTTTTTCGAAAAATTATCCGCCGAATATCCCTCGGACATTGATGAATGCCTCATAATTTCATGACAAATTTCTCAAGCTCGTTGCTTGGTAACAGCACTCAGCCTTCGGCTTAGTGCTGTTACCAAGGAACGAGCTTTCGATTGTCATGAAATTATCTCGTCTGTTATCAATGTCCTAGGGATATTACTACTGATAATGAGTTCAGTTTTTAGATGATTGAAATTTATATATTTGGTAGTCTCAAAAAAGTACATATATCGTACCTAGCACATTTTCACTATTTATAAGGATTTTATTAATAAATATGTGCTTTAGCTTCCGAGATCAGATAGCGTTTTTACATATATCTAGTTTTGAGTAGTTTAAAAGATCTATTTGGCCTTTTTTTTTCTTGTGTGTTGTTTCGCCTTTCTGGTTGGTCCCTTTATATTTTTATTTGTAGACTCGGAAGAATCCAAGTCCTCTTGCGGGTCTGTTCTGTTCTCAACCAGTTAAAACGAAATACTGAAAAATACGGCACTGCGCCCATGCGATATCAAGGATATAATTCCCCAGAAATCGCCGGCTCTTTGGGGCATCGCTTAGTAACACTTTTCACCCTGTATCATGCATTCCCTGTGCACAGTGGTGTGTATGTGTATTTTGTGTTTGTGCATCTGTATATGTGCGAGTGTGTAATATTTTCAATCAACAAATCTTCAATTAATGAAATAGATGTATCTCTTGTGCCCTATTCTCAGTTCCCCAGTTCCCCCAGTTCTCAGAAATTTCCTAACCAGTCGTCCTGCGCGAGCACTGGAGAACATCTAATCAGTTGATAGCTTCTACCCTAGACACACAGTCTCAGAGCAGCATGAAAAATGAGACATTTATTCCCATATAACTAATTTCATAAAAAATAAGAAAACAAAGTATTTCTCATTTTGTAAAAAAAGTCTTGTTATAAATTTTGTGTTCAATAGTTATATAAGAGCTCCCAACAAAAAGTGAAGGTCATATAGTAGACATGTTTATTAGGTCATAGAAATGAGTTCAAATTGTGGTAATACTGAAATATTCATGTGTTATTTATCTGTCAACAGAACACATTACACATCGATTTTAATATTCACTGCTGGATACGGGGACGTTAAACGTCATATAGCAGATGAAATTTACACTAAAAATAAAAAAACTTTTATTGCCTTTGCAGTAACTTCACTAGTGTACACAAATAAGTGATATAAGTAAGAAGTATTGAATAAAAAAATACTCCTACAACTTAAACTAAGAAAACGTACAAAAAACATAAACAACAAAAGAGATAAAATTTGAAACATGTCAAGATCATTGTCATCATTATCATTGGAAAACAGAGAACAGTGATCCTCTCCTATTATAAGAACATTAATACACATATTTCCGTCATTTCAGCCATCTATCGAGCATTCTCATTTTTTCACCACTCATTTTTGAATTTGTCTATCACAGAACATAACACTCACTTTCTTCCATTTCATCGATTTCGCTTTAACTGTACTTATCGCATCTTCATCTACTTTTATATTCTATCACCAACTATCACCAAAACGAGATTTTTTTAACCAAATATATATATATATATATATATATATATATATATATATATATATATATATATATATATATATATATATATATATATATATATATAAATGTTTTTGATGGGTTGGAGTCAATAAAAGGGGCTATTGGTTAACTATTTAATATCTCGAGCTTTCAATTGTGTTTACAATTCTTATCAAGAGCTGCTAAAAAAAGACAAAATATCTTACAAAGTTGAACTATAAAGAAAAACATTTTTTGTTAACTCACCAAATAAAATTAGTTTCGTTAATAAAAATTGCTGCAAATACATGTCAAAAAGAATTAATACTAAAATGCCCTTATCTAATAAATTCTTCCCTGAAATTTTAATAATTTTGAAAACATTTTCTTAACAAAAAAAATAATTGAATTTATAAATAGTTTAAAGTAGCAACCAATTACAAGTTGCTGTTTTCAAAATTATTAAAATTTCAGGGAAGAATTTATTAGATAAGGGCATTTTAGTATTAATTCTTTTTGACATATATTTGCAGCAATTTTTATTAACGAAACTAATTTTATTTGGTGAGTTAACAAAAAATTTTTTTCTTTATAGTTCAACTTTGTAAGATATTTTGTCTTTTTTAGCAGCTCTTGATAAGAATTGTAAACACAATTGAAAGCTCGAGATATTAAATAGTTAACCAATAGCCCCTTTTATTGACTCCAACCCATCAAAAACATTTATATATTTTTTCCAAACGAGTCACAAGTACTTCCTTTTTCTTACTCTTATATATATATATATATATATATATATATATATATATATATATATATATATATATATATATATATTATAATAAGTCCTCAATTCTGCAGACATTCCAATTAGGTGTATGGTCCTTTGAATTCTCAGTCTCAAAAACCATTGTAATAATATTTTCCAACAAAACATTAGCAACTACACCTAATCTCTTCTTCTACAATAAAAAACTTATATTTAAACTATCATTAAAACACTAGAAGCACATGAATCACTTCACACTAACTTGTAGTAAAATACTTAACTAAAAAACTCTTTTAAACCGCGATTGGGGTTCAGATTATTCCACCTTGATTATGCTTTATCTCTTATATCAAAAATCGACTATGGTTCAATTGCCTGCTCATCCACAACCAAATCAATGTTAAAACCACTTGACCACATACATAACAATGCACTTAAAATTGCCCTTGCAAATAGAAAGTTTGTACAACGAATGCGGAGAACCATCATTACAACATAGTCTTACAGTCCTCACTCTTATGCCATATTCATCGCACCAAATAAAAACCACCTCGTATCTCGAAATGCATTTACACAAAATTATCAATATCTCTACGATAATAAACCCCACAGCAAAACCTTATTACCAGCGGGTGAGGACAGCTCTGAAGTCACTAGATATTAGTTTTCCAATCGTAGTGCCAACAAACCTCCGCTATAGTTTCATCAACTTCTAATCTTATGTTCAAACTTCCCGCAAAAACAACCATCTTCACAGCAGAACTTTATACCATAATATACTAAGCTATAAAATAATTAAATACTTGTAACATTCCACGAGCTCTTATTCTTACCGATTCTCTTAGCTCTATCGCAGATCACCCCAGAAGAGAAAGTTAAATCTAATCTAAACCCAGGAAATAAATAAGCTAATAAAATTTGTATCGATCCCACCACACATCGGCATCGAGGGCAATGAAGCAGCAGATAAAAGTGTGCGGAATGCAGCAACGAGTTAGGATAGTAAAATACTAAGTGAATACTTACAAGTGACTTAAAATCGTGGCTTAAGTCGAAAGTGTTGTGCGCATATAAACGAGAGTGGTGCCAATAATCTTATTCTAAACTTCGATCTATCAAAAACGACATAATACCTTGGAGCTCCAGAAATGACAACAACCGCCTAAGAACAGTGCTAACCACACTACGCCTAGGACACTAAAAACTAACACATTTATACTTCTTCACAAACAGTGACGTTCCCAGGTACAAACTGTACAACACATCTTTAAGCATTAAGCATATATTAATAGACTGCCAACATTATGAATAACAACGGTCTCATTATGGTATACCCAATAATCTATTTGTGAAGCTATGTAATATGTGTCCGATCTTCTTCTTCAAGTGCCATCTCCGCGGCGGAGGTCGGCAATCATCATAGCTATTCGAACTTTTGAGACGGCTGCTCTGAAAAGTTCATTTGATGTACATCCGTACCACTCTCTCAGGTTGCGCAGCCATGACATTCTACGCCTCCCTATGCTTCTCTTTCCTTGGATCTTTCCCTGCATGATCAGTTGGAGCAAGGTGTATTTCTCTCCACGTGTAATATGTCCGAGATATTCCAATTTTTTTGTTTTAATTATATTTAAAATTTCTATTTCTTTATTCATCTTTCTCAGAATCTCTTTGTTTGTGACGTGTCCACGATATTTTCAGAATTCTTCTATACACCCACAGCTCGAATGATTCCAGTTTTTTCATTGATGTTGCATTCAAGGTCCAAGATTCCATTCCATAAAATAAAGTCGAAAAAACATAGCACCTCGCCAACCTAACTCTTAGTTCCAATTTTAAATCCCTTATACATAGCACTCTTCTCATTTTGTTGAAATTTGCTCTAGCCTTTTCTATTCTGATTTTGATCTCCAGAATGTAATCATTTGTGGAGTTAATCATTGTTCCCAGATATGCATATTTGTCCACTTGTTCGACGTTGGTTCCGTTTATTAGAAGATTCTCGTTATTTCTTTGAGTTTTCGATATTCTCATAAATTTCGTCTTCTTGACGTTCATTGTTAGACCATACTCTTTTCCATACTCCGCTATTCTGGTCACCAGTCTCTGAAGATCTTCAATATTTTCGGCTAAGATCACAGTGTCGTCCACATATCTAATGTTGTTAATGGGAACTCCATTTACCTTTATTCCAGCTGTTTCACCCTTAAGAGCGTTATTCAGGATCTCTTCGGAGTAGGCATTAAAAAGAATTGGCGACAATACGCATCCCTGTCTCACTCCACATCTTATTTTAATTTCATCTGACAGCTGTTCGTTAACACGTACTTTTAATCGCTGTTTATAGTATAAATTTGATATGATCCTGAGGTCGTTGTAGTCAATCTTCTTTGATTTCAGGACATTCATTAAATGTTTATGTCGTACTTTATCGAATGCTTTATTATAGTCAATAAAACATGCGTATATATCTTGATTGACGTCCAGGCATCTTTGTATTAGTATATTAAGTGAAAAAGAGCTTCACGTGTTCCTAGGCCTTTGCGGAAACCAAATTGTGTATTATTAACGTCTATGTCCAGTTTGTGATATATTCGGTTATGGATGACTTTAAGTAGTAACTTTAGTGTATGAGACATTAAGCTAATGGTGCGGTAATCGCTGCATTCTCTTGCGTTTTTCTTTTTAGGGAGACAAATAAAAATAGATGTTAACCACTCTTTGGGTAATACGCCTGAACTATAAATTTGGTTCAAAAGTGTCACTAAAACATCAATGTGCTTCTCATCTAGAATTTTTAGGATTTCTATAGGAAGCATATCAGGTCCAGGGCTTTTCCCGCTCTTCATTGTTTTTAATGCGTGCAATATTTCTTCTTTTGTAATATATGGACCTATTTCTTCTGACGTAAGTTCTATGTGCTCCAGATCTCCTCTTTCATCATCGAACAATTCATCGATATATTCTGCCCATCTTTGTATTTTCTCGTCCGTATGTGTTATAGCAGTACCGTGTCTATCCAGAATTGCACAAGTGGGATTTTGTTTTCTTAGTCCTGCCAGTTCTTTGACTTTCTTGTGTAGGTTAAACAGATCATATTTATTTTGAAAGTCTTCGATCTCTTTGCATTGCTCTTCAAAGTATTTTTCTTTTGCCTGCTTTATCGTCTTTCTAATCTCGTGGTTTATCTCTCTGTATTTATTGTTATTCTTGTTTTTAAATTGTCTCCGTTGTTCCATCATATTGAGTATCTCGTCATTCATCCATTCCTCTTTTCTCCATGAGGAAGTCTTTAATATTTCTTTACAGGGTTCCAGTAGACAATCTTTTAGTCGATTCCAGTACTCGTCAATATCGTTGGTGTTTGTGTTCAATTTGTTGCAGTTCACATGCAGTTCATGTTGGAGGCATTCTTTTACTTTAAGTTCTTTAAGTTTTCTTGTGTCTATTGTAGGGATTCTTTGATGTCTTTTAATATTTTTAAGGGTGAGTGTAATTTTGGCTATAAGTGGATTGTGATCTGAGGCCACGTCTGATCCAGGATATGCTTTCACGGCTTTAACAGCATTACGGTATCTTTCATTGATCATAATGTAGTCTATCTGGTTCCTGACTACTTTCTCCGATGTATCTGCGGGCGATCGCCATGTATACAATCGTCTGTTTGGTAACATAAAAAATGTGTTTGTAATAATAATAATAATATGTGTCCGATAGAGAATCTAATAGATTTAATCTTAAATCTATACATATATATCTTCTTCTTTATGTGCCGTCTTCTACCGAAGGTTGGCGACCATCAAACGATAGGTTTCTCTGTTTTGTGCCGAATGTATTATGTTCGCAGCTTCTGGTATTTGAAACCATTCTCTCAAGTTTCTCAGCCAGGATTTCTTCTTTCTGCCCAAACCTCTTCTACCTTCAATCTTGCCTTCCGCGATAAGCTGTACCAGGTATGACGCTTTTCTCCTGTTAACAGTTGTTAACAATTCCACCTCTTTACCCATTCGTCTTAATACCTCTGTGTTGGTCACTCTGTCTGTCCAAGGTATTCTCAGTATGCGTCGATACACCCTCATTTCTAGAGCCGCTAACTTCTTTATAGTTGCTGCTGTTAACGTCCACCCTTCAACTCCGTAAAGTAGCGTAGAGAGTACGTAGCATTTCGTGGCGCGCCATCGGAGGTTAACACTTAGGTGGCAGTTGCTTAAGAGCTTTCTCATTTTGATGAATTTGGATCTTGCTATTTCAATTCGGATCTTAATCTCTACGTCTGGGTCCCACTTATCATTTACTGTATATCCCAGATATTTAAATCGGTGTACTCTTTCAATACGTTCGGCTTCAATATTCAGGTCGATATGTTGAATGTTCTTTTTACTGATCACCATAAATTTAGTTTTCTTTCTATTGATCTTCAGTCCAAATTGGTTGCCAGTTGTATTTACTCTATTTAGCATCATCTGTAAATCTTCGTTGTTATCGGCCAGTATAACAGTATCATCTGCATATCGAAAATTACTTATTGGTACGCCATTAATCTTGATGCCCTTGTTGTACTCTTCCAGTGCCTCTAGAAATATTTATTCCGTGTACAGGTTAAAAAGCAGTGGCGAAAGAATACAGCCCTGTCTAACCCCTCTCGAAATGGTTACGTTTTCACTCACCATATGTCCATTCTTCATGTGGGCTGTTTGATTCCAATATAGATTTTTTATAATCTGGATGTCCTTAGTGTCAAGTCCTTTAAGATGTAATAGTTCTATGAGTTTGTCATGTTTGACATGTTTGATAGTATCGAATGCTTTCTCATAGTCGATAAAACAGGCATAAACATCTTTCTGTTGATCCAGACATTTTTGAATCAAGACTTGTATTGCAAAAAGCGGCTCTCGAGTTCCAAAACCGCATCTAAAACCGAACTGTGTTTTACTTATGCTGTGTTCTAATTTTGCTCGTATTCTGGAATGAATAATACGCAAGAATACTTTAAGGGTGTGACTCATTAAACTTATAAGGCGATATTCACTACACGTCTTAGAATTCGATTTCTTGGGAAGGGACACAAATGTAGATTTCAACCAGTCCGATGGAATTTGACCAGTATCGTATATCTTATTAAACAGTTCCAATACTACATTCAGGTTGTTCTCGTTAAAAACTTTTAAAAATTCGACTGGTATTTCATCGCATCCTGTTGCTTTCCCATCTTTCGTTTGATCTATAGCTTTTATCACCTCACTTTTCAATATTTTTGGTCCATTCAGATCAAGAGTGTTCGTAGAAATATGACGTAAACAATAATCAGTAAACAAATCTTTTATGTAATTTGCTCAAGTCTGTATCTGTTCTTCTTTATCTACAATAAGTTTGTTGTTCTCGTCTATTAACCTACCAAACTGTTTTTTCTTGTAAGTATAAGTAAACACCTTGATTTTTTTTATGCATATTAAAACTATCGTGTCTTCGTTATATCTCTTCTATCTCTTGACATTTTTCTTGTAACCATTTCTCTTTGGATTCTTTTATCTTTCTGCTGACAATTCTATCTATTTCTTTATATTGTTCGGGATTATTCTTATTTTCCCTCCTTTTGTCCATATAGTGTAATATTTCATCTGTCATCCATTCGTTCTTCTTCTTCCGCTCGTAGTCACCAATGACTTCTTTCGCACCGTTGCATATAGCGTCTCTTAAGTTGATCCAGTCTCTTTCAATATCATCAGTATTGGTTGTTAAAGCAACATTACTATTAATGCTATTTGTAAGCTTGACTTTTATCTCGGGATTTCTAAGTTGATCCATATCTAATCTTTTGTTATTCTGTTTCTGGATTAAGGTTTTTAGTCTGACTCGTAATTGGGCTACAAGAGGATTATGATCAGAGTTTATATCAGCTCCAGGATATGTTTTGGCTGATATTATTGCGTTACGGAATCGTTTGTTAATTGTTATAAAGTCTATCTGATTTCTAACGATGTACCCAATCCTGTCCTGTGTTGACGTCCAAGTGTACAGTCTTCTTAATGGTAACTTAAACCAAGTATTAGTGATAATTAGGTTTTTCTCCTGGCAAAACTGTATTAGTCGATCATATATATCACAATATCTTTTGTAGTCGCTAATAACCTATGGTTGATTCGACATTGTTACAACTTATTTTAAACTTCAATTGTGGCTTATTCCCATTAATAAACATCCTATAATCCTTATAACATCCTTATAGTTTTTTAATATCAAAGATGTAATTCAAATATAAAGGGTTTTTACCCATACATTTAATGGCTTCAAACATGTAAATCCAGATTACTGATGATGGAATAGTTATTCCATCATAGTAACATCATAGTTAGTAATTTTTTGTGATACATGGTATACAGCCAACTACAGGAATTTAGTTTCCTTGTGGTTTTTTGTTGAATTTTTTTTGATTTTTTACCTTCAACCCCGCTCAAAACTCAAAGAACTCTGCCTAACTCTCCGTTTCCGAAGGTATGTGATATATCCCTGATCTAAAGTGAACTGATGCTTTGTCTCAAAATCGTTTTTATTTCGCTCCAAAACAGCTAATTGTACAAAAACACATACCTAAAAATACAACGGAATGTCTGCATGGCGACAGTAAACATTTTTTATGCCGTTCTTACATTTGAGGGGAGTAACAACCCGGTGGAAAACAGAAATAACCGCGATAAGAATGTTAATTACTTGAATTAGACTCCAAAGAGTGTCGACAATTAAAAAATATGTTCCGACAAACGATGGAGCGACTATAACAATGCGCTTATAAACAACGCGTGGCAGAAAATGCCGGCATCGAGCCAAAAATTAATAGAGCGGAGGCTGGAAAAGTTGTATTTATTATACGTCTGTTCTTGAACATGAAAAATGGAATAAAATATTCGGAGGAAGTGTTACGGAACTTTAATCAATATTAAATATGCTCTGGATATACGCTAACAAAAATAATACCATATTCTAAATCTTAGACGAGGTTTAAATACACTGGAAACTATAAAATGCAGAAAGTTATTTTTATAGTTAGAAAGCATTTTTATTTAATTAGCTGCAAGTATTAATGATAAAGAGGTTGCATTTTTATAAAAAATAATCCTATCAACCAAAACTTGATGTGCTTGACGTGATGTATATGGCTCATTGTTGCCTAATCCTAATATTAAAAGTCGT
Source organism: Diabrotica undecimpunctata (assembly GCF_040954645.1). NCBI lineage: Eukaryota > Metazoa > Arthropoda > Insecta > Coleoptera > Chrysomelidae > Diabrotica > Diabrotica undecimpunctata. Next base: position 101,377,124 of record NC_092811.1, read on the forward strand.
ACTGAATATAAATCACTTTGACCAATTAGTTTACTATATTATGTTTTAGCTACAATGTTTAAAAAAAAAGCAGAGACAGAATCGGTCAGAACATCACCATCGATGGCTTTAACTTTGAGCGCGTTAGAGAATTCAAGTATCTTGAAACAACAATAACTGGAAAGACAATAACGGATCACAAGAAATAAACAACAGGATCCAGGCCGACAACAGATGTCTTTTTGCCCTCCAAAATCTTATAAAATCGAAACAACTGTTACGATAAATTCTGACCCAAAACCGTAACTAATATTCTCATTCATTCACGTATTTTCTAGGTAATGCCTACCTGACACACGATGGGTCCCCCTCCGTTATAAAAAAACAACAATCGAACTTTCTGGAGACGAGCCGATGTAAACATACCAGTTTTGAGACCAATTCGCCGCTCGGTCTAGTCCAGAAGGCCATCGACTTTTCTAGTCTAACGGTATTGGGTATATAACAAGACTTTTTGGAGAAAACAGTCAGTCAAAAAAGAAGCTCGCACTCGCGTTTAAATTGTAACGTCCGATAGATAAATTATGTAATTATTAGTCAAATAAATTGTTGTACAGTGGTTTAATAAATTGATATAAATTATCGTGTTTTAGTAAATTAAGACGTATGAAGATACAGGTCTATAAAACAATCATACGACCCGTTGTGATGTATGGAAGCGAAACGTGGACGATAACAAAGGCAAACGAAGAGAGACTATGTGTTTGGGAAAAAAATCCTAAGGAAGATCTTTGGCCCTGTGCTGGATGAAGCATCAGGACAATATAGGATAAGAACTAACAAAGAGCTCGAAGAATTTTACCCAGACGCCAACATCATAAAGGAAATAAAGTCCACAAGACTCCAATGGGCAGGACACCTCAGAAGACATTCTGACAAACTGGTGTGGGAGGAAGTCCCAACTGGAAGGAGACCACGCGGACGCCCTCGTTTCCGGTGGCGAGATAATATAGCAGGAGACCTAAGCACTATGGGCGTGGAGAATTGGATGGAGGTTGCTCCAGACAGAAAACAGTTGAGGCATGTTGTCGAGTCGGCTAAAACCCACGAAGGGTTGTAACGCCACGGAGTGAGTAAGTTTGAAAAAAAAAATAGGTATGCACAAATGATGATATTTAAGTACGTCCAAAATGATCACATTCAAAAATAATCATAACTAATTAAAAATTACTGACGCCATTCTCACCGTAATCGACTAAAATAAATCAACTGCAATCGACAGAACTGAATCAACAGCAATAGTACCACGACAAGTTTGTCAAAACTTAAAAATTCGACAAGCGACAGCAAAATTACTGGAAATTACCTTAGTAGGAGAAGTAAACTCGACCTGTAACTACGCTTAATCAACCCTGCGTTGACGGGGACGGACAAAATTTCGAAAGTCATTCCTATTCTTAACGAGTAATACTGGATTACACCTTTGATGCAACTTAAAAAAATCAATGTAGAATTATTACTGGTCGTTGTCAATAACTTTGAGGACTACTTGATTGAGTAAGTGATGTCTCGTATAATGTTCTTTGTTGGTAATGTCAAAATCAATTTCGTTCTTGGTGTTTTTCTTTTTGTAGAAGATGTTTAACATTTTTAATTCATAAGGTCCACAAGAGTCTGACCTCTTTCGTTTCCATGGATGTCTATAGATTTTCCTTCATTCTCCCGCTTTCCTTATTTTTTATTACAAGTCTGATTTGATCGGAGTATAGAAGATTTTTTCTTGTTTTAGTGCTACTTTTAGTTCATCATAAGGCTGATCCAAACATTCATTGTAAGTTATGCAACACTATCTGAGTGTGAATGGTGAAAATTATTGGCATATCAACATGAAAGATTAGTATCTCCGAGAGAATATATTTTGTACTGGAAAAGATAATTTCTTACGAAAATTATGAAATAATTGCCAAAATTTTATGATCGGAAGAAGAGGAATAGAAAAACGAGGTCCAAAATAAGCTCTTTGATAAAAAACATACAAAGGGAAAAAGATAACTAAAAGAGGACGTAATCTGCTAATAGCTTTTTTATAATTACAGATGTATGTAAATTAATGCCAATGAATACTTTTTTGTACAATTTTTATGTTTAGTATTGATTTTCAGATTTCTCTCGCATGACTCACAACATTCACGAACAATGTCTGACATCATATATTTTAATTGTATGAATGCTGCTTTCCTAATACGAAGAACAAAAAGCATTCTTAAAACAAACAATAAAATTCTTTGATTGTATATATAAATAAGAACTGCTTTAAACGTGATCACCGATCACCTTAGTCGCTGCTTTGAGAATATTACAATAATTATCGAAGGATTTTATGATGGTCATCATTGTCTGTACAGTCTGTAGCAACCTTCACTCCATATTTAAATAAAATATACAATCAATAAAATAATACAGAATGTGATATTTGCTATTGTAAAACCAGATTCAAGAAATTGACCTAATAGTTTCCGTTAAATATTTTTGTTACTTTTTAATAAAGTATTATTAAAAATCAGTAGTAAAAAGTATAAAGGCATTATTTAACTGAGATAATGGTTAGAATCTTGTATTTATTACAATTATTAAGGTCATGTGCAAATGCGAAATCATAAAATAATTTTAGAGTAGTTAGGACTGTATCAATAGCTGAGGTTCAAAATAATTAGGAGAGGTAATTAAATAATATACAGAAAGTGGTTAAATTAAGTTTATAAAAATGCTTATCAATATTACTGTTGTATATACTCGCGGTGTTCACGCACTGGCAATTATCACTTAAGCAGGTTTCACACGCGGTGGTTTCACGTATGAGTTTGATCTGTCTTTAGAGGATTCATCTGAATACGTCATTGTTTCTTTTAATTAGTCGTTATCACTCAGAGAGGAGAACAAAATGTCTATTCTCTATGGGAACCAAAATCAGAGAGAGCGATTTTATTTTTCATTGTCCAAAAATGTCTGTCTTTCTAAAGGGCTGGATTTAAAGTTAGTAAAAGGAATTATGTAATGATTTTGAAATTGAGGTTTTTACTTTACTTTAAAGTACTGAGGTACTTTTTGTTGCATCTAATGCCTGTCAGTCATATATCGCAGATATGGTTGACTGTTTCGTTACAGAGTCTCCATGAATCACTCTCGTTGAGTTAAATATTTGACTGGGTATGTTTTCCCAGTGACATTTCCTTTCTCAGCTGCTGTTGAATCCAGGTCTTTTTTCGGTCGCACACGATGCTTTTTAGCACTCCCACCGCCAGCTCTGAACCGAAGAACATACCAGTATACAGGAATAAGGAAGTGTAAAATATATATGCTTTGAAGCTTAATATATTTATTATAACCATAAAAGTTAGCTACTTACCAAACACGAACTATTACTAATCTCTAAATGATCTTCAACCAATGGAAAACGGCTTACCTGGAATACAAAAGAACATGTTAATTTGACAACGAAAGGATTGAACAATAAAAAGTAATGTATTGACTATCGCAACATTAGTCTAATGAGCAGTTCATTGAAACAATATCCAAAAATAATACACCTCCAAATATACAAGTAATTTGAAAATACGATGGGAAGAAAAATTTGGATTTTAAGACGCAATGGATACAATGGGTAGAAAAAAAACTATTTTCAGAAATGCGAGACGTAAAAGCCACCATTAATGTTTGTTTTATAGATTATCATAAAGTGTGTCACACAAGCAATTGAAGAAATAGAAGCAGGGAAAATAAATGACATCAGTCAAGGGGAGTCAAGGGATTAGACAAGTATGCATATTGTCCTCAAAGTTGTTTGATTGGCGTTCAGAAAATATATTTAATAAAACCCAAGATGATATATATGAAGTATAAAAAGTCTGTAAAACCCAAAGTTCGCACAGTAACAGAAATTATTAGGCAATGCGAGATATGCCTCAATACAAAAAAGACAAAATATATGCTCATAAGCAAACCAATTGTCTCCCATAAAAGATTATATATTAATAACGAAACATTCCAATAACAGATTTCGGTACAACGATAAATGCCAATTCTTTGGAGATCAGAATAGAAAAAGCAAGATCGTTCTTTCGAAGGTTGTCAAAATTCATACATACAAAAAAAATTCAGCTGCTTAAACGCTATGTGCTTCCAGTACTTCTCCACAGTGCCAAAATATGAACGTTTATAGATGCACCCATAAAAAAATTAGAGGATTTTGAAATGTGGACATATACGATTTTCAGGATTCCCTGGAAGGACCATATATCCAGTAGTAGTATTAAGATGACTAGATAAAGACGTGGGAGTATTTCAAACAACTCAAAAACGCAGGAATCTAGTAGAACAATAATAACAAGCTTGGGAACAAAATCAATTGCCTAAAACCTCGAAGTGGCCAAAAAATAACTCCCCTTACGTTTCACCTTACTAAGATGGACAAGTCAGAGAGTTAGTGATTATGAAGAATGCGATTATAACATTTTACATAACAAATTTTGCATTATATCCACTCTGTATAATAAAACTGACTTAACAAGAACCTAAGTTTAATTTAGAACAAAGCTAAACATTATATTATTAGATTATCAGATTTACGTAATGGTTTTATGTATTACATCGACATAATTATATATAATATTACATCCAGCAAATCAACAGCGTTACTCGAATCTTGGGAAACAAAAAGTAAGTTGTCGTTAGGTGGAAGGTATGTTATGTCTGTGTCTTGATCGGTAAATATAGAAAACGAGTTGTGAACTGTTTGCAACTGGTTGTTTTTCAAGTTCAAGATCATTGATCGGTCATTTGCGGAATTATACAGATGCAAGAGAATTGTAACGCTGTAATGATATAGTTGATAGTTGAAAGCGGCTATTTTCATTTTAAATAAAGCACATCGTTTTTAAATACAGTTCCTTCGAATTGGGGCAAATTATATTCTATAAACATTAAACCGTTACACAATATAAAACAGTGGTTTCCAAAATGTCGAAAACAATTGCTCGAGACAGAGCCAGAATCCTGACATATTTATTTATTATATTCTTTTTCACATTAACTAAGTATATCCCACATCAAGATTGACAATAGTATGGCGATATAGAATAACTAACTTTTTATAGCTTGTCTACAATAATTTTTGTAAACGTCAAACCTTCTTCTTCTTATGGTGCCTATCCGTTACAGATGTTGGACACTAACATGGCTATTCTGACTTTGTTGACTGCTGCCCTGAAAAGTCGGGTAGTGGTTAAGTTAAACCATTTTCGCAGGTTAGGCAGCCAGGATATTCTTCTTCGTCCTGGACCACTTTTCCCATGCACTTAACCTTGAAGTATGGTCCGAAGTAGGTTGTCTATAGCACCACATCTCAAATGCTTCGAGTCTCTTCAGTGATGCTTCAGTTAAGGTCCATGACTCCACGCCATATAAAAGAACGGAGAATACGTAGCATTTTAGTAAACGAACTTTTATTTCCAATTTTATATCGTGGCTGTTAAAGATTTTTTTCATTTTGACGAAAGCTAATCTTGCCTTCTCGACCCTTATCTTAATTTCCGTCGATTGGTCCCACTGTTCATTTAAGTTTGCACCCAGATAATAAAAGTTGGTGATTTGTGTTGTCAAACCTTAGTTTTATGCAAATGGCATAAAATTTACTCCTACATTTATAGCAAAATGTTAAGAAGAGGTTTTTATGATTCACCAATAATTTTTTAATGCATGCATTGCAACGTTTATTTAAATTACTTCTTAAAATTTATTTAGAGATAACTTATTCCAATAACAAAAACACAATTATATACTGGTATCAAAATATTCTGATTTTCTACTCTAGAATGAATTTGAATATTCTTTAATGCAGTCAAACTACATTAAAGATTCTAAAGTCTAAAACTTGTGAGTCCGTAACAGCTTGGGACAGCAATCTCTTAAGCAACTCAAAGTAACTTTGTTACATTTGGGACAGAACATTCAGAAATTTCTGTTAATGAGATTACTGGCATTAGTACTCCTCTTATTGGACCAGAACTTTACCGGTATCCCAAAAAGTAGTACTGTGGAAAATATGCAAAACTGGGAAATTAACTTAGTGTAATGACAGAAGTGTAATAACCTAACTCAGAGTAATGACAGTACAAGCAAGTAGTCGTTGCAGGGTGCTAATTAATTTGTTATAACACAATTTATTTACAAAGCACGTGGTGTTCGTGTGTATCAAGGTATATAAAAAAATGCTTTTTAAAAGCTTAAAACTTTTATTTTAAAGAAGATCTTTTCGGAATTGAATCATTCCATCATCAGTTTAATAAAAAGTTGTTAAAAACATTGTTTGGCCACAGAAAAACATTGGAAGGACTTCAGTAACGAAAAACAATCCTCATGGAATTTACAAAGGTAAATGCAATAGACTGTTAACTTCGGTAATTTTTATAGTGTATGAAACAGACTTAGCTGAATTGATTAAAATCTACATATCTCTGGATTAATGAATTGAACGCAAAGAGAACTTCCAGATAAATTACAGCTTTTTCACCGGATGAAAACCCGTCATACCAATGAGAATTACAACACTATCAAATCACACTTTAATTCATATAATATAAAATAGTTTGATTGTTAACTATATAAATATTAATAAAAAAGATATTATATAAAAAAATTGGCATATCTTCTTTGAGATTGAATAATCAACAAAACTAATTTTAGGAAGTTTGGCAACCACTGCACTACGTGTTTATTTTCCCTAACAGGAACAGGAGCGTAGTAGCTATAGATAAATTGATTTTTTGCTGTCAAAACCAAAAACGATGACTTATTTATAAACTCACTGAAAGGAACAGTTATTGATTGAACTTGGATATCTATAATTATTACGTTAAGTGTGAGATATATATTTTTACCAGATAATTTTTAATCAATGCACGCATTATGTAATGAATAATAGGGATAATTAAAAAATAAAAAGTAAAAATAAAGAAATGAAGCAAAAACTTTCTGTTTAATATTTAAACAAATAAAAAATTGTTTTTCATTTAAATTTCACAAGTGTATTGGAGAAACGACTTCTGTTGTTGAGTACAAAACTCAAATGAAGGTTTTTTTGTGGTTTACTCTCAAAAAGATATTATTGCCTAGGCTGTGGATGAAATAATGCACATTAATTAGTGAATTTTTGAAGCCTACTCTGTGTTAGAGAGGGCGATGTCAAATACAACTCCCCGGTCCGTGCAACAGCAAATCTTTGGTTATTATTTACTAGTGTTTACGTGTGTGGAGAGAGAGATGGCATTAGACAAAGAATCTTTTTGTCACAGAAGTTTAAATTTTTATCTTAGAATCGTCTATAAACTTGATTAGAATATTATGTATAGATTTGTCAGAATAAGATTGCTGATGTTCTCAGGTAGGCTAATGTTGAGATCGATTAAACCTAAATATAGGCTCCGAGTCTGTTTCCTATGATTAAGACAATCGAAAAATAAGTGGTTCAAATCTCCGATAGATTTTAGAAAGAGGCCATGGTTAAGGTTTAGTTAGTTTTAGTTAAAATTAAAATGGGGAATATTTTTTGGTAAGCATGGATGAATAGAAAAGTAATGGTTTCTTGAAGTCTTTTGAACCTCTTTATATTTTGACATCCATCTTTGTCTGCCGATACTCCTGATAATCGAAAAAATATCTTTAAAGTAGTAAACGTTTGTAATTTCGGATATCTCAGATGTGTTTTTTGCCATACTGTCCACTAATTCGTTTCCAAATACTCCATTGTTCCATTGTGTCCTTTAACCCAGAGTAAAGTAACTGTTTGGTTTTGTGAATTTTAGTTCATGTAATAATTTTTTGATATCAAGTATAATGGACTTTTGAAAACTATCTGATGGATGGCTACGAATAGCTTGTAATACTGCTTGTGAATCTGATACTATTACGATGTTCTCACAATAAGTGACACACCAAGTTAGTGCTTTCTGTATAGCGGCAGCCTCGGCTGTAAAATAGAACAACATTCAGGAATTCGATATTGCTCAACATAATTGCTGTTTCAAAGAAAAAAATGCGAAACCAGCACTTTCAACAATTTTTGATCTATCTGTATAAATTATTGTTAAATCTTCCCCTAATTTGCTTCGTATAGATTTAAATATCAGATTAGTTAAAATTGGCAAGTCTGAATAAGAGGGCAATATAATGGTCGGTTTGTCTATCAGAACTTCAAAGTCTTGTTCGTAAAAAGGAAGTTTTGGTAGCTGTAATATATAAGACTGAAATGAATTCGTATGAATAGACGATTCTGCAAGGGGAGGAGAATTTTTTATTCTCCAGTAAAAATTTGTTAAATTTTCTGTCAAAAGTAAACCTATTTTGTGAACTATAGTTGTATTAAACGATCTGTATGTTATTAGACGTTTGTTGGCTAAAATTTGCCTACGTATGTGTAAAGGTGGTTCCTGGGCTTCTTGCTAGAACTGCTTGGTTTGGTGAAGACATTATAGCTTCTAGACAAATTTTCATTAATTTAAATTGTATTCGGTCAAGTGTTAATAGATTTGTTTTGCTTGTTGAACCGTAAAGAATACTACCATAATCCAGAATGGATCGTATGTAGGGTTTATAAAACATTAAAGAGATATGTTGATCTACACCCCATCTTTTTTTGGAAACGAAACGCAGAAGGTTAATTCCACGCTCGCACTTTTGTTTTACATTCTTTATATGGCTGCACCACAAGAGTTTTTTTTATCTAGGATCATACCAAGATACTTATACTCTTCTGCTAAGAGAAAAATATAATCACCTATCTAGCATTTACCTGTGACTTTTTGTCTACGTCTACGGAAACATACAATCGAAGATTTTTCTTGTGATATACTAAAACCCATTTGTTTTACCCGCTTATCTATGTTACTAAAGCTAAGTTTTATCTTCACAATCATCATATAATTTATGGCTAGTATATAAACAATCATCGTCTGCATACTGAATTATTTTGCATTTATCATCCATCAAACCATGCAGATCTGCAGTATAAACATTATTATTTATTAGATATGTGACTTTATAAAATATAGTTATAAAATTGTAAAAGTACATTAGATAAGCTTTAAATTAAACTCTTACAAGTTCAATTTCGATTAATTTTTATTGCGTAATTAGCGATCAAAGTTGAAACACGGTACTTTATTAAAATGGCCACATTTTTTGTAAAAATGATTGTATAATAATTTAGACTATTGATTACGTACTTTAGAAAGAAACTACAACGTTAAAGGGGTTTTATTCTTTCATGCCGTCAATGGACCCCCAAATATGAAAAAACCGCAGAGTGCTTCTATTTAAAGGTGTGCGTTTTTCGTTTTTGAAAAAAGGGTGCATATAAAGACTGCGCCAGGGAGATGCGCTATTATACACGCTGTTCAACCTAGCATTAGAAAAAGTTTCGGGAATAAACTTAACGGGTACGATATAATATCCTTAGTATACAAATAATGGCATATGCTGATTATATCTTTATCATTGGAAGAACCCGAAATGAAGCAGTTGAAGCTTAGTAATACGTGTGAGTATTTCGCCGCAGAAAACATCGGCTTCTGATTAACACCCACAAAACTAAATATATGCCGGCTATATCAAGAATGCAACAAAATAACTTTGCGGGTGCAACACGAAACTATAGAAACGGTGGAAGAGTTCTGCTACTTAGGCTCACTGGTTGACTGTAAAAACAAGACGCCCAAAGAAATCAGAAAAAGAATATTCGTGACTAACCGCTGTTAGTTTGGCTTAGGTCCTCAACTAAGAGCAGGAAATATGTCAAGAGCAACAAAGTGCAAACTTTATAAAACAATAATACGCTCAGTGCTCATATACGGATCGGAAACATACGGAACATACGGACCCGAGATGAAGAGTTACTACGAATTTTTTAAAGAAAAGTATTTAGGACTATATATGGCGGAGTTAAAGAACAGGGTCTGTGGAGAAGGCAATATAATTTCGAACTCTATAGACTTTTTGGTGATGCAAAAAACCATCAAAATACACCGCGTAAGATGGGTGGGCCACGTTATGCGGATGGATGAAAGTGATCCTTCTAAAATAACCACGCTAAATATACCGGTCGGAAGAAGAAGAAGGGGGCGGGTTAAACTCAGGTATCTGGACGATGTGGAGGATGATTTAAGGGAGATTCAGTAAGGGGATGGAGAAGACACACTCAACAGGGAAGGATGGAAGAATGTTTTGAGGTAGGTCAGGGCTCATGAAGGGCTGTACCGCTAACTGATAATGATTATCTGACTGACTTTTTAAATTTTATATTTTATCTTACAAAAATTTACATGATTTTTTTAATAATTGACATTTTTCATAATTATAAAATAAAAAAAATCGATATCGGTTAATTTTATATCAAGGCTTCGCAAAAATATGAATTAAAAAAAGCAAATTTAATCCCTTCAAAGTCTGTTAAATAAATAACCAAAAATTTGTTGCTACACAGACTAAGGAGTTGTTCCTGGCATCGTCCTTTGTAACACAAGAGTAAAGGCGGGTACACATTTGCGAGCAGAACTGTTCGCGAACCGTTTGTGAACGCTATATTCGTTAATGTGTACAGCAGAAAAAACCGCTTGCGTACTGTTTCATCGTGACTCGTCGCGAACCAAATTGTTGCGGTTTATTTCACGACTTCAAAGGAAGCTCGGCTTTCAGTTTGGACGGCGCTTACTAGACGCAGCGAACATTTTTATTGTGTCATCAAATCGACATTGTGTGAATGACGTGTTCCTTCCTAGAGAGACGTGAGAAAACAGTAAACTGATTATTGTCATGGACGTATAAATAAAGATAAAATCTTTATTTATACGTCGATGATTACTGTACATAATTTTATTTTTGTTAAACAAGCAAAAACAGGAACATAAATCAGTACCCAAATTATAAATAAAATGAATCATTTCGCACATGTGTGTTCGTTGTTGGTTTGTCGCTTTCCATGGATCGAGATAAGTATGCGATTAGTACGATGTAGAATATTTTTCAAGGATCTGTACGCGTACTGTACGTATACCGTTCGGCTCGCATATGTGTACCCACCTTAAGTTTCAAAAATTCACTAATAAGTGCATAAAATCGACCTTTTTTACCCACAGCTTGGGTTACTAGAAGGCTAAGACGCGATTAACAGGCAGTTTATAGCAAATAATTTAAAAAGTGATCGTTTTTAAAAGATATGTACAACTTAAAATTCGAAAAAATTGTGAAAAGCACCTAAAAAATATAGAACAAACATACGGAACAGAAAAAAATACGAAAAAAATACCTCTTCCAGACAAAGTGCACGGGAATTTTTCTATAAAATCAAAAAACATTTCATATTTATGTTTGAGCAGTGGGCGCTCAGCCATTCAGATATTTTAAGCACAAAGACAATAAAGCCGAAGTAACTTACTCAACACATTACACAACAGAATGCACAAAAGGGTTACGAACAAAAGATCTCGATAGTTCGTGTACAAAGGCTGCTAAATAACCATACGACCCTATACGACAATCTACAAGGTGTGTAGATTGTGTATGTCTCATATGTTAAGCTAAAGGTATAACGAATGAGAATTTCACGTACAAAGGGTACCCCCGTTAACATTTCAAAAAGTCACACGCATAGTTGAGGCTTTTAAAGAACAAGTCTATTTTTAAAACCGTTTACATAAGCTAAAGATGCATTTTTTTTAAAAGCGTATAACTTTTTAAAATTACGTCGAGTCTTATTTATTCATCACATAGAACGTAAAAAAATTAATTCTGGGAGTGGGGGCATTTTGCCTATCTTAACGGCCCTTTCTTATGGAACTTTTAACAGACACAAAATGCTTCATAGAAATAAAAAAAATCAAAAGTATTTACAGTACAAACAATGCATTCCCTCTACTAGGACATACCAAGAGCGGATCCAGGACCGATTTGGGGGGGGGCATGAACTTTTTTGGAGGGGATACCGGGAGATCTGGAGGGAATTTTTTAAAAATTGGGATTAAAATGGTTAGTTTTAAGGCACTTTTCACACATTTTTGAGTGCCATACTTATCGTTATTAAAGTCCAACAAGTGCAAATAAAGAAATGTACTTAATTTAGTTTATGAAATTAAAATAGGATAAATAAAAGGCAAATAATATTGACTAAGTTACTTTATTTGTCTAATACAAGAATGATTTTTGTAGACTAAACTTCATACAACAAATTCGAGTCGTCTGGCTCGCTGATGTGCAAATCGCTCTATAACTTTTTCATTGTCTACTTCATGTCTCGGTGAACATGAAGGAGGCAAAGACAAGTGAGTCGGGTTTCCTTCATCCTTGCCCTCAGCCAAGTCTTCACTCTTCTTAGCATAGAGTAGGATCTATCTGACTAAAAAATAATAAAATGTAAATTGAACGTCTTCTGGGCCACCTTTATGTTTGGCTCTTTTAGTCTGTCTACCCGCAAATCTAGGTAACTTCACTTCAATTCGTCTGTTAGTTCTTTAACTTCGGTAAAAATCTTACTAAAACTTTCTTCGCAGTTAGATTTTCTATCTTTCAAAGTCGACGTGGCATTGGAAACAGTATTAGTCGCCAGGTTAGCATAAAGAGATTTTATTTGTAGAAGTCGGCTTAGTGGCAATGTTAATTTTAGTATGTTAATCAGTGACATCATTAACACTAGAAACTCATATGTGCATAAAGAATTAAGCAAAGTTGATGCAAGTGTAGAGGTCTTGGGATCCTTACATGTGGAGATAGATGTTAGTGCTTCAATTATATGTAAAATGACAGATCTGGACTGGATTACGCTTTCATAGCACTCAGTCCATCTTGTTTCGAATAAACTTGTTAATTTTGTCTGAGTTTCAGTTTTTAAACTTAATTTCTCTTGGCTGACATGTTGAAAAATGATATTAGGTACTGACTTCATTGTTCCCACTGTGTTTGTGATGGACTATACATTAATAGAAGTTAAAAGGGAGTTGTTTAAAATATGATTCAGGCAAGGACATTTAACTGCATTTGTTGCGACCTTTTTTATTTCTGTTACAGCACCGATTGCTTCAAAGCTCATTACGCTACAACTGCCAGTACCGATTCATACACATTTTATCGGATCCAAGTGCAATTCTTTCAACAAGTTTAATACTATTTTCCCGAAGGCTTCTTCTATCAGGCGTTGTTCTTCCCCTCTTTCTTGATTTTCACCAAATATTTTTATGTTCTCATAGCGGTAATGAACTTGTCACTTAACACAATAACACGAATGTTGTTACTGTGTATATACCTCAAATTTTGAGAAGGTTTTTCCAAGTGGGATACGTCGGTCTTTTCGTCAAGTATGACAGAGTAATAATTTTCACTTTGAACCATTATTTGATTCACTATTTGTTCAATTATTTCTTATCCACGACACGTTATCAATTGATTTTGACTGGTGCTACTGTTGTTCGGGAAGATGCTGTAGAGAGGTGTTGTTTAAGTGTCTCATCTCCTGATGCGATTATAAACCTTAACAATTCTCTGAAATTCCCCTCATTGCTAGGTAAAGCATCCCCGTCCAGAACCAGAAAGACATCATCACAGATGGAAGGATGGACGATAGACGGCAGACGCTCAGTCTGTTGCTTTCTCCAACGGAGCGCGATTGTGTTATACATACTAAAGTGTAGGTTACCTCACACTTTATCTCATTCAGAACAACCTCTACTACCCTCAAAACATTTTTCTCGTGGCAAGCGGAATATGTGTTTGAAACTACAAATATTTGAACTAAAAATATTTAAATTTATATATTTGTAAATTTTCGGGCGGGGCAATGGCCTACTCTCTGGATCCGCCCTTGGAACATACGCTTTCTTCCGTTATAAAAATCAACATAGAAAATCTGAAAGTAATCCATGAATCCAAGGAAAAATCGAAGGGTTGAGATACAGATCTCTTGGATTTGTAATACCAGATAAGAATTCAAGATCTACCTTGAAATTGCAATTGGCATGGCAGTTAATCAGAAGAGAGGACAAAAGGTGGAAAAGAATATCTAGATATCGAGAACTAGCAAAAGAAAAATGCGAAGCCAAAAATGGCAAATTGGAGACCTAACGTTAACAAAGCTGCTGGAATACATTAATTTATTATAGTAGCAAATAAATAAATATTTCATTTATTTATTGGCCACTATGGACCAAGATTTGTTTCTCGCTTTATTAAATTACTACACTCACACGGTTTTTGACCTACTCCGAATGACGTAGTAAGTGACCTTGAAAATTTTCGTGTATGTAAAATACCTAACATCCATATATTTTTGTGGTTGTGCTAAAAACGATAACTCGATAATTTAGTTACTTATAAGCTCCCATTTTCCTGTCTGCTTTTTTGCATCAATTTGACTTTGTTTTTAATGATATCGCGATGGATCTAAACTATTTTGGTTATCTAACACCGTTTTATGGCTCACTTATAAAAATATAATATGTAAATTGTATATTTTTAGAAGTATTTTTGTATTTTGACGTAATTGATACGTAGCATAAACAAGTTTTGTCCATGAAAATCTAGAATATTACAAATAATATTTAAAAACATAGTTTGTTTTTATAAATTTCTATAGGTACAGCAAAACATATTAATTATTGAACATTTACGTTTTTAGTAATTAAAACACAAAAAAACCAACTAAATTTATATATAATATATTTTTATAATAAATCCTATATCATTTGCCTCGTATCTGCCGAGACAACCAAATCTTTAACCGCAAAACACATCATTTTTTACCCAGATTAGCTCACCAAACGGGGAAAATAAAAGAACTATCCAAAAACAAACAGAGCCACCCTCCAAGTAATGAAGCTCATGTAAAACCCCAGTCAACAAACAATAAATAAATGTTTATTGATTATATTGAATGGGAATGATTTACAATTTCAGTTTAAAATACGTTTAAACAAATTAGAATTTATACGAGGGTCATCAAGATTTTCCTTTTACAGGAAAGCATGACCTGCAGGTAAATGTACCGAATACTATAATCGCAAGGGTGCTCAGACTTGTAGTGTCTCCGATCTATCACAATATATTTATTAGACAAGCGATCGACTACCGACTACTACAACTACACTGGAACCTAGATACTAAAATTCGTAGATTTTTGAAAATGCGTATAAACACAAAATATAATTAGAGCATCTAATCATGCATGTAATACTAATAGTTGCAAAGCAATAATGTTGCATAGTACTGCATATCATCCATAAATTGTTTGTAAGATGTTGCGTAATTACCAACCGTAAGCCTGTCTGTTTTTGAATGAGCCTCCAGTAAGTTGTCGTTCCATCGTTTTCGTGGTCTTTCTACTGATCGTCTTCCTATTGGGGAACCGTCTCTTGTCGTGTTTACTACTCTATTTATTGTCTTTCTGCTTATGTGATCGTTCCATTCTACTCTTCTATTTCTTACCCATATCTTGATGTTCTCCATCTTGCATCTAGCTCTGTCCCATAGTGTCTTATCATTAATATTTCTTAGTGTTTTCATCTCTGCTGTTTCTAACATCCTTTTTGTCTTCTCTGTGTTAGTGTTTCTGACGCGTACCTAAGTCATTATTGTTTTGATGACGGTTTTGTGAATTCTGCCTTTCACTTCTTAACTAACCGTAAGCCTGATGTGAGATATTCATACGTACTCATTTCGTGTTTTAAATATTGCTATTTTACTTCTTCAACTCGTATTTAATACCTCTTAATTTAATAAAGACTAACATAATGCTCCGTCACCGCAGCTTGTTATATATGAAATAAACACTTGGGAACAATTGATAACATTTGCCAAACGTAGCGCGGTCACATTGCCTCATATGCCTAGAGTATTTCGATTAGGACCTGAGAATACTTTCGAATTCATTTGTGATCGACTCCAGAAGTTGTCGCGATCGACTGTTTGTGAATCGCTGCTATATCAGCTTACCGAATACTATATCGGACGATAAGGTTATATATTTTATAGTCGATTAGACAAATAAATAGGCTGAAGCGCAAGTGAAAACAGCACGTATATCATGATCTATTATAGTCGCTTGAAACAATGGGTTTCGAAAAATAATCAAGAAATAAAACAATTTCTTGGTCTTCTAATTTGGATGAGGTTAATGAAATATGGTAGTATAGCATCTTACTGGTCAACCAAACAAATTTATCAAAACAGTGTTGCTTCAAAAGTAATGTCTCGCAAGAGGTTTGAGTTGCTGCTTCGTTTTATTCATTTTTCGGAGAATAGTAGTTCCCAAAATCGTCTAAGTAAAATACAGTCTCTTGTAGATATTTTGCATAGAAAATTCCAAACGACGTATTTTCCAGAAGACTTTGTAATAGACGAAACGTTAGTTCCTTGGTGTGGCAAACTACCTACATTATATATTGACAACTTCTACACCAGTTACAACTTAGCATTGTCACTTCTTGATAGAAAGACACACATTGTGGGAACAGCTTGAAGTAAGAGAAAACACTTACCCCAAAATGTTATGTCTGCAAAATTAAAAAGAGGTGAATCAATAGCACGAGAAGACGAAAATGGGATAGTTGTAATAAAATGGCGCGACACTCGAGATGTTAAAATTTTATCAACAAAACACTCACCAAATATGACTCAACGAGAAGAGAGAAACAATCATCCAAGTACTAACGTATGGTCCTAAAGTTTAGGGAAAAATTTCAAAAGCATATAACTCTGACCACAATAATCTTATATTTTTATTAAATTATTCAACAATTTAACTTAACTATCCTTATTATAAATCAAAATTCAAATGACAGACAAGAAACCATTATTTTCGATTTGCCTAATAATTCCCCTGACACGTTGCATCATCCTTTGGACGACCTCGGCGTCAATTTCTCTAATTTTTGTATATATGCGGTGTCTTAACTGTTCCTGATTTTGTGCTTCCCATCCGTTATTATAGACTTTCCGACTTAAGAACACAGAACCCTTCAATTGGACGAGCCTGAGGTAGGTTGGGGGGATTGTCTGCTTTCAGTACAAAGGTAATGTTGTTAGTTTCGTACCAGTCCCTTGTGATCCTCGCGTAATGACATGAAGCAAGATCTGGCCAAAAGACTATTTGATCATTTGCATGATGTGTGTTCACAAATTGAAGCAATTTAGAGAGACATCTTTGAATATAAATATTTGCGTTTAAGGCTTCGCCTCGAACAACACCAATGTAGGGCTGTGAGATAAAGCCAGCCTCAGAAATTGCACACCATACCAAAATTTTGTCCTCAAATTTTTTCTTACTTTTGAATTTTATTTCATCAGGTACATTTTCGTAATCGTTCGTGTAAAACCCTTCATCTCAGAGCTGGACAAAGTAAAATATTTTTCATCGTCCATCACGATTAACTTGTTGACGAAATGCACTCGCCTTAACGCGCGGCAACATCTCGGAATTCTCTCTAATTGATCCTCTGTGTATTTTGGAGCTTTCCTTCTTTTCCGGTAGATAATATTGTTACTCGATAGGGTCCTGTATACTGTAGTCTTTCCAACATGAAATCTTCTGGCCAGTTTTCGCTGTGAAACCCCAATTTTGTTCTTAGCTGCTTCAATCAGTCTTGCCTCTCTTATATGGTTCAAAATCCGCGGTCGGCCACTTTTACGCAAGTTAACACATGGTATCCCTTCTTCACATTCTCTGATTGTGCGATAAATTGTCGATTTGCTTATGTTTTGATCTCGATAAATATTAACAATATCTCGTTTCGACATTCGCCCAACCATATTATAAACACCTCGATGAATATCAATTTTATAAGACATTTTGCAGAGCACAAATCAAAATATTCTGCTTTGTTTATTAAATGTCAATAACTGATGACATTTCAATTCCATGGCCTTCTTTGTTAAATGCATTTTGCTTCTCAATCAGACCAGGTGAAATTTTTCCCAAAACTTTAGGACCATACGTTAGTATGCAAAGTAAGAGTCGTAAAAAACTCTAACAAAAGAAAAGCCGGAGATAGTGGTAGCGTACAAGGAAAAACCAGGAATTGATGTGTCCGACCAACTATCCACTTATGCTTCTACATTACGCAAGGGCGTTAAGTGGTATCGAAAGCTTGGCTTTGAATACATGCTTGGAATTTGAATTCTAAATGCATTTCTAATTTATAAGGTTGTTAAAAGTCCTACAGCCTTTAAAACTCAAATAAACCTCACGAAAATACGATTATTTAGGGAACAAATGGTACAAGATCTTCTAAATATAACGGAAATAGCAACAAAGACTCGTAACATAAATAAAATACATTTCTTACAAACAAAAAAGGATGAAAATAACAAAACGAAGTTCGAGGAATGTGTGTCTCTTGTTACGCCAAGATGAAAGAAGACGAAGGACGACACGTTGCCCGGATTGTACATCTGAACCATTTATTTTTTTGGAACGTTTTGGAATCAATCATAAACGAAATTGAGTATTTTGCATTTTATTTTGAATTAAAAAATAAATTTAGGTGGCCACGCATGTAATGACTAAAGCTAAAATATACATATGTGTCATTTAAATATAAACGACGCGTCGGCCATATATGTCCGACATGGCGATTAATGTGCTAGAGGAGTCTATTGATAAGAAGTCTATAATATTGGAATGATTTTGTATCTGTGAACTCATTACCATAATGGTTGATCGATTATCGAACATTATGACAATTTTTTTATGTGATATCTCCTATCAATAATATCTAAGATAGGATATATTCCGCAGATTGTCTTAAAAGTTTAAAAATTAAAATTAAATGGGGATGTAGCTTATAAAATATTATTTTAATATTAAGATAGTCAAACATAAAGCCAATTGTGTATTGCAAGCATATAATAATATACCATTACAAGAAATTTTTTGTATTTGCGCGAATTGTTTACCAACAGCACATACTGCTCGGCTGCCAAAAACACGCTTTGTTTAATGACAAGATAACACACTTCATCAACACAAATATATCTATTACATTTTTTTCTCTAAACAATCATTCCGAGTAAAGATCTTGAATCAACAACGCAGATATTCCGAGAATACAGCAGTTTTTAGATAATGACTATTTGCCTGACGTACAAAAAAACAAAACCGTGGTGTAGGTCACGTCCGACTAAAAATATCAAAGGTAAAAAGGAATTTTCTTGCCGTTTCATTGACAGACATATGTCTGGGATTGTTATTCAGCCACTATGAAGATCAATGCCAAATTCAGGGCCGCATTAAGGTACTACGTGCAAAATAAAACATATCTATTGAAAATTGAATGACCAGTCAAAGTTTATTTCCGTTAAACAGCAAAAGGTAACGTAGGTAAACAGATAATTGATATTATGTAGTTTTATGTTAAATTGTACAAGGAATTTCAGGGTAGAAATAGAAAATATTGTCTCTTTATTATACAAATTTAAAGTAACTCTCCTCTCGACTACACTCTACATTAACAAATTCAATTTCAAATTTTAAGAATAATTGCACAAAGTATATCTATTAGTTAATAAAGTTTCTTCTATTTTCATTCTGCTATCATTTCTGCTCTAGTAAATTCTCTTCTGGCCAATGCGGCACCATATCAAGAACAGTATACTAAAAGCGGCCTTAATAGGAGAACAGGAGAAACATCAAAACGCAGAGTGGTTTGACTCCGACAGTAAATTGATTATAAGGCAAAAGGAGGATGTGAGGATAAAATATTTATAACTAGGAAAAAAAAGTAGCAAAGAAGAGTACAAGATCAAAACAGAAGAGGTAACACAAGGGTGCAGAAAAAGAAAACTCGAGAACCACGAATTAAAAATAGAAGAGATAGAGACGAGCAATATTTCCATTCATTACTAAATTATGAGAATGCAGAAGAGATAGAAAATGCACCTGTACTCATAACAGATGGTAGAGAAATTCATGAATCCTGATGAAATTATAAGTATATTAAGTTCTTTAAAAAATAATAAGGCACCTGGTATAACATCTGAATTATTAAGAAATGGAGGACCAGCACTATGGAAACAAATACACAGTTTAATCACCCAAATATGGGGTGATAAATTACTAATATTTACTTAACGTCGGCAGCCATCGTAACACCAAACTAAAATGAATCAAATCTTGACGTCAGAGTATTTTATACCGTAGTGCCAGACAGCTTGAACTAACTGCTAATATAAACATTTTTAGTACTTCGAGAAGGAAAGTGCATTTGTGTTTATAATACAAAATCGGTTACACGGCAGAAGTACTCGTACTTTTTCACTAGACTAAACACACAAAATTAATTATAGAGGAGCTTGAAATATAGCGTACTTAGTAACATGACGTAATAAAAACAGTCTACCAGATAATATATGTACAGCACCATCAAAGTAAGGGCCCTTATTACTAGAAAAACGAAAACGCTACAGTACAAAACACTAAGAAGACCTCTTGTGATTTATGGTTGTGAAACATGGACTCTGCTCAAAAAAGGTGAAGATGCCATGAAATGTTTTGAAAGGAAAGTGCTCAGGAAAATTTTTGGGCCTATTCGGGATACAGAACCTGCATGAACTTTTAGCTTGATCAGCTATTGCTTCCAATGAGCAAAGACAGAAAAACAAAAACGTCACCGAATGGAGACCAGACGTACATATACCACGAGGCCGCTCTAGAAAACGTTGGCTAGAGAATGTCGAGAATGATGTAAGGATTATGGGAGTTCGAAAATAGAAAAGAGTCGCCAATGAAGAATGGAATGGAATGCAATTGTTACACAGACTATCTGTTGTAAGGCTAGAGGAACAGAAATTTACTTGTCCAGCTTTCATACCAATTCTTGAATAAGCTGTGTAAGGTTAGTATGTTTTTGAACAATTTTCTTTTATTTCTACTTTATACTTCATACACCAAATCCTTAGGTATTGATTGTCTCAATATATCTTTAATCGTTAATTTGTATTTAAACTATATTCCTCTTAATAGTTCTTAACATCTTCACTCATCAGTCCTAAAATCATCTTTATAGATTACCAACGCGTTTCCGTTCCATGTTATATATCTCAATTACATAATAGTTCGACTGCTTGATTGTTTTGTTACTTTATTATCCATATAATGTCTTTATTCCGAGGTAAGTAAAGCGTTCACTATCCATTAGTTTGGACCAGATGAAACTGTGGATTTACATGGATTGAATGTTTTCGCAGGGATAGAACTTTATTCGAAGACGGTTCTGCTTTTACCCCTTTTTATTTGTTCTTTAAGGTTGTGGGGAATATCTTCTAAATCGTAGCAGTGGTGAAACAACAGCGTCAAATTTATTTCTCGTACGGCAGAGCCTTTATCTAAAAATCCTGCCAATAATAATAGATAATATAAGGTCTGTCAATTTTTCTATAGCTATGTAGTTACAGTATCGGCTAAAATTTCTGGTATCCAGTTAATTAGTTATCCTTTGAATGCATTGTGTTACGTTAACTGCCTTTACTCAAATCTCAAATAACCTTTCTATATTCATGACATAAAAGTGGTTCACTAACATAGTGGAGGGTTCTCGGTCAACAGTTGGAGAATAAATAAAGGGATATCAGCTACTTCATCCTTTTATTGAAGACGTTTCGTGTATTAAATTTATACACATCATCAGTTCATCTTACAAATGATATGCAGCAATAATATGATGGAAGTGAAGAAAATAGCTTAATTTATGACCTATATAGATTAAAAAGTACAAAAGTTCCGTTTGGGTTATCAAAAAAAGTAAATTTTGTAAAAGTTAAAAGAACAGACATGTTAAAAAAGCTTTAGTGTAAGTAACAAAGCCAAAAAATTTATCCAATATGGATGTCAAACAAAGTTCCAAAGTTAGCACTAATGTTACTTAATAATAATAGATATAGTAGTTTATATTTAACTTTAGGTAACATTATTTTAACGGCCTAAGCAATAATTAACAAAATAGAGGAATATCCTCGCCTAGAAAATGCGTGTTTTCAAATTTTTCAGATTTTAAATCACTTATATCTCGAAAACTGTCAACTTTAGAGAAAAATGACAGACCTTTTTTGTTTAAAATTACTCAAAAACTTATTCCTCGCGGCAAAAAATGGTGATTTTTAAAATTAGTTTAAAAATATTGTTTAAGCAATTTTTGCAAAAAAATTTCGCTTGGCTCCCTTCAGATTTATAAAAAGGAGATGAATAAGAATCCACAAAGAAACCGAATAAAACATTTTCCTACGGGTGTGGTCTCACAACATGGAGTGAGTTGGTGCATTGTTATTGTCCCTGATACATTCACGCGCTTCGGTGTAACGAATAAAAAAAATACGGGCTTTGTTTATGACCTGTTGACAATAATAAATGCTATCTGCTGATTTTCAAGCTTGTTGAATCCATATAATCTTTACAAATAACTTATATGCATGAAATGTATATCTTATCGGTTGAATAATTTTCATTTCTTGTGTAGTGACATTGACTGTGTTATTGAATGTGACAGATACAAACGAGATAATATACGAAAGTTGTGATACAGATAAATAAGAATAAAAATATTTATCATCGAAAATGGATGTATTGTTGTTCAAAAAGATGAGTTTGGCAAATTTTCAAATGAATTTCTCTGAACTTGCATCAAAAGTCATTTTATGGCAAGTCAGAGCTAACTTGTGAATGATTAATCAGATTGAAATTTTTTAGTGCTCACAAGAACTCGTGTCTACGTGCTATTTGAATGATAAAGTGTTTCCTTGTGTGGAAAGTAACCTATATATAATATAATTATTAAACTTACACCTTCATTAGATATATTTTTTACTACCAAACCAGATATAAATCATATCCAAGTGACGTCTTAATTTCCAAATTATCAATTACTTTCTTGATTTCAGATTTCTTAAACGTTTAATAGGAGCGATTTGATATGGTGCATCCATGACTTCATACAAAGCTTCTTCTACAACTGAGATTTCTCTTTGATGCGGTTGAAAGATATCGCATATATGATTTGCAAACGTATATGCTTTATCTATGTCGGTTTTAACCCAAACGCAATTTTGTTTCCGATTGGCACATTCATTGGCAATTTGTTTTGTTCGCAGGTGAAAGGTTCTTTAAACAATTCTTAATTCCATTGTATTTATGTTGGATCAATTTTATTTTGGGCAGTTCACAAGCTATATTAAGATTCTTTTATCTTTTGAATGTCTAGTGTGTACCACAGCTTTCACAGGTTACGGTTTTCAAGTTTTTCATGTTTTTTAACATGAATTTTGTTTTTTCACAACGACTTTTGTTTTTAGACCATATTTTCTAAGAACATACTAAAATAACCACTGTTTATTATTACTGTAATTCCAATAATATAAAATATCTTTTTGTATGCTGGTATTGTAGCTAGCTTTGTATCTATTACATTTTTGCTTATTTAAGTTTGTCAAAAGTTTTATGCCGATCAGAAGGTCGATATTCATTCAGTGGCGTATCTATTTCTAGTTAATGCTAAGAGTAGGTAAGTTCCATCTGTGATTCAGACATACACCCACCACAGTTTCCATTTCCGCGATTTACTTAACCAACTCGACCCAAAAGAATCTTTTTAAAATCTGTCAGTGTCAGTCAAAACTATATCATGTGAAAACTTCACCACAACTGTGGTACCTATAGCGTTTGCTATACCAGCGTAAAAAGTACGTATTCAATGACTAAATGTATCAGTGACCTTGGACGTTGGTATATAATTTTAAAGTTAATTTAAAATTTAAATTTTTCTTTGTAATCTTTTTGTTTTGTCGAATATTTGACTTCCGAGTCTCAATGTGAAAAAAATGTTAATTTTAATTTGGTACAAAGATATAAATTAAATTTTTTTAAATTTGTATGTAAGTGCGTAAATTTGGATTACTGTTTAATGTTTTCCTGTTTTGCATTTTAATTTTTTTACGTAATCTTTGATTTAATTTTTATATTTTTCCAAAAAAAATGTTTCCGTTGTTAGTTTATGTTTATTATGTTAACAGTAAAAATATAAAACATTGCAAAAACAGACATCATGTAACTCTTTTGACATGTTTTTTTTAAGTTCAATCAGCGTATTTTCAAATATTTTTAAAGGCAAGTAAAGCCTTTATTCATCTTCCCAGACTTTTTTTTAATTACCTTATCAACGGTTTCCAATCAAAAGTATATAATTTTTGAGTCACGGTCAGTTTGCTTTAACTAGTACATTTTCATAATTGAATACCATAAAATCAAACTTGTTTAAAGACTTATCGACCCAGCAGGAGCTTACCATTTGTTAATCAAATTGAATATTGGCCTATTAACCCATACGTTTGCATGTATTTTAAGTTCTTCATGACTTTTTCTTAATAAGCATCTACGGTTTTAGACTCAGGTAATAATTAGCAGAACTACAATGAGGAATTGCCAATGGATGTATACATGTTTGCCTGAGTTATGACTACAATAAAAACGTTGGAAGGTGGTTAACGAGTTTCTACTGCCACAAACCTCTAGAGTTTGAAAGAGGTTGAAAGAAATGTTAACTTGTGTAACAAGCCCGGCACTGAACGTCTAATAATAAATCAAAAGGATTATTACCACAAGTGGGTACAGATAACCATTCACAATTGCACACCTGTAACCTGGTTTGCTTCAAGGAACAGT
Organism: Diabrotica undecimpunctata; assembly: GCF_040954645.1. Lineage (NCBI taxonomy): Eukaryota > Metazoa > Arthropoda > Insecta > Coleoptera > Chrysomelidae > Diabrotica > Diabrotica undecimpunctata. The sequence goes on from NC_092811.1 coordinate 101,401,842, forward strand.
CAATAAAATTGGAACCAATAATATAAGAACCATGGTAAAAAATATAAAGGTTCGTGAACTGGAGGAGGAACTATTTAATATGTAGTAAGATATCGTTTTCATTTGTGTGTTTGCCAAAGAAAGTGAATGCCAAAGAGTGCAGTGACTATCGAACCATAAGCTTAATGTCACATACCTTGAAAATTCTGTTGAAAATTATCCACACCAGAGTTCACTCTAAACTGGAGCTGGATATTAGTGACACACAATATGGGTTCCGCAATGGTATGGGTACCAGAGAGGCACTATTCTCCATCAACGTGCTGACGCAGAGATGTTTGAATGTTAACCGTCCTCTTTACGTCTGTTTTATAGACTACAATAAAGCGTTTGATAAAGTAAAACATGACCGACTCATGGAAATTCTAAAAAATAAAAACCTAGATGAAAGAAATTTACGGCTAATAATAAACCTTTATTAGAATCAGCGAGCAATAGTAAGAAATTAAAAAGAGACATCTGAAGAAATGGAAATAAAGAGAGGAGTCAGACAAGGCTGCATACTATCACCTCTATTATTTAACGCTTATTCTGAAGAGGTAATTCGAGAAACTCTTGAAGATGAAACAGTCGGCATAAGAGTAAATGGAGTCTTAGGAGTCTTAGTTAACAACATCAGATATGCAGATGATACAGTAATAATAGCAGATAGTTTACAAGATCTGGAAAGACTCATAAGTAAAATAGTAATGTGTAGTAGGGAGTACGGACTCTCGCTCAATATCAAAAAGACAAAGTTTATGAAAATTTGTAAAAACAACCATAATACTAACGAAATCTTGACAGTAGAAGGCCAGCAGATCGAAAGAGTAAAAAAATACACTTACCTAGGAACACTTAAAACAGAAAATAATGACTACACTTCAGAAATCAAAGTCAGAATCGAAAAAGCACGTTCTAATTTTATGAAAATGAAAAAGGTCCTATGTGGCAAAGATTTAACATTAGTTCTTAAAGTACGCCTAACAAAATTTTACGTATACAGTGTACTATACTATGGAGTGGAATCATGGACGTTAAATCTAGACACAATGAGACGACTTAACGCCTTTTAAATGTGGACCTATAGAAGAATTATGAGGGTTTCCTGGGTAAAGTTACGAACAATGAAGTACTGAGAAGAATAGGTAAAGAAAAGGAAGTTGAACTTACAATTAAAGAAAGAAAGCTACAGTATCTCGGACATGTGATGCGGGGTGAGAAGTATGGCATCCTGCGACTCATAATGCAAGGAAAGATAGATGGCAGAAGAAGCATCGGAAGAAGACGAATTTCATGGCTCAAGAACTTGAGAGAATGGTTTGGATGCAAACATTCAAAACAACTATTTAGAGCTACTGCCTCAAAAATTAAAATAGCTATGATGATTCCAACCTCCGTAGCAGAGATGGCACCCGAAGAAGAGGAAAGATATCGTTAATCTAGTAAAACAAAAAGCAAAAAAAGCTAGCAAACCACGTAATTATCTGGAAATCTGCTTTTAAAGTCAATAATGACAACAGCTTTAACAGAATACGATCTACCAAAATTGAAAAATTCACGTAAGGATTACAAAGGATATATTATATAGACATGTTATACTTAAAATGAAAAAACTTACTTAACAATCATCCAAGCATGTGCTCTAATAACTAAGTACATATAACGATGATGATATATATATAGAAGAATCCTTTGAACAGGTTTCCATCGGCCTATACGAAAAGAAGTAAAGATTACCTATCGCCTTATAAGAAAAGAAGTATAAATTACCATTTTTGTTTCTCTGGAAGCTGCCTGTTATGTATCGGTCGTTAATTGGAAGATTAACATTGATAACGGGAGGTTTCAATGCCCTCCAAATTACCAAGCAAAATAATTACATATGCAAGCAGAATGGAAAAGTATGGATATGATAAAACGAATGATAGAATCCATATACTTCTGAACTATTAGGAAGAGAAACAGGTTTCTGTGATGAACTCATTTTTTGAACGAACCTCAACGAAAGTAAACATGGATAAGTCCAAACGGGTACAACAAAAATGAGAGATGACACTAGTTTTTAAAATCTTTTCACTATTCAAAATTACCATCTTATTTTATAGAATACAATTACCTCCCTTGACACATGAACTGAATTGAACGAAGTGATTGAATAGTACTTCGCATTGAATTTAATTTCGCCCACTCTACTTACCTTTACTTAACCTTTTTCATTCTAAATACAACTTGAACGGGTATGTGAGATGCGTACCTAGGACGTGAACATTAGTGAAAGATCATTTGATTTTCTGACGACCGACTTTCGTGGAGAATTTCCTATGATACTATTAAAACATTTGTTCTAGTACAAGTTTAGTGTTTTTACAATACATATCGATAGCAATCAAGATAAACTTGAAGTTGAGTATCAAAATGTATCACTGTAAAACTTGAAAGACAGCAATAAATATTCTTAGTTATTCTGATTAACGCATAGATTATCCTTATCATGAAACTTGGTGTTAAATTATTACTCAAAACTGTGTTTTAGATTTACAATTAAATATTGGCATTTGGCTGTCACAATATATACCTACAAAAAAAGTGATAAACATTTCACGAAAGGATCTTCCTTGAAGAAATAGGTTTGAAACTGACAAAAATAGGAATATTGAATAAGAGTCATTTTAAAATACAGAGTCACCACTACAAAAAAGATAATCAATTTTAGATGGTGATGTTATAAATGTCCCTTTCCTCCAACATAAGACGAGAACGAAACTTCGAAGGGGTTGATTATGAAGGACTCCGATTAATTGATAGCAAGGTACAAATTGTATGTTGAAGAAATACTGTGCTATGAGTTAAGTATTTTTTTATTCGAGCATAGTTAAATTTACAGCCACTTTTATTTTACAATTTATCTTGAAAATAACTGAGCTTAAATGACCCCTTTGCTATGTCGAGTATTTATGTTTAATACGAAGAGGGAGCGAGATGTGAACTAAGGCGAGATATTGTTGTATTAACTGAGAACTGCGATATACAATGCGTATAGAGCGTCTAGATAATTGTCCGACTGCTGACTAGAGATTGTATTGAGGGTGTGAAGAACCAGCTTATATAAAGATTCTAAACGAGGGAAGATTTTTTACTAGTTTTTTATGGATTTGTAGTTTTGTTCAAATTCAAAAGCAATAAAATATTTTATGACCGGCTATTAAAACTTTTAGTCAGAATAGATAAAAAATGCAGGTATGTATGTGGTTTGAATTGTTTCTCGTGAGCACAAAAGACATTTTGACCTAAATTACTGACGCTTGAAATTAGCACTTCGGTTATTGTGAAATTATATATACAAAATCTGCAAAGACTGGTCCACAGATTTAACATAAGAGTAAAAGAATTTAATATGGCAATCTCATCTCAGAAAACTAAAATGATAGTAATCAGCAAAGTACCAACCAGATATAAAAAAAATTGATGGCATCAGTATTGAATAAGTCATGGAAATAAGATACCCTAGAATTACACTGTTCAGCTATGGAGACCTGGAAAAGGAAGTTAGAAATCAAGTACAAAAAGTAAATAGACTGGCAGGATGCCTTAATAGCACTATATGGCGAAACAGACACATTAACACTGATATGAAGTAAAGAATTTATAAAGCCAGTTTAAGACCAATAATGACATATGCCTCAGAAACAAGACCCCATACAGCCACAGCACAAAAGCTACTGGAAACGGCAGAGGTGAGAGTACTGGAGAATAATTACAGGAAATACGCTGAGAGATCGAAAGTGAAGTGAAGACATTAGAAAAAAATGTAACGTACAGTCTATAAAGGAATAGACACTAAATAGAAAAAAGAATGGAATAACTACATAAGCAGAATTGGCGCGATCCGTGTCGTCAAAATAGCAAGAGATAAGTCACCAATCGGCAGAAGAAGTATCGGACAACCGCGAAAAAGATGGAGTGCTAACCTTCCATAGAGGTATTAATCCGCCAATGAACAAGCAGACTTGCTTATAAAAGGAAGACGAAGAAGAAAAAGAAAAAGGGTCTGATTTATATATGCAGGTGTGTAAAAGGATCGATTCAAATTGTTTGTTTTGTACCGATAATGTTGGATTGGCCAATCAGATATTCTGTAAAGAATCCTTTTTAGAATGTGTATATGAAAAGGTCTGTGATTTATGAGATACAAACTTAAAAAGACATTTTACGAAAACTCCACCTTTTTTGCGGTAAATATATTTACAAGGAAATATAATATAAAGGCGTATTTAATAAAGACATATTATGATATGTTAAAGGCTGTAACCGGTGAAATGATTGTAAAAATTAATAGTTTTAGTTTTAGTTGTCTATAATCACAGCAATGGATAAATTGATGACGATGCTAGTAGTAGAGTTAGAGCAGGATGAATGGAATGGAAGGATGCCAATGATGTGTTAGGGGTCAGTAAAAATCCAATGAAACTAAAATGCAACTATGTTCGTTTTAGGATGTTAAAGTTTTCAATATTCAAAAAACACATTCCCAAACCAACGAACCATTTATTATTAAGTACACAATACATTTATTTAAGGTGACTGGTTATAGAAAAATGTCTAAGTAAATGAACTGATAAATTATATTATTATTGTATACATTACAAATCTTGGAGTGGAGACCGAGAGCGGATAGACGAAACCCGGGAAGACCACCCACAAGATGGAGTGACGACATAAAGAGGATTTGTACCAACTGGATTGAAGCAGCGCAAGATAGATCTGAATGGAGGTTTTTCGAGGAGACCTATGTTCATCAGTGGACGACTATGGGCTGATGATGATACATTGCAAATTAAGAAATTTGAAAAAAACCATAATAATGCGTTAAATTTTGGATCGAAGTAAAATTTAAAAAAATGTGTTAGTTCTGTACGGTCCATCTATCCTTCTGTTGTGAATTTATTAATTGTTAAGTCTTGAATTTATAATGTCTTGTTCTTATCTTAATTCATTAAAAAGCACAATGACTGATATTTATTTATTTTCACTAAACATACATAATTTATTAAAAAGCGAACGTAACATTTTATCGCGAGCGCGTCGTCCGAATTAACTGTCCCTTCCAAATAAAGTTCCGTTATTATATACCAGTGCCGTTATCTCGAAAAATCCAAAACCTTCGATGGCGAAACGGTAAAGGCAAACTGGATTTCCCTCGCACTGGTTCTGGAAGGTCGCTCAGGTAAATCGAGGCCTCTCGTAATCTCTACAACATATTAGAATAAAAACATGTTTTAAAGGTTAAAAACTATGACTCATATTTTTACGTAACATTGCCCCCCTCTCAAAAGATGGTTCCTCCTGGAACCTTGTTGGGACTAGAACTGGAACGGTATGCTGGTATCGGCAACTGGACCCTCTTTTACAACTTCCAGTTGTATAAAAATGACAAGGGACGGTTTTCTCTCCGCACCAGTAACTATGCGGATTGCAACAGACTAACACCTGGACTTCGGTGTCTTTAAAGATCTCCTCCACCATATTTCGGATAACTCTCCAATCTAATTGGCGGCACTCCAACTTTGGCATGGCTAACTTTTGCACGTCGGACTCTAGTACGTGCCCTCTCAATTGAAGTAAGGCTTCCCATACATCTCGGTAGGTAGGTTGGTCACGGGCAGTGTCTTTTGTTACCAGGTAGAAAAGGTAACGTGATGCATCTTGGAGTTTCAAGGTTTTACCGGGAGCTGGCACTTGGCATTGAAGTTCTGCAACTCGACCAAACTTCCTTCGAAAGACGGATGCCAACCCTGGTGCGTCTTTGATACTGGCCGGGATGGTAAGGGCCAGCGAGTAGTCATCGGGGAGCGCGAGTAGATCTTGCTTTTCTTCAGTGGTAACACCATGTCTCGCTTTACCGGTACCTCCATAGGCACCCATGAATTCCTCAAACGTGAGGTCAGACACATCTTGGACTTGGTTTACTTCCACTTCTTCATCTACGTCGTGGTCACCTTCGAAAGATGCCAACCGGTTATGGTGTACTATCATCGGTTTTCCCCTCGGAATCTTGCTTATTCGGTAGATGACATCGTTGATCTTCTCCATGATGAGGTATGGACCTTCCCAAAACTGCTGCAATTTGGGAGAACAACCTTTTCGCTTCTTGGGATTATACAGCCATACTTTGTCGTTCTTCTTAAAGCAACCCTTTTCGGCTTGTGTATCGTACCGTTTCTTCATTCGGTCGCTAGCGATCTGAAGGTGGGAACGGACCAACTCATGTACATCGTCCATTCTTCTTCGTAATTCGATCACATAATCTTCACCTGCTACATCTTCTCCAGGTCGACACCCAAATTCTAGATCACAAGGTAGTCGCATTTCGCGTCCGAATAGGACTCTGGCTGGTGTCTGGCCCGTTGATTCGTTAACAGCAGATCTGTAGGCCATTGTGAAGAACGGAAGGTATTGGTCCCAGTCTCGCTGATGATCGGACACCATCTTTGTCAAATACTTGCCAACTGTCCTATTCATTCGTTCTACCATACCATCCGATTGCGGATGATACGCGGTAGTTCTTGTTTTCTTCATGCCTAGTCTATCACATATTCCTTGGAATAGATCACTTTCGAAGTTCCTGCCTTGGTCACTATGGATCTCCAAAGGCACTCCAAATCGGCTGATATATTCTTGGATCAACTTATCTGCAACGGTGGCGGCCTTCTGGTCTGGAAGTGCGTAAATCTCGACCCACTTAGTGAAGTAATCCATTACTACCAACATGTACTTGCCCCCATTTTCACTTTCTGGAAATGGCCCTGCAATGTCCAAAGCTATTCTTTCAAACGGGCTTCCAACATTATATTGTCTCATAGGAGCTCTCCTTTTCCGGTGAGGCCCGTTACTCGTAGCACAAATAGTACATTTCTTACACCAGTCTTTTACGTCGTCGGAACTGTTCATCCAATAAAACCGTTCCCGAATTCGCTGAAGGGTTTTCCTTACACCAAAATGCCCTCCCGATGGACTGTCGTGTAACTGACGAAGTACTTCGGCTATTCTGCTCTTTGGGATCACCAACTGTCTTCTCTTCTCTGAACCGTCATCATTTTCCAGGACTCGTTTGAGCAAGCCATCTTCGATGATAAATGAGTCCCACTGGGCCCAATACGTCTTAACTACTGAGCATAGGTTTGATATTTCCTGCCAAGGTGGTCGACGGTTTTCCTCTTTCCATTTTCGGATTTTCTGTATAACTGGATCTCTCTCTTGTTCTTCCCTTATCTTAGTAGGCGTCCAGTCGTCGTTGACAATCGTCGTTCTTAGCACTGCTGCTTCCTTGGATTCCGTTTTGTTGCAGTGGGAACACTCTGCTGGGCATGGCCTTCTGGAAAGAGAATCAGCGTTTCTGTGGCTAACTCCGGCCCGGTGCTCAATCTTAAAATCGTATTCTTGGAGTCGTTCGATCCACCTGGCTATCTGACCCTCTGGATTCTTAAACTGCATCAACCACTTAAGGGCGGCATGGTCGGTTCGGATTAGAAACTTTCTGCCATAGAGGTATTGGTAGAAGTGCTCTACTGATTTAACTACTGCTAGAAGTTCTCTTCTCGTGACGCAATAATTCCGCTCAGGTTTTGAAAGGACTTTACTACAATATCCGAGGACTCGTTCCTGTCCTCCTTGAATCTGAGACAGCACTCCTCCAATTCCCACGTTACTTGCATCCGTATCTAAGATGAACTCTCCTTCTGGCAGTGGATACCCCAAAATTGGTGCGGTTATTAAATGCTTTTTCAACGTTTCAAAGGCATTTTGGCAGTCTATATCCCAGCGGTATTCTCTTGCTTCCTCTGTAAGTCGCGTTAACGGCTTAGCGATATCTGCAAACTTCTTAATAAACCTCCGGTAGTAAGTACATAGTCCAAGAAAACTTCTCACTTGATGTTTGTCAGTTGGTTTTGGCCATTCCTTAATGGAATCGATTTTTCCCTTATCCACGGCCACTCCTTCTTTACTGACTATATGACCCAGATAATTGACTTTACCTTGAAATAGCTGGCACTTCTTGGGGTTTAGCATCAATTGGGCAGCTTTAAGTCGATTAAAAACGTTTTCTAAATTCCTCAAATGATCTTCGAATGTCTCCCCCAAGACGATTATGTCATCTAAATAAACCAGGCATGTTTTCCAAGATAACCCTCTCAACACATTTTCCATAAGCCTCTCAAATGTCGCAGGAGCATTACAAAGTCCAAATGGCATAACGTTGAATTGCCACAATCCAGATCCTGTGGTGAAGGCTGTCTTTTCTTTATCGACTGGGTCCATTTCTACCTGCCAGTATCCAGACTTCAAATCTAAAGTAGAAAACAATTTACTTCCAGCCAATGTGTCCAATGTGTCATCGATCCGAGGCAGAGGATAACTATCTTTCTTGGTAACGTTGTTCAGCAAACGGTAATCCACACAGAACCTCGTCGTTCCGTCTTTCTTCTTAACCAGGACCACCGGAGAGACCCATGGACTCGTAGAAGGTTCTATCACCCCGTCTTTCTTCATTTCCTGAACAATCGTTTCAGCTTCCTCTCTCTTCGCCTGTGGTAATCGTCGAGCTGTTTGACGAATTGGCTTAGCATTACCAGTATCAATTTTATGCTTAACAACGGTAGTTCTTCCCGTCTTTCCTCCTTTCGGTACGAAAATATCACGATACTGCGGAAGAAATTCCCTTAATTTCCTTTTCTCCATCTGATTTAGAGACTGTCCTGCAACTGCAACCATTTGGTCGAATTTGTCGTTGGAATTATCAGATGTTGTCGCCTGACGAATTATGGATGTCACAGGTACACAAGTTCCTACTTTTGTCTCTTTCTTTATGGTCACTGGGTAGTCGTTGACATTGATAAGTCTCACAGGAATTTCTTTAGCCGAAGTCACCAATTCCTTTCCAATTATGATTCCACGGCCAACCTCATCGTCGTGGTTCCAAGGCTCCATCATAACAGGTCTCCCTTCGTCTACAATTCCCTGTAGTCGCGCTACTATGATCGTTTCGCTTCTCGCAGGCACGACTGTATCTTCTGTAATGGCTGCTTGCACAGTGTTGTCATTATGTGGATGGAGAAATACCTCCTCGTTGCCAACTTTGATTACCTTATTCTTAAAATCCAATTGGAATCCATGCATATTCATTACGTCCATTCCTAATATAACATCCTCTTCGATGTCAGCAACTATAACAGTATGGACAAACTTTTCTGCCCCAATTCCCAATTGTACCTGGATTTCTCCATGAATGTTGGCATTTTCACCTGTAGCGGTCCGAAGTCGTAACCTCGTTGGTAACAGTTTCTTTCGGCTGTTTATAACTGTCGGGCGTATAATGGTTCTGGTCGCTCCGGTATCCACCAACAACGTATGCTTTTTACCATTTATGTCTCCATCTACATATACACTATCTTCACGACATTTCAAAGAAGCTATTAGTATGAGAGGGTCTTTGGAAAAGTTCTGGGTCGAAGCTGCCCCCCTAAGGCTGACCCGTTCTAGTTTTCCTGATGGTGAGTTTCTTGATTTGCGTCGTACCTAGGGTGCTTACAGGAGCTTCGCACGTGTCCTATTTCGCCACAATTCCAGCATCTGATGGTCTTCGTTTTCTTATATGTCATGCTTTTCATCATATTAACGAGCTGGTCAAGTTTATCTTCATCTCCTTCCTCTTTTACAGTCCTAACTTTACTGTACCCACCAGAGGCCTGCGTAGCTGACTCGTATTCGAGGGCGGCGGATAAGACATCAACCAGCGTCTTGTGACGAGCTAATCGTAGTGTTCTCTGCATTTCATGATCACGAAGACCATCAATAAACGTTTGAACGGCCAATTTTTCCATCATGTCTTCGGGAGCTGTTGGATAAGCATATCGTACTAATCTGGCAATATCTACCTCATATTCTTGAAGAGCCTCATCTTTCTTCTGTCTACGATTTTTAAGCTGCGACTGATATACATGCTCCAAATGTTCGTGGCCATATCGCATATTTAACCTCTTCTTCAGTTGTTCGAAATCATCGGTCTCCTCTACTGCTATGGTCTGAAGCACATCTAAGGCATCTCCTCGAAGAGCGATAGTCAGGTTTACCGCCTTTTCTTTTTCAGACCATCCATTTGCTCTTGCGGCTGATTCGAACTGTTTCATGTAGTTGTTCCATGATGATTTTCCGTCGAAAGTTGGGACTTTAACATGGACAGAACCTCCACTTCCTTCAAATTTCGGTCGTGTTTCCAACTTACATTTCGTCTCGTCTTCTTTTGTCTCCACTGTAATTGGATTGTTTCCTCTCTCTGCTGTCCCTGTTTCCTCCAGCTTCTTTTCCATCTCTTTCCATATCTTTTCTTCGAAGGCCAACATATCGGCAGCCACTTGGTTTTTTAACGAAGATATTCTATCGTCCAGGGCAGACATCTCAGAAGTGACTTTAGAGATTTCCAAAGAGATATTAGCAGAGACTTTGCTTTCCAGCGAAGAAATCTCGTTAGAAACTTTGTCTTCCAAAGAAGCGATGTCGCCGGAAACTTTGTTCTCTAATGATGCGATGTCACCAGAAATTTTCGAAATCGACGAGAGGACAGCATCATGTTTGTCTTCAAATATATAAGTCTCTGGATCTAGTCCTTCTTCTAGCAAAGCGTTCTTTAGTCGTTGGACTAACTCAGCCTTTTTTCCGGTAGAAGCTAATTCTCTGTCTTCAAGATGTCTTCTTAAATTAGTCACTGTCAGCTCATAAATCGTAGCCATTTTCACAATTTATTTTATATTCACTTGTATTATTATTATAAGTCTAATTTATGTTCGATCTCACTCTGACACCATTTGTTGTGAATTTATTAATTGTTAAGTCTTGAATTTATAATGTCTTGTTCTTATCTTAATTCATTAAAAAGCACAATGACTGATATTTATTTATTTTCACTAAACATACATAATTTATTAAAAAGCGAACGTAACATTTTATCGCGAGCGCGTCGTCCGAATTAACTGTCCCTTCCAAATAAAGTTCCGTTATTATATACCAGTGCCGTTATCTCGAAAAATCCAAAACCTTCGATGGCGAAACGGTAAAGGCAAACTGGATTTCCCTCGCACTGGTTCTGGAAGGTCGCTCAGGTAAATCGAGGCCTCTCGTAATCTCTACAACATATTAGAATAAAAACATGTTTTAAAGGTTAAAAACTATGACTCATATTTTTACGTAACACTTCTAAGGATTCAAGACAAAACTGCAATATATACAGATTCTGAAAAAACAGAAGATTATACAGAAAAAACTTATGACGGATTCAGTAAGATGTGGCCATCTTATGTCAAGCTGCGATGTCCAAGTGGTGTTAAGGAAACGTTAATATTGTCTTACATAATTGTAATTTACACTAGGCTTAACGATGTACCGAAATGGTGAAACTTAAACAAAGATTTTTAATTTGTACTCATATAACGTCTTATATTTATAAATAAAACAGTAAACAGGAAGAAACAAAAAAGTCTTTTCAATTAAATTATTTTAGATACTTATTGAAAAACTGTTTCGCAAATTGTTTTTATTATGGTGGCTATTTTGCAGCATAAATGACTTTAATTTGTTAATAGAGACATTAAATATAAATGTAAACAGACAAAAACTATATTTGGTTATTTGTTCATTTACAAAACAACAACATCCTGATTGCGGGTCTGTCTGTGTAAATTCACAGGTCATTCCCATTAGCCTCTTATTGTTAGGACATTCCCAGACACTCATAATGATTAACAACAACAAATTCGAACCCATCACCGCCATCGGCCCATTGAAGTCGTTTAACCACTGTATGGATGCTGATGAGTAGCGACAATGATGTTTTTATATTTGTACCGATTGTCTCCGTCGTACATTCATCACATGACGCACTGTATTTGTTCGTACATTTGTAAAAATCGTTTTGCCGTAGCTATGTAGTGACTCTGATATGTCACAGGTTTTTACTTTAAGAGTCCTTATTCCCACAAAATATTCTTAAAATTCAAAAACAATTTTTTATCGGCTTAAAATATTCTTGACATGATTTAAGTCATTTGATGCCTTCTAGGCGATAATACCCTCCACACCAACCGTGTATTGCCAAGATACGAGCCCTAACAACTAAATGTTCGGTCAAACGAAAATGTATTCAAAAATTTATTGAAAACGTTGATATTTATATCCTTGCTTAAAGAACGAGATCAATAATATATTAAAGTCTATCATTAATAGTACATATTGAAATGGATTGGTTTTTATAAACTTTCAACTGCAGTGTTACAGAAAAATAAACCGAAATGGCAACTAAATGTTCGGACAATTCAAGAAATTACTATTTTAATATGGGGTTACATCGCTACGCGTTTTTACAACTGCGGTAATTCTGTCTGGCATTGTTCTTACTAAGGATTGACACAAGTCAGAGTCGAAACTATCCCATAATTCACCTAATTTTCTCTTCAATTTTGCGACGGATCTCTGGGTATCATTGCGTAATTTCTTTTTCATCTTACGTCACAATGTCTCAATGACATTAAGGCCTGGTGTGTTCAAAGGGCATGAGAGGACATTAACGTTATTGTCCTTGTACCTTCCTTAATTGTACTTTCCACTACCATCTTCCTAGACCCACGAAATCTTCGATTGTGCCCAATTAAAGCGATTTGTTTTTTTGCTTTTCTGTTAACAGAGGTTTTTCTTTCGCCTAAATCATTGAGTAATGAACAAATTACGCATCCAATAAAAAATACGATTCAATCTTATAAAAACTGAGTCCTTCCTGATTTGTGTATTTATTTCCTACAGAACTGCGTTAATAGGTAAATTTCCTGTTCCTGCGTTCCATTGTACTGTGATAGCCCGTGAAGTGTTGTAGTAATCGTCGATCCCTATCAGATCAAAATAGATTAATAAATAACCCTTCTACGACTTAGAAATCCAATTTAAGTTTCAGCTTACAATGTGACACTCTGTATACTGCAGTGAACCACAAGCCAACGACCAATTTGGTGAGACCACATCCCCAAATTGAGCCAAAACAGATCGCGTGTTGAAAATTTTCAACGACCTCTGAGGACGACCTGTTTTTCAACTTGTGTGTAGTGCAGTAGGTGGATCGATTATATAAAATTTTCGAGAATTTAGATCGTGTACAAAAAGTTGTTTGTTTACTTGTCTAATTTTGTCTAGTCTTTTATATAAACAGAAGTTATAGTTCACACTGCATGTACTGCTATTTACTTTCCACTGCTTTTTATCATTCTCAAAATACAAAACATTGATAAATTAAACAAATTTTGTTTTTTTGTTACTTGGTGAAAAATTCTTCTAATAATTTAATTTTATCTGACGCCGCAATATTAGCAATATCATTTTAAAGTCGTCTACATTAAAATGTATAATATATGTCTGAATTGTCAATGTAAGTCAGATAAAATTAAATTATTAGAAGAATTTTTCACCAAGTAACAAAAAAACAAAATTTGTTTAATTTATCGACGTTTTGTATTTTGAGAACGATTTCCGAAGTGAAAATCGAAACGTCAAAAATAAACTTATTTTAAACTTAAAGTGTGGCTTATTCCCATTAAAAAAAGAAATTGCATTAACATGCGACAACGAAAAAGCTTCAGAACAATATAACTTCTTTTCCTTCCACTTCTATATATATTTTCCGTTCAGACGTCCCAGAGGTATATCTCAAACAAACACTTAGATTCTGTTAGCAGCATTTGCTAATGTAATAAATAATTTGGCCATGTTTATTCTCTTCGAAGATTTTGAGACGCAATTATAAAAGTGTTTCTATTTTGAAGATTTGTAACACGCAAATTAACACCTCTCAAGAAACTTTTATGATATCCATCACGAAAAAGTGCTAAAAGATAGTAAATAATTCCTTCCGCAAAATTTCAGATTCAGACTTCTCGACATCCTGGCATGTGTCTGTAATCATTACTCTGCGTAATTGTCTTACCGACTTTGGTATTATTCTTTCGAAAGTTTTCTCCCTTCGAATAACATATTTCACAATATTTGTAATTTACAGAACAGCTAATAAACAAGGGTAAAAATATATATAGAAAGTAGCTACTTACCATTACCAAACAAAAAACTAGTACGAATCTGAACGTGATCATCAACCAATAGAAAACTGCTTACCTGGAATATAAAAAAATATATCAATTTAAATATTTGGACTAAATAAATTTGTTATTTATACAAGACATTTATTAATTAACATTTCCGTTGTAAACAAACTTTATTATACCTGGTGTAAAAAAGTGTAAAGAGAAGAAACGAAGGACCACCAGCCTAGGTTGGAATGAAAAACAGATTAAACACTAACTTATATATTTAATACTAGGATTAAATAGGAATTTCTGACAGCTGTCCGGTAACAACGTGTTGTGGAATATTTCACTACACTTTTCACTGCGGCTAATTTCAATATTATATTTAATTATAAGTATAATTGCTTGGCGGAATGTCATTTCTATGTTAAAAGCGAAGTACTGGCAACACAGGTTTGAATGAAAGTATTTAACTTATGACTGCGGTTTTAAAAAATACTAATTACTATCAATTATTGATTTAATAATATTTATAAAGAATAATATAACCTTACAACGGTAGACGACCAAGAGGAAGACCACAGATGAAATGGGTGGACGATATCAAAATAATAGCCGGAACAAATTGGAAGTATGTTGCTCAGGATAGAGATCGATGGAAGGAGTTGGGAGAGGCCTATGTCCAAAAATTAATGAGAGAAGGCTAAGAAGAAGAAGAAGATAAAGATAAAAATGGACTTGCGAGATTTTGCGACTGACTTCTATGAGAGCTTTAACTCAACTCTACAGCACGTAATATCCAAACTATGCCGGCGGCTAGCGGCGGGGTTTTACCCCAAAAAATACCGTTAAATGCCCCCTTTCGTTATTCCTTCTAAGAATCTCAATAAACTGAAAACGCATTTCTAGATCTAGAAATATTGTACTAAAATTCCCAAAACTGCAATTCTCAAACCTTTCAATAGTCACATACAAACCCGAACAAACATAGAGACTGGAAAGGAATAAGTTTCCGTTTATGAGAGGAGCAGTATGTATTGTGTTTAAATATTTTGAGGCACTGCTTAAAAAATGTTGCGTATTTTTACATATATTAGGTGACAAGATGAGGCCCTAATATATTGGGCTCCCCCACAAGCTTCACGCTACGGGGGCCTCTGTTACGCCTCTGAGTCAGCCTGTAGAAAAGGTAACAATATATATGAAGGGCCAGCGACAGGGATGGATAAAAAAATTACAGAATGCAGCCATATAGCTAGAAGGAATACAGCTTTTCCTAGAAGATCCTGGAGAACCAAAATAAACTTAATCTGCTAAAATCCTGCTAAACGTAATAAGTATATCGTTGAATGTAAACCAGCATTTTAATCCTAAATTCTTATTTGTATTTCCTGCTTCCAGAAAAGAACCTGTTTTTAAAATAAATATACGATAGATGCAACCAGGCGACGTGGAACGTTTTAATATTACTAAAAGACACCTTCTCGACTAAAAAAATATCATTTATATAAGTTATTTTGGAGTCTTTTATAATATTATTTATTACTTTTATAATATCTCTCAATCACTATCATTAAAAAATATGAAATCCTAGAATACACAATCTCTAGTTACACACACTCTTTCACATCTTGTGCAAAACATCTGCAACAACAAAAATGATCAGTGGCCTCGTTTTTCCGATCTAGAAATTTTGTAGGCTCTCGCAAAAATGTGCTCACGCTGTATTGTTTTGCAAAAATAAAGTAAACAACGCACGGCGAAAAAAATAAAAAACCATTAATGAAATACATTGCATTGCATAAATAATAATTACCGTATTGAATAATAGTAGTAGGTAAATTATGAAAATTTAATCCGCGCACTTTCAAATAAGTCCTTGTGCTCGTTTCACAATTATCGGTTACCTTCTTACTTTGTATTGCTCGTTCTGTTCTCCTTTGATTTCATTTAAGGATAAATCACTTTGTTACGACCCAAATAAATGACACTTTTGTAACAATAACGTAAATTTACAATAAAATTGTTTCTTTAATAATACTTTTTGCATGGCATTAAACAATCTTATTTTGGTTTTAGTAATAAATAATAAAATCCTAGTCAAGGATATTGCAAAAAATGTACCTTTTACATTACCGATAATTAAATGTAACATTTAATTATCGGTTACTTTAATATTTTGTGTTCGTATTGTTCTCTTTAGATTTATTTAAGAATAAATCTTTATTACCAGGCGAATAAATGACATCTGTTGATTCAGTTGTAACATTCCAGCGTTCGATATTCTATATATACCTTACCTATTGTCATGAGCGCAGCTGAAGGGATTAGCCTTCCCTCGAATCCCTTCACCACACCTCAGGAGTTTTGCTGACTCTTTAGAATTATTTGCGAGATAATGGGGGAACAAGGTAATTTTCAGGTGTCTTCCCTTTCTTTGACAAACTATACTCCAGGATCATAAGTCATACAACACTTTATTATCAAAATATCAAGCCTAGCTGACTCCCATCGTTTACTGGACTTTAAAAAAAATGTTGCAATATGAAACAAACAATTGAATAGAATAGTCTAAGCACAACGTGACTGGCTTGGTGTTACATGGACTGTTCATGAATTACAAACAATTTTATTGCCTTTCCAGTCTGCTATCTTCTAGCTAGGTGGATACATTTCTTATAATATAATGAATATCAAATGAAGGTGTGAACAAAAAAATATACACTTGAAAGCTAATTCCAGTAGGTGGAACTTCAGTCATCGGAATGAATCAAAAGTTTTGTTCAAGATCATGATGTATCTTGAAGAGCTACATAAAAGCAAAGAACCTCAGCACGCCTCAGACCTAGGCGATGTTGAGATGCTAGACTCACCATACAAATTCCAGTTTTTTAATTTCAAGCGCCGTAAAAGTATCTTCACAGTGATAAAGAGCTGCTAAATAGGTTGCAAAACAATTAGTGATATAGAATATAGTACGTTATAACCAACAGAGATATACCTACATCCACCAAAAGTAATCGACGTAAGATGCCTCAACTCAGCAGATGCAATCATAGAAGATTAAGATGCAATCATAAAAGAAGAAAGGCTTTTTACAATACAGAACACAACAAACACAACAGGTATGCAACCACTATAAACGAATCAGAAATGAAACGAATACTTTAGTTAGACAAATAAAAAGGGAACATTGGCAGAGCTTCTCAAGACAGATGGAACACGACTTCTATGGAACACAGAAAGAAATATGGAGAATAATCAGAGGCTAAAGAAAAGGGATGAACGAACTAATAAAAACGAAACACATTCAGAAGGAAACATGGGCAGACTACTTTCGATCCGTATTTGCTAAAGGTGACGATAATGAACTACCAACAATAGAGGTGACGGCAAACGAAGAAATAAATATTAAAGGGGAAGAGATGAAGGCAGCATTAAGGAAATTAAAAAACAGAAAATCACCAGGAGAGGACAGAATACCAAACGAACTTCTGAAGTACGGAGGGCCAGATCTGACCAAACACCTACTAAAACTAATTAAAAAAATAATAGAACAAAACAGAATTCCTCAAGAATGGAGATTAAGCATCCTAATATCTCTCTTGGACGCAAGCGCAAGAGAAATCATTAAAATACAACCAACCGGCATATATTTGTTTTGTGTACCTTAGAAAGGGAGATTCCCTGAGTCCTCTATTGTTCAACCTGATTATGGATGAAATAATAAAAAGAGTAAGAACAAAAAAAGGATACCAAATGAGAGAAAAACAGCTTAAAATAATCTGCTATGCAGACGACGCAATACTACTCTCTCAAAGTTAAGATGATTTATAACGTATGCTGCACCAATTTAATATAGCCGCCAGAAAATTTAACATATTAATTTCCCCAAGAAAGACAAAATGCATGGTTATAACAGCAAATTTACTAAGATGTAAATTGAAGCTGGAAGGTCAGATAATAGAATAAGTGATGGAGTTTAAATATCTAGGCATCACATTATCTAGCTATGGAAAGCTCGGAGCAGAAGCGGAAGATCAAGTGAATAGAGCAAACAGAGTCGTAGGTTTCCTGAATAAAACAATATGGAGAAATAAAAATACATGGAAAGAAATGAAAGGCAGAATTTACAAAACAGTCATCAGATCAATAATGACACAGGCAGTAGAAACACGACCTGGCACAGCGAAGACAAAAAGGATGTTAGAAACAGCAGAGAGGAAAACACTTAGAAAAATTGAAGGTAAAACACTATGGGACAGAGCCAGAAGTATAGATATACGACGTAGATGCAAGGTGGAGAATATCAAGGACAAGGTAAGAAATAGAAGAGTAGAATAGATCGATCATATAAGCCGAATGACAACAAATAGAGTAGTAAAGACGGCAAGAGACTGTTCCTCAATAGAAAGATAATCAGTAGAAGACCATGAAAATGATGGAACAACTTACTGGAAGCACGTTGAAAAACAGATGAGGTCATGTCTATATAAAAAAAAGCAAGTGAATAATCATGTTAGATAAGAAACTTAAAAATGGTGGAACTTTTTGATTGAATTGTCAAAACTTGACAGGTGGCAATAGAATATGCTAAAAGCGTGCAGTAACTTAACTTTTTCCAACTTTGGTGTTTAATTAAATTAGGGACCGGTTTCAAAATTTGTAGTGGTGAGTGTAGATATTATTCTATAGGAATGTTATTTTTGAATGTGGTGAAATCATAACCCTAAAACAAGACAATTAATCTCCGATTGGAATTTTTTTATATAGGTAAATGTAAATATGTTTCTGATGAGCAAATCTCTTCTGTTACTGCTGTATTAGAAAATACCACATATAGTTAAAAAAACATTACAAAAAAATGTAACGTATCCCAATCGTCAAATCGAAGGTTGAAACAAAAACAAGAAAGTCGCGTTGATTCGGAAAAGTCGCTGTGGCAGAAATTTTCCAGTTAAAGGGGGAAACGAATTTTAAAGACTTTGGCTGTAAAACGCAAAAAGGCCACCCATAAAGACATACTTAAGGAGTAAATTGTAAGAAACAGGGTGTGCAGTATCTTTGGCCACTGTACTCCAACATGGGATTCAAATCTCGCAGTCCTGTTAAGAAGCCTAAACTAACACCACAAATGCTTAAGAAAGGCTTAGCTTGGGCCAATTTGGATAAAAACTGGACGATTGATTATTGGGAAAAAGTTGGATAAATTATTTTGTTTTCATATTTTATAATTTTTATTTACTCTAGCGTGTTTGATTTAGCGATGAAACAACATTTCAAATTATGGATGATTTGGCCGAAGACGTCCAGGGAAAAATATGAAAAGGGGCGTGTAATAAAAACGATTAAACATCACATCTCAGTAATGATCTGGTCTGTAATGAATAGCAAAGGAATGGGACGTTTATTATGTGGTAGAACGAAATATGCGACAGTAACAGTATAAAAGAGTCTTGCAGACAAAATAGACTCAAATGAACGAATGGTTTAATGGTCGAAAGGTTTTTATGCAGGATGGAGCACCTTGTCATACGGCTAAAAGCATTGAAAGTTTTCTAAGAGACAAGAAATTCCTCTATTACCATGACCGACAACTCCCAGATATAAGCCCCATCAAAAATGTCTGGGAGTTCCTAAGAAGGAACCATAATAACTATTCAAAAGAAATAAGAATCTGTCCATCCTTCTTTCCATATCTGTGGTACAGGCTCCCCATTTATGTATCTGTTATAACACTTGAGTATTTTTTTAATCCAGTAGATTCATTCTATAGTTCTGCAGGTATTCCTTTAGGACCATTTTTAACAAAGTTACTGCTTTTTTAATCTCCTCATTTATCTTAATCCAAAACCTGCAAAACATCTACTGATGGACTACTATATTCTGGTATTGATTCTTCCAATACTGTTTTGTAATGTTCTTCCCATTTCGATGCTGTTATGGGGTTTACCACCACTTCTTCCCTTTTTGTTTGTTCTCAGATTTTTATAAATTTCCAGCATTCTTTAAATTTTTGCCCTACAGTACATGTGTTGTCCAGGTCCTGGAATTTGTCTTTTCAACTTTGTTTTTTGGCTTTTATCACTTCTGTTCTAAAATTAACCGGTGCTTGTTTATATTTTTAATTTATAACACACAAAAGGTAGAAAAGCTCCAGGACCCGAAGACATACCCAAAGAATGGCTTCTCTCAACTTTTGTAACGATTCCAAAAATCACAAATGCTAAAGATTGCAATGGCTATCGGGCAATTGTATTAATGAAGTTCAGCGTCAGCCGCTGAAC
This sequence comes from Diabrotica undecimpunctata, assembly GCF_040954645.1. Lineage (NCBI taxonomy): Eukaryota > Metazoa > Arthropoda > Insecta > Coleoptera > Chrysomelidae > Diabrotica > Diabrotica undecimpunctata. The sequence continues at coordinate 101,422,264 of NC_092811.1, forward strand.
AGTACGGACGTGCAGTAGAAGCGACACCTGAAGACCGCCGAGGAGCTGCAGCGTTGAGTCGAAGCCGGACTTATCAGTCTGTGCCGTGAATGTAAGCACGGCAGAGCGGAGACTTGCGTTAGCCGCGGCCGAGGCCACTAGAGGCAAAAGCCTATGCCGAGACAAAGCTGAACCGGGGAGATTTGTATTAATCGAATCTTCACGGAGGCCAAAATCAAGGCATAGGCAAGTGAAAAAGTAAACGGGCTTAGCCCGTCGGGATACTTCCTGTACTACGATTGGGATGACACTGTGAGGTGTAATATTTTAGAAATTACACCTGGCAGACACGGCCCCAAGGTCAGGGAGGAAAGAAATTCAAGCGGATCCCACTCTAGTTCTGCCTAGAGCGTGAACTTCCGAGTAAAGGTACTGGGTGGCACCCAGAAGCCGTGCTGACAACGGGTCAGACGGTCAAAAAAATAAGCTTTCCTCCAAAGATTAGGACTTCCACCCCACGCGATTATGGATCGGTCACGATCCCCACCCTGCCGAAAGGCCACTCCAAGCCCCAATGGTTATAGTTCGAGGTATAAACTCAACTATAATATCTATGATGCCCTCCTAGAAGACCAGGACACAAATTACGAGATCTTTGAAAATCTCCCCACCGAGGACATACACGAAGGGGACTTCAAACGCCCCAAGACCAAGAAAAAACGAACAAAAGACCGCGCGGAGGGAAACCGCGAAAAAGAAATGTACTCCACTGACGACGACGTACCACTCGAAAAACGAGCCACTACAAAAAGGATGAGACAGAGGAGCAGTGAGGACGAAAAGTCCGCACTGGCAAAGATGAAGATGATATTGAAAGAAAAGGACGCCGAAATAGCAGCACTAAAACAGAAAATTGAAGAACTGCAGGATACGATAGTAACCTCGCAAAAAACAATAATTGGCCACATTGACTCAAAGTTCCAAGAACTTAGCAATGGAAAAGAAAATAAAAAAACCAAGAAGACAACAGAAACGGTCTCAAAAGAGAGCAGCAAAGAAGATACATGGGAAACCCAAGCCAAAAAGGCGTCAAAACCGGAAAAGTCTACGGGAACAATCCCAAAGACAAAAGCAACCGCAGAAAAGTCCACGGGAACAATCCCAAAGACAAAAACAACAATAGAAAATACAAAAAAGGGAAAACAAGCAGAAGAACCCAAAAACAGCAAGAAGAAGGCCGTGAAGGAAGACTTCCCTCCACTAGCGACCCCTAGTGCAACAGAACTAGAGTGTCATCAGGAAAGAGATGCGCGCGCTACACCACGCCCTCCGACTCCATGCCAAGCACAAGCAATGGAAACCGACGGAGAACAAACCACGAAACAAGATAAACCAACGTGGAAACCAAAGCCGCCTGTAATTAAATTACAGAGCGTCAGCCAGACAGGAGCAATACTAGACATTGCTCAGAAAAAGAAGGTGATAACGTCGAATAGACTATCGAGAAGTGGACGAGAAACGTTAATACAAGCGAAAAATCCAGAAGATTATAGGTCTATGGTAAAAATCATAGAGGAGTATAGTCAAAAAACACCTATACAGTGGATTGCCTTCCCACTAGAGGAAGACATAAAACCAAGAATGGTTTTAAGAGGACTACCTCCAAACACAGACGTTACAGAAATGTTCAATACTCTCAAAGAAGAGTATGATATCGAATGTGAATCAATAAAGAATATGATTTCCAGAAAGAGTGATAAAAGAAATCTACCAATGTTTGTGCTGACACTGGAGAAGGAGGACGTGGAAAAAGCCAGGCGCATTACTAATCTGATGCATATGAAGGTTCACATCGAAGACCTCAGAAAAGCAACTGGGCCCACGCAGTGTTTCAACTGCCAGGGGTACCACCACGCGCAGAGAGCGTGTTTTAAGACACCTCGATGCGTACGATGCGTAGAAAATCACTCCACAAGAAACTGCCAAATGCCCCGAGAACAAAAGGCAAAATGTGCCAACTGCCAGGGTCAACACCCGGCAAACTTCAGAGGATGCCCCAGATGCCCAACCTGGGGAAGAAAACAACCACAGAGACAACAAGCCCCGCAAACAAGGCCGCAACAAACATCAAGCGGACCTTCCTACGCACAGGCAGCAAAAGCGCAAAATACCGAGAACACCATCTTGATCTCGAAACAACAGCAAGACGGCCTAGTGAACTCAGTTAAGGAACTGGTCACTAGAATTGTCCACGAGGCGATTGCAGATATAAAGCTAGCACTGAACTAGTGCAAGCAAACAGGGGATACTTGAGGATAGGCTCCTGGAACCCAGGAGGCATAAGGACCAACCAGAATATACTGGACGAACTGGTCAATAGATATGAAATGGACGTCGTGGCAATACAGGAAACAAAGCTCACGAACAACATCAACATCAAGTTTCCAGGCTACGACATATACAGGAACGACAACACAGCAAGATCAGGTGGCACAGCAATATTAGTGAAAAAAGGCATAGGTCACATCAGAATTCTAACACCACAACTAAATACTATGCAAGCAACAACAATAAGAGTACAAATGAGGCAAGGAGAAGTCAGAATTACCTCCGCCTACGTAAGACCACAAGACCTACTGATTGAAGACGACTTAAATATGTTCCTAAACAACGAACCCTCAATCATAATAGGAGACCTAAACGCAAGATCCCCAAACTGGAACGACAGAGCTACGAACAGAAACGGAAGACTACTAAACACATACATAGAAAATAATGACGACGTTATGGCAATGGGCCCTACAGACCCAACGCATTACCCAGGAAACGGACTTCCTACACACATAGACATTGTAGTAGCAAGAAACCTAGGACTACAAACAGAAATACAAACATTAAACGAAGGCACAACGGACCACAACCCCATCCTATTAGAACTAGGAACGTGGGAAGAAGAAAGTACAATCAAAAGAGTTAAAAAGAAAACAAAGTGGACAAACTTTAAAAGACTCGTGAGCACTGGAATTAACATAGTTCCAGTGATAGACAACCCACGAGAAATAGAAGACAGAGTCCTAGAGTTGGAAAACATCATCCAACAAGCACTCAGAAACAGCACTACAGAAGAGGAAGTAGAAATGCACACGGGAAGATTTAAGGATATACCACAAGCAATAAAAGACTTAATAAGGGAAAAGAACAGAGCAAAGCAGACAGCGAGAAGGACAAGGAACCACGCAGACAAAAATAGAGCAAATAGGCTAAACAGAGAGGTCAAAACAGCACTACAACAACACCGTAGTGAAAGCTGGGAAAACCACATAAGAGACATGGAGGAGCAAGGACCAAATATGCAAAATATTTGGAGGCTCCAGAGAATACTGAGAAACGACAGAAAGCAAATCCCTCCATTACATGGAGAAAACGGAATAGTCTACACCACAGAGGAAAAAGCAGAAGTAATGAGGAGTACTCTCGAAAGAGAGTGTACATTAAATTACCACCCAGATGAGGACATCGACTTCATAGAAGAAGTCGAAAGACAAAGAGGAAGACCCGAAAACCCGAACGAAATCATCCCTCCTACATCACCGGAGGAGATAAACGAGCTAATTAAAAATAGCTCGCCGAAAAAAGCACCTGGTCCTGATCAAATAACGAACAGGGCTCTAAAATACTTACCAGCGAGAGCCATAGTATATCTAACAAATATTATCAACGCGATGCTAAGATTCAAGAAATTCCCAAACAGATGGAAAGAGGCTCATGTCATAATGTTACCAAAGCCCGGAAAAAACAGCACATTCCCGCAAAACTACAGGCCAATAAGCTTACTACCTGCAATCAGCAAGATTGTAGAGAGAATAATACTCGTCAGACTCCAAGCTGAAACAGACAGATTAGATATAATACCCGAAGCCCAATTCGGTTTTAGATCAGAACATTCCAGTGAGCTACAAGTACTCAGATTAACAGAGTACATAGCAGCTGGATTTAATGACAAACAATTCACAGGAGCTGTCTTCCTAGATGTAAGCAAAGCTTTCGACAGAGTCTGGCATAAAGGACTTATCTACAAAATGAGACGATACGGCTACAGCGGAGCAATGACAAGACTAATCTCTTCGTACTTAAGCAATCGTAGTTTCAGAGTCCGGATAGGACAAGTCCTATCCGAACTCGGGAACCCGGAGGCTGGAGTACCACAGGGAGCGGTACTGTCACCTCTACTGTATACGATATACACAGCAGACATACCTAGAACACCAGGTACACTACTAAGCCTCTATGCCGACGACACAGCGATAGCGGCCAAACACAGAAATGTAGACATAGCGGTAAACAACTTACAAACAGCGCTAGATGACATAGAAGAATGGAGTTTAAAATGGAAAATCGCTATAAACTCCGAAAAGACACAGGCTGTACTTTTCAAAAAGAGGCACCAACAACCAGAAGAACAGGTAACTGTGCAAGACAATCCTATCGAGTGGAAAAGTGAAGCAAAATACCTCGGAGTAATCATGGACAAAGGCTTAACATTTAGCAAACATGTAGAAGCTACAGTACAAAAAGCCAACATGGCAAGAGCATCAATAAGAGGCCTAGCAGGAAGAAAAAGCAAACTTAGATTGAAAACAAAAATAAGATTAATAAATTGTATAATTCTTCCTATACTAACATATGCATCTCTCGCATGGGGACACATATGCAATACATCAAAAAAGAAAATACAAGCGGCACATAACAACAGCCTAAGAGAAGCAGTCAACGTACCGAGATACGTAGCAGAAAGATTTCTCTTTAGAGAACTACAACAAATCAGAGTGACCGACACAATGAAAGAAAAAGCTAGGACAAAGTTCGCGGAGATAGAGAACCACCCCAACCACATATTGCGAGAGATATTGAGGTATGACGCTTTCCACAGATGGAAGCACAAAAGACCCAAACAACAAATAGTAGAATAAAATCATAATACTAGAGAGAAAATCAACAATCACACCAGAGAGAAAACAAAACACCAGAGAGAAAACACTTCAAAAAACAACAACCACGCACAATGAAGATAGTTCGTAGCTCATAACCCTTGTGGACAATCGCAACGTACAGCGTGGACCCAGTAAATTTTATGTAGATAATTTATTATATAAATATGCACTAATTCTGATTTTATGTTTCAGGCATCCTACAAAAAAAAATCCAAAAAACAACAAAAAAACGGCTTCGGCCACCAAAAAAATCAAAAAACTACTAACAAAAACCGGCGCAAGCCACAAAAAAATATTAACAAAAACCACTAAAAACTCGGGCATGTAGGGCCCAACCCCTTGAGCACCAAGTCGCCGAACTGAGCCTAGCTCAGAGCGGAGACTTGAGGCCCAAGTAAGCAATTTTAGTTCGCGGATAAGCCACATTAAGATAACAGGAATATAGCGACAATGCGCTGTCCTGAGTTTTGAATTCGGTTAGGAAACCATGTTGGGGTTCTATTACCCAGGATCTCCACATGAAGAGCATTTGGCTGATAGTTGTGCCCCTATCGCGCATCAGAGTGCTATAGGGGGGAAAGGGATGGTCTGGAGCATTCGAGCGCGGTGGAGTGACTCCTGTTTTTACTCGAGTTAATACACCTCGCTCCAATGAATTGTTACACCCGAACGTAATTCTTAGGGGTGAACATTTCTTACAGGCTGGGTTTAATTAAATTGCTTGCTTGCTTGCTTGTATTAATGAGCCACACATTGAAAACCTTCCTTAAAATCATACATAACAGAATCCATATGAAATTAGAACAAGAAATAAGTGATACACAGATGGGTTTTAGAAAGGGTCTAGGAACTAGAGAAGCATTATTCGGAGTCAATGTTCTGACACAACGATGTCTGGATATGAATCAGGACATATATGCTTGCTTCATAGACTTTAAAAAAGCTTTTGACAGAGTTCAACATAAAAAGCTTTTAAGTATTCTTAAGACCAAAAACATAGATAGTAGAGATCTACAAATTATATCGAATCTGTATCAAAATCAGAAAGCAAGAATAAGGGTCGAAGGAGAACTGACAGAGGAAGTAAGTATACTTAGAGGAGTTCGACAAGGGTGCATACTTTCACCACTCTTATTCAACGTCTACAGTGAAGTGATATTTCAAAAAGCTTTATTGGATATTGTGGAAGGTATTTTGGTCAACGGAAATAGCATTAATAATATTAGATATGCGGACGATACGGTCATATTTGCAAGTGACATGGAAGGTCTACAGTACATAATACAACATGTATACAATGCATGTGAAAGGTACGGACTGCAAATGAATCTCAAGAAAACGAAATCAATGATATTCTCAAAAAAAAAACACAAAATGTAGATAACCTGATCATCAATAATACAACGATCGAAAGAGTAACAACATATAAATATTTAGGAACGTGGCTAACCGAAGATGGAGATCAAACAAAAGAAATCAGATCTAGAATAGAAATAGCAAGAAACGGGTTCATAAAATTGAAGAACTTACTTTGCAACCGTAACCTTAATCTAGAGATCCGCACAAGAATGCTACGTTGTTACGTTTTTTCTACTTTACTATACGGCATGGAATCGTGATATCGTGGACTGAAAAAGTAACTAATATAGAGGTGTTACAAAGAATGAAAGAATGTGCAGTCATAAAAACTGTTAAAATTAGAAAGATTCAATATCTGGGTCATATAAAAAATTTTCTAGGCTCTCCTAGTGAACCGATTTGAATTTTACAAAAAGCGTTTGAAAGTTTGAGCCTTCCTTTATATCTATGCAAAAAAATTTGCAAGTATCTGAGAGTCTTATTTAGGGCCTACTATAAATTTTAAAATTTGGATTTTTTTCCAGTATGCTGGATTGCAAAATTATTATGCAAAACCTATCCAACCGATCTTAACAAAATTTAGCACACGTTTTAAACATATTAAAAGGTTTTTTTAGGCGGAATATGGAGCTTGTAAGTCAAGTTTAGAAAGTCGAAAACATTTAAAGGATTAACTTCATTTTTTTGTACTTTTTTTCCAATTATTGCTATTTTTCAACAATAAACATTAAATTTTTAATTTCTAGCTAACGAAATATTGTGTAAAATTGAATAACGAAACTTTTTACTTCTTATAATTTTTTTCTCTAGGATCAATATTTTCCGAATTATAAACGAAAATAAGAGCAAAAAAATGAGAAATTTTCAATTGTTTTCAGATTTTGTTAAATAAAAAATTTAGCACAGGATTTGCGACTGACGCAGATCGTGATTATCGATATTGGGCACATCCTGAAGGGATTCCAGCAAAAAAATAGCTTCCTATGGAAAATGTCCATTATGGTCTAAATTTCTACAGAGACCGCCTAGTCTATAAGTTTTGTTTCAAACTCGAGGTGTTTGTTTTTAACGGATTCGCGGTACTTCAAATCACTTGTCTCTTTCTGTTTGAGTAGTCGTTCACTAAGAGAGCAGCCAAGAACGTCTATCTTCTACGGGAACTAAATTAAGAGAGTGCGATTTTGTTTTTCATTGTGTGCCCGCAAGGCTAAATTATTTTTTCTAAATAAGTAAATATATTTTTATAATAATGGTAGAAAGACAAATTATAATTTATATTTTTTTCTGAGGATCTTTTGTTTTTACAAATTCTCTTAACAATTAAACATACAAATTATATTATTAGACCAATTGAATAATTACTTCAGTTTCTACAAGTGGTCCCTTTTCCTGTACAATATATTGTTTAACAATGTCTATTTCTTTGGAATTTCTCCCGTTTAAATTGTTTTAGATACTATACTATATAGGATCATTCACACAACAATTTAATTAGAAGTTTTCAATGTTTTATTGTCACATATTTCTGAAAATTTAGACCAGGTGGGGGAGGTAAAAGAGGCTCCACCTTCTGATTTAATTTTTTTTTATTAATTACTACTTTTGGTTAGACTGAAAATCGCTGTAAGCTTTCTTATTTTAAATGAAATATTGGAATTTTATGAGGAATTTTGGAGTGATATTATTAAATTGTATTATTGATAACATGTTTATTATTTTTTTAAATTTCCTATTAATTTACAATTTGTCTATATATCGATATTTAATCTAGGATGCACTGACAAACCAATGAATTTTTGACAGCAAGCGTCTAATCGCTAATTAGAATTGATAAAATAAAAGAAATGACACTATCTCTGTCACTGAGAGTTTTGTCTCTTCTCTTTTGCAGTTTTTTAAGAAACCTTCAATTGGTTTTAGTAAATCCCATTGTGCTTCTTGGATTCTGAATGGTATTAATTTTGAATTAGTGACGCAGAAGAAAGTAAGGGCAAGAAAGTTCTTTTTATTTATCAGATTCACGCTCAGATCCAAAGGTATCATCATCTGGTGGTGTCACCGTAATGTCGGATGACGGTTTATTAGGAGGACCTAAACCAAAACATTTTTTACATACCAGTGCAGTTGTTGCAGCACAAAGCGCCGGACCCGTCCCGCAGAAAAAACGCTGTCCCTTCCCGCAGCAAAAATCGCTGTCCGGTCCCGCGGGACAAAAGTGCGGGACGTGACGTCCCGCGTATATTCCTATCTGCTACCCCAGTCTTTTAAACTGGATTATCTTATCTTTAACTTTTCCATTTACCATAAATGTTAATGCTATGTGGTCTTCCTTTTCTTGGACACCAGCAACCATATTCCAACAAGAAATAGACATTATAAAGATAAAATTACAATACATTATAAAGATAAAAAAGAGGGCGATCCGAAAAAAAAACATATCGAATCAAACATCTGTCCGGCACAAATAATCTTGTTTTTGGAGGTCGCAGGAAAATATTATCGATAATAATTTTATATTTCATTTAATTTGATATTGCATAACAGTCAGCTTTCCTAGAACCTCGTACTTGATAAAAAACTAATCAAGTATTAATTGGCAATAACAACGCAAATAATAAAAACAATAACGTAAAATCTACAAAAACAATAAAAATTACATAACACGCCCGTGTCTGAAAAAACATATTTCTATAAAAATAACTCTGAAATCCTGTTGTTAGTACTCATACAATTATATAATTTACATGATATATTCAACAGACTACGTATATGTCATGATCAACATATTATATAACAAATATTCTAAGGACAAATCGATAAAATAGTAAATGGAGTGTGGCGGTATATGGAACGAAAAGTGCTGTGAAAAATGCCAAGAGATTTTTTTAAGATAAGTTGTCAGAAGTGTTCTACTTTTCAGAAGGTTAACTGCAATTTAAGTCTACTTTTGCGACAAAAATACAACGTGTGTGGTAGAATATTGCCTTATAAAGATCAACAACAAAAATTTTATAAAACTAAAATTAGGAAACAGAAAATAATCTAATTATTGTGTTGTTTTTTTCTAAGAACGTCGTTGTATGATTTGTATGCGATTTTATAATATAATAGATCACAATTACTCAATGATCAAACAAGAAAACAGGAATTATATTTGGTTCGTAGGGTAGGGGAGCAGGTAGGGTATTTTATGCGTTTTTAAAATTTTTTTAATTGATAGCATAACTCTTCAAGAGTCATCATCATCATCATCATCAGCCCATAGTCGTCCACTGCTGAACATAGGCCTCCTCGAAACACCTCAATTCAGGTCTATGTTGCGCTGCTGCAATCCAGTTGGTACAAATCCTTTTTATGTCGTCAGTCCATCTTGTGGGTGGTCTTTCCGGCTTTCGTCTATCCGCTCTCGGTCTCCACTCCAAGATTTTTTGGTCCACCTATTATCCTTCATTCTAGCGACGTGTCCTGTCCACCTCCATTAAATTTTGGCTATGTGTTTTATAATGTCTTCTACACCACTTTTTCTACGGATTTCTTCGTTTCTTACCCTATCTCGCAACGTTATGCCTAACAATGATCTTTCCATTCTACGTTGCGTCACTTTTTCGTGTAGATGTCCTTGTTAGGGTAAGTGTCTCTGCGCCATATGTAAGGACAGGCAAGACACACTGATTAAAGGCTCTTCTTTTTAAGCTGATAGGTATATCACCTTTAAAAATATCACGCAGTCTTCCATATACTGCCTATCCCAGTATTATTCTTCTTAGCAGCTCAGCAGTTTGATTATCTCTGCTAATTTTTACAGTATGTCCAAGGTATATGTAGCTGTCAACAATTTCAATTTCGACGTCTTCTACCCTTAAAGGATGGCTCGGAACTAAATTAGTCATCATTTTTGTCTTTTGGTAGTTAATATTTAGACCTACTTTACGTGCTGAATCACTGAGTTCATTCAACATATCACTGACAGACTTTAGGTCATCTGAAATCAGAACAATATCATCTGCGAATCGTAGATGACTAAGCATCTCACCATCAATATTTATTCATTTAGGAAAAAGGGAAAGAGTATTCAGTTAAAATCTCAAAGTGTTCGAAGCAAAATTGATGGTGTTATAAGCATTTAGGAGTGAGTTAGGTGAGTGATTGAGGTGAGTGAGTGAGTGATTGAGGTAAGGGAATGATTGAGGTGAGCGAGTGAGTGAGATGAGTGAGCTTGGTGAGTGAGTGACATGTGTGAGTGAGCACTCACATAGAAATTGGAATAAGTACAGTGCCAAGTTCTCATAACTATGAGAGCAACAATAAAAAGGCAGGTTTGTCGAAAACGGGAGCAAAAAGATGCTCTAGATATTTTAGCAGGAAGAACGTCATTGAAAGAGGCAATAACAGACATCTATATACTGAACAAAGGGTCACCACAATGCAACAGGTTCAAACTATATATTGTCCAACACACAAAAAAGATGAAAAACTAAGTCAACCTACGAAAGCCCTTATAGAACTAAGGCGACAGATAAAAGGAGATAATAGTATAAGCAAAGAATTATAATAATAATTGTGTGCAATTCCATCGTGGATTTTAACTGAGACGTCAATTAAAAAATTCGAAGCGTTTGAGATGTGGTGCTTATATACGCATATTAAGGGTCCCTTGAATAGAAGGGATTACCAATAAAAATATTCTACAAATAATGAGAAAAGAGTCGAGAAATATATCCATCAAACGATGCAAATTGGAATATCTAGGTCATAATAATGCACAATGAACAAGCTTCTTCAACTTAAAATCATACTGCAGGGCAAAGAGTATGGAAGGTGAAGGTCCAGGAGGCAGAAGGAAGAAGGACTACTATCTACTATAGGACTACTATCTACTATAGGACTACTATCTACAACAGGACTTTTAGGACAACGGTCAATGATGTCAGACAACATCAGCATCAGGTAGGTATTACAAGAAGATGTCAAGGTCAACTAATAAATATTTCACACTAACCACTTTCGAGATCATATTTCCTTTGTACTGAATGATTATGGAAATAGTAATTTCTTTATTAATAGAACTCCATTTCTATCTAATAAAGCTACGTGGTATTTTCAACGTAGATATATAAAAATTGTAGTAAAATTCCTACCCTAGATAGAATACTTTAAGATCCATTAATAATATATTAAAAAGAATAATTGGAAACGTGTATTAGTAATGGCTCTGTATTGATTACCACATTGTTTTGTTTGTCATTCAATGATGTAACGTAGAGAATTATAAGTAATCAACTTCGCACATTGTATTTATTAACAACATATTATTTATTATTATGGTTGTTGTTAAAAAAACAACAATTTTGCAAAATTATTATACTTTCTTGTGCATCGGTTGTTCTAGTTTTTTTACAAACAGAATCGGTAATGTTTATATAAAACAATCAATACGTAGCTGGTCTTCGTTTATTTTCTGAACGCATTTTTAATGTCTAACATTATTTTTGTGTTTTCGTACAATTTACAAATGTTTATGAATGTATTTATCATGTCTATAAAACTTATCACATCCTTAACACCTAACATCAGTGGTGAGGTCACGTCCCATGTTTTGTTGAGGTTTTAATTCAAAAAACAACTGGTGTACGCTACTTGTAATGGAGTTTTTTTGGCGTGATAGGTAGTAATATTAGACAGCTATATAATGGCATTGTGTCATAAAGCAAATAAGATGAAGAGAATAAAGATAACTGGGTCACACATTCCGTAGACAGGAAGTATGCAGACCTAAGCAAACTTGGAAAAGGACAATCCTGCACGAAGGGAAAGCAATGGAAAAATCTTGGATTCAAATTAAATCACTAGCCAGAAATAAGAAATAGAGTTCTCAGGAGACGCTATGTTGGAGCCTACAACTAACACAGTCATGGAAGAAACTACAGCTACTAGAGGAAAGGAACGCCAAAATATTTTATAATAAAAAAAGGATGTTAATTAATTGGCAATTAATGAGAAATCTTGATCTAGAATGCTTTGAGAAGCAATACAACTGTTTTAAAAGCTTACTGTTATCGCATAAACTTGTTGTGTATTTCATCAAAAGCTCTGGTCTAGATTGCCATTAAAATAGATGACTGATATTGCCCTCCGTGTGTTTCAGAGGGATTACCTCGTCGGTGCCGAGAAGGTGAACACATATACAAGGAACCATTAAACATTTCCGGATTAGATACTAGGTTAATATCAAGGCACAGGAAAAATATATTAGAACTGCAATTTACTAAACAACTGCAATGTGTACTTTAAATAAATTTTTACGCCAGACCGTATTGAATTCTTTTTATAGATAAGGTACTAAGAATGCCAACCAAATAAATAATTACAAATAATATTTACCATATAATTTAGATAAGATTAAGTTAATATTTTTCAAGTTGAGGATTTTACGTCTATAGAGCGTTTCACGTTAAGAAAATAACATTAGGCTTATGGAGATCAGTGTTGCCAAAACTCTCAGGCATGCGGTTTACTAGATTGTCGATATATTTTTCGAATTTCCATTTTCAATTAACATTTAACTGTAAAGTCAGAATAACAACTGAAGAACCACAAAGCCTTATTATCATTATGTAGTCTCAGAGAACGACATAAAATCGCTGACATACGCACACCGTATTATTTTAAGTTGCAATTAGTAATTAGATATACGCATTTCAAGCGGTTCGTTTATTTGCTTTTAAATCTTTAATTGCCGGCAAAGTGCATGATTTAACTAAGCAATATTTTCTACTGATGTCTATGATTCATGGTATATGATATTCTTACCGAAAAACAAATAAACTGTCGTTACTATAATTAAAATAAGATAAAATAAAATTATCTTTTGTAAATACATACTATTTATTTAATTAAAATCATTTTCCCTACTTTTCATCTCTTGTTTCGAATGGACACTTTTGGTCAATTACGTTAAAAAACAATTATTTAATTCATGTCTGTGAAAACGAAAATACAAATTATACAACCCTGAATCGTGCTTGTGTTCATCGTGGCATCGCTGCGCTTCTATCGTCCATAAGAAATACATGGCCCTATCTCCGCAATGTTATTTTCTTAACGTGGAACGCTGTATAGTAAAACTTATATTTCATAGCTATCCTATCAGCTATTGTACTAATAGCTGATAGGATAGATGAGGCCAAAGAACTTTTAAATCAGCTCTACCTTTCCTCGCTAGAAGGGGGATTGAAAATAAATATATCTAAAACCCAGATGATGACAAATCTTGTAGTCAGCGAAGATATATGCGTAGGAACAAGATCCATAGACCAGGTAATGGCCTATAAATACCTAGGTCATGAGATTCGCATAGGAAAAGATAACCAAACCGTTGAGCTTCTCCGTCGTATAAGACTGACTTGGGCAGCCTTCGGCAAGCTGAACCATATTTTCAAATCGTCTGATATACCAATATGCCTTAAAAGAAAAACGTTTAATCAGTGTGTTTTGCCAGTGTTAACTTACGGTGCCGAAACGTTGACCATGACAAGGAGAACAGTTCAAAAGATCCGTGTGTGTCAAAAGGCGATGGAGCGTGCTATGTTGGGCGTTTCACTACGAGACAAGATCCCAAATCGCCAGCTACGACAAAGAACAGGAGTGGCTGATGAAGTAGAGAGAGTAGCAACACTGAAATGGAACTGGGCAGGTCACGTGGCTCGAATGACAGATAATAGATGGACAAAGCGGATACTGGAATGGAGACCAAGAGATGATGCCTACCGAAGCAGAGGTCGTCCACCAACACGTTGGACTAACGATCTAAAACGTTGTCATAGGAATTGGATGCAAGAGGCACAAGATCGAAATAGATGGAAAATTATGAGGGAGATCTATGTCCAGCAGTGGATAAGCGAAGATTGAATGATGATGAAAACTTATATTTCATATGAAATTTTTATAAGAAAAGCAAGGTTTAAAGCCGATTCCTTTGGTACGTATTTTCCTTGGAAGACTTGTGGCAGTGTGACATGTCGTTAAAATAAAATTTAGCCAGGTACTCCTTAGCCCTTTCGATACTGTTGCCGTAAAAGTACGATTTTCATTTGCAGCTTACTATATATCTTCCATATAATATTATTCAAGCCCTTGGGAATTCCACAGATATGTTACATATAACCTCTCCGCCAGCGAAGTAGCATACCAAATGATCTACGTTTTTCAGAGTGATTGGACCCGAACCTGTGATTGGAGTACCCTTAAGTATGTGGTGCAGGTATGAGACAGGCTAGGCTCCACATAGTGGGGCCATCCAAAAGTCTCAAAGCCCAAATTCTCCTTCTAAACCGTAGAAGATGCTCTCTAATGAACATGTGGGAAGAAAACCTCCCCACATGTACTCTGGAAGTGCCCGGCACTGGCCGTCGCCCTTTAGCAGCCGATGTAATGAAGGAATTTAAAGAGACTTGTGGCTTTTTGAGAGACCACAAAGTTACTAAAGGATTAAACATTCGGAACGGAAGGAAAAGCTTAGATTTGGAGCCCCTGCTGATTCTAGGAGATATGGAAGGCCGGAACAGCTTGGGATCCAAAACGCCGAAAACCAGGTCCTTATGGGCCTAGTCCGTATGATAGAGGTGATACAATGGACCCGCCTTATGAGGTCTATTTGTCTGAGGGGCTCACAAATGGACCCTGTCTGAATCTACCATAACCATAACCAGAGTGTAATTGGAATCGTTTCCAGTACCCTAATAGAGCTAATATACGGCACGGGGGTAGTTGACAAACAATGAACATCGTCCAGATGACAGGGCCATTTTGTCATTAAGACAGCTGAAAGAAATCTACATTGGCACAAATTGGAATTAAGTATGTTTGTTTACCATTCACAGAATATTGCACGCAAATGGATTTAGAGCCAGAACAGAACGAATTTATTCTGACTTTGATAGAGAGAAACGCCTCGAAAAAAATATAGCTTCAAGTTAAGTATTTGGAGGAAATTATGTTAGTGTTAAGGTTGTAATTTCTTTAAAATTGTTCACGGAGAAGCTTATTCTGGACACGACCACAATGAATAGTTACAGATATGCCACATGGTTCGATGCTTGACCGATTTTTTCGTCAGTTCGGCACAAATTTTGCTATTGTGAGTGAAAACTCGTCGACTTCACAGAGCAGAAATTGTGAATTTGGTTCTAAAAGAGTTCGATATTCTTCGTATGGAGTAGCCTCCTCGTTTGCCGGACTGTAATCCGATCGGACAAGTCTGGGATCGTTTCTATAAACAGCTAAGCCTTCGCGATCTTCAATCTGGGACACTTAAGGAAATTTCCGATACTTCAAGAGAAAAGTGGCAAGATTTGAATCAAAGATAAATACGCTCCCTGGTTAAGAGCAGGCCTAGAAATGTACAGGCAGCCTTAAGAAGAAGAAGGTTCCTATAAGATATTGAATAGAAGATTCACCAATAAAATCTGCCATATTTTTGCTTTTTTCTTATACAAATTCTACTTTAGAGAATTTAGGTGCGACAATTATTTTCAATTTTTATTTCGTTGAAAATGTCATGCCAAGTTTTTTAAGTGAGATTTTATTTAGAAATCAGTATTTAATCAGTTAACAATACTCATTATCCACTTCAAAAGACACGAAGTATATTTGCATTTCTTAAGTTAATAAAACTGCTCTTTTTTTTGAATGTTTTGAAGCCATGCTTTACACATCAGTTAAATTTTTTTCATAAAATAAAGTTTAAAGCATTATACCTAAGATTAGAACAATATTACAGTTTTAAGCATATCAGTTAAAAATGTTGCCAATAAAATTTAGTAACATTCCACTAAACAAAGTGTATTTAATTTATGACTTCTAATAAATGTAATACTGATTTTACACTGATAAAAAACTAACTTAAGCTCCTCAAAAATATATTGGTTTTTTGGGAATCTGTGAGACTATGTTAAGTCTCTAAGGTTATCGATTATGTGACATATCTGCAACGATAGTAATTAAGGATTAAAATTGATAAAGCATAATAAGACAATTTCATAAACTTCATAAAGATAACATCTTTCGTTTTACTGTAATTGAATTAGAAATAAAATGCTCTACTAAAATTGTATTATCCGCTAATTAAATACTTATTTTTCCACGCTCAGTATTACAAAAGTGCCGTCGATTTTAAAATAATTGAAACAGTTGTTGTTTCACACGGCAAGGTTAACTGGGCAATAAAACAAGAGATATTGAGGCCATCATCCTAAATTCACTGAAGGTGTGGATGAGGATAAAGTAATTCTTTTTAATTTTATTACTAAAACAAAAAATATTTAAAAAGCGAAGGTAAACATTAAAATGCATGACGTCAGTGTTTGTTTGGTTTGATTTGTGCAAACAAAAATAATTTTTATCTGACACTTCTAGATAATGGAATGTCAGTACTTATTAAGATTTTTTACTTAGGGTTAGGTCAAGTTTGGAGACAAAATATAATACGAAAATTGATAAAATTTATTAACCATGCCTTTATAACATGACAAAAACATTCACGAAAATATCAGCTAAGACAAATTGTCTCAAAAAGAATTTATTTTCAACTACAATGGGTGTGTAGACTTTCACGGTCAACGTTTTGTGATGGTAAATTGTTATAATACCGAGGTTTATAGGCCTTGGCCTGGAATTGTTTTTTCCTCAAGTTTCGCTGCATTGTCTTTGATAATGCCCGTCGCATTTGCCGATGCAACTTCAGGAACAAACAATTCCAGACTATAAACTTTTTACCCCGAAAACAATGTACTATCATGTTGGACTATTTTTTATATTTTTTTAACTAGAAAGACACATTTTGAAAGTATATAAACTACAAAATTTATAAGTTTAAAAAATCCAGTGGGACGAAAATAAATATATTAATATTAAAAAAGGTAAAAGAAATAATAAATTAGACTTACTCACAATCAATTTAATTTAACTATCCAGACGACTGGCATGGATAACTTAACTTACAGCATTTAAAATAGAAGAAGAACTGTCACACTTTAACCTACATTTGTCAAATTTACCTCTAAAATCTAATAAATAACATAAAAACTAATTGTCTCCAAGTAAGAGATGTAGTGCTTTCAAATCCTCCCCCTTTTTAAATTTAATGTCTGTTTCGCCCCCCCCCCTTTTTTAAGTGTTTTCTGTGTGTCTTTTAAAGTGTCCTCAATTTTAATTTTTAATTTTTTAACTTTAATTATTGGACTTAACAACCATGAGCCACATATTACAACAGAACTTTATTAAAGAAATTTGATAATTACAAGTTAATTGTAATTATTGTCTCACAACAGTCACCTTCAAAAATAAAATCTCAATAAATAACACATATTTCATAAATATATCTCTAGAATAAATATAAATAACTTTTAAATAACTCAATGGTATAGAACATTACTTTCATCAAACAAACAATTACATTACACCTATCTCTACTTCATTGGATAAAATCTGTCTCCTCAAGAACTTCCCCGTTTACTGTCAAACAATTACAATAGCAGACTTGAGTTCTCCAATCAACAATACAGGATAGTTTGAACCATGTTCTTTCAACCATCAATTAATAGAGTACCGGCATGTAAGTAATGTTTATTTATTTGTTTATTTATTAATTCATTACAGTTTAATAGACTATGTTACCAATTTGTGGGTCTTACCTTGTCTGCTTAAACATTTTATTCATTTTGAAAAACCACAGACATGTAATATTGGCATAATTACTGTAATTTATATAATTTATATCATCTATCTTTGTCTATCTTTATTAGACAACACCCTAATATGGGTTTATTATTTCAGCATTTATTTAACTTTGTATCGAGACCTGAAGATGCTTTGCATATTGTAGAAAGCGAAACCGGTCGTCTGGATAGTTAAATTAAATTGATTGTGAGTAAGTCTAATTTATTATTTCTTTTACCTTTTGAAATGGACTCACACAAGCAACACATTCATGATTTTAATATTAATATTACTTTTAATAATAAAGGACCCCGGCACTTTTCTGATGTAAAAGTGGTTTCAAATAAATTCGCTGAAACTTTGACGAGATGTAGCTTTGGTCATGCTGATTAAAAGTTATTGCTCCAAGACCCAAAAATTAATTGTTTCTTAGTTACAGACTACTTCTGGATATCATTTATCATTTTCTGGAGTCGATGTGAAGCGGTAATTTGATCGGAGTGTGATCTCAAAATGGCGGTATTGTCTGCATATGTGGCTATAATGGGGTGAACTGTCGTTATCGTTGGTAAGTCGGCAGTGTAGAAAAGGTACAAGACCGCTCCAAGCACACTGCCCGGAGGAACTCCAGCTTGGATTGGAAGGACGCTAGAGTAGTCTTCATACTGAGTCACGACAATTGTCGGTTTTGTAGGCAGGAGTGGAGAATCAGTAAATGGTTAACAGGTAGAAGTTTTCTGAATTTATAGGAGAGACCAGTATGCCAGACCTTATCAAGTGCCTGGGAAATGTCTAAAAATGCCGCAGAACAATACAGTTTGTCTTCAATGTATTGACATCTTTTTTGTTACTCGATGTATTTGTTCGATGGTTGCGTGTTGCGGTCCCAAACCGATTTGGTACTATCTAGAGATTTTTCAATATGGATTCTAAGTTTGGGAGTAAAAGCATTTCAAGTAGTTTTCCTGGAATTGACAACAGACTAATTGATCTATAGGAGGTGGCACTATTCAGAGGTTTCTCAGGCTTGAGGATGAGTATAACTTTCGCTAGTTTCCACTGTGTCGGGAAGTGAGCGGTCCTTAGAACGGAATTACAGATTTGTATTAAAACCTTTAGCTCTTGGATAGGTAATTCTTTAACTATTGTCGTTGTAATGAGATCGTGACCAGAAGACACCTTTGTGTTCATTTTAGCGTTAATGGTTTCTTTAACTTTGTTGATTTTAAAATTTGCAAGTGGGATTTCAAGCTGGAACGGACTGTCCAGGAGGTTATAAATATCATTGTCTTCCTTGGGGTTCAGACTCAAGAGATGAGGTTGAAAAACGCCGTCTAAGTGGTTAGCAAACGTTTCAGCTGCTTCCTGGTTAGTTCTGGACCAGTTACCATTTCCCGACGGATTGGGTGGATTAGGAGTTGGGGCTAATTTTTTTCGTAGCGTCAAGGTAGTTGTTAACGCCCAAATTCTCGTAATTGTTAAGTGATTGTAAGTCATAAGTATTGTACTACATATTTTTTCTTTGATTAGGCGTAGATTGCCTGTACTAAACGGGTGAAGTGTTCTACGGCTGTGTAGATTTGGGAACTAGTTTTTAGTGGGATATTTAGTTGCAGTTTTTCATCTAAGATGATTCTAAAGTGGTTCCAATTAGTATAGTTATTACTGAGAAACGTTGGATTGTCCCTTATAACTGCTTTAGAATTTACCGTTATTAGAGCAAGGTAGTGGTCGGAAGATAAGTCAAAACATGACTTTGCAGACAAAAGTATTTTTGGAATGCTTTTGGTAATACCGAAGTCGAGCAGATCAGGCATTTTGTTTCTGTCAGTAGGCCAATACGTAGGATCTCCAGTGGACAGGTGGATAAGGTTGTTATTTTGCATAGCTCTGAGGAGCTATCTTCCTTTAGGGTTTATAATCCTAGATCCCCAAAAGGTATGTTTGGAATTATAGTTACCCTCGGCAAGAAATTTGTTAACAAGGCTGTCGAAATATTCTTCAAACTCGTCACAACTTATTTATCTGTCGATTGTCTATATATATATATATAAATTTTTCGAAAATACACGTCCCATATCGTCAAACCGATGAGATTCTAAGGCATACAAATTGCGATTATTCTGAAGGTTAAAACAAGTTGTTTTTCTTGATACTTCGATAGTCTATTGTAATGGTTTATTATTTATTAAAGAGACGAGGTATGTAAGTTTTTTAGTACATATTTCTTAGTCCCCCAACATTTTATTGATGCTTTTATTCTTGCTTCTCATAAGTTTTATTGGAGTCCTTACAATATACTCCTATTTGATTTTCAAACTTCCCGAGTCCTTCCAAACTTCCAATAACTGTTTCCTTATAATTCGCATAGCACATATTGCCTATCATAATTCAATTTATTTTGACTCCAGTTGTTTCTGGCTTCAATGCTTTGTCGGTAATTTGTCCCGTCTATGAATTACATAACAAAAGATAATATGTATCTTTTTGGGATGTTTCATCTTCGAGGAAGTAAAGTTTGTAATAAAGTTTTTTAATTAACGTGTCTATCATTGTCATAAAATTGTTATTTCCTTTTAAATATTTAAGTGCATACAAACATTAAGTAATAGCTAGACTCAGTTGCAATTTAGTAGATAGCTAGTGCATCGATTGCAAGTAGTATTTTTAATGAATTCAACTTTGTGAAAGCCAAACTATATTTTATTCTTAAAAAAAGTTTTCAAATAACCAAAGTGATAATACGAAACGCATTTGTTATAGTTGAGCAATAATATTTTGTAATCATTTTCAATTATTCATCAACAATCGATAATTATGCTTCACTTATTTTCTAAATTTAATTTCGCTCCAGGATGAACTAACTTCGTGAAGTTTGTTCAAACACGGTTATTGCGTCCAAAAACATCGATGCTGTGCATGAATTAATATTGAAAAATTTAGTTGGATTGAAACACAAAATTGAAGCGGTGGCGAAAATAAGAGCCTATAGGCCTATGGGCTATTCTTTCGGAGAACACAGAATTGAATTCTTGGGCGTGCATGATTTGGACGCTAAATTTAAAATTCGACACTGAAAAATAAAATTACCTGTTTCTGCATACATGATTTGGACGCTGGGTGTAATTGAAATGTAAATGGAAAGTCAGGTAATAAAATTCTAGAGATTAAGCTTGATAAGGTTTATTTGTTACTTTGAAATAAATACGACATACATTTTAGGAAATGGAATCGATCGATACAGTTAGTTTGATACTCATGTATCCTATTTCTAACGAACATAATTTTTTTTCTACTCTTTGGATCTTTAAGTCTATTACTTTCACTATTACAGACACTATTAATTTTAATGTAAGTTTCAGTTTGAAAATTTTTTAAAACATCAATAAAATGGAAAATATTTGGATGAGCATGGTAAAAATTATCATTAAAACGCGAGTGGAACGATTCACAAGCATTAGTTGTTAATTGTAAACTCTCACTCATCGCAGCCCACATCTCCGACGGAAATGTTGCGTGGTCGCCAATGTAGTTGTCCAATAAGTAGTCGGAAAACTTTTCAATTTTTGAATCCTTTGGTTGAATAGCCATAAAATCATATATGAAAGATTCTTCGACTTCTGAGGGAGGTAAAAATGGCAGCCCAAAAATATATTTCAGCCATTTAGATATTTCACTGTCTGCCAATTTATATTCCCGAATTAAGCCACAACCACCGATATTACGATACCAAGCTTGCATAAGATGAAAACGGCACCCTTTAATGTGCACATTTGGAAATTCAAAACGCGCAGCACTGTGGATAGCAATTTCAAAATCGGAGAAAATGATTTTTGGATTGAATTTTAGACCAATTACTTCACATTTGCGTTTCAAAACATTAAATAGTTTTATATAGGTTTGTTCCGATTTGTCGGGAAGTAAACAATAACACAATGGTATATAATGTCCATTGATAAATACATGTATGGTAAAAAATTGCTTGAAATATTGAGCACAGTAACTAAATGTACCGTCCATATAAATCGTTTCACTGCCGAACAGAAAACGCATGTTAGTGTTACACGAGAAGATGATACGAGAAGATGATAATGTTAGAACTTAGTTCAACCGCAAATATAAAATGCTCGTCTTTAAGTGTTTTGATATTCATAATATTTACCGCAGCAATAGTTTCTTCTTTACTTTTGGATAGTTTCGGTTGAGCCATTCGCCGTTCACTGTATATTTGATTTCGTATTAAATTAACGTCTTTAACAGACATGTGGCTCAAGCAATCTACATTTTCTTTCAACGCACTATGTATGATTTTGGACGGCCTTTCGGTCAAATTATCCTTAGCCTTCCTTTTGGCACTACTACGCACAATCTGTCTATTAAGCGTCTTGATATCACACTCGTGATTATGTTCTAGATTACTGAATATCTTCACTTTACACGACCGTTTTACGCACCTCCAATACGTTTCTCCCGATTTTAGTACTTTATCTTGAGAAAAAGTAAAACTGTTCACTTTGAGCAAAATTTTACCACGATTACTTACTAACGTTGAAATTTCCATGTTCACTTTTCACTATTCTCTGACAAACTAATAACTAGTAACTAAGTAAATTTCAATGACCATCATTAAACCCTAATTATATCTAATATCTGGTACCTGCGATAATCCTTCCGGCAGCGTCCAAAACAAGGGTACTTTTAAGACCCTCAGGTACTTCAGCGTCGAAAACATGCCCGCCCGAATTCTTCATGTTGTTCTCTGCGAGTCCACCAAATTATTCTACGATATTACAGTTTTTTACGTTGGTACAAAACTTTTTTTAGTGAAGTGTTGGAACAGCTAAGAAAGATTTGTGCCTCTAAATCAACTCTGTTTTGGTGAATTTCTGACAATGTGATTGAACTTATATTTTTAACTGTAAGTTTAAGTGTATTCTTAATGCAATGGCTAGTCGTAAAGCTATTTTAGATAATGCAGTGTCAAAAGGTGCAAAAAGGAAACTTATTTAGAAATACCATTGGAGAGAAAACGTGGCAAAATCTAAGAGACAGAGTGGTCAGGAATATGTGTCAAAATTTACGGGAAAAACTGTACAGGATAAGACATTTTCTGTTGTCCTTAACTGTCGTGTAGAAAAATGTTTTGCAAAAATAACTTCGCAAGATCAAAAGCGATTATTTTACTCTTTTTATGATATAGGTTCAAAAAAAGAATAAGACACTCATCTAGTAGGTTGTATGATATTAGGGGAGCCTTCAGAAAGATGGAAAATCCCAAAATTATTAGCAGACAGTAAAAAAACTGACTTGTTCAAATTTAATAAGAGTATTAGGAAAAATTGTTTATAAATAAGAATTTAATATTGTTATTAATGGTATGGTATGGTATAAATAATTATTTAATATAATTATATTTTAAACAAATAAAAAATAACAATAAAAAGCGACTTAAGAAAAGTTGTGTACATCCCGTAGTTATTAGCTGCTTTGTTTTGGATAATTTTGTAATGAATATGCAATAAATGTTATTATTTTAACGTTGTACGCCAGTTTAAAAAAAGAAAGAGCAAATTTAGTCCAGTAGAACCTGAGATGTCATTTTTTCCGAGCGCTCTATCTTGCAACTGTGTTGGATGATTGGAGAACGCGGCTGGCCCTCCATGTGGCTAGACCCGCTCCTTTTACTCTAGTCGGAATGAAAAGTACTCTTTGTTTACAACACTCCTGTCTAAATAATTTTCAATAATTTTGTTTGCTAAAAGTTTTGTTAAAAACTTTTCTTGAAAAATTACTTTTCTCATAAATTGGTTAATTAATTTTGTTAATTAACGTAACAGTGATTTAAAAAAAAAGGGGGCATCTTGGCTCCTAATGGTCGTAGAAACTCTTTTTTTTTTTCTAAAAGTTGTGTTTTTTAACCGGCTTTCCGAGTATTCTTTGCCGTTTAATTTAAACTAAATTCTACGGAGTTATTGTAAATGTTTATAGGCCGATTGTTCGAACGCTAATAAAATCTTGATTGTAATCAAATATTTAATTACAATCAAATACGTCACAGCAGCTGTCAAAATTATTAAAAATTGCTTATTATTATTATTGATTTGTAAATAAAAACATGAAATTAACATCAGAAAGAGGTTCATTTTAAATTAAAACGCAAAATAATAAAATTGAATAAAATAAATCAGTCAACATAACCTCAAAATGTGACGTACTTGATTTTAATTAAATATTTGATTACAATCAAGTTTTGATTAGCGTTCGAACAATTGGCCCTAAAAGTGTTATTGTTAAATCATTTTGTGTACATAAATGTAATTTTTTTTCCATAGGTTATTAATATACGTCTGAACACAGAAAATAAGCCCCGGATTATTGATACATTCAGTCAAATTACCTGGACCGGCCTTAGAAATTAGCTTATTTTTTAAAAAATCTTATAAACAAATTAAATTTCGCAAAAACTATTCAACCGATCTGGCCTATCTTTTGCACATTTTAATTTAGCATATCTCATTTTGTTTATCTTTTTTTCCAAACAAGTTGTGTGTTGACGTCAAATCTCCTATCTTAATCGGTCTAGAAAAATGACTTTTTGGAAACAAAACCTCCACATTCTAAACTGAATCAAATAACTTTTATTTATCTTTAAAAAACCGAACAAAAAAGCTATGGGTTTCTTGTTTCATAAAAAAGCTCACTTGCACAAACAATTTGAGGTAAATAAAGCTGGTTCAATTTTAGAGATTTATTTAATAAAGTAATACAATATATTAAATTGTTTAGATGTAGTTTTTACGATTACAATTTTATGACGGATACCGTTACAATTGATGTAATAGTTTCTGAGACCTCAGGCGAACATGTTTAACTCTTTGCAGGCGTATGAATAATTCAAACACATGCATTTGAATAAAATGTTATGTAATCGATCCAGCTAGAACTACAAACGTAATAAATATAATATGCAAAAAACAATTGTACTCGACACTCTGTTAGAAAAATATATTCGCATGCCAACATAATACGAGGGAAATTGTATGCGCTACCAAAGAACGAGAAGAGAAAAATTAGTGTTAATTGACAATATTTGAACGATTTTAAAAGGACAATCTAAAACAGATTGCTTAGAAAGCATGACGAGTTGTTCTGTTGTGGAGACTATTGAATCGATGTCTATAAAAGCATCCTACTATGTCCGGGACTTTAAATAAGGACAGATGTTAACTATTTGTTCTTGAAGATATAAATGACGTTTATTTTAATCAGCCCAAAACCTATTATCCCTGCTAGGGATGTTTAAAAAGAAATTATTTGCAATGGTTGAAAATTGGTAAACGATCACCCAGTGTGGTACAACAATTTAATGATCCTTTATATAGCTGCTAAACAAATATATAGTCTTACGTTTGTTACAGCCTGTTAGATACCATAATACGGTTTAACATATTTCTTTATTAATGGTCTGCACATGTAAATCAGACTCTTTTGTATATATTATTTACACAATATCTGAACCGCCAACTATAAGTGAAACCAGGTCATAAACCGTTATAAAAAACAATAAGAATCGACCCTTTATATACACGCTGCAGGTTGTATTACTCGATTCTCACCAGAAGGTTTTTTAATAGTCGATCATAAAAACATTTTATTGTTTTGAATTTACAAACTAGAAAGCATACAAAAGGTCGTAAAATTTCCCTTTGCCTAAAATCCATATAAATTGCTAGTTCTTTGCTGAAACAGATAATAGGCAATATCACGTCTCTCACATCACAATCATATTCTCTAGTCTGTAGTCGGACAATTCATCTCGCGCTCTACGTACAATTACATATTATCTCACCTTAGTGCACAACTCGCTATTTCTACGTATTAAACGTACATACTCGACATAGCAAAGCGATCATTTAAAGTTTAGTTTAGTTATTAAAAAAAAAAAAATTCTAAAATAACAGTGTTTGTAGAATTAACTGTGCTTAAATAAAATAAAAAATACTTATAAGTCTACAATATTTAATCATCATCATCATCAATGGCGCTACAACTCTTCGTGAGTCTTTGCCGCGTTTACTATTGCCTTCCATATTTGTCGGTCCTGTGCCAGTAATTCCCATTGTCGCACTCCCATTTATTCTAGATCTTCTTTGACTGCATCTTTCCACCTTTTTCTAGGCCGCCCTACAGACCTTCTTCCCTCTGGCCTTTCCCAGAACACATTGTTAATAAGGCGATTGTCGTTACTGCGTATTACATGCCCTGCCCATCTGAGTCTATTGGCCTTTATATATCTGAATAGATTTTCTTTTCCGAATAGAGACTCTAGCTCGTTATTGTATCTGCCCCTCCTTTCGTTTGTCACGTTGTCTCTGCAAGGGCCATATATCATTCGAAGAATTTTACGTTCCCACACCAGCAATTTATTTATTTCTCTTTTTGTTAGCGTCCATGTTTCGCTTCCATACGCGACTGTTGGTCGTATTATGGTCTTATATATCCGGATTTTTGTGTCTCGTGAAAGAAGTTTTGACTTTATTAGATGTTGCATTGCAAAGAAAGATCTGTTTCCTGCCATTATTCTCGTTTCAACTTTTCGCTCTAATATGTTGTCATTTGTGATTGTTGCTCCTAGATATTTAAATTCTTTAACCACTTCGAAGTTGTGATCATTTATAGTAATGTTTTGCCTTATTCACCGTCGTTCTTGTTTTGAGACGACCATGTATTTCGGGAACACCGAATTGTACCTTGCTTCGAGGAAGATTAATTAATCGCAGTCTTTCATATTCAACTACTTTGAAGTTTGGGTATTCCCTCGGGATCTATCGATTGATTGATTCGAATCGGTGTTCGAAATTTTGGTGCTTCTGTCGAGAGGTTTTGTATTTCGTATCGTTGAGATCCACATTTTGTTTATAAGCAAACCCTGTTGTTTACATCACATCATCAGACAAGACCAACACTAAATTTTATTCGAAGAAACACTATATATTCTCGGGGAAAATCAACAGTGAATGAGAAGAGAAGAGATTACTGCTGCATCGCCTTTTATAACGTTTGCCGTAGTCGGAGAAGGAATATTTGGTTCTTTATATAATAGAAAGACCAATCAAAACCTAGATTAGTATTAAATAACAAAATATTATTATAACCAATAACAAAATCTTTGGTTATACACATTTTTACATAATTTGTAAAAAAAAAAACATTTTTTGAGAACGATTTCCGGAGTGGAAATCAAACGCCATATATTAGTTAATTAAAAATGTAATTTTCATCACAATCACAACCAATAATTGTGGCTTAATCTCATAAAGAACTAAATATTTAACTTAACCATGCCACAAGAAAGCAGCTTCAGAACCTTAACAAAATATTATTTTTGTTTTGTAACGTGAAATGTAATGCTACGCGTCTGCTGTGCAAAGCAATTTGTGTCATTCCAAGAATACACTTTTGCATTCAATTGTAAAATCAGAATAAACGTAGACTTCGTCAAACAAAGATGTGTCGTTATTCTCCCTTAACTACTTAACATTGAAAAGAACCTGCTTCCAAATAATGTTTTCTTCTGGCATCATTACACGAAGACCCTGCCTATAAACCTGAAACCAATGCACGACTTTCTAGTCTAGATCATGGTCCAAATGATTTTTGTTCGTGCCTCAAAACCTAAAATGTTGATCGTCATAGAATTTGTCGTTTATTTACGGATTTTTTAAAACAAAGGTGGCTTGTTGGAACAAATAGTTGGAAAAAAAACTGCGAAAAAAATATAAAATGGATTCCACTTTACTATCAAACGATTTTTCTATTTTTCGATTTGGCTAAATTGAAAAGGCTTCTTTATTTAAAACTTGTTTATGTTTTTAACTAGTTTATGACTGTCCAAAAACTAGGTTCTCGAACTGTCTAAATAAATAGTTTGGCTATAATAGTTAACATATATCAAAGCTACGGAAGAGTTGACAATTTATAGAATACTCCTCGTAATAAATGAGCATTGTATAATGCTAAACTGTTCAAACGACTTGCACAATGATTTATATCTTATTGTTCTTTGCCAGAAAAAAAGTGTTGGCAAAGGGTTATTTTAGCAGAATAAGTAGAGCACTGTGACATTGTTGTATTGTCTAAATAATTTTATTCGTGAATCGAAAAAACGGTTCTCTGATTACCAAAGCTATATACAGAGAAGGTATTTTTATCAAAATATCAAGTTTTTAGTATGAGTAAAGACTTGCACATTAATACTATTAAAATATTTCATGAAGTAAGACA
Organism: Diabrotica undecimpunctata; assembly: GCF_040954645.1. Taxonomy (NCBI): domain Eukaryota; kingdom Metazoa; phylum Arthropoda; class Insecta; order Coleoptera; family Chrysomelidae; genus Diabrotica; species Diabrotica undecimpunctata. The sequence continues at coordinate 101,450,592 of NC_092811.1, forward strand.
AAGTCATATTTTCTTCCATTTCTTTTCAAGATTAATGCTAAAACAATACAATACAAACAAACAATATTTTTGCCGAAACTTTAAAATTATTTAAAGGCAAATTTATTGATGGCATATGGTTCAAAATTTACTATAATTTTGGTATTCTTCTTCTGGTGCACCCTATTACTGGAGGTTTGCGATCACTACATCAAAATGTTCTCTATTCTGCGCCACTCTTAGTAATTGTTCAACGTTCATGCCCGTCCAAGTTCTAATATTGCGAAGCCATGACATGGCTCTTCTACGTACCCCTTTTCGGCCCTCTATTTCCCCTTTAATTATTAATCGTAGTAGTTTATACTTGCCATTTCCCATTATGTGGCCTAGGTACTCAATCAACACTTTCGCAGATTTATAATTTTTACTGTGGGATTAGTCCTTCTATAGTAAATTTGTTCAGTGTGTTCTTGTAAATGCTCCTTTACATACACGTAATTAGGAAGCACTATAATACGGCCGCACAATATTTTTTCCCCAAATCTGGGGGAGAACGGGACATTTTAACGTGAAAAACGGGTCATTTTGACTTATTTCTTCCCTAGATCTGGAGAAATTTTGAAAAAAATTCCGAGGTTCATTCTGGTTATTTTTTGAACGATTTGTGGTGAGAATAGAACAGCTTCGTCGAATCATGTCGTATGAGAAGAAAGAGGGTAGCTCAAGAAGTAAATAATGAAGGGTTGGTGGTAAGGGGCATGCAGCATCCAAAGGTTTAACGAGCACGGATGTGCGAGGTGTCACGTGATAGAATTTAACGAATAGAATTGAATGCTATAAAAAAATCAAGATTGTTAAGGATTCCATGGGTAGATAGAATCACGAATACAGAAGTGTTAAGGAGAATAGGCAGAGAGAGGGAGATGGAAAATACAATAAAAGAAAGGAAATTGCAATATCTCGGACATGTGATGAGAGGCGAAAGATACAACATCTTGAGACTCATAATTCAAGGAAAAGTAGAGGGTAGGAGAAGCGTAGGAAGAAGACGCGTTTCCTGGTTGAAGAACCTGAGAGAGTGGTTTGGTTGTAGCCCAAGGCAATTGTTCAGAGCAGCTGCCTCGAAGGTCAGAATAGCCATGATGATTGCCAACCGTCGCCGCGGAGATGGCACTTAAAAAAGAAGAAAAAATCAAACATCTGTCATAAAGGCATTAGATACGTATCTTTACACCTATTGGTCCAATAGTAACAAGGAGCAAATACTCCTTTGATCGAACCAAAACTATTCTGTGATGTACCAAAAAGGCGTATAGTGGAGGATGTCCAAAAATGAAAAAAGGATGTTGTACTGGGAAAATATTCGAGGTTAAGGCAAGCAAAAAGGTTATTACAACCTTATATCGCTACGCAAATCTAGTGTTTGTTCAATGAACATTGCTCATTTAGATACTATCTCTGTAAAATGGCCAAAATGGACCAAACAACATGAAAATTCTTCGAAAAAGCAAAGAACATATTGTCTGCAACCGCAGGTGTTCGGAATTAATCCAACCTTGGCAGCAACGCTCTTACTTCTTTCTCCTCGCAGCTACACGGCGTTGTCTAAAATTTGACTTGAGATTTCACAACGAACTTTCATTCTCTTACATTTCATCTGCCGAAGAAAGCAGCTACGCCAGAAAACGATCCGGTCACGTATCAACTATAGTCAATATTTTTTATACCAATGCACAGAGCAAATAAATGGCATCTATCATCTATCTATCGATCTATATCTATATACATATCTATCAACTATCCAACGAACTATTTAAAAATATACTGTTTGTAATTTGACCTTATACATTTTTACTGAGTAAGAGCAGCGTATTTTAAATCCATAAAATAAGAAAGAACCACCGCTTAATGATGATACACCAAAGGTCGAAGGAAGAATCCGAAGTAATTTGTACATAAAATACTTGTACCCAGCCGGAAGAATATTTATTCAGCTACAGTTGAACGGTGTTAGAGAGCCTACCAGTTCAAGCACGGCAATAATTAGCTTGCTCTATAAGTACTTAGAGCAGGCCTTTTTAGAGCCTGGCCAGGTAACAAATATCTCTCCTTAATATGTAATAGGCTTTTTTAGAAGCCTAGATTTGATTGACTAGAGTATGTTGGGTATACAAAAAATATTTGTCAGATCGCAGTGTGGAAAGGTCTACCACCCATCGACTCCTTTGAAATTTACAATACTGTTACGATAATAAATATTATGGCGTATAAAACTGTAAATATATTATGACTAATTCTTTTCTATTTCTAGTAATTTCGGCGCTCAGTTGAAAGACCTGTTTACCTGCCGGCAGAAATCTCTAGTCCCTTTGCCGAAAGACCAGTCCATGAGTCACCTTGTCGTCTAATGGGTGGAAGGTCATCGATTCATCGCCAGATCCTTCTAGATAACGGCATTTTATATATGGGACATTTTATTTAGAGGAACAGTTAGTTTTTGAAGATCGCGCCGCGTTTTAAAATGTAACGCACGTATTATAATAAATTGTATAATTGTTAGTGTAAGATAAATTAGTAATAAAGACTTTAATAAATTTGTGAGTCTTATAAATAGAACCTTTAATAAATAAATAAAAACAATAAATTAGAATTAATAAAAACATAACAATACACCAATAATATATTAATTCATTCAATCCACAGTTCGGGATATAAACAACTCTCAATATAACTGCATTGGCATCACGTCTTAAGCGGTTTAAAATATCAAGGGTGTAGCTTAGAGTGAAGTTGATTTAAAATCGATTAAAATATTCCACCTGAAGACACAGACAGAGTAAGTTAATAAAAGCATGCTAAAATCAAAATTTAATGAAAGATGATAATGATACAGTGGCATTCGAAATATTACGCTGCAAATCACAGCACAGATAATAACCGTAATAGATGCGCCTTTGGAGATTCTACAAATTGTGAACGAAAGGAGAGAATACAAAGAAAATCACAAGGTACATAAAGAAAATTTTAAGTATATATAAAAATAAAATGTGAAAATAACACCTTACCTGGCAACGATCAGCAGATTAAATGAGAAAATAAGTTCTGATTTTCGAGAAGCATAATAGAAATGATTTAGATTTAGAATCAGAAGTAAAAATAATAGCCAGAAGCACATAAGACTGATTTCTGAATTTAACAAAAATTTTATCATCAAAGCCTTAATTTATATGTCCAACAGGAACAAGTTACATAAAATAGAAGTATTCAATATGTTAGTAAGGAAGTAAGGCTACAGACATAACGTTACGACTATAGAAGCAAGTAGGATTAGACTTGATTATCAAACAGCCAAATTCACCCGGTACGGTCCTGCAGGTAGACACACGATTCGTGTCATTTCCCGCTTAATATCTTTTATTATTAGAACATATTTTCTATTCTCTGTTATTGAAACTATAGCAAATGGTCACGATTTTACGACCGAGCCGTAGTCGAACACAGAAGCATTGGTCTCTCGCGTAACATCATTACGCAGCCTCCCATAATGTAAATTATGTAACGAAAGTGTCTGTTTTGTTTCTGAACGCCGATTACGCGGCTCTACGAGTGATGAATTTTGTTCATTGATCCTACGCAGTGATGGTTTCAGGCTACGAGATTCCTATTTTTCAAAATAAATAACAAAATGTATTATACCAAAAGAAGTTTTTGTTATTATAAGTCCGTAACTTCTTTGTCATGCAGCTTTAGACTTATTATTTAAACAAGGAACAAAATATAACCCAAAATATAGCTAAATATGCCACGGTGATTTTTAATTTTTTTTTCAGACTGTAATAAACGAGACCCTAAATGATGAATTTATAACCATTATGGATGATTTTAACGCCCGTGTTATAAATGATATAGTTCCAGGAATAAAACAGGGATATGACGATAACATCAGAAATGAAAACGGAGATCTTCTGACGAACATCTGCAGCATAAACGAGATACATATTAATAATACATTTTTCCGTCACAAAAAACAATACAAATATACTTTTGAAAACAGTAGAAGACAAAGATAAATGATAAACTATATTCTGTCGAATAGAGAGTTACAGCCCTCTCAAATTTTGGATGTAAGAGCACTAACATCAGTAGAAATAGGACGCGATCATAAATTAGTATTGTGCAAAATCCAAATGAAAACACATATATGTGATAACAAAACACCAGAATACATCACAAAGATAAAAGTCGAAAGCTTACAGGATGACTCCACAAGAGAGCTATTCCAAAAAAGAATATCCGAAAATAGCAGAAATACATATATCACAGAAAGTGATACTGTCTAGCTATGAAGTCCTGGACAAAGAAGTGAGAGATCAAGTACAAAAAGCAAATAGACTGGCAGGATGCGTTAATAACACTATATGGCGACACAGACACATTAACACTGAGATGAAATCAAGAATTTATAAAGTCATTGTAAGACCAACAATGGCATATGCCTCAGAAACAAGACCCGACACAGCCACAACGCAAAGGCTACTGAAAACTGGAAAGAGAAGTGAAGAATGGACACAAAATAGAAAAAAAGAATGGAATAACCACATAAGCAGAATGGAGGAGACCCGTGTCGTCAAAATAGAGAGATAAGTCACCAATCGGCAGAAGAAGTACCGGACGACCGCGTAAAAGATGGAGTGACAACCTTCCATAGAGGTATTAATCCGCCAATGGACAAGCAGAATTGCTTATAAAGGGGAAGAAGAAGATTTTTAATTTTTAAAGAAGTTAAGTAATTCTAACGGTCATTTCTCAAGAAACAATAAAATTAAGCAGTGGTTATCACTTAAAATAGTTTAAAATGAACGATAGTGACACTATTGCCGGCTCCACACATGGGATCCAACGTTGGCGTCAACGTTGGGTCAACTGTGTTCCCACGTTCGGTGAGGCATCCACACATTCGGTTGAGTATTGGGGCGATATCTGTGTGTTCCTCTAGAGTTAGAGCCAACGTCAACGAAAAGCTTGATATTTTTACACTTTTATTTGAAAAAATTATAAAAATACATAAACAAAAAATTTAACACTTTTTTAGGTATTAGTAAAAGTATATTTGATAAAATTAACTCAATTCCCAAATTTCTTAGCCTTCTATTTTGGCTATAGTCTACATCAAACGTGACTTTAATCCACAGCCGATATATGGAAGTACATATTTTAAAAGTTACATGACCACACGACGGTGGTCTATTAGTACAAAATGATTTATATTCCAAAATTAAAAGGATATATTTTTGTTAAATATTTAGAAATGTACATTTTTTTGCGCCTGAAAGGTACTGAAAAAAACAGTATATTATATATTTATGTAAGAAATCGCCTTTTGAGCATAAACCCCGTTCTGATAGACCACCGTCGTGTATCGGAGTGTTAATCCTAAACAACTCAGAGGTGGCTCAGGTGGCCGAAGATCGATTTTTACATGTTGTAAATTTGTTTTTTAATGCCGTCATGGAATGGAAATTTTTTTTTATAAAGTAATTTTTATTTTCAAAAAAGAATGCTATGTAAAATGGTAGCACAAGTGTTTTAAGATAAAAAAGAAGACGAGGACTCTTTTTATAAACTGTGGCTTGTCCTTGGTTTACTTTCTTTTGCTTTGCTAGATTGTGCAAAATTAGAAACCTAAATTACGCGCCAACAACTAAATTATGCGCAAATAGCATAATTATACGCCGATTGAAACACTGCTGTAGCGCCAATGTGTGGTCGGAATCAACGACCCGTTTTCGTTTCAACGCATCAACGACGCATCGTTTTCCACGGAAAACTCCCAACGTTGGAGCAAGTCATAAAAACGTTGGCGCCAACATTGGCTCCAACACAGTTTTAGCAGTACACACATTGGACGAACACTGTTGGGGCCAACGTTGGCCCCCATGTGTGTAGCCGGCGTAACTAGTGGCAAAGCTCACTGCAGAAGTTGGACTTAAGATTAGGCAGCGGATTGCCTTGTGAATATCGGCATTAAACGTCCTCTAATGTCTCGACAGTCTTTCTGTGAAGTACCAAACAAAACACTTCGGTTTATCAGATGATTACAACACATCTGAATAATGAATCGCAAGTAAGCGAGACTTAGACCAGAGAACTAACGATTTTCCTATGGCATTCGGTGATGGTATCTAACAGGTATCTAACAAATGCTTTTGATAAATTTGGTGAAAACAATATGTAATAAACAAATAAGGAAAAGGTTAAACGTCATTTTTTACTTATAAACAATGTAAGGTCGCTATTTGATTTTAAATACTTAAGGTGAAGACCGGTGAATTATATGGGAAAAAGAGGGTTTCTGTAAAGTTATTTTTGTTAATTTGTTGCGCAAACATATCTTCAAAAGTCGATTTTTTGAAAATTAATATTAAACTTTTCTAAAAATACACAAAAAAACTTTGACAAACTATCACAAATATTCAGCTTTAAAAATTTCAAGACTACTTAATAGTTACTGAAAAATTGAAATTGCAGTATAACAAGACGACGGATAGATTTAAGTTTTACCAATACTGAAATACTGTAACTAACATGTTAAGACATTTTTTTCAATAATGAACTAAAACACTCCCGCAAAAACAAGTAAAATCAAGAGCCATCTCTGTCTCGTTTTGAAGTCTGATCCATAGTTGTATAACACACTTTTATATGAAATTCATCTTGCTGTACACATTACGCCGAGCATTACAAATCAATTAGGTTATATAATAATAAATTGTTTAAATGTTAAAATTAACGTGAGTATTGTACGAAATTGCTAATTAGACCATCCGACGTTTTTTCATTTAGTCGTTGCCATCTCCAGGGCTGAAAAGTATAAGTATACACGAATTTCTTGGGGTTTGAATTTAAATTTATTTCTTTTTTAAGAAAATATGTTCCAATAATTTCATATTTTTGGTCTTAAAATTAAAAAACAATCAGTTAAAAATAATGTTGCTTGATGAAATTAAACTAGAATTAAAAAAAAAAGGAAAAATTTGCTCAATTTATATAACAGTAAATATGCATTTACAACTGCACAAAAAGTGAGGTTAGAATTAGTATCTCAAAAAATTACTATTGAAATAATTACTGTTTTTTAGCACAGATAAACTCTGTAAATATATCTTCCTCTTCTTCTACGGCACTACAGCCCAAATTGAGCCTTGGCCTCCTTTATTTTTTGCCTCCACCCTTGCTTGTCTGTGGCTGATCTTCTCCATACACGGACTTCTAAAAGGGCTTGTGCGTCGCTGTTTACTGTGTCTTCCCAGCGCTTTCTTGGCCGCTGCTCTCAACCGGTCTCTTTCCCTGCATTCTAGCATTCAGTGCTCTTTTTGGTAGCCTATCCTCTCCCATTCTTATCACATGTCCGACCCATTGCAATCTTGGTATTCTAATGAAGTCTGTCAGTGGTGCTTCCTTATAAACTTGGTAAAACTCGTTGTTGTATCGACTTCTGAAGATTCCGTTTGCTTCACAGGTCCTAGTATGCTCCTCAGTACTTTCCTTTCAAATGAATCGAGTTTGCTTTTGGATGTTTCTTCTAGGACTCATGCTTCACTGCCATAGCATGCTATTGGTCGAATTAAGGTTTTATAGATTCCCACCTTTGTATTTCGGTGGACATTTTTAGACCGAAATTTTGCCTGTTTTGGACATAGGCCTCCCTTAAACTCCTCCTTCAAGTATACTTTTTCATATAGTGTATTTCATATGTGTGTTCAATGCCATTTTTTGCCCTTAATTATTATAATTATTACTACTTTTTCTCTGCAAGTTCCGATATTGTCTACCATAAAGATATTACGTTTATTAGAGAAGAATAATTAATGTTTGATCTTCCACAGTTAGACACCATTTTTTAAAAGATGCAAGAACATCATATTTCATAATGATAGTCTATTTTCAGAAACACCGGGAATACATTTATCTTCATTAAGAGACGATGAGAAGGTTACAATTATTACTAAATACCCGACACTGGTTTTAAATATCAATAATGATGCAACATTAACATATTGCTCTGTGAGCGAGCCTGGTATACATATACATTACCACTAAAATTTAATAGAGCATGCCAACGTTATTGCACAGTACTTAAATGAGTTTGACCCCGTTTGAGACAAATTCGTCTGGGCATAAAACAATGGGCTCGGTGACGACAATTTATTTTGTTCTCCTGCGCCGTTAAAAAAATAATAATAATGTCAATGCACCAACGATGAAGCATTATTGCTAACCGCAGACGTGCATTTGCATTCAGTCATGTTTGTTATTCTTTTATACTACTGATTATGACGCTTTTGTTGTTATGTTATTAACGTATTTTCTCCTACAATTCTGGGAAAAGTTTTACGCTGACATCATGTTGTTGATAGGAAACCGGATGAATCACTTAGCGTAATCGAAATGTGAGTTTTAACAGATTCCCGCAGTAAATAATTTAGTGAAAATAGTCTATGGCGTTCCTAGTCTCGAAAATATAAATAATAATGTTACAGGAGATGATAAGACGAAGTATTAACAGTCTTTTATAATTTTATCAATAATGTAATAAATCTCCAAAACTTTTGCGTAATATTTTATTACACAATACTTTTAGGTACAGTTTTCGTTTTACCAAGTTGGTTCCACTTTAAGTAATACATATGTATATCTTCTCCATCGTGCTTAATGTGCTTAAGGGCCAGGCAGACCACCACCGCAAGAAGACCAAGAGCACAGGTTCACGCAAGGTAAAGGTATATTGTATACGTCTTTGACTATTGCATATTAAAATTACTATCACGCACGTCTAGCGAAAGCTCCAGGAACACCTTCTTTTACATTAAGTCCTATACCTATATTGGGAGCTTCCTAGGTATGGATCCTTATTTCTCGCATAATCAGGAAACCAGAATGGACCAAATCAACAAACATAAAAAACAGAAAACTTTAAGAAAGACCCAAAAAGTACTTCCAAACAGAATAATCTACAGCAGACTAAGGAAGGGTCGCCACTCTCCTCAACATCGGAAAAGAAACCAACATTGGAGTAAACCATCAACAATTTACATAACATCAAAGGAAACACCAAGAAACAAATGTTGTGGCGGTAGAAGTTAAGAATTTTTCTAATGGGGATCAAAATAGCAGTGGTCCCCAACAACTACCTATACAAAATGGTATCCGAAATCGAAAACGAAATAGGTCTCATGAAAAAAGGCCAAAAAATAAAGGATGTCAAATATATGGAAACTTTATATTGATATATGCTCTGCATTGGAAATAGGTGATGCGGGCATTGGAGGAGAGGGAGTATCCTAGCTATCTGATGAATGTGATGGCGAAATATCTTTCCGAGAGAAGGATCTTGGTTAAGAAGGGCACGCTCGTTGGCGTAACGGCTGGAGTACCACAGGGATCGGTCTTGAGTCTGAGGTTATGGAACCTGGAATATAACGGGGTCATAAAATATGAAGATATAACCCTCTTCGCTTTTGCGGATGATCTCTCTGTGCTGGTAGCAGCGCGGGACGAGTCGGATTTCGGGTAAGACATACAGGCAATGTCGTGAAGGACCCAATGACAGATCACGGACTCGAACTCGCGGCAGGGAAGACCGAAGCCATCAATCTGAAGGGTAAACGGAAAAGGCAAGGGATGGAACTCCAATGTGCAGGGTTACAGCTAACATCAAAGAAACGCGTCAAATATCTGGGAGCGACGCTACACTAATATGGCGGTTAGCCCGGAAGACAATGAAGAGTGCGGCTGCGCTGGAGAGAGTGATGCTCAATATTAGGAGAGCCAAATCAGATGAGACGGCTGGTTAGAAGCCTTTGTAATGTGGCTTTATCGCAGAACGGTCAGAATATCACGGGAAGAACGCACTACGAATCGAACAGTATTAAATACCATAAATAGAGTTAGAACTTACAAAAACGATTAAGAAAAGAACATAATGAGAAATGACAAATATAACCTGCTAGGATTAATAATTGAAGGGAAGATAGAGGGCCGAAGAAGAGGCATGTCAACAATTACTAAGAGTGGCGCAGAATAGAAAACATTTTGATGTAGTGATCGCATAGTGGAGTGCACCAGAAGAAGAAGATGGAAACGTGCATTAATCACTTTTACCTAAACCAAAACAACGGGCCCAGCTATGGGTAGTGATGGGTCGTCACGCCACGCCCAGATCTTGACATTGACGGTCCCAATACGACCTCCCCGAGGGCCTTAGACGACGGATCGAATGTGATCCGAGGACCGCATCTTCGCTTTCTTTACAAGTGATTATTTTTTATTTGCGAATAATTTGTATAACTAAAATTTTTATTTTTATTACTCTTTTTACTTTTATTATTTTAGAAGTTTATTACCGTTTTTAACTAACTGAAGATCCGTTAGACACATTAAGACTCTTTCTTCTTCTTGATGTGCCTATCCGTTACGAATGTTGGCGATCATCATGGCAATATTTATCTTATCTGCAGCAGCGCGGAAAAGCTGCACATATGTTGTATTGAGATTCTGAGGTTCTTTAACCAAGATGTTCTTCTTCTTCCTGGACCTCGTTTTCCAAATATTTTTTTTGCAGGATGGCTTGAAGGAGTGCATATCTGGATTCATTTCGCATAATATGTCCGAAGAACTGTAACTTAAGCTTGTATTTTTAAGACGGAAATTCTATCAGTAGATCCAACTTACTCGAGATCCGGATTACTGACCTGGGATCCATACGCGTTGATCTGGGTCTAAAAACATCAGTTGGAAAGTTTACAACTCCTAGTTTTTGATACATATTTCAAAATGAATATTTTACCTGGTAGTAAGTTAAGGTAAAAGTTACCACCTGGTAATGGCTCAATTGGAAAACTGACACAGTTGAAGAATTAATTATTAAAATATCTCCCTATGTCCTAAATGTACCACTTTCTGACTTCCTTCTATTGCCAATACTTAAAAAAACGTTTTTTGTTTGTTATTGAAGAAACGTTTGAGGAAGTATATTAGATCGAGAACTTTTTTCCTTGCAACATGTTTAATGTAATCAAATCTTTATGCACATACAAGTTTTTCAAAATAAACCTGTTGTATGCTCCATTCTGTTTTATCCAATAGAATGTTTACTATATTTGAGGAAATATTGATAAACCATGACATGCAATTAAAGTGTTAAATATAGCATCAGCTATAATTTCAGTAGATAACATGAAACAAACAGTGACAGACCGATAACGATGAATTCATTTGTAACCTTTCCGTAGTTTTTAGTCACAAAATTGTAAAATTTCTCCCAATTTATCAGTGTAAAAATCCTGCTACAACAATAAATCACTGAATAACGTCTCTGGTGTCCGACCTTGACGTCATTCCACGGTCAACAATCGTTAATGGCTTCTCTTTTCCGACTGTTCAGGTACGTCTTATTAATGGAGAAAATACCATCCGCATCGCTTGAAAGCTCTTCCGTAATGACCTTTTTCAACATTTTAATTCAATCAGGAAGGTAAAAAAGATTCATTAACACGACGGGGTCACTGATTTTATCATCTAATGTAAAAACAGGAAGTCGAAACGAACATTTCTGCTCGTTTAAATGTTTAAATGAGAAATCCAGTCTCGAGGTTACATATTTTTAATAGGATAAACATTAACGATGACTGTTCTTTAGTATTTAACAAAAGTTAATATTAGACAGGTATTACTGGTACTCCACAAGACTGAAAAAATCGGAACAGGAAGGCATTGTAACTTGAGAAAAAATTATAATTATATGAACGAAAAAGTGTACACTTCTTTAATTTTTTTTTTAATGTATAGTTTGTAAATTATCGTTTCCTATCATTTGAAGCGATCTTGATCATTTGTATTAAAAATGTCTAGACGCCATTTATCGAATAAATTATTGTTGATAATTTAATTAGACAAACAGCGGTTTTTTTTTTCCTGTCAAAAGTTTTTTGTCCGTTTGTTCTGGTAATGATATTGGACTACTTAGTTTACTACTACTTACTTTACTACTACGAAGTACTGGTATGTGCAGTAGGTCTGTACTATGTCTCTGTTGCAAATCCTTCAATATTCTGTTATAACGGCCTTCCTGGTTCTGTATTGTTGTCGGTACGAATTGTTCCGGAAAGCATTTAGTTCCCTCCATTATTCACTTGTAGTATTGAAATTAAACTTCGCCAAAAGTAAAAGGGGCTATGAATGGATGGATCTAACAGCTCAGAACTTACTTCCGGTATCTTTGCCTGTCCCAATTCAGGAAAAAGAAGGAGAGACTCTTGGTCTTCTTCTTCTTGATGTGCCTATCCGTTACGAATGTTGGCGATCATCATGGGAATATTTATCTTATCTGCAGCAGCGCGGAAAAGCTGCACATATGTTGTATTGAACCAGATTCTGAGGTTCTTTAACCAAGATGTTCTTATTCTTCCTGGAGCTAGTTTTCCAAATATTTTTCCTTGCAGGATGGCTTGAAGGAGAGCATATCTGGATTCATTTCGCTTAATATGTCCGAAGAATTGTAAGTTACGAGATTTGATGGTGGTCAGTATCTCTCGGTTCTTATTCATTCTTCTGGGGACCTCCTCATTTGTGACTCGGTCAGTCCACGGGATCTAAAGTATTCTCCGATATAGCCACATCTCAAATGTTTCCAGTTTTCTGCATATTACTTTGTTCAAGGTCCACGATTCAACACCATAAAAAAGGACAGAGAAGACGTAGCATCGCAGCATTCTTACTTTTGTATCAAGAGAGAGGTTGTGACTCTTGAAGAAGGCCCCCCATTCGATTGAAAGTGGATCTAGCTTTTCCGATGCGTGCTCTAATCTCCTGGTTGTTGGTCCATTCATAATTTATTATGGTGCCGAGGTAGTTGTAGTGCGTCACTCTTTCTACAGGCGATTGGTTGACGTAGAGTTGAACTTCTGTTATCCTTTTCTTGCTAATTATCATACGCTTTGTATTCATAACGTTTATATTGAGTCCATATTGTTGACTGTAATACATGATTTTGTTTATAAGAACTTGTAGGTCTTCTAATGTTGTTTAGCTGGTAACTATTTAGTAGAATACCTTTTTCAGTTTCGTGCAAAGCTTCGATAAATATTCTTTCATAGTAAGATTGAAAATTAGAGGAGACAAAATACAGCCTTGCCTCACTCTACGCATGATTTTCACATAGTCAGTGTGTTCACCTTCAACTCTGAGATTTGCTGTCTGATTCCAGTAAAGATTTCTAATTATTTTCAGATCTTGGTTGTTAATTCCTGCTTCTTTTAGTATTTGCATCATCTTGGCGTGCTGTACTCGATCAAACGCTTTCTCGTAATCAACCAGACATGCGTATACTGCTGATGCTGATGTTTCCGTCAGAATCAGTTATATTTTCTTTCTGCCTTCGTCTTAGTCCCCCTGTGAGTTCTTTAACTTTCCTATGTACATTGTGACTATCGTACTTTGACTGCAGTCTCAATTTCTTCGCATCTTTCCCTTGCTTCTTTTTCTTTCGCTTCTCTGATTTTCTTTCTTATTAATATATCTATGGTTTTATATTAGTCTGGGTCATTTTTGGCTTCTGTTCTCTCGTCCATTAGTTTCAGGATCTCATCTGCCATCTATGATGTTTTCTTCATTAATCTATCTGTCTTTAAGTGTTTATCCTTTACATTTTGCACTATTTCTGTAATGTTTCGATACTAAGCTGAGGGAACAACTGAGAACAAGGAAAAACATTAGGCATAAAAGGAACAAAAAATTAACAAATATTAACAAAAAAAATATGAGGGCAGCAAACTTTTGGAGAAAAAAAAATAACAATTCAAACAAAAAAGTGCGTACTGCGGTTCTCTGACGAAACAAAATTTCTTACTTGGAATATTCATCTAAAAGAACGCAGGAACTCTATAAATAGAACAAGAGCATTGTAGTACTCAAAACGTTATGGATTGTTTGGGGCACACCAAATAAACCAGGTCGCGTTGCTCAGGATCGGAGGAGATGTGGGCGTGGCTCTTTGGATCATTCCTACTTGCATTGAAAAATTGAAAAGAAGAAAAATTAGATAAATGATAGCTACTAAGGCTAATAGATACTATCAGATATTATAGAGAAACGATTACCCAAGACAATTTGGATTAAATAACACAAACACTTTTAAATTTTGTGAATTGCCAGTAAACCAAAGTGCTCCGATAAAGAGATCTTGAAGAAATGTTCAATAAAAATCATCATCATCATCATCTTGGTGCTACAGCCCTTAGAGGGCCTCGACCTTCTCAAGCTTTCTACGCCATTCTATTCTGTCCCTCGCTTGCATTTTCCAGTTGCCGACTCCGATCTTCTCGGCATCTTGTGTTACCCCGTTGTGTTCAATAAAAATCATTCCTTCGAATTTATAAGCACACGACGCTTTATAAAGCGTCAACCAAAAGTTATCCAGTTAAAGGATTTTGAAATACTTGAACTAAGACTTACATGATTACACGATCGTTACAGCGGTCGTAATGAGACACATGCACTTGTAAGGTAGAGAAAAACAGAAAAGTGGGGAAAATTCTCCATAGAAATGGAGTATTACATTTACGGACTGCAGAATAAGATGCGGAGCTTCATAGCAGGGCAAAGAACGGAAATGAAAGATCTGATAAATGTAAACCATATTACCAAAGATAAGTGGATAACATACTTCAAATAACCATAATAAGCATACCAAAAAATGGAAACTAATAGAACTTCTGAAACACCGGAAATAACATCAAATGAATTAACGCAAATAACGGAAAGTGAAGTGGAAGATCATCATCATTACCATAGCCATTAACATCTTGACAGATGTGTAGTGCTTCATAATTGAGTTTCAGTAGCTCGGATAGTTTAGTTAATGATGTTTCTCCATTGGTCTCGGCTAACTGTTATATGTGCCGCCTCAGTGTAATGTTTGTCGAGAAGGTTTTTTGTAATGTATGCCCATCGCTGTAGAGATTTACCGCGTTGGGGCTGACTTTCGAGGCCTTCCTTGGACAAACAACCACTCCATTTTATAATGGCTTCGATGGATATGACCAAAGAACTTTAAAATTCTACAGTAAACTGCACTAGAAAAACATAGATTGGCTTTAATTTCATTCAGAACCGAGATACTCGTGCGGCGAGTCGTCCATCGAATTCGAAGTTCACCATGCTCACATCTCAAAAGCGATATGCGTCGTCTATACGATTCATTAATCGTCCAAGTCTCGCATGTAAAGTAAAATATGAAAAAGGCTAGAGTTGAAACGAGCATCTTCTGGTTTGTTAGTGTAATGTAACGATCATGCCAGACTCGGTTTAACTGAGTCATTGCCACTCTTGCAAGCTGTATGCGTGTTCAAATTCTACCTGTGGTGTTAACCAGAGCTTCAAGATATATCATAGAAGAGACCACCTTGGATCCCGCGATAGTTTGGGTCTCAGGAACAATAACCGGTCAATAACCATGATTTTGGTTTTGTTGTAAAGTCCAAACTTAGCACTTTCTACCTCGAATGTTTTTAGGTGATTTCTTCTGGAGAAGAAGCTAGAAGTGTAGTATGATCTGCGAAACGTACGTTAGATCTCTTGACACCGCCTAGATTTACTCCTCCCTCCCAAACAAATACCTTGCGCATTATGAATTCTGTATAGATGTGAAGTAATAAGGGAGATAAAATGCATCCTTGGCATATTCCCTTCCCCAAAATGTATTGAAAGTGGAAGAACCTCTAGAGAAATTGCAAAATATAAAGGCTCCGGAAAACATGCAATAGCAAACGAACTAATGTAAGAATTAACAATCACAGAGGAAACTTCTAACAAAAGTACGAACGAAAAAATCAAAAATACTTAATATATCAGATGAATCAAAAGGATTCAGAAGCGAAAGATCTATTAACGATGCGGTTTCTGTAGTCAGGCGAAAAGTTAAGAAATTTATAGAACAATAAACCAGCCAGCACCTGTGCTTTGTAATGTCAACAAATAATGAAATTTAAATACCTTGGAAATAATTTGTCAAGTGACAGCAATATCTATGAAGAAGTGAGGGAACAACTGGCAAAAGTAAGTAGGGTAGCAAGACGCCTTAACGATACAATATGGACAAACATATCATGACATATGTGAAGACTCAAAAACTAGACCAGAAAATAACCCAACAGGAAAATACTTGAAAATAAGAGAACTGAGTATCATAAGAAGAACAGGAAAGACGCTGTGGGGAGATCAAGAAGTAACGACATCAGAAACGTGTGCAGGATAGACAACATAAATGAATGGATGAAAATTCGAAAAGAAACTTAGACAAAACATAGGCAATATGTCTACATAAAAACAGAAGATTATATGATTATTTTAATTTCTTGGTTATGCGTAAACATTTGCTTATCTTATTATTAGCAGAAAAATTGGCAGATTTTTCTTACTCCGTTTTTATATCGATATTTGAGTTTTCAGAATGTTCTGGGATAATAATCCTTCTGTTACTTGTTGATAAAAGGAACTTCTTCTACTTCTTCTCTATTAGTGGATTCTCTTTGTCCTCATCGACATATCTGCTGTGGATTTTGGTCCCAAAGAATACCGTATAATTCAAGATTCGTATACACACTTTAAAAATCGATTTTTTTAAATATCACAGCGGCAAATACGATTAAAGAAGTCATGATGATATTTAACTAGAAATAGATGACAAAAGAAAAATCTCTTTTAAAAAGATCTGGGTCGCTACTCTAACAGGACAATAAAATTAAAATGCAACAACTTCTGCTCCCGTGCATAATTTTTTTTTGCGTCGATTAATACAGCTGTTATTGTATTTGCAGATGAAACGATGTGGATATAAAACAACTAAAGTCCAACATTAAAATAACAAAGTATGAGTATGTATCTTAATTCTGCAAAGCAGGATATTTGTCTAACCGGAAACGGCATACCAACCACTTTACTCACTAATTTATACGATATGATCTCAGAAGTTCGACAAAATTGACTTCATTTTTGTATAAATCTAATTTTAGACATTAGGAAAAGGATTAAAATAGTTTAGGAGAATTAGATATTAAGGAAAAACAATTATATAAAAGAATGCAAGTAAATAAAAGTTTTAAATCAGAATTAAAAGTTTTTTTGATTATGCTAAATATTTACGTGGAATTGGTTACTCATTATTTTCTTGGCGCTTTCCCTGTCACATCTAATAAGTTTATAAAGTATTGAAAGTAGCGTTAATATTCTTCCCAAACATCAATTTCCTCTTTTCTTCACAATCTTTAACCACCAAATCGTTTTAATTTATTTCGTTAAATTGCACTTAAGTTTGCAACATGCATTTATCGTTCTTCATTACTTTCAACTACACAGCATTAAATATCACCAATAATTGGCTACTCTTGTAGTGATATCACAAGAGTAGGTAGTATGTATATTAGGATCCTGAAAGAGTTTTTTGTCTCCTACCAAATTCGTCTACATCCACTTCATTAATCGTGTTCCAGCTATATTTCAGGCATCTCCATGTACTTACCCAATGGCACAACGGGAAAATACACACAATCCTCGATAACAATCTATGTACAGCTCAATGCATGAATTGAATCGCGAATGATAAAAGCAAGGCAAGATAAAAACTCACAAAAGTTCGAAAAAACTGTAACTGAAGACAGAGACAACAGACATTAACAAGTTCTTTTTCTTGAGGTGCCGTCTTCTTAGCGAAGGTTGGCGATGACCTCTGCAAAGTCTTCCCTATTTTGGGCTTTCCTTATTAAACTTTGAAAGTCTAATCCTGTCCAATCTTTGATGTTGCGCAGCCAGGTCATTTGTCGTCTACCCGGGCCGCGTCTGCCTTCTATTTTCCCTTCTATAATAAGCTAAAGGAAGTTATACCTGTCGTGTCTAAATATATGTCCAAGATAAGACGTTTTACGCTTCTTGACAATTTCTGTGAGTTCACGTTCTCTATTCATACGCCTTAAAAATTCTTCATTTCTAACGCGGTCGGTCCAAGGAATTTTCAGCATACGACGAAATACCCACATCTCAAATCTCTCTAAGCTCTCTAAACGTTGTAATGAGCTGACCGTTAACGTCCAAGCTTCCACGCCGTGTAATAATACACTATATACATAACACTTTATCATGCGGTATCGTAGGGACAAATCAAGATTACGGGTAGTGAGTAACTGTCGCATCTTTAAGAAGGTGTTTCTTGCCTGTTCTATTCTACATTTAACCTCTTGTTCTTGGTCTAAGGTTTCATGTATCCAACAGCCTAGATACTTAAACTTTTTCACTTGTTCAACTAGATTGTTGTTGACTAGTATGTTTATAACTGGTGTGTGTTATTTTGAAATTACCATTGTTTTGGTTTTTTTTTACATTCACCTTAAGGGCGTATAGTTCTCCTTCTCGCACTATTTTAGTTAACAGAATTTGTAGTTCTTCTTCACTGCCAGCAATCAGTACTGTATCAACGGCATACCTGATATTGTTCACGATTTTTCCATTGACTTTTATTCCTTCTTGTGCTTCATCTAGAGCATGTGCAAAGATGTCCTCTGAGTACAAGTTGAATAATAATGGTGACAGTATACAACCTTGTCTAACTCCTCTTTGGATGTTTATGGTTTCAGTATCACCCATTTCAGTTCTGACAGAGGCGTTTTGGTTCCAGTAGAGTTCACGTATATTAACAAGTTAAACAAGACAATAACAAACACTAATAAACACAACAACGAACGCTATCAAAAGCGTGACAAAGGATAAAATTCGCTTCCAAACCAAAGCATTATGGAACAACGAAGAGAGTTGAATCGCATCAATCTAAAATCTCAAGAAATAAGTTCTACAAACGACGAAATCTCCAAAAGTATCCGAAATGACATTAGGCGCTACAATAAAGAGCAGACACAACAAGCAATCGAACAAAATCAAAGCAAGAAAGTTCCGAGAAGAAAGCTAAATAGCGACAGAAAAGAAATTATAAAGCTGAGAAACACAAAAGGTGAAACAACATCTAACAGCAATGAAATCTTTATAACAGTCGAAGAATTCTACCGAGAACTGTATAAAAGCCAAACAAAGATACAGAGCACACCCGAAGAGATAGAAAAATTAAAGGCGAGTGGTTAACCAGGGTTCAGAAGTCACACCAGAAAAAGCCACTGCCGTTTGAAGAGGTTAGTATATTTATTTACAAAATTTTGTAATTTAGGTCATTCTGCTGTTTATGTACATGTGTGATCGTTAATAACAAGTTTATTTATCTTAACAGTTTCCTATTAGAATCTAATGAATAGGTTTTGGTTACCGGTATCACTATTCGATCCACATTTTACACATTACCATTCAAAACATATACCCTAATTCATTTCTTTTTTTTTTTTTCAGGTAATTTGCAAGTGTAAAAACAGATGCAATCAAGTTTCATTTGAAATGAAGAGGACACTGTTTAAGTCCTACCACCAACTTGAATTGAATGACCAAGGTTCTTATTTGATGGGTTTGATAAACATTCTTCCTATTTTCAGACGGCGAAACGGTTCTTACGATGAGCCAGAAAGCAGCTGAAGGCAAAGGACTCTAAGTTACAAGGTACCTGATGGCGAAGAGTTCCTTATAGTATGTAAAAAAACTTTTCTAAATATTTTTGGAGTTTCACCTCAAAAAATCTCCCTTATTGTGCAGAAGAAGAAAAGTGATGACGTGGTTTTTAAAGATAATCGTGGTGGCCCCACTACATTTAAATTTGCGGAGCATGAGAGGAAACATATTAAAAACCACATTAATTCTTTGCCCCGAGAAGAGGACCACTACGGCCGTTCAAAGTCCTAAAAGGAGTAGTTAAGCTCCGAATTGAACATGACTAGGCTATCGAAATTCTATCGAAAAGTATTTTTAAAAGACTTCCCAAATTTATCGTTCAAAAGACCAAGGGTAGACACTTGTAAAACGTGCGACTATCTTCATCAGCATCATCAATTAGCCTATATTTGTCCACTGCTGAACGTAGGCCTCCCGTAAAATTTTCCACCTATTTCTATCTTGTGCTTCTTGCATCCAGTTTGTGGTGATGCGCTTGATATCATCCGTCCATCTAGTCGGTGGTCGTCCTCGGCTTCGATATGCCTCTTGCCTTGGTCGCCATTCCAGAATCTTTCTGGTCCATCTATCATCCGTTAATCTGGCAACATGTCCGGCCCAAGCCCATTTAGCCATGGTTATTTTCATATTCAGACCACAAAACATGAGATGTTGCTGCAGCAAATAAAGCCAAGGCAGAGCTAGAACTACATCATAGAAAAAGTGAAAAAGCCTTAAGTACATTAAAAAAAGATGTATCTGACAGCACAATGCTAAATAGTGGAGTGTGTTGTGTAGTGATTGACCTTCAAAAGGAATTTCCTCTTCCGAAACTTACACATAGCGATATTTAAGGCAATTATCTTAAGGCTACAATTTTAATAGTCATATTACCGATACCAATGACTGTATTATGAGTGTATGGCATGAGGGCCAATCAGAAAGAGGAGGGAGTCAGATGGCTTCCTGTACATTGCAAGCCTTAAATACAGATATGTTGCCGGCTTACAAGAAAAAACTTGTATGGAGTGACAACTGCGGTGGTCAAGTCAAAAAACGTATGTTGGTTTTCTTGTACATTTACATAGTATCTTTGGGCCTATTTGAGTATGTAGAGCATAAGTTCTTGGTACCTGGTCACAGCTTTTCTGCAGCAGACCGGGACTTCGCAGTTATAGAAAAGAGATCTAAGGTAGCAAAAATGCAAACTGTTAAAGATGTGGAAAACGTAATTAGATTAGCCAGACCATCAAGACCATTCCAAGTGGATAGACTTTTTAACTTTGATGAAGCATCTGCAACGTGTATCAACACTAAAGATTTAATGATATCCAAAGTGTCTTATTTCAAGATTGATAAAAACGAACCTGGCTACGTACTTACCAAGAAAAACTTCAGCGAAGTGTATGAGTTTGACAAAAATTGCTACGTCCTCAAGAAAAATATTTCTATTGAATACATAGCTTCCATGGAGCTTACTACTCTACCAACAAAGGTTCCACTAGCAGAAAACAAAAAAAGGACTTTGGAAGCATGTTAGGTTTCATTGATGAAGAAAACAGAAATTTCTACTATGAAATACTCTGTGATGGCACTTAGATCTTTAGAAAGTAAAACATACCAATGGACTTAGATCTCTGAGAAGTGAAACCTATCAATGGACTTAGATGTGCTCAATGTGCTCTACAGAAATAACTGTCGCAAAGTAAAAAAACTATAAATATGTAAGAGGCCCTTTTCCCAATTACACAAGCCTCATGAACACCCAAAGACGTTGTATCATAGCTAAAACTTAGTTATAGATATGGCATTTTGACAAATTTTATTTTCTTTAAACGAATCAATTCTCAAAGTTTCTGGTGTAAAAATGTGTCGTGGTATTGGGTAATTCTTGATATTTAATCTAATAAAATTACTTTGTTCGAGATGACATCTATTATTTCAATAGAACTCTCTCGTTCAGTTAAAAATAAAGATTATTTTTTAACAAAAGTAATTTGTTAAAACATAATCTGATTAAAAAGGAGACTGCTTAAATAACAATTATGAAAAGAGAAGAGAGTGAAGAGAACGTTACACAATCAACTTTCAGTTGTTACATATACTCGTACAGTCATTGACAAAATTTTCGATTGTGTAGTTTGAACATTTCGTAAGATTCGTTTAAAAAATAAATTGGATCGAATTTATTGAAGGTTCCTTGCTGTATTAAATAATATATTAGTACAAATATTAGCTGCCACATATATGAAAAAAACGTGTAAGAGGAATTCTACAAAAATTCGCACCTTAACTGGAGCCAAATATGGTGATATTGCAATTTGCTGCCCGAACCCCGCAGAAACAATTTTTTTCTGTACTAGTTGATACCAAAGTTGATACCAGTTGTAAGTTGATACCAAAAAACATGTTTTCAGGTGCGAGCCTCAAAAAAAAAGGCAAATTTAAGTTTTTTCCAACAAAAAACTGATTTGTTCGCTAAGAGACTTCTATACATGGAGCACACGTACATATCAGGTACCAATCGCTTCGTCTTGGTCTCCAGAAGGAACTCTGACCCTTTGAAGAGCCCAGAAACACCTGCTCAAAGCGTGGCCAGCGGTTATTCAGTCACTAAAATCGACGTTTTTTTCATTTTTTCGCGATTTTACCCGAAAATAGATTAAAAGATACCTCTATAGTTGGAGCACACATACATATTAGGTACCAATTGCTTCGTCTTGGTCCCCAGAATGAACTCTGACCCTTTGAAGAACCAAAAAAAAAGCTCAAAGCGTGGCAAACGGTTATTCAGTTCCTAAAATCGACGTTTTTTTTCATTTTTTCGCGATTTTATCCGAAAATAGATTAAAAGATACCTCTATAGTTGGAGCACACATACATATTAGGTACCGATCGCTTCGTCTTGATCCCCAGAATGAATTCTAACCCTTTGAAGAACCAAGAAACAACTGCTCAAAGCGTGGCAAGCGGTTATTCAGTCCCTAAAATCGACGTTTTTTTCATTTTTTCGCGATTTTACCGGAAAATCAAGTTAAAATGACTTCTGTAAGTGAGGTTCATCTACCTATCGGAAGCTGGTGCCTTGATCCTCAGTATGTAACCTGATCCGTCATCAAATTATAGATAGTAAGTTGTAATATAGCTGAAAACCTTCACATATTAATTTATCGTGTTTTAAGTAAGAAAATACGATTCAATTTTTTTTCTTCTTTTTTTTATAACAAACTTTTTTTTGTTAGTATGAGTATTAGAACGAGATAAAAGTTAGTCAAGTAAAAAAAAATAAATACATAGAATACAATACATCAAAAATATTCTAAATATTTATAATTATAATTAAATACTATAAAAAAGAACTTGGCATATAATATTAAATAATCTTGTGTTTAACAGAAACAATAAATATTAAAGCTCGAATAATATGAAATAAACAAAATTTTAATACTGTTTTAGATTCAAAAAGAAATTATATTAATTATATAAATTATACCAAATATATCATATAATTATATTATTTTTTACATTATTTTCAATCATTTTTTTCTGATTTTCACTGATATTGTACATTATTTTATTTCTAAATGTGGTTAGTTCTGGCGATTCTATTTTACATAAAACTTAAGTTGATAAAACGTTTTGTGTATGCATTGATCATAAATTACTACGATCCAATCGCCTTTGGAAAACTCAGTTGTTGAAGGAAAGTTTGGAAAATCGCGAAAAAATGAAAAAAACGTCGATTTTAGGGACTGAATAGCCGCTTGCCACGCTTTGAGCAGGTGTTTCTTGGCTCTTCAAAGGGTCAGAGTTCCTTCTGGAGACCAACACGAAGCGATTGGTACCTGATATGTACGTGTGCTCCAAGTATAGAAGTCTCTTTCACTCGTTTTTCGAGGCAGATCGCTAGAAGAATGAAATAGCTTTAGCGAAAAAATCAGTTTTTTGTTGGAAAAAACTTAAACTTGCCTTTTTTTTTGAGGCTCGCACCTGAAAACGTGTTTTTTGGTATCAACCTACAGAAAAAAATTGTTATTGCGGGGTACGGGCAGCAAATTGCAATATCAACATATTTGGCTCCAGTTAAGGTGCGAATTTTTGTAGAATTCCTCGTAAATAATTGAATTGATTACTCAAATAATAACAATTAAAAAATCTTGATAAACCCAATAAATCAGAAAGAAAAATGATCAATCAGTAGGAATAGATTGAAAAAAATATGGTCGAATGATCCTTTTTTGAAACATTGACGTCATTCACCAACGTTTCTCTAAAAATTCGATGCCTTTTTGTAGAACGATTTTTCTATGGTGTATGAAGCAATAATATCGACTATTCATTCAGACTTCATTTGATCCAAATCTCTTTCCCTGAACATCCTTTTAAGGTCTACAAAATGTTATTGGTCCCTGCGAATCAGATCTAAAGAATACAGTGGACGCGAAAATAATTTGAATTGCAGTTTATGTACTTTTGTCACTTATGATTCTTTATTCGTAGCCGGTCCTTTTTTTAATTCTTTCTTCACCACACACCAACAACCAACAACGCTTCATAGTAACATTGTATTAATGGTTCTTCCTTTTTCAAAGTAATTGCAAAATAAAATACCTTGTGCTTCCCGAAAAACGGAAAGCCAAAACCTTGGTAGAAGATGTTTGCTCTTTTCGTTGCTTTGGCTGATAATGTGCACTAACATATTTATTTAACTAAAATAGTTGAAAACAACGATTGCTGTGACTAAAAAAGCGGCACGCGATATGTCAAAAATGACGAATACACTTCTTACTGATATCTTCAACTTCTCTGCTATAGCACGCTGCTGCTATTATATGTTACGCACTTTTCGAAAGTTTTCCGAAAAAATTGCCTAATTTGTGGGCGACATAGCATCCCTAAACGCTTGTTTCCAAAGAAACGAGTCCAAATAATTATCAAACCATTGCTTTGTTTAAATGATATTTTTTATCACGAATCAATGCTCTATCAAGTTATGAACAGATAACAGATGACAGTAAAGACCTATAACGTTTGAAGATTGGTATTTTCTCTAAATTATATGGATTGTGGCTCCATATATATGCCAGACATCTTATTCGAGTAAGGTATACCTTCTTATTTCTCACACTCTCCCGTCAAATTATATCTCCAACTATATCCAAATCTAAAATTATATTCAATGATTTCCAAACAAACAAACAATTAACCACTAGACCAACAAACAAAACCACTAGACTTGATGAATATTCTAATAATAATAAAACAATTATGAATGAATTAATAGTATATCAATGATCAAGATCAGTTAACTATCAGGAAGAAAAAGGGCGAAACTATTTAGGATAAAATGGATTCAAAGAAAAAATGATGAAGGGCAAACGGGACGGAAAATAAAATAAATAAAAAAAATGCGTGTTGACAGAAAGAACTGTAGAAGAAATAGCTAAATCCAAATACGAATATATAATCATGAGAGAAATATTTAGCCGAGGCTTGGCTAGTTTTCATACGGCAACAGAGGTTTCAAGATTTGGTCCACAGGTTGAGCAATTACCCAAAAAAATTATTGTATTGAAGCGTTTCATTTCTCTAGCCTTTAAAATTTTTGTTAGTGCTTTACCAAAATCTGACTATACTATCTCGTAGGCTGTTTTTTATTACGTCTAAGTACGCAGTACTTCAGTTCTCATGCGATTAGTTTTGTCTGGGTGTGATTATGTTTAGAAGTTAGTAATTTTTCTCACGAAACAAATTGCTTATTATATTCGCTGTTGCACTCTCTTTCCCCCATGTACCTAATAAAAATGTTCTTCTTCTTCTTTTTCTTCTTTATAAGCAATTCTGCTTGTTCATTGGCGGATTATTACCTCTATGAAAGTCACTCTATCGCGCGGTGGTCCGATACTTCTTCTGCCGATTGGTGACTTATCTCTTGCTATTTTGACGACACGAGTCTCCTCCATTCTGCTTATGTGGTTATTCCATTTTTTTTTTCTATTTTGTGTCTATTCATTTATACATTGTACGTTACATTTTCTTCTAATGTCTTCACTTCTCTTTCGATCTCTCAGCGTATTTCCTGTAACTCCTCAGTACTTTAATCTCTGCCGTTTCCAGTAGCCTTTGCGTTGTGGCTGTATCAAGTCTTGTTTCTGAGGCATATGTCATTATTGGTCTTACACTGGCTTTATAAATTCTTGATTTCATCTCAGTGTTAATGTGTCTGTTTCGACATATAGTGTTATTAAGGAATCCTCCCAGTCTATTTGCTTTTTGTACTTGATCTCTCACTTCTTTGTCCAGGTCTCCTTAGCTAGACAGTGTAATTCCCAGGTATTTTATTTCCATTACTTGTTCAATAAAGATGTCATCAATTTCTATTTTACATCTGGTTGGTTCTTTGCTGACTACTCTGGTTTTAGTTTTCTGAGATGAGATTGTCATATTAAATTCTTTTGCTCTTGTGTTAAATCTGTGGACCAGTCTTTGCAAACTATCTTCATCTTGGGCTATCAATATTGCGTCGTCTGCGTAACAGAATATTTTGATTTCTTTGTTTCCCATTCTGTATCCCCTTCCTTTGTTAACGCTTTTGATGATTTCATCCATGATCAAATTGAAAAACATGGGGCTCAATGAATCCCCTTGTCTTATTCCGCTGACTATTTCTATAGGTTCTGTAAGTTGTCCATCTATTCTGACTTCCATTTTGTTGTTTTGGGATAGTTTTTATAATATTTAGGGGAGCTTCTCTATTATACAGAAGATGAATTACATCTTTGAGTCTTACTCTATCAAACGCTTTCTTTAGGTCAATTATACAGAGAAATGTCTTTTCTATTATACTCTAGTGATTTCTCGGTAATTTGCTTTATAACGAATATTGCATCTGTACACGATTTTCCACTACGAAAACCCTGTTGTTCATCTGCTAAACTTATCTTCTGATTTATTAGCACCTATTTGCACAAATTTTAGTTGTAAGTTTTAGCGTAGTATTTAACAAGTTTATACCTCTGTAGTTTTCTGGCTGTTTTTTATCTCCTTTTCTGAATAGTAGAATTAGTTCGCTCGTTCTCTATTCTTCCGGTATTTTATTGTATTTTATAATCTTATTAATTAATGTTGTTAATTGTTCTTTCATTGCTGCTCCACAATATTTCAGTAACTCGTTTGGTATCCCGTCTTTACCTGCTGCTTTTCTGTTCTTCAGGTTTTCAAGTATTTTTCGAACTTCCTGTACATTTATTATATTAAGTTCTTCATTTGTGGTAATTTCTGGTGTTTCCGATTCTAGCGTCCATAGAAATAAAATAGTCGTAGTCAATAAAAATGTTGATATGAACTTTTACAAGTTATCTGAAAAAAAAAGGGTATAAAACATACAAACGCCCATACTTCGATTCGTTATTAGTTTTGTTGTTGCAATGGCTGGTCAATAAAATTAAGATAGCTACGATGGTAACCAACCTTCTAAAAGGTCATGTGACATGAAGAAGAAAAATGGCTGGTGACGTTAAAATACGGTTGTGTGATTGCGTTTTTTCCTGCGGCATCCAGTAGCCGTACCCATCACCTATGCAGTTTTAACGCCGTTCGTCAATATGTTATTAATCTTCCTTTTTCATCGACGAGGCAAGAAGGTAATTCCACCTGGTTCAAGGGTTGATGTTCAATGTTTTTTTGCATTAACAGATGGTCTCCACAGGTTAACAACTTCCAATGGTGAGTATAAATATTGTTTTATAGACTATTTTTGTTAATAGTTTAAGGCCAGTTAGGGACATTAGTATAATTCATTTTATGAATGAATTTATACGTATTTTATTTATCGAGCATTACGTAATCTTTTTATTGTGACATTTAATGATTAAGAATTTTTCCATATGATTGAAATAAAAATATTAATTCATCTTATAATTACATTTGTATGTATTTTTACGCATTCTTTTAACATTACAAGAATGTTGTGTCTTTTTTTCAAAAAGCTTTTTCGGGGTTTGAAATATTGCAGTTTGAACTCCTTTTTTATCAATCTTTGTGAAATTTTAAGTAGTAATTAATTTTAAAGTTTCAAATAATCTTTTATATCGATTTTTTAAGGGTCGCAATCTATTTAGTAATAAGGTAATTGATGTTAATATGCGCCGTTATATTTTTTGAGTATTGAATAAACGTTTTTTTTAAGTTTATTTTAATGACGATATAATTTTTTTGCATTATTTAATTGACGATATAACTTTTTTGCATTATATAGGTAAGTAAGTACGTCAATTTTAGTAGTTTTCTTAGACAAAATTCCGTCCAGTGTCCCAAGGTTTCGTCTTCGATGAGAGAGAGAAAATAGAATAACGAAGAAGCAAGTAGTACCTACTTTGGAATTCATTAATTTTCATATTAAACATATTTCTTGTTTTATTGAATGTATATGGAATCTTCTTCTTCAACATTCAATTGCTTTTTATGAAGTTAGGAAGCTTTCCCAGTAATTTATACAACGCTGTACTTTTTGTAACTCTCATATAGACTGTTTTGTATGCCTCTTTATGCATCCTAGATTTTTTAGTATATACACAATATGTAATATATAATAAATTAGAAATTTAAAAAAAAAAACATTTTTCAAATGTCGAACTGACTGCTCCTCGTATATACATAAATTTAAGCCCAATTCAAGCTTATTTGCAAATAGTACATTTATGTTTTATAATATCACTATGTATATTTACCATTAATTACATGATAAAGTTAATGAGCTCAAAATAAAACTGTAAATATTGTGCTTATCTAAAGAATTATCGTCATTGTTGCCTCTTGACTTGCCTTTTGCCGTGTGTAATGTTTTATTTTTAAAAACTCGCCGAATTTCTTGGTCACTGAACTCTAAACTTGAAACATCTGACACCGGGCTGGGTAAAAACATCTGTCTTTCGGGTTTCAGGTCCAAAAACCACGACAGGTAATCATTACTAACGGAAAAAAATTGAATACCTTCACAGTTCTTTTTTTACGTCTCGACAGTTATATAAAATGGTAAAATTATGAAACAGTAAGCAAAAATACAATTACATGGTGGAATACTGGTATTTGTTTGTTACAAAAACTCTTCTATTATATGAAGAAAAAGGTGATTTGCATAGAACAGGTCTATGTAAATTCTGTTCCTTAGAATTTAGTACTGCCCTCTGTCTTTGGTTCTCATATTTTCATGTGGAAAATATTTTTCATTATAAATATTAAAATGATCAAAATAATTCTCAAATACTGCAAACATTCAATTATGAAGATGCCCCGTGAGATCTACGAACCGACGTATTTTCGTAATTTTTTCTGCCATTCGTAACGTATTTGCGATTTCAAATGGACATCCACCCACGAAAGAAATGGGACACAGGGAACACACATTAATAGAGGAACAATATACCTCTGTATTCCAGAAAAAAATTTATGCATTCTTGGATTGTGCAAGTGAAATCAACAGGCGGGCTTTTAAACATAAGCAGATCAATATATCGTGAACATTTAGTCAAGCGGCTATGAGGGCTTTTAGGAGCCTTAAATTAGTCTCTAGGCTAGTGTAGGAATACCGAGAACTTGATAGATTGGAGGAGCATGACAGGGTTAAATTGGTGGGTGCCAGGTCATCGGGAATAAATATCAGAATAAATTTATTGTGACTGGAATGTATTGACTCCTTTTATTGGTGAAATCAACAAAATATCTCGAATTCTCCACCGTTTTGACTGCTTTTGTTCAAACATATCTTTACGATATATTAGGTACGAAATTGTAAATGGGCTCAATATTAAAACAAATACTCTGTACGCAGAGATAGGTTTTGACTTTTTGTAGTAATTGCTCTGCCTAATGATCGACTAACAAAGATACCAAATACATCTAGGTCACCTGAAATTTACCAAAATGTTGGTATTAATGTTGCATATCGTGATGTCAGGATCTTAGAGTAAAGTATAAGAATAAACCGAGTACCTATTGTTAATAAGACAGCACTTTGTAATATCTTTCCGATGTCCCTCCAGATTTTTTTCTTTTCTTTCATTCTCATACACTCTGAGGTTCGAAGGTTAATAGTGACAATCTGTTGATTGTACACAACAGTGATAAGTCCACTGGTAACATGTAAATGTGGATCAGTAATGACGTGTTCATCCAGTCTCACCACTCTCCCACAAACGCTCCTAAATATACAGACACAAAAGGAATAGTATCATTTAGAGGCTACCACTAATCTCCTCTTGTTGGAGCGCTCATTTTTTATGGGACTATCCTAAAACTCAAAGTCAACAATACATGATGATCTGTTGAATAACTACACAAAAATTATTGGCACCGGACTTGAGGAACCAATTTTTGGGCTCAGCTCAAGTGCAGTTGGAGAAACTAGAAAACTCTAAATATTTGAGGATTTAGACAACACAAAATAATACCAAGAGGGAGAAACGAGAACAAGGATCGAAACAACCAGAAATGTTTTCAATAAAATGAGAACGTTTCTATACAGTCAGGATATTTTAAAGAAACTGTGAACAAGAATACTTGAATTTAAGATGTTCTCAAGATTGATATATGGAATTAAAAAATGGGGTACTTAAAAAAGACAATACAAACAAGTTATTTGACATATGGTATTATAGAAAAATGTTGAAGATGTAATTGACGAGATAAAAACCGATAACCTACTGGTAGTAACCGACTAAGTAACCAAAGTCTCCATCTGCAAATCCGATATCGTATGGTAAAATCTTATATCCACTCTATTCTTCTTTATGGTGCCAAAGCTTAGACTGTTATTGTTGAGTTAATGAGACAGCTGGAAGCTTTTGAGATATGGCTTTTTAGAAAAATTTTGAAAATTCCATGGACCGATCATATTACGAACGAAATCGTGTTGCACAGAATGGTAAGAGACAGAGAACTTTTGACCATCATTAAAAGAAGAAAGACAGCATATTTGGGGCAATACTTAGAAATAAGAAGTACGAGTTGTTGCAGCGAATTATGATGGGTAAAATCGAAGGAAAAAGTAATGGTTATAGCGAATTTTCATTAGTGGAGTCGGCACTACTTACTCCTTAATGAACTGGCACCAGATAATAAAGTTTCACTCACAAAGACGTCAGAGCATTAAAGAGCCTAAGTAATGTAAATGAATTGCATTAAAAATTGGTGTAGGTTTTGATATCAACCAATTCATCATCTTCTTCTTCTTCTTCCTCTATATAAATAATTCTGCTTGTTCATTGGTGAATTAATACCTCTATGGAAGGTTGTCGCTCCATCTTTTGCGCGGTTGTCCGATATTTCTTTTGCCGATTGGTGACTTATCTCTTGCTATTTTGACGACACGGGTCTCCTCTTTTTTGCTTATGTGGTTATTCCATTCTTTTTTTCTATTTTGTGTCCATTCATTTATACACTGTACACTTTTCTGTTCTTCAGCTTTTCAAGTATTTTCCGAAATTACTGAACATTTATATTGTTCTTCATTTGCGGTAATTTCTGGTGTTTCTGGTTCTAGCGCCGTTTGTTCTTCCTCTGCATAGAGCTTTTTTAGGTAGTCAATCCACGTATCCTTTTCTATGTGTTTTGGTCCTATTAGTTCCTTTACCTCCGTTCTTTGATCTCTTATGAAGCGCCATACTTCCTTTTGCAGACCGTAAAAGTCATGTTCCATTTCTTTCGAAAAACGTTCCCAGTGAATATTTTTTATTTTTCTTACAAGTGCATGTGTTTCGTTTCTAATTGTCTTGTAATTATGGTATGTCTCTTGTGTTTTGGTTGACATGTATTTCAGGTAAGTTTTTTTCTTTTGTTTACATTTTTCCTTCACTTCTGTACAAAACCATGGAGTTCTTCGCCTTCATCATCATCATTGGCTTTTACAACTCTTCGTGAGTTTTTGCCGCGTTTACTATTGCCTTCCATTGATTCCGATCCTGTGCTATTATTTCCCATGGCCTTACTTCCATCTTCTCCAGGTCTTCCCTGACTGCGTCTTTCCACCTTTTTCTAGGCCTTCCTGTCGATCTTCTACCATCTGGTCTTTCCCAAAACACATTGCTAATCAGTCTGTCGTCATCACTCCGTACCACGTGGCCTGCCCATCTTAATCTATTGGCTTTTATGTATCTTACGATGTTTCCTTTCCCGAAGAGAGTCTCTATTTCATTGTTGTATCTGCTCCTCCATTTATTTGTCACGCTGTCCCTGCAAGGACCATATATAATTCGCAGGATTTTGCGTTCCCATACTAATAGCTTATTGATTTCTTTCTTTCTCAATGTCCATGTTTCACTTCCATATGTCACTGCTGGTCGTATTATGGTTTTGTACATTTGGATTTTGGCACGCCTTGAGAGAAGCTTTGACCTCATTAGATGTTGAATGGCAAAGAATGATTTATTCCCCGCCAGTATTCTTATTTCAACCTCCCGTTCTCCTGTGTTTTCACTGGTAATTGTTGCTCCTAGGTATTTGAATTCTTTGACCACCTCAAAATTATGATCGTTTATGGTAATGTTTTGTCTTATTCGCTGTCGTTCCTTTTTTGATACGACCATGTATTTAGTTTTTTCTTCGTTTATTTTCAGGCCTACGCTTAGTGTTGCTTCTTCAAAGTTCGATACTATATCCTTAACTTCCAGTGTTGTCTGTGCTACTGCATCTACATCATCTGCAAATGCGAGAATAATCTTTGCTCCTCTGGCAGTTATGTCTGGTTTGACTCTGGTATAGATTTTTCGCATTGCATATTCCAATGCTAGGTTAAATAGTAATGGGGACAGCGGGTCTCCCTGTCTGAGTCCGGTGCTTATTGAAAGAATATATGAGATTTTGAAGAAAAAAGTACAAAACTTGTAATTTAAAAATGTAAGAAAATATAATGAGATTATACAATTATTTTTGTTAATTTCATTCCATTGTATATTAATTACAACAGTAAAATCGCCACATAAGAATCGCTTCAGAAAAATCGGTCCAAAGTAGAAAAAAATCAATCTCAGTAAGTGAAAATACTCAATCCTGTACTGTACCCGATAAAATATTCAACGTTTCGTTCTACGTAGAAGCTATAACAATAACTTTTTTAGTAAGTGGTTTTTAATACAATTTAACTAACAATTCCTAATGACAGTTTAAATATTCAGATTGTAATAATCAAATTGGAACCTGTTGTTGAACTCAAATATTAGTTTTGGAGAAGATCTCTCGAGTTCGATAACCCGTGTTTGTTTTAGTTATACAACGTTTCAATTATTTCCCACTAATACAGCCACGTTATCTTTTGTTATGAACATTTGGAATATCATAACAATTTGATAATTTTAACTTCTTTCTGTAGATGAAAACGTATCAAGATGTGCATCTTACATAACTAATACATCTCTATAAATTCTATATGTAACGGATATCTACTTATTTTGAGAGATATTAATAAATTTTATGAGTGGCGGTAAAATTGTGCGTCGCAATTTACTTCTAGGATTTTTTTGGCGCCTGGATTTTATGACCATTTAAACTAGTTCAAGAGATTATATTTGCAGGATATATTAGTTGAGTCAAAAGTCTTGACTTCCTTAGTTCGATTGAGCAAAAAATCTAAGGGATAGAAAAAACTACAACCAAAGAAATCAACCAGTAATTTGATTTTATTAGAGTTAGCGAGTTATTAATGTCGGCTTTTATTGTTTTCGGCTTATGGCTCATTTGTTGAAAATTTCAAAATGTTAAATCCTTTTGTCAGCTTATAGTGGCCAAAAAGATCAGAGTGGGTAATTGGTCCGAACAACGTTCTACATGAAAGTCTTGTTGACTCAAAGAAAGTGCTTATACTACCTCTTCATGTAAAATTAGGATTAATGAAACAATTTACAAAAGCTCTCGATGAAGATGATGCGTGTTATTAACATCTTCGATCTGCATTTCCTAATTTATCTGCAGCCACAATTGATGGTGTTTTTGTAGGCACTGACATTAGGAAGCTAATGAAAGATGACAATTTTGAAAAAACTATAACTCTTACGTACTATAAGAAGCATTGGTTAGTTTTAAACAAGTTGTCCACAATTTTCTAGGAAATCATCAAGTTGCAAAACAAAAGACAATAATTAGACTACCTAGCTACTAGCTTAACAATTTTAAAAATGAGTAATGGTCCTTCGATACTTATGATTAGTCCTGTACGCAGGTTTTGATATAGTGCTCCACATACCTGAAACAAGTATAAACGTATTAGGAAAATAAAATAATACAAATTTAAACAAAATATATCAAAGTTTGGTTCATGATCCTATATTTTATTTTATTAAAAAATCGCGCTCAATTGGGTATCAACCAAGCCAAGCCGTTCGCACCATATGTAATTCAAAAGATCACAAAAATTATATTATTTTAAAAGTCTTTATAATGTTCTGTTCTAGTCGTACTAACGTGGCTGCTTTAAACGAAGCTTGTGTTTCTTTTTTCTTTGATATTGATTTTTTTTCTTTACAAAATATACCTCTGTATAAAAACCTCTGTATATAACTATAAAATAAAAATGAACAGGTTCAAAATATTTGTTGTGGTTCACTGCAGGATGAATTTAGTGAATGTCGTCCAAAATCTAATGTTGGCCACAAAATTGAGTTGTGACTTACTACAAGTTTGTATGTACCCTTGTTGAACTTGGGTGTTTAATATCCTCGAAAACTTACGCCAACAAACCTTGTATCCTATGTATGATATACAACGATTATAAAGAAATGTTGAAAAATTTATTTGAATAACCAAATAAAAAAAGTTGTACACAAACTAAGCCTTTAGAAGCAGATAAAAACAGAATATATAACTAATATAATTGGAATAACGTAAAACAGCCAATGCTGTACGGCATTCCATCATGTCGCTAATAAAAATGTGCAGACCACCTTAGGAAAACCAACCACCAAATGCTCTGCATTTGTAATATCACTTAACTGACATAACTGCCATGTCATCAGCGAATATATCTTATTAAGTTTAGAGATATGTGGCAATAGCATCTTGATTTAGTTTGGACATATCTCTGGTGTATAAAATGTACAGAACTGATCCAAGAACACTTCCTTGTGGGACACCGGGTCTAATCACTCTCAAATCAGAGTATGGCTTCCTACTTGATTCTGAAGCATCTGGTTGATATTATGCTTTTAGAAGTAGATAGTACTGTTCTGGTCGATAATATTGTAGTTTGGGTATGAATCCTTTATGCCATACCTTCACAAAAGTTAAGGCCATATCCAGGAAGACGGTGGTGCAAACTTTTTTTAAATGACATTTCTACGATGTTAGTGATCCTGTGCACCTGGTTAATAGTAGAATGGCTTTCTTTAATTCCAAATTATTTCGTTAATTTTTGGATTCAGTCTTTTACGACCATTTTTCATAAAACTTTGAAATCCCAGAAAGGAGTAACATGGGTTTATATGACGATATCTAGTAAGGTGCCATGTCAGGTTTAGGTATCATAATCACTTCCGCGACTTTCCACAACTTAGGAACATATTTGAATCTATATGAGGTAATGAAAATGTGAGTTAATCTTATAATAGTTTTCTTCGGCAACTGGTATAATATCTCACCAGTTATGAGATTAAAGCCAAGCGCTTTTTTCGGATTCATGTTGTTTTTTATATCTGCTTCTAGTTATATATAGGAGTAATATATGATGATTTATCATCTTAACATTGGTTTCCATTAATTCTTGAAGTTCTCCTCCATCATGTGGTTTTAGATGATCTGCAAATATTGTAGCTTTTTTATATTACTGCACGTCCAAGTACCATGGCTATTCTTAACTAGGAGGATTCTGCAGAATTGGCCTTTTGAACCATTTAGTTGCTTTCATCGGCGGTGAATTCACATATTGGTCAATTTTTCTACAGCCTTATAGGAATTATTCAGGGATTATCAATGAACCAGAGAGGTCAGTAGTCATTTGTAGTTATAATCGGAAGCAAGCTCAATCTTTTATTTGTTATTCGTGGTGAGCTTTCTTTCTGTATAATAAAGTCATTAAGGAAAATAGGAAAATGATCCGAATTTATATTCCATGCTTCTCCCACGTGTATATAGTTAGACGCAATATGTTTTACGACATAGAAGGTAATTAAGACAGGTATCTTATTTGGAACCTTTGGTCAATAGGTGAGTTTACCTACAGAGAGAAATTATAATTGTTTATTGCAGTATAATCGTTTTTTTCTGGAACTGAATCTGGAACCCCAATGGAAATGTTTCGCATTAAGCCGCCATCTATAATGAAAATGAGTCTATGACCTTGATACATCAAGAGGTTTGTACAGCTTTCGTCTTTTAATGTATGTGGACGACGATTATACAGTGTGAAAGTTATATTCAAGACTTTCAATAATATGTAACCCGGCATTTATTGTCATTTAAGATAAATGTCAATGAATTCTAGCATTCTATATATAAATTATTGTAATAGACTAAATTATTAATGGTAGTTCATTTTCAGTTCAGTAGAACAGTTTCGACATCGAACTGTTGCCCTCTTGCAACAGCACGACAGAACCGCACAAAACTGTAGGACCATACTGAGTGACACACAAACTTCTAAATGACGATTACACATTAAAAAGTTTGGATAGGAGTCTTAGTTCAGTTACAAAAATGTATGCATTTAAGGCTTATGGTTCAGAAAATAGTTGGGAACGGTGGGACTTTATATACTAATTTAGAAAAGCATTTTCGTTCCAGAAAGAGAAAAAAACATTTGCTCGAAATTTTATTACGATTATTTCCTACGCATTACGATCCTGGTATCATTGTATATTACTTACAATCGAGTGCAACATTTCCATTAAACACTTTAATTGAACGTGACATATAGCTTGTACATCACAAACCACTATCTAATTAGTATTAAGAAGCGGGAAAATTAATAATAATAGCAGTTGACAATGTTGCAAAAACCGTGAACATGAACTTGTTCGTAGAATGGTGCACAATAGAATAAAAGTGAGGTCTCGATTGGATATGCGAAACAAGCAACAAGTTTTTTTAAATCCCGTTATCAGGATAATGTATTGGGAAGTTTAGTAAAACGATTACAAAGGGAAGATTATCGTATTTGAGGGTTGGATACGATTTTTATTATTAAGACAATATTTTTAATCAAAAATATACGAGTATACCCTGTGTACAACTAAAGTAATGTAATTTGCTAATGTTTCGATTTCGGATAGGTTTATAAAACAGATTTCAATAACAATTTTCAAATAATTCATGTAATCAATCAATAAAGTACTTTAATTTTCAATATTCTATTAAATTCAAACGTTCAAACCATCTAATCATAAATAAGTTTACTCATCATAAAAACAGAGATGAAGAATTTCCAGAAGACAAAACCACTCAACTGCCGTGACAACGTTGGGCCCGACGATTGGTGCGCGCGTGTGTGTAGGCTTGTTGACCGACAAAAAGTGTTGTCACGTCCCGACTAGATAGATTGTACGGTTGTACAACCACATCGGTCGGTTCGACCATCGGGTACAACTTGGGAAGGAAGCATTGGAAATGTGGGTTCATAGGCAAATGCTGAAGCAGTACTAAGGAGGGTCAACAAAGACAGAGAATTGCTAAAGACTGCTAAACACCAGAAAATGTTTTATCTGGGACATACAATGAGGGAAAATCGATATAGAGGCGAAACAAGTCAAAAACGCAGACATCTGAACAAAGCTATATAAATACAATCAAGCCATCTATCGACTTGATGGCTTTATGGCACAATGAGCACGACAATGGACTAGGAACAACAAGACAAGTAAGAGGAACGACGCAACCTAAGCAGTTATTTGGAAACTATAGAACTGGATCCAGTTACATCTCATATTTCCGAAGATGAAGATAAACTACGAAAAAATAGTAAAGAAAAAACACGGCCTGCTGAAAACACGGCCTCGACATCAGCCGCTAAGACTTCCGAAAACGATAAACATGGACAATACAGGAGATATAGGATAGGCACAAAAATCTAATATCATTATGCGAACAAAATGAAATGATAATTGCAAATGGATTTTTTCAACACAGAGACATACACAAATATACATGGACGCAAAATAAGAGAGGGTTAAAATCAATCATAGACTACACAATCATACGACAAAAGACAAATATGATTGTACAAGATGTAAGAGTCTTGAGGGGAGCTACCTGTGGAAGCGATCACCACTTATTAAAAGCTAAGATCACATTTGTAGTAAATAAACCTAAAGAAGGAAATGAAAGGGAGAAAGTAATACAGAAGAGGTATAACCTAATCAGCTTAGAACAAGAAAGCGTGAGAGAATTATACAGGAATAGATTAAATCAAAAGTTGGAAAATAAACAATTTAATAACAATGAAGAACATTACACTCACATAAAAAGGTGTCTCCAGGAGGCAGCAACAGAATCCATTGGATACCAAATCCAGAATCAAAGAAAACTTCCATATTGGTTTGACGAAGAAATAGAACAAGAAATAAAGAAGAAAAGAGATCAATATCAAAAATTCTTAAATACAAATAATATAACGGATAAAATAATCTACAAGGAGTCTCAAGCTAAAGTACGAAAAATGATATGTCGGAAGACAAATGAAGCATGGTAACAAAAATGTAACATGATAAATTCACATCTAGGAGGACGAAGAAGCACAGAAAGTTGAAGAGTCTTAAAATATTTACGACAAGATAAGAAGAGAGACATAGTGTCAACAATAAATATGGATGACTGGGACCAATATCTTGAAAAACTCCTAAGGGAAGATAGACCGCAATTTAAAGACAGCAACGAAACACAAAATATAAATATTTTAACTTCGCCCATATGAATAACAACGAAAGAAGTGGAAGATGTATGTAGATCTCTAAAAAAAAACAAAGCACCGGGTCCAGGTAACATCCCTGCAGAGTTAATTAAACACGGTACAACCAAATTATATACAAGTTTAGCCAAACTGTTCCAAAACTGCATTAATGGAATGACAACCCCAGAGGAGTGGAAGACATCATTCATATCCACTATACACAAAAAAAGGCAGAAGGGATGAATGTGACAATTACAGAGGCATTGCCGTGACAAACTCGGTCAGTAGAATATACGAAAAAGTAATTAAAAACAGAATAGAAAGCGAATATAAAGACTTAGAGGCTGAGGAACAGGCAGGATTTAGGGCAGGTAGATCTACTGTTGACCATTTGTTTTGCATTACACAGATTATTGAAAAGAAAATAGCCGTTAATCAAGAAGTACATTTATTGTATGCAGACCTACGAAAGGCGTACCACGTTATAAATTATGGGAAGCGTTAGAGAAAACAAACATAAGCATGAATTTAATAAATGCGACGAAGGAACTGTACGCTAATGCTAACTCAAAGGTAAAGGTTTTTAAATAATCTGTCAAGTGGATTCCAAATGAATAAAGGCCTTAAGCAGGGCTGCTGTCTCTCCCCGACATTATTTAAAATTTATCTAGAACAGGCTCTAAAACTGTGGAAACGCAAATGTAGAAATATGGGAATGCCGATTAACAACAATAACATATACACTTTGTCATTTGCAGATGATCAACTAGTGATAGCACAAGTTTATGAAGATATTGAGTATATGACTCGAAAATTAATCGAGGAGTATAAAAAATGGGGACTTGAAATAAATATCCAAAAAACCGAGTATATGGACAGGACCTCATATTGGAAGATGGAGAAGTTATCAAACATTGCAACACATATAAATTTGAGGAGAAAAACAACCAATCAAGAAGAGGAATTTCCCTTCTCAATGGTATCCTGTGGGATCAATCAATCTCTAATAATAAAAAGCACAAGATATATAATACAATCATTAAAAGTATAATTGCCTACAGTAGTGAAGTATGGCAAATAAAGGAAAGATACAAGAGAAAACTTGAGGCAACGGAAATGGATTTCTGGAGACGTTCAGCTGGAAAATCTAGACTAGAAAAAGTAACGAACAACAGAATAAGGGAAATTATGAAAGTAAAACATACAATAGTAGACGATATTCCGGCAAGTACATTACTACACTTTTAAAGTTTAAAGATAAACAAATAAGAAGAACCCAATCTACGTGTTCTCCATCTCACTGTTTTAAGAGGTGTTAGATCTTCTAAAGGTCATAAGGTCATGCCAGGGTGTGTTGGATTTTGATTTAATTATTTAAAAAATCTCCTGATATTTTGTTATGATCTACTTTAGATGTTTATTTATCTACCTTGCAGAAAGCTAGGCTATTGCTAACTTAGGTAAGCAGTGTCTCCAGTGGCAAAAACCGACTGGTGGAATTTTTGCACAATAATTCAAGTCCACAATGTACTCAGAGTTAAATGAGAATCGTTTGGAGCCGCAAATGTTATAATTT
This sequence comes from Diabrotica undecimpunctata, assembly GCF_040954645.1. Taxonomy (NCBI): domain Eukaryota; kingdom Metazoa; phylum Arthropoda; class Insecta; order Coleoptera; family Chrysomelidae; genus Diabrotica; species Diabrotica undecimpunctata. Next base: position 101,490,644 of record NC_092811.1, read on the forward strand.
TTGATCTCTCTTTAGAGCCTTCTTCAGAATTGGTTATTTATATTGTTTTTGTGCAAGTGTTTATAATGGACGTTGGCTGAAGAAGCAGCGCTTGATAGCACATGATTTTTAACTCTGCTTTTCAGGTGTTGTTCTAGTGTAAAATACTATAAGGTATTTCGACAGATAGTTGCCACTATCACCTCGGGTAAACACCAGGCAATATTCGGAAATAGCAACAAACCAATCTTCCTAATGCAAGTACGGTACCCTAGAAGGGATTTAAAGGAATTTTTGTACTGGTCATGGAGTTTATCAATACATAGTTACCAGGATACATGATGGATGAAGGCCTTTCATCTTAGTTGAATGGAAAGAGCTGAAACCACTCTGCAACGGTCTTTATTTAACTTCAGTGTTAAGTTGGGTGTAGATCTGTTTGTATTTTTAAACCGTACCACTATTGTTTTATAACAAACCTGTATAAACAATTTAGAAATAAAAAATACAGTGTTTTCATTTCTTAGTTAAAATGGTACGTTATAACATGGTAAGCAGATTAGTACCTAGGTAAAGTTGAGATTAATAAACATTTTTTACCTAGTTAAGATGAATCGTAGACCAACCTAACCTTTATATAACAAAATTCATCGTAACAAACTCCTTGGTATACCGAATATTTTCTAATTTCCTTCAGTTTCGTTATATTGAGGTTACACTGTACTATAGATACCTTGTTTTTAGATAATTATTAAAATGCAAAATAATATTGAAGTGAAATATACAAAAGCTAAACATCTGTTTTATACTATTCGAAATTAGGAGTATCAGAAACTTTATATTGCATGTGATGTAAGTTTAATAACCAGTTTCGAACTTGTTTGTCAACATTCTCTACCTCCAACCCATCCGTTACTGATCACTGTTTACATAAAATTATATCAGTTTTCAGGTAATCCTATAGACTTTTCTTTTATTTAAAACATTCTGTATGTTGTTTAATTTTGTTGTCTACTTCTTTACAATCCCTCGTACAGTGTAGATTATTTCATAGTGCTCAGCAATATCCGTATTATATTTAGACACACTCGCTACTATGTAGTTAAAGAAATAATAATACTTATATAACCAGTCGTGACCAATTGTATTCTTTTAAGAAAGAGTTATGTAACTTTTGCAAATGGCATTGAAAATATTTAAAGTGTATCTGCTAAATCAGGTCAAATTCATTTGAATTATCGTAACAATATGGGTTAAACTTATTTAAATGAATTACACGAAGTAGAAAGAGACAGTTGCGCCAATGATGAGAGGTAGAAAAAGACGTTGGTGACTGATTGTAACGTTAAAAACATTGTACATAAGCGCGACGAAAAATAAGTTTTAGTTCTGCAGGTACTCTGGTGGTAACTAAATCAATAGCAGCTGCCGCAAATATTTGTTAAGAGAATAGAACTGTATGCTTCCTCCATAAAATTCAGTTTTAAATTAGGATAGTATTTAGCATTTGTCATCAAGAACCTTTAGAATTATCTTAAATTCCGGATAGTATTTAGCATTTGTCATCAAGAACCTTTAGAATTATCTTAAATTCCTTTTGGAGGTTTACGTTCAAACGTTTATCTAAATATTTAACTGTCTCAAAATAATTATAAGATACAAACAACATTTGCATTCAAACAATAAAGACAGTGGTACAGCAGGCGGTACAGTCGAGTAGCGCAAAGCTTCATGCTATGTTTTCTGTATTTCTTAAATTTAAATAATATATTACTGATAATTGTAAAAATCCGAGATTATATTTATATGAAACTAGCGGACCCGACAGACTTCGTTCTGTCAAATAGATTTGGAATGTGGCAGTTTCTCCTGAACAGAACCGTCACCATGATGATAGGGCGGTGTGTGGGGGTCAGCTCGAGTGACCTAAGTATCGTCGCTTCCAGAACTTTACGAGTATAAAGTCTATCTGGTTTCTGACAATGTGGTTTTCTGTATGTGAAGGAGACGTCCATGTATATAGTCTTCTCTTAGGAAGCTAAAACCAAGTATTGGTAATTACCGTATTCTTTTCTTGGCAGAATTCTATGAGACTTTCTCCTCTCACGTTTCTAGTTTCTAATCCGAACTGTCCAACTATATTTTCAACTGTGCCTACTCCAATTTTTGCATTAAACTCTCCTAAAATGTAAGTAATATCTCTAGATTTTGTTAACTTGATTGTATTGTGCAATTCTGAATAAAACTTTTCGATCTTATCAGCTGTGGAAGCATAGACTTGGACCATATTAATATTACAGTTCCGTGCTTGAATTTTTAGCATTATTATTCTTTCTGAGATTTGAATCACACCTAGCACTGATTTTCTAATAGTTTTGCTTATGATAAAAGCTACTCAGTATCGATGATAGATAATAGATGATAGATCATAGTATACTGTAATTTTTAATTTAATTCTGGAAAAAATTCTAAAATTTATTTATTTATTTATTAACGGGATACCACCCAATTTAATATATACACAAAAGTATTACAAGTATTATCTAGTGATACAATAATTATAAAGATATAGTAAATATGTATGAAAAGAATTGGCGATGCAGCTATATAGAAAAAAAAAACAAATATTAAAATTATATAAAGCACATAGCAAATATAAATCACATAAAATTACAAAATTTTTTTTTAAACACATTCTACAGACATTTTCCGAAGCGCACAGCAACAAATCAAAGTCTATTCTATTTCCATTTAGAATGATTCTACTCAGTGGAGAATGCCTACCAAAGTTAGAGCGATGAAATTTAATTGCAAAATTATGAGATGTTCTAGTAACTCTAGAGGGAACATTAAAGTCAATTAGAGACAGTAGATCATTGCAATTAATTTTTGAATGCAGTAGTTTATGAAGAAACAAAACATCAGCATACATCCGTCTGTAAGGTAGCCTAGGAAGGTTTAATGTATTTCTAATTTCGTAGTAGGAGTAGGAATGGTCGCTTAAAGGTTTGTGTAATTTAAAACTTAAGTACCTAATGAATTTATTTTGGACTTTTTCAAGCTTGGCTATATGGACTTCATAAGTGGGTGACCAAACGACTGAGCAATACTCAAGAACAGATCTAACTAGGGAAATGTAAATCAGTCTGATGGAATTAATGTTATGCAAACATCTAGAGGTTCTAATAATGAAGCCTAACATTTTAAATGCCTGGTTATTCACATAATCAAAATGAGCGCAAAAATTTGGTTTGGAATCTAATTGAACACCTAGATCTCTTACAGTTGAGACAGCCTTCAGTGGTTCTTCAGCTAATTTGTAATTATAAGAGAGGTTGTTAATTCTTCTACAGAAACTAATAAAGTGACATTTTCCAACATGAATGCTCATTTGGTTCCAATTGCACCATGCCATAATTTTGTTAATATCAATTTGGAGTTTTTCACAATCTGAAACGTCTTCGATAATTCTATAGATTTTTAAATCATCAGCAAATACCAAAAATTTAGAGTTAATTTGAGATTTAATGTCATTAACAAATATATTAAAAAGGAAAGGCCCTAAGTGGCTTCCTTGTGGAACACCAGATGTTACGGAGATCTCACTAGATTGAAAGTGTTTAATTTTAACAAGTTGTATTCTGCTAGTTAGGTAACTACATAACCAGTTATACAGATTGCCTGTAAATCCAATAGTTTTAAGCTTGTTACACAACAATTTATGATTCACAGTGTCAAATGCTTTGGAGAAATCTGTATAAATAGCATCCACCTGTAGTCTCCTTTCCAAAGCATCAGATATGTATTGCTTGAAAAGTAAAAGATTTGTCGAAGTTGATCTACCTGAAAGAAAACCATGTTGCTCTTCAATTAGTACATTGCATAAAGGTGTTTTAATAGAGTCACATATTATACTCTCTAGTATTTTAGGAATAGAAGAAAGAATGCTTATTGGTCTGTAGTTAGCTATGTTACTCCTGTCACCTGATTTATGAATAGGAACAATAAAACTAGATTTCCACAAACTTGGACAAATACCTGAATCAAGTGAATAAGAAAACAGAAAATATAAGGGATGGGTTAAAGTACATCTACATTTTTTTAATAGTATGGGTGGAATTCCATCTGGCCCAGAGCCCTTATAAATGTCTAAATTGGCTAATTTTTCAAATATGATTTCAATAGATACATTACAAGAATTTAGACTCACTGTTTTCTCATACTCTAAGATTAGTAAGTATTAAAAGAAGGTAGAAGAAAATAGAGATACATTCACACTAAAAGCAAAATATACCACCACAGACATGAATACACACCGAAATCCCAAAAGTATAAATTTTAACTACTGCCCTCATTGACAATGTCAAATTTCAAACTCGAAGTTCAACTGCCACACTTTTGACAAATCGCAAGGCAGTTATTACTATTAAATTAACAAATTGCATCACATTTTTATGTAGGTGGATCGATATTTTACACTGTACACATACATCTAAAGTTGAAACTCAAACAGTCAGTTTGAAATATATTGTCCTCTTCTAATTCTGCGACTGGATGTTGGCCGTCACATGCATCTAGCTCTCTCTCTGTCCATCACAGTATGCATCTGACAGTCCATTTACCCCTTTCGTATTCCGTAAGCGTATTAAAAAATTGAGAATTGCCGTTATGATCGCCAACATACTGAGCGAAATCCACGTTGACTCAAATATTTAATTCTTTTCTAAAAATGTTTATCGTGGACACGAAAAATCTTCTATAAATAACCAAATGTTGAACTCATTGTATAAATTAACTATACCTGCTTGGAAACAACTTAAAATTTTCAATGTCGCTTACATAACTATACAAACGTAAAAAATGATAAAATTGGTACCTAAGCGACCAAGTTATCGATATTATGCAACCTAATTGTGTTTATATATAGCGTTAGCGGATTAATATTATCTTTACTGTAGGTACTTTTCACAAACAACGAATCTATATAAGGTTCGTTAGAAAGTATGACTTTATAGTGGATGAATTTTTTTATACCCAAAGCAGATATAATTTTATAACAATAGATATTATTTATATGAAATAGTTATGTAATATTCGTTTCTCACCTTATTTTATCTGTGTTATCTCACTTTATTTTACTAGAACATTTGTCAAAAACTAACTGTAAAAAAAACAAGACCCGAACTTTTTTTGGTCATTTTGCTCATCTAGTATTATTCTCAATTTTATATAAACAACTTTTCCTGTCACACACTATTCGCTTTCTTCCATTTTATACATCGTGCTTTAATTTTACTGCACGCATCCATTTTCTCATGTCTCTGCAGTACCGACCTCGGACATTATTAATTTTTATAGTTACAATTTAATTTACAATATACCAGTCTGATGTCGTATTTGCCTGTTCATCTGACGTCTAAACCAGTTGTTTTTTTGCTCTACAAAAACTTAGATTCTTACAAGGAAGAGTGAATATAAATTGCGTAAATGGTAGAGAGCGACTTTAAAAAAGAAGCCGTCCATTAGAATGGATGTGGCGTATACACCCTATATAACTAACAGCGAAGTGGCAATCATGTATGAATATGATTGCTAATCCAGTGATGGAGTATTGAATCACTCCACTATCTTCCAAGCAGAAATTTATTCTATAGAGATGTGCCAGCAGGAACTAATAAAGAGAAACTACATGGACAGATCTATAAAAATTATATCAAATAGCCAGGCGGTATTAAAGGCACTAAAATCGAATCGAATTGAAGTTAGTTTGGAATTATTTTCAAAATCTGATTCGGATCGAAAAAACTTACAAAATAAGTTTAGTCTGGGTTTTTGGACATACTAGAACTGAAGGGAACAAAAAAGCGGACATACTTGACAGATGACGAGCAAAAGAAACATTCATAGGCCCAGAAACTGCCGTTGGCATGATAAGAAGCACAGCCAAAAGTGGTACCACTGGTACAAACAATTCCGTCTTAAATATTCGAAGGCTTTTATACATGAATCTTCAAAGAAGAGATCCAGATCATATCTACTTGATATGAATAGGAATGATCTGCGAATTATCGTAGATCTCCTAACAGGGCACTATCGCTTCAAGGAGGACATGAATAAAATGGAACTGACAGAAAGAGCGGATTGCAGATTTTGTCAGGGTTGGATAGGCTTATAATTTGAGCATTACCAACGGGAGCTCTACGACTAGTGTCACTAAAGGCCATAATTTATGACTTTATTAAAAAGGCTGGACTGAAAAGACCACTTTAGCCTAGGGATGAGCAACCATAGACCTCTTAGGTCGAGTGGAAGGGTGGTTTAGCACCCATTCATATCCAACCTATAGTATTGTGCGAATGAATAATGCGGAACAAGGAAGAAAGAGAAAAAGTGCACCAGCAGATGAAAGATTTTTACTTCAAAAGAGCAAATTAGACCCAAGATAAACAAGCCAAGAGCTCCAACAAGATCTGGCAGCATCAGGTGTAGTGATTGATGACTCAACTGTTCGGAAAAGACTTTTGGAGAATGGTAGAAGGGCAATGCGTCCATAGAAAAAACAGTTACTAATAGTGGTATTTTCGTTTCATTGATTTCTTCTTTTAATATGGGTGATCAGATCCTACTGCACACTGTTGAGGAATTTGCGACTCAATTGGTCTCATTTAGCATAATTAAAAATTAAAAACAGAAGTACAAAACGAAAACCAACGAGGATGTAATATGTGAACTAGAGAGCTTGAATATGAGTACGTGTGTTCCGCAGATGCACAGATATCTTGTGGAACATTCCTATGGTGAGGTGATGCGTTTTCACATGCCGCTGAGGATTCTTGCTTGTGGACTCCGCTAACCAGACTCCGCTAAGCATCTGCGGTCGTGACAGTGACTATTATGGAAGAGGCATTGAAACGAAGGGTAAATTCAAAACGGAGTGAGTTTAATTAAGAGAAGTATAGATCAGCATCGAGTTGGTGTAGTTGGATGAGAGTGTGCGTTGGTGTAGTTGTTGGTGTGCTATCTTCGGCTGAATTTACAGCGAAACCTGAGAGACCAAACCAAAGAGACTAAGTGCAGTATTGGGCATTCTAAGTAGACTGACTGTAAATTTTGGCGAAAGGGGATAATTTTTTAGAGCCTGTTGAAGATATTATCGCACGGGAATAGGAAGGAATGGAAACTGGTCCTAGAACATGTCAAAAAATTGCAAAAGTGACAAGAGTAGCAGTATACCTAAATAAGTGATATGGTGATGAAGCAAACACATAAAATAGAGATCAAATCTAGGCTGGAATTTCTAAAACTCCGATTCAGTCAATAACGACATACACTAGGTGATCAAATTATTATGATCAGTCACAAAATTTTAAGTTTTTGAGCGTGGAGGTTAGAATTGAATTTGTCTGTTTTTACTTTGTTTTTGCAAGATTAATAATCATTTTATCTATATAGTATGTTTGAAATGTATTAGTGGCGATTGTGAGTAAAAAGATTACCTATCAGTTTTAATTTTAAAGACATTTTTAAAAAATATCAATTTTTGAAAATAAAATCGTAATATGTAAAGTTAAAGACATTCCTGAAACTAAAATAGTGGAGATAAAGACACTTTTATGGAATACAAAGCTTTCTCAACGTCTGATAGGTAAACAATGAAAAGAAACGCAAGCAGCAGTGAGCAATATCAAGAAAATAACAAACCCCTGACCCCTCAACGTGCCCAAAAATGTGGTCTAAAGCGTGTCACTACACCCAGAGAGAAAAATGAGGGATATCTTCGTAAACCAACAGAAAGAAATCACGAAAAATTTTCACGAGACTTATTCGTGAAGCTGGGACACCAATTTTTGGCATCCCATTTGGCAAGGTTTCAAATCATGTTGCCCTGCCAAAAAGACAAAGTTAACCGTCGCAATGATTAAAAAGAGACTGCAATTTGCCAAAGAACCCCAAAATTGGACAATTGAGGATTGGAATAAATAAGGCAAACTACATCACTATTAAAGTTTAAATCCCTATAAACAACTGTTTCGGGACGGGTGGGTGAAAAATATCACAAGGATTGCATAGTGAAGTGAGTAAAGCATCCTCTTAAGATCATGGTATGGTGTGTGATCAGTAAGGAGGCTGTAATTATGAAGGGAATGATGAACCAACATCAGTAGGGATATTGAAGTTTTGGAAAAAAAGCTTATGCCACAAATTAAAGACTAGTTTGGCGAATCGGAAGATTTTACCTTTATGCACGATTCAGCTCCGTGTCATAAGGCAAAAACAGTAACATCATACCTGGAGAAAAGAGAAAATTAAAGTACTGAAGTGGCCAGGTAATTCCCCAGACCTCAACCCAATCGAAAATCTATGGGAGGTCATGAAGAGGGGGATTGCCCAAGAAATTGTCACAAATAAGCGGCAGTTAATCGATAGACTCAATGCCACCTGGCAGAGACGATAAAATAAAGGAAGACTGCCTTAAAAACATTCAAAGCATGCCAAGAAGGATCCAAGCTGTCATCGAAGCCAAAGGAGATCACACGAAATATTAAAAAAAAGTTTTATTTAAGGTCAAAGAAAAAAATATTTCAAAATTTTGTAAAAGAACGTGTTCCTGATCTATTTTTATATTATACTCATATCATAAGATGCTTATATGCAGTTTTATTCTTTATTAAACACCAAAATACAAAGTTTTTTGCAGCGATCAAAATAATTAGATCACCCACTGTACAGACTTAGTGGTAATATCGAGAAATACTGGAAACAACAGACATGAGGATAATAAGCAGAATATCTGGAAAAACGTTAATGGTTAAAGAAGAAAGTTAAGGGATGTCGAAATAATAAATTACTAGATATTGAATTTGATGGCAGCAACCCTGGGTCTTCAATAAATCAAATAGATTATCTAATTGTAAGTGAGCGCTTCCGAAATGCCGTCAAAAAAGTCACTACATTTCCAGGAGCAGATTTTGGAACTGATCCCCAACCTCTTGTGTTGCAAATATTAAACTAAGATTAAAACGAAACCAGCGACAAACACCAAAAACCAATATACTTAACTTTGACTATGTAAGCATAAAAGATAACATTAAAAAAGAATTTAACAATAGAATGAAGAACATCGGAGAACAAGTGAGCAATAAGGAAGACGATTTAAAAAAGTAAACATACATATCTACTTTCTTGTTTAATCTTCGACGTCTAGCTTGCAGGGTATTTAATACGGAATTAGATAAAATTTATCTTTTTGCTTAGCTTACAATGTAAAATGTATGTAAAATAAAATATTAATTCAAAAGTCATAATTCAAGTGATAACACTTGAAAAACAATACAGAATACATAAAAGTTTTCCGCAATCTGATTGCATTTCGATCGTTTAGCTTTCATTCACATAAATAAATCATGAAAACATTACCCATTTTATCATCGTGCCTCAATATAATTAACACATTTTGTATTTTTGCATTATCAACTTTATCAGGATTATTAGTTTCAAAACGATAATCTTAATTGCAAAACAATCAATGTTATCGCTACGATTGTTGGCATCCAATTAATAAACATGCACCATTTTAATTTTTATTCAAAACATTATAAGACGATTAATGAGACGGGAGATAATCAGAAATTATCTAAGGAAAAGTTAAGGAGCCGTCTAATCCAGCGTTTCTCAAACAGTGGGACGCGACCCCCTAGGAAAGGCGCATATCTCTCATAGTGAGCGCTAGCACCTTAAAATAACAAAAAAGATAATTACTAATAAAAAAAATTAATTAACAGAAAGACAACAAAATGATTCACTCTGAAATGACAACAAACTAAGTGAGGATATACCGAAAACTAGAGGAAATAGAAGAAAGTAGTTGAGATATTACGACTTTTGTTTTCGAAAGCAGCTATTTTCCAATCAAATCATCAATAGCTCCCCAAACATTAGTTATACAGAGTGGTCCTTAAGTAATTGTACAAAAAGAAACCGTAGATTGTACACTTTAAAATATTACGATTTAAGCCAAATTGCTTTAATAAAATGTTGATATTAAGAAAGATACAGGGTGTTAAAGTGGACATTTAAAATTTTAATTTTTGCTATAACTTTTATGTTTGTAAACATTCATGTGTCAAAATTCATAACTGGATACTATTGAACATCATAAATTATAATTTGAAGCATGCTTTAATGTAGCTAATAGAGGGCGCCACATATGCCACATATGTAGCATACATTTGCACTTAACATTTTTGCTCTTTAAGTTACCGGTGTTTGTGATATAAAATATTAAAGACACATTGTTTTAACAAAAAAAAGGTATACCTGTTAATAACTTCAAAACTCAACAGTTTTCGAGATAATCGCATTTTACAAATCAACTACATAGTTCAGATTTAACGCAATTACTCCAAGCCACGAAAGAAAATTAGACAAAAATATTAATAGTTCTGAATTTTGGTATAAAATGCATTTAATAAAGTTAATAGTTAACGAAATATTAAATAAAATAACTATATTTGCAGGATAGAATAGTAGGATTTGACAAAATAACAGAATAATTGGATTTTACATCGAACATTTTACGTTTTGTATTAAATTAAAGTCATAATCAAAATATTTTATTTATAAACCAAATTAAGAAATAGTTAAACTTAATAACATTAAACGTTTTGTCAAAGTAAGTGTTCGATATGTCCACCATTTTCTTTAATTCATTTGTCAAAACATTTCATAAATGATCGTCTCGTATTAAATAGCATCATTGGTTCTAAAAAAACTGTTGCAGTATTTATAATAAGTATAATATATAATAAACATAATATAATAATAAAGTATTCGTTTGGGAATTTTATGAATTAAATAATTATATTAATATCTCACCACATGACCAAGGAATATGACTACCACGAACAATCCAACGTTCAGGAAAGTTGTATTTAATTATGTTCTCACTGCACTTTTCTCTATTGTGTGTGTAATATTTCTCTTAACAGTTAAGTTTCCTTGAATTTCTTTGTATTTATTCAGATATTTTGCTTTATTTTTTTCTGCGTACTTCTCAGGTTTGTTTTGAGAGTCGGTTTGAGGGTTTTTTCCCAAAAGAGACAAAGTAAGTTGATTTTTTTTTTCAATAATGGTCAACAGTTGAGAGTTTTCGCATTATCTTTTTTGATTTTTTTAAGTTCTCGTGCATTTTAAATTTCCTTTCTGTATATGACCTGTTTGAGCCTACTCCTCCTCTTTTCTTGACAGATTCTCTTTACAGTCTTTAGTTTCTATTTTCATCAACAAAACAACCGGGTTGTGGTCGGAGGATATGTCCGCTCCTGAATAAGTTTTGGCTGATATTATTTATAGAATTTATACATTTTCCCTTATTAAAAACCTATATTAGGATCAAATGGCGTCGCGTCGATTAAAATAGACAATCATATGACAGCAGAAATGTCAATAAAAAGAGGAGTTCGCCAGGGCTGTGTACTTTCTCCACTATTGTTTAATATATATTCCGAAAAGATCTTCCAAAATGCCCTCGAAAATATTAAAGAAGGAATAAAAATCAACGGAGAATATGTAAACAACTTAAGATACGCAGACGACACCGTCATTATTGCGGACAGTGCTGAGGGTTTGCAACGACTTTAGAATGCCATAACCAGTGAGGGAGATAGCTTGGGGTTGAATATAAACACAAATAAAACAAAAGTAATGGCCGTTACACGTTCACCAAATGCCGACATTAATATTCGTATCAACAGCAAACAGATAGAACCCGTACAAAAATTCCAGTAGCTTGTGGTTGCTGGATAACAAACCATCTTGACTACGACGTTGAAATACTTGGTCGTATAGAGTATGCTAGGTCTGCTTTTCAAAGAATGAAAAAATTACTAATAAATTCTATCTTATCGTTGGATATCCGACACCAATTTGTAAAAACATTCATTTATTTCATATTGCTATACGGAGTGGAAACATGGACTCTCGGAATCACAAGTATGAGACGTGTAGAAGCCTTTGAGATGTGGGTTTTTCGAAGGATGCTGAAGATCTCTTGGACATAGCACGTGACCAACAACGAGGTGTTGACGGATGGGGACTGAGAGACAACTCCTAAATATTGTAAAAACCAGAAAAACGAGTTATCTAGGACATATTTACAGAGGAGAAAAATATAACTTCCTACGACTGATAATGGAAGGGAAAGTGGAAGGAAGAAGAAGTCCAGGAAGAAGAAAATGCTCCTGGCTGAAAAATGTAAGAGACTGGATAGGCATGGACACACATTCGATACTAAGAACAACTCAAGATAGAGAGCAATTTGCTGTAGTTAATGGAGAGGGCACCTTAAGAAGAAGAAGATATTTTCCCTGGACGATATCAGTATCCCAAATTAACAGGGCATAAGAAATTGAAGACGAACTAGATAATCCAATCGAATATCCCATTTTTAATAGAAGCAATTCAGACTACTAGTATTGTATAATTTTAATGATTAAAAACGATTTTATAACACTGTTCGACTTGATAAAAATATACAAATAAAATAATCCACGTCTCAATCAGAATAATTTATTCTAAATTGAATATATAATAAGTCTAGTTACATAACACCAAGACCCTATTGAATCACCATTATGAACTTGTAGAATTTTAAAAAATTATATAACGTTAACGTCATTATTGACTGACATTGAGCATTTATAATGAGTAGCAAATTAAGCAATAAACTGATTTTAAGTTATTAAAAACGTTTATTTTAACAAATTTTAATTAGGAATGGTGCACGCAAGTTGTTTGTTTACCTCAACACCAGCACTGACGTATAGTTCATATCATCGTTCTTGATGCTTGACAATATAAGTTAGGGGTGGCTTATACTGTGGTCCGCGACAACACCATAGATACATAGTATTTAGCATGCTTGCTTCTTGATTTAACAATCTTTTGTAAGTTTCCTGTTGATTGTGGATTTTTGCACTAGTCATTTAAACGAATAATAAAATTTTACGTCGCTTTAATTTACCAAATATTTCTTTCCGTATTACATTTAATCGTAAGCACTAATTCGTACTATTAAAAAAAAACATGCTGTCACCTCTCCTTTTTAATATAATCCTGGTGAAAGTGGCAAGAACAGCACACATTAACACAGAACTACTGACAGTAAGCGGACCAAAATCACTGCTAGCCTACGCGGATTGAAGAATGTTCTCCATAATCTCGCAATTTCTGCCAATTTTTTTCTCTTAGAAATTTATTTTAGCTACGCCCATTCGCCCATGGCTAAGAAATCCTCAGAAGGTTGATACTACGCATTCTAATTGGCATATCGAGGACAGATCATTGTATTCATATGAGCATTTCCTTCTCCGAAACAACTCAATAGCTTGTGTGTTTTGTCGTCTTCCAAACCTTCGCTTCTAAGAACCTTTTGCCATTTGTGAATTTAGGAACACATTTCCTAAGCCCATTCACATGTCGCTTTCTGTAGCCCAGATACCGAATTCCTTAAAAAACTAAAGTTCTTTTACCCGAAACGGTTCTCTCGCCTAAAGTATAATTAGGGCTAATCTCTCATGAGCCAGAAAAATCACGTCCTTACAGAAAATTTAAGTCGTTTACTCAGATCATTTCTTGTCAAATGAAGCTATATCCATTGTTACCCAATTAAGTGGCGTTTATTTCGCTACAGGATGACATTGACATAGTGGCAAACATAGTCACGAATGTAAAGGAAACTTTGAATAAATTAGAGATAGAGGCAAAAAAGGCCGGTCTGAAGAATGAAGAGAAAACCAAATACTTATATGTGCATCAACAGACAAAATAGCCGAGAATGAAGAATGAAGAGTTTTAAATATCTCTGAGCAACATTCACCACAGATAACAATATCACGGAACAGATGAAAGGGAGAATTCAGCCAGCCAACAGATGTATTTATAGCCTCCACAACACTATTAAATCAAAGCGTTTAACACAAACATAAAAAATCAGGATATATAAAACAGTGATTAGACCGGTGCTCATGTATGGGCGCGAAACGTGGACACTGCCACAAGGAATGGAAAGAAAACTCAGATGTTTTAAGCGAAAAATCCTCAGAAGAATCTTTGGACCCTATCACGACCCGAATACTAACCAATACCGAATGAGGACAAACGCCAAGGTAAAACAAACCAATAGCCCAAGAGATTAAATCCCAACGTCTAAGATGGGCTGGCAATGTCTAATAACCGCCTTACCAAGTTAATCTGGGAGAAAGCCCCGATAGGGAAAAGGCCCTTAAGACGTCCGCAAATGCGATGGAGAGATAACAAACATGTGGTCAGATTTAAGAACAATGGGGCTACCCATTGACCCAACTATTATCGACGATCGTTCGAGATGCAAGTGAGTTATGCAATTAGCCAAGACCCACGCCGGGTTGTAGTGCTACGAGAAGAAGAAGAAGACACGTACTTACTAGATTGTATCATCAGTGTGGTTGTCTGTTGTAAAATCCTATGTTGGGAATCGTTTGAACTAGTGATTTAAACTACCTGTGGAGGTTTAAGACGCCTTCTGTATTGTTGAAGCTTTCTCGTGCTTCTATTTCTATCACTTCTCTTATTCTTCTTGTTTTTTAGTTTGAGGTAACTAAGATATGTTTGCAGAAGTTTTGATTTATTTTGTGTCCAGTGATACGTTCGTGTGTTAAGTAGGAATACCCCTAGAGGCGCAGATTCTTCAATTGGTGAATCCTATATATTTAAGCTGCAGGTCCGCAGGATACCTTCGTACACTAACTTCATGACTCCTGACTTCTCGCTTAAGAAGCGAATACCCACTATGCTCGACTGTCGAGGCAGATATTAGTTCTTAAATATTGGGGATATATTTTATTATTTAAAGTCTAGCTCAGCTTCATAAAACCTGCTTTTATTAGTTTTATCCTTGTTTGTTCACTTTAGCCTTGTGGTGCTCTACTGATATTCATCATATTTCTGAATTTACCCTGTTCCCTATTGAAAGAACTAAAAAAGTGTATAAGTAGTTCTTGAAAGTATAACTGAGATAGCGCTGTTGGATAATTCACAAATGAATCGCATCCGATATCAAGTTAGACCATAAGTATATACATAGCAATTTGAATACCGTTATTCATATGGATTTAATAGACTAGGAGGTTGAAAAATTGCATAGAGTTTCACAAGACATACAAGAAAAATTACTCAAACTACCAAAAATTAAGAAAAAATCGTGAATAACAAATGAGATTCTAGATATGATGGAAGAGAAGCGAAAAGTCAAAGATCAGGACAAGACATTATACAAAAGAATAGACAAAGAGATCAAAAGAGCAATCAGAATTGCTAAGGACACACAGCTGAAAGAACAATGTGCGGAAATACAGCTAATACAACAGAAGCACGATTCATTCAATACGCACAAAAAAGTTAAAGAAGCTGTAGGCTTATACCAGCCTAGAAGAGTTGGATGTTTGGCAGACAACCAAGGTAATCCACTAGTAAGTGTGGGATACTAGACACTTGGAAGAAATATGTGGAAGTACCATTTGCAATTGAAAGGCAGATTGCCATTGCATAGAATGCCAAACAGGACCCCCGATTACCATTGAAGAAGTCACGGCAGCTATTAGAAAAACTAAAGATGGTAAGGCTGTAGAGCCTGAAAAATTTTATACAGAATTCCTGAAACTTATGGACGAACAAGGAATAAAATGGATAACGACAATATTTAACAAAATATATATAACTGGAAATATTCCCCAAAGCTGGTTAAAGTCGACCATCGTAACTATACCAAAAAAATTCAATTCAAAAACATGCGAAGACTACAGAATAATTAGCCTAATGAGCCACTTACTTAAAACGTTTTTAAAAGTGAAGAAAATGTGAAGAACAAGTGTCATGGACACAATTTGGATTCCGCAATACCTTAGGCACCCGAGTAGCTCTATTCGCTATACAAGTGCTTATCCAGATGTGCAGGGATGTCAACTGTGATGTATATATTTGTTTTATCGAGTACAAAAAGGCATTTGATAGAGTAAAACATGACAAGCTCATATCCATCTTGAAAGAAGCGGGTTTGGATGATAGAGACTTGCGAATTACTTATATATAATTTATATTACAACCAAACTGCCAACATTAAAGTGGATAACCAGTTGACAGAGATAATCTCCATAGATAGAGGAGTGAGACAAGGATGCATTCTGTCTCCAGTACCATTTAACATGTACTCGGAGCGTATCTTCGAGCAAGCACTGGGACAACAACAGGAAGGCGTCTTAGTTAACGGAGTGCGTCTAAACAACATTAGATATGCTGACGACGCAGGAGTTTTTGCAGATATCCTAAATGGTTTACAAGCAATAATGTCGCGCATATCAGATATAAGTCGAGAATATGGGCTGGATCTCAATACGAACAAAACAAAGCACATGGTAGTTAGTAAGCGCGAAATATTAAATACACATCTTTTGGTAAACCAACAAGTGGTAAAGATAAAGTTTCTTTTCAGAAGTCACGATTTACCACTTAGTACCAAAATCTCTATCAGATGCTATGTATTTTCTTACACACATCCACATCTTACAAATGTCATGGGTGGATCGTGTGACTAATATTGAGGTCCTATGTAGAATGGGCAAGGAATGCGAGATCACTAACACAATCAAGGAGCGCAAATTAGAATATCTTGGCCATGTTATGAGAAATGAACACAGATATCGCTTATTGCAACTCATTCTTCAGGGCAAGGTATTTGGAAAGAGAGGACCAGGTAGAAGAAGAATATCTTGGCTTCAAAACCTAAGGAAGTGGTTCAGTACGTCTACAACTGGACTATTCCAAATAGCTGCAAGTAAAGTTAGGCAGCTATGCTGATGGCCAACATCCGGAGCGGATAGGTACCGTAAGAAGAAGAAGAATCGCTTCAATAACAGAAAGAAATCTAAAAAAGTTACAAGTAAAGTAAATTAAAATTCGCTGCGATATTCTTCTTCTTTAAGTGCTATACGCTTTCAGCGGGTAGGCGTATATTGCGTTAAGATGCAGTAGATAGAGCAAACAGATGACAGCTTAAGCAACCAAATGAAAAGCCATAAGGGAAATGTATGTACAAGAAAAAGTATGCAAATATTCAAATATTAAAAGTTATTTATTCTAACAGTTTCAATGGATGTTCAGTAATCGTCTACAAGCCGTATTTTAAAATCTTTTTGTGTTCGCTTGAATATCAAATGTATAACAATTGTATTGTACCCATATTATTAAAAATAACCTTTAGAATAAATTTGCCACAACCAAACAATGTAGATTAATAATGTATGAAATATATATGAAATATAATACGACTTATATAATAACGTGACTAATTTTCATCCTTCGAATCGACTTATGTAACTCTGTAATTGGACTAAAAAGTATATAATGTATTTTCCTAATCAGTATGTATTACTACATGCGATTAGTACTTAAATAGTCGAGAAAAATTTTATGGAGCCTGCAAAAATCGATTATTTATTTTAAAAAATATTATATGACTATAGGTGTATTTCAATAGATAAGAAATATACTTAGTTGTATATACAGGCTCTTTGAATGCATTTTTAGGTCAATAGAGATCTAGTCATTTCTGTTTTTGCTTTTCTCTTGCAGCTATTGGTTTTTTCACTTACCGGTTTTATCTTATTAACCATTTAACGCTATCTGGTAGATATATATACCACAAGCTATTAAGGCTTATTTTGCCTTCAGAATTGTGGTGAAAACAATCCTTATAGGCGCAATCCATACACTGAATGCTTGCTGGTAGCTATAAATACCGAAAACCTGTATACGGCGTGGCAACCACGTGCTTTTCACAAAACTGGTATGATAAGCTACCAGCGTGCCTTTCTGCAACAGTCTATGTAAAAAATCGTTCAATTTTATTTTTGTTTTTTTGCACACGTGTCATTTGGAATAAAATACTTGGACAAAAATTGAAGGTAGGTGTCAAGTGTACTTTTTTCATTATTTTTAACTATCAGATAATTCTTTAAAAGCACTGGAATAGTTATTGCAGGAATAAATATGTTTCATAAGAATTCTAACCCCAAAATTCATTGTTTTTATTATCCCGGCATAAAAACAATTTTTATTTATTAGTTTTGAAACTTATGCCAGTTAATAAACAATATTGTGGCAACAAATCTCTATAAAAATCTTGTTGTTAGACATTAGCGCTAGAAAAATGTTTTTAATCATTTTGGGGATTGTAGCAAATAAAAGATTTTTTCACATACTAAACCAAAAAAATATCGAGATCGTAGTTTACGCACAATACTAAAATTTTTACGGATACATTAAAGCAAAGTTTAGTATTTATTTGCTAGGCAAGGTTCTAAAAGACTTTAAATTATTTATTAGGCCTATTTGTCATTACCTTTTTTCCAGTACATTATTTGTTTTTTTTAGATGTCTCAAAACCGACCGCTTACAGAAGCTGAACTACAGTATATAGCGGACCATCTAAGTGATGAAGAGTATTGTCTTTCCCAATTTGATGGCGATGAGGATGCGGACGACAATTTCCCTGAGATAAACTCAATTTCTAGAACTCCGTCACAATCCTCGGCTACTTGTATAGACAGCCAGCCGACATGTTCCAGAACTTCAGTACAGCACTTAAAAAGGGTGCGCCAATGTACTCTTACAAGAAAGACAAATAATTCAAGCGGAAACGAAGATTTTAATGATTCGGATCAAGATCCTGACTTTGCTCCAGATGATCGATTTGGTTTAAAACACAACAAGTTGGCTAGGTTATTTCTTAAAAAAAATTTGTTCTGATGAAGAAGACGAGGATAAACAACTGTTAATATTACTTCAAGCAACAAATTCCTTAACTCCTGGCGATAAAGACGAGAAAGAGGAACAAGCTCTGTCCCCAATCTCCTTTTCGAATCATTTGATTTTACTGAGTCTTCAAGCGTCAATGTTGACATTAATTCGAGTAAGCCAATCGACTTCTTCAGAGTTTTCTTTAGTGAGAGTATCTGTCAAACAACTTCCAAAGAAACGAACCTCTACGCTACAAAGAAGAATTCGCTACTTTTTATGGATATGGAAAAACTCGACGCTTTCTTGGGAATACTTAGAGTCATGGGGTTCCAAAGCCTTCCAACAATAAGGTCATACTGGTCCAGCAATGAAAACTTCCATGATGAACGTGTGACTAAAGTATTTATATTAAAAAGGTTCCTGAAAGTCTTGATATTTTTGCATCTAAACAATAATGAAAATACGCCCCAACCGAAAACTAAAGAGTTTGATAGGCTCTACAAACTTAGACCACTCATATCTCATATCTTTTAGAGACCTTTCAAAATGCTTTTACGCCATATAGACACCTATCTATTGATGAAAGCAGGTGTGCTTTCAAAGGGCGTACATCACTAAAACAGTACATGCCAATGAAACCAATAAAAAGAGGCTTTAAAATTTGGGCATCGGCATGTGCTAAAATGGGATATCTTCTAAATTTTCAAATATATCAAGGAAAAGCCACTGAATCAAGTCAAATATGTTAAGCGAACGTGTTCTTTTAGAATTTACGTCGAAATATCATCGTGGTTATTGCGTATACTTTGATAATTTTTCCACCAAAATACCACTGATGCAGAAACTACTGGAATGAACACTTTTGCTTGTGGCACTGTAAGGCAAACAAGAAAATATTTTCCAAAACAAATATTAAGTATGTGTCGATAAAGAGCTTTCCCAACATCAGTCAGATTCGGTTAGTTCTGGGGAAATATCTGTGTATAATGGAAAGATAGAAGCTTAAAATGTGTTAGTGTTGTAAGTACCCTACATAATTTTCAAGAAAAAACATAATTTGAGACAAGAAACAAAATCGGAAATAGAGATCAAGTACCATGTCCTCAGGCAATAGCCGATTATCACAAATACATGGATGGAGTAGATCTATTCGATAAATATCATGCTAACTACTCCATCACAAGGAAATCAAGACGTTGGTGGGTAATAATATTTTACTACCTTTTAGACGCAGCAATAGTAAAAGCTATAATTTATATAAGGAGACTGGACCTCTATCAAACTCAACTTTGAATGCTGGTTCACACTTACCCACCAAAGGAACTTATAGGCGCGGTGCCCTTTGTGCATTATATAAAAAGAAACAAATGAGCAGCAATGTAATTTGTCAAGTTTGTAAAGTTGCTCTATGCAAAGACTGCTTTGCACCGTACCATAGTAGATAGAATGTTCTTAGATACTAAATTCAAAATATTCCTGTATTTAGTTTTTTTTATATTTTCAAAATAAAGTATTTTTTTATGAATTTTTGTAATTGTTTTTACGGGTCGCTATATATACCATTGCCCCCTAAGTATTACTTGTTTGTCAAAATGCACATCTACCACCCTTTCCAGTCCTTCTGAGAAAGAAAGAATTTTTTAAATATTTTTTGTCTTGTTAATGATGCATAATGAATTACTTTTACTATACTTCATTCGCTTAGCTCGGGCATATTTTGACAGATTCATTGTCGGAAACCTACAACACAACAATTCCTACTTCTCAGTATTAATAGCTCAAGTATCCTACTATTGCAGACTTCTTTCTTTAAAAAAAGAAGAATTATTCTAAATAGTGGAAGTGTATACTAAACGCATCAAATTTTGGGTAGTATATATTTAAATAATATATAATTTAGTTGTTATAATTTAACATAACTATTTATTATATGGTGCAGATAAATAAATATTGATTATCGGTAATTCACAAAGTTCTATTTTATTTACTATTTAGTTTGTTTACTATTAATATTGGCTATGGGTACGTGTGCTTGGTTGTATAGTAATTTCCAGCCACTTTTAGTCTGGCAAAAAGTAACTAACTTCGCAAAAAAATAATTTTAAATTCACTAGACAGTTCGGACTGTGAATAGCGAACAGAGTATATTCAAAAGCATATTTTTACAAAAAAAAAATAGTTCTGCCCCTTAAAGGGTTAATTCTAGAACAATTGTATAGATGGGATGACCTTAGACAATATTTGAAATATAGGTAGGCAAACATCAATACATACATATATACACATAATAAAGAAAAAGGTGTAATAATGTGGATAGATGTATGAGTGAGTATATGGATTGGTAAGATGATCCTTTAATGTACTTACCACCTATTAAACTTTAAACGGATTCTGAGAAAATTTGTATTATCTGTATGATTGTAGGTGTATTAACACAATGTGGGGGGTTATTGTTGTTAGACATGGTTTAATGTAACTTAGATAATAATAAGTTGTATGTTGAAAGTGGTTGAATTTTGGTACCTGAAAAAAAATTGTTTTTGGTTGTGTGTAAAATGTTGTTAGAGAAATAATTGTTGACTGATTGATGAAAATTGATCGATGAAAGAGGAAATAATTTAGCTAAAGAACAAGTTGTAATTTTATATTGGTTTAGTAGGTGAAAATAATAGCTGAAAGACACTTACTTGCCTTAAAAAGACAACTAACTACATGCAATGATGACAGTAAAATTCTCCTGTTGGTAATTCCATACTAAATCATGAGAAAAAAAACAGGAAAAAACCTCATGATACTATCCCGAGATGGTAAGTTTTTTGTCTTACATTTAGTCTACTCTCAATATAAACACCAAATTCTGATTTTTTGTGTATGTTATTTAAAAACATAAATGATGTATCCTCTAAATGTTATTGACTCACCAACAGTGGTATTTTCTTTTTATTTATAAATATACGTCGGGATAATATGAGATTTTTTCCTCATGATATATTATGGGATCACTAACAGAAGAATTTTACCGTCATCGCTGCATGTGGTTGTCTTTTTAAAGACAACAAATCTCTCTTATCAAACCATCTTCAGTGAACCTATTAGAAGTACTTGCAAGGTCACTGAAGTTTATCGAAGACGGTCTAATAAGACCAAAAATGTTCGTTCTGAACAATTGTAACCCAGTTGGTTCTTTAACGTTTAATTGAACATATACCAATTAAGTATACTGGGATGTTTTTACTTCATTGTAAAGTATTTTAACTGCTATGGTATACAACGTATCAAACGTCGGGAACTTTCTCACTTTAAGCTAAAAGAAATATAATTGTCACTAAAGATCAAAGTAAGAAAACGAATGAATTTCGTTATTTCCTTTAAAGGTCTACTGCGCGGTTTGTGAGACAAACGAAGAACTCCGGAGGATGGGATTCGAACCCACTTGGTACCGAAAAATCATGTCCACTTAACAACCGAGGCTACTACTATTAACAGTTCCCTTCTACTCGGTGACATCACGAACTCTGAAGCAAGCATAACTTTGTTACAATTTACAATATATGCTATATTAAAACGAGCTTAACAAATTGAGCATGTCTTCACAATGTTTTATTGGCGCCAGAGTACTGATTATCTACTTTTCGTGTTGTATAAAGTTTTTATTATATGCGTAATTTGAAACAATGCTTTTTGTTTTTACATAGGAAATTACGTAACGCGACATCAATATGGTATCTATTTTAAATGATAATGTAGGACAGTGAGCTTTTAACAGCACTATTTGCGATGTGTTTAAATATGGTGTAAGTAGATAAACTATATTAGTCATAAATGAAAGATAAGAAATTTTTCAATAATTGAAATTAAAAGCACTCTAAGTCAGCGGCATAGTCATAATCGCCTGTAGTATTGTACTTATCAAAACAAACATACCTTTAACACTATTTGTGGTAAAGTAATTACCTTATACGTTTAAATTTATTGAAAAGTAGTCTTGAAAGTATATATTGTATCATACAAATGAAGAGGTCAGGGCTAAAAGGATGGGGGTCCAAAAAAACAAGTTTTGAGAAATTAGGTTTTTAAGTTTTAAAACTAGATATAAAAATAACAACGAAAGGACTCATTTTGGTTACTAATTCATGAATACTACAAATATAAATTTATTTATCTTTTGATGTCATGAAATCTCAGGGTAAATGGATGGGGGTCCACTAACGTGTCTTAAAATGAAACTAAAAATACAGATTAGTCTATATTTTCAAAAGTAATATACAGATCTGCTCCTGTTGATTACAGAAATACACTAGAAGATTGGTAGTAATGGATGCAATGAAAAGCTTTAAGCATGTGGCAGTGCGTCAAACTATGCTTGAGACTTTATAGAACAAAATTTTTTCAAATGCTGAATATCGTCTTATTCCGCTTTATTTAGTTGTAAAAGTCCACAATATGCTGGCTCTGGCAGGTGAAAACAGGCTTCTGGTAGCCTCTTAGGCTTAGCAACAATACTTTCTTCATTTAGGTCATTAACAGTCTGATGATGTAACATCATTCGAGGGTGATGAGAAACGATGCTTAGTTATCGTACAAGTCGTGTTTTGAAAGGACGACTTTTTGTACTTATCCACCGGAGAAATAAACTTAGTCCATGACTTAAATATTTCCTGGTTCTCGCAAGAAATATCTCAAAATGGTGTTGGTTTGGATCTGGTGTGTTCACATTTCGTTCCACTCAAAAGGAGTTTCAACCACAGATTTTTGATTGATTAAGCCCATATTCCTCCAAAGACAGGAACAAACCTCATCTCCTCCTTTCATGTCATAGACTTCTGCATAGGTATAAAAAAAGATTCTGTGTCTGAAAATTTGTGTATGTTGAACATGTAAAATGATAGTTGCCTACGATAATAAACATCGGAAGTACTAATGTTTGGGACAGGCAGATTCTTTTGGAAATCCATTGCAAACGCTTCTTTTGTTTTGTCTTTTTGTGCTTTAAGCCTCGCACTTTTCTTAATTTTGTAAAAAGAAGCAGCTTTCCTCAAATGCAATTCTTTTTTTTTGCAAAAGAATTTTTAGTTCACAGTTTAGTTTTGCAAGATCATTGTGATTATCGGCTGTAGCAGGTAGGGTTAACTTAGTTTATATTGCGTCAATATTTACTGTAAGTTCATCACAGGTGCTGCAGGTGTCCCAGCTAGGATAGCCAAAAGACAAGTTAAAATTAGAATTAAATATTTGCCTGTACTTTTCCAGAGATACTTTATTATCTGGATAAGGTATTTTTTTTATAAAGAATACATTTTACTTACATTAAGCTCTTCAGTTAAGTATTGTTTTTTGGATTCTGCTAACCCGTAGTGTGAGTTTCTAGTTTTGAAGGATTTAATGTGATCAATTACAGAGGCAATAATATCATCTGGAATCTTATTAGGCTTCGAACAATGCTTTCCTCGCATGTCCAATGGTGCTACGCCTGTAGTTTTTAGGCTCTGTAAATTCTGTACTCTTTTGGCCGTGATGCCGTGAAGAGACAGAAATGCTTTATACCATATAGGTATTTCTAACTACCTGCTCATTTCTTACTCTTACCTTGTAAGTATACAAAAATGTGTGAAAATCTGCTTCAGCTTCGGGCTTTTTAGGCCTATGGTGCATGATAGGACAGCATACTATCAGTCCACCAAGATACATTTATTGTTTGTCATGTGATGAGAGCAGGTTGAACTTGAAATAATATCTTGTCTTTCACTTAAACTTATGTTTTTAAAGCACTCAAGTTTTAAACACTTACAGTCTGGTCCTAACTCATGGATACATAACCATAACACCAATCTACACCAGAATAGAAAGCTGTAAAATAAACACAGGTATGTATGTTTACAAAACATCTGGGCAACAAACATCACTAATAGCAGAGACCTGTGTGGTCAGCAATTTGAACTAGATGTACTGTCATCGTTTTAGCTGGCATATGTAGCACCTTCATTCTTTTAGCCTAAAAGGCGAATTTTTCAGAGCTGAATGGCTTGTACACCTTTATCCTTTGTGCTTAGTTAGATACCATAAAATATTTTACATGAGACACAAGTACAAGAAATTAGTATTATCTGCATAATGACAAATAATGGACCCTCATTCTTTTAGCTTTGAGCTCTTCAAATGATAATTTCTTATCGTGATTTTTTTGCTTTTCTCTTATTTCTTGTGATGTTAAACATTGTATTTATATAGGATTAAATCAATTGATTGCAATAAAAATTACATTTAAAAATAATTACTCAGATTTTGACATTAATTCATAAAATTATCAATAGCTTGACGTTTAAAGCTGACAGTTGTTTTGTGTGTTTTTAAAAGGTCTCCAATAAAGATGGAAAAAGGTCCACACTTTTAGTCCAGTCTATAATTTTAATAATTATTTTTATCTAAAATCTGATAAACTGATGTTTTTGATTATGATTTTTTCTATAACAATGTCTAATACTCACATTTTCAGCATTGATTTGTCTATAAAGCTGACTATACCAGACTAAATTGGAAGGCTTTGCCACAAAAGACATTAGTAGCACTATCTGACAAAATTGCTTTAAGTTTTAAAGTTCAAAAAGATCCGATCAGGGTAATGGTTTGAGCAAATTATATCGGCAACTAGAGACTACCCCTTCTAGTGGTTGGAAAATCACAAAAGCCTCGTTAATTCAAAAAAATTGATCATCTACCTGCCAAAGATTAGGCTCATTGTCGAAATTACCATTGTCATAGACAGCATTGTTGCTAATGAATAGTGCACCAACTCACTCTAATTGTGAGATAAAAAGTGACGATGGCAAAACAAGATGCTTCTTTCTTACAGGGAATAAAACTTCAAGCACACAATACATGAACCAATGCATCATTGAAAACATGAAACACTGTTATAGAAACTATTTTATTGAAAGTTTGTTTACATTTAAGTAATGATGTAAATTCTGTGAATGAATTTTGGAAAGCATACACTATTTGCGATTGCGATGCTGCCAGTACATGAGTTGATCTTAAAATGTAGAACAGATGAAACAACCTCAATAGAGGAAATGGACGTTGTTACAGTTTATTAAATTGGACAGCTTTGTAATTATCTACCAAGCAGTGAGAATTTGAATTCAGAAGAAACAATACAGTGGTTAGAAGGTGATAGATTGATTGGAGGGTTCAAAATTTGAACTGATTCAAAATGTAAGAAAATTTTAATTCGACTAAAACACAAGATAAAAAAACACTCGCATTAAAAGCTAGTCAAACGAACCTTTTCCTTCAAAAACTTCTCCTTACTGCATAAAAGTAGTCCCTATGTAGTATCTACTAACCTAATGAAATGCGCTAAAAGTTATACACCATATATCAAAAGCAAACATCAAAACTTATTTTTGATAAAAATACCGCAGTTATATAACAAGACATGCACATTGAAGGTTGAATACAGAAAATTGGGTTATGTAAGTTTATAAAGTAATTTTGGAAAAGTATGAGCGTAATAAATCAGCATTCATTCATATTCGTAATACAACTTTGAGCTGTTTCAGTGAAAGAGTTATGACTTGCAGCTGTTTAGTCACTTTCAAGCAAAACTTTCGGACGTATCGCGGAACTGATGATGTTATCTGATATATTTGCCACAACTGATACTGATATATGGATAAGAATATTCATGGTCTACAAATTTTGTTTAGAAAATTAACTTTTACAAAATACGAAGTTGAAACAAGGTATGTTTCTTAACAATTCGTGCATTTCAGGATGCACTGTTATCTGTTATGCAAGATACTCGGCACAAGAAGGCTTTTGAATGTCTCAGATTTATACAGAACTTCTTTCATTATAAGTTCTGAACATAACTTACATAGAACTGGGGAAATTATTTTGAAAATATTCTTTAAACGTCAAGTATTTTTCGTTTAAATTAAAAGTATCAGCATTGCACAAATTAAAATGATATTTTTTCTGAGTACAGTCAACAAAAATAATAAGGGGTTACCTACTGAAAGATACACTAGATAAAACGGTAGCCCTAACTAACTGGTACCATGAAATATACAAAGACATCGACATTAAAAAGTTAAGAATAGAATTGCAGCAGCATTTCTAATACATATTTTGATTATTAATAGGTACATAACAATCATAACATTGATAATTTTACTGATTAATTCATTGTGGCGCGGATATTACTTATTATATTTTCAAATTTAAAAGATATCAGTACTACCCACACATATTCAAACAATAGAGCTGTTGAATAATACACCCAAACAACCAAAATATAATAATCCAACCGCAATATGTTGAGGCGTAATAATTGATAAGGAGTTATGTAACCCCTCGAATGTTTTTTAAAAGTCCTAATGCTGTCAGTTTCCGTCCAAAAATTCTCCTAATCACAAAAAGCGTACTTTGGAATATAAGGAGTTATATAACTATAAAATGAATCCGACTTACCTGTATCATCAATGTGTTTATTTCGTTCCCTCCATTTTTCGACCAGATGTTGAACCAAAACATTGATACACCGCCTTTCGAGCACTAACTCCGCGGCACAAACGGCACATCTGTTGGAAAAATTATTTTCTGGCGAACTTAAACAGTCGTTACAAAAGGTATGCCCGCACTCGATGGTCACCGGCGTCCTAAGGACGCTTCTACACACGGGACAAGTAAAGAGAAGAGGTTTTTGGTCCATCGCTTGAAAAAATGCGTTTTCGAATTGTTTCAGCCGCGAATTGGGCTCTTTTCTAAACTTTCTATACCTCCTGATTCTCTCTGTGTCCCTACGTAAGATCCTTCCCTCGGACTTTAGCTTAGACTTCTTGTGATAACTGTAAAGTGAGGTTATCAAATCCGGGTACTTCTGTAAGAAGTTTTCAGCCTGTTCTAATACATTACCACTCTCCCGCTGCATTGTGTAACTCTTATTCCATGTTAAGTTACCTCATGTGGTGCCTACTTTATTGATCTATGAAGGTATTACTTGCGCAATTATTCAACACACTGTGATTCCTCAACTGTTTGAACTCTCACGTTACGTAATAACAGCCCCTTGCCGAACCGTCACTGCGTTCATCAGGTTAAGCCCTGCGTCGTTTTACTTGCTTGTTATGTAAACTGGTTACGTTGTGCACATGTAACCGCACTAGATTCAGAGAACGTGCGCGTCCCTTCTCGATTGTTGGTAAACACTGACTGAAAGAAGCGACGCGCGCGATATCAAGCATCGAGATGTGACCGAACATAACGGAACGCACAGAACTGTGCAATAGAGTTCTCCATGGAACGCGAGACAGTTATTTTAATATCGTTAACAAAATTACTAACAATAATTACGATTAAAATTATTTAAATGTTAAAAAAGTGAATATGTTTGATACAACTAATCGCTTTATATTGTGGACATTTGGCAATCTTACGATGTCACGAAGAAAAATTAAAATTACAAATAAGCTACGTCTTTTCATTTTTGCGCATTATATTACATTATTCATGGATATTTCTTTATATTGCGTCTTTTTCTACTTATAGACGCAAAACCGTTACATTATAGCCATTTGTTCATCCATAATAATGATAATAGCCAACAAAGATAGCGGATATAATGACAGACAATGATTTGTAGATACTGGAAATTTCAAGTTTTAAGAATGTCAAAATGACAGCGTTCTTGTGTATGTCTTACTAATTTTTGTATTATTTAAATTTTTCAATCATTTTAGTTGCCTTGAAGTAAAAATTTTTACTTAATTATTTTAAATAACCATTACCATAAACATAATAGCCAACAAAGATAGCGGATATAATGACAGACAATGATTTGTAGATACTGGAAATTTCAAGTTTTAAGAATGTCAAAATGACAGCGTTCTTGTGTATGTCTTACTAATTTTTGTATTATTTAAATTTTTCAATCATTTTAGTTGCCTTGAAGTAAAAATTTTTACTTAATTATTTTAAATAACCATTACCATAAACATAGATATTTATAAGATGTTTTGCTTACATAGACATATAAAACAAATCGACTCGTCCAACGAAGACTGTACTAACTCAATTTTTGGCGTTTTTGAGTTACACCCCCGAATAAGTAGATTACCGTCATATCTTTCAACGAATAAAGTTCTAAGTTAATTTGACCATGTTTAGGCAACCAATTTTGCACTTCAATATTGTACTAACTTGTATATCTATACATTTTCCAACGAAAACTATCCTATCTTAAGTTAGTATAGTCTTCCTCGGCATTCCGAACGGAAGCGCCGTTGTCTCGCGAGTTAATACAGTTTTCGCATTTTAAGATTAAGTTGGGATGGAACATACAAATCGACAGGGAAAACTGGTTAAGGCAAGAAAAATAGGCGAACCTTGCCAACAAACATGCAGACTTAAGTGTAACACAAAAATGAATCAAGAAATGAGACAGAAGATTTTTAAAGACTTTTGGAACTTGCAAGATCATACAAGGTAATGGGACTTTATTGTACAGCATGTGACACAGATAGAGAAAAAACAAAGTACTATTTCTGCTGGTGTGTACTCTCGTAGGAATTTTTCTGGGCAATATCATTTTCAGCTCGGCGGTGAACAAAACCAAATATGTCTTTAAAAACTCTTGGTTTCACAAACATGGGTAAATACAGCATTGACTAAAAGAAAGGAAACTAGAGTTTTACAATCAGATCAACGTGGAAAACATAAAGTTCGACCACATAGACTTACTCCAGATATTGCAGAAAGTGTGAGAAAGCACATAAAATTATTTCCGTGTGTACCCTCACATTATATTCGAAAGGATTCTAAGAGGATGAATCTGGAGGAGGGTTTAAGCATTCAAAAATTGTATAAACTATATACGGAACTTTATGGCGATGAAAACATTATTGGACAACTTGCTACGCATCGCCAGTATAGAGACATCTTTAACACTGAATTTAATATGTTTCTTTAGACCAAAGAAAGATCAGTGCGATTTCTGTTCAGTCTTTAACCTAGCTGATGAAACTGGGAAGGTCGACTTACGGGAGAACTATGAACGTCACTTAGCCAATAAAATAGTGGCTAGAAATATAAAAAAACAGTGACAAAGAACTCGCCTTAATAGATAAGACCATCTGCGTTTCATGTTTCGATCTCCAAAAACTTTTAGCGACTCCCCAATCGAATGAAAGCGATTTTTATTATAAAAGTAAGTATGTTACATACAACTTCACCATATTTGATATAGGCAACAATGATGGTATCTGTTATGTATGGCATGAACAAATTCCTAAACGAGGTTCAAACGAAGTTGCTAGTTGTTTGTGGAAGTTTATAGAGACCCAAAAAAAGAAGGAAATTAAATCACCGATCTTCTATTCGGATAACTGTGGTGGGCAAAACAGAAACCACACCATATTTTCAATGTTCTCTTATGCAGCTGTCTATTTCCAAGTTAGTATTATTCATATTTAATTTTTAGAAAAGGGTCACGCCCAAAATGAGGGAGACAGCATGGATGCTGTAATTGAAAACGCGAAAAAACGTCAGTCGGTCTTGTATGTTCCTGAACAATGGATTACTTTGATAAGAATAGCCAAAACTGTCGGAAAAGTATAAAATGTAACAGAAATGTCACAAGAAGACTTCCTAGATTTCAAAAACCTTGTTGGCAACAAAAATTGGAAAACTAACAATGAAAAAGGAATGATCAAAATCAGTCAAATAAAGGAAATCAGTACTTCGTATAACATACCAAATGTTATTTTTTTTTAAGTATGATTTAAGTTCCGACTCTATCAGGTGTGATCTAACAAAAGCTAAAAGAGTACGTCCATCTCGTATTGATCAATTTCCATCTAAAGTATACAAAAATCTTTTGCCAATAGATAAGAAGAAGTTAACTGGCTTATTATGGCTTTGTGATACTGGAAAAATTCCTACTATGTATCATGGCTTCTGTAGAAGTCTACATTCTGATACATCAGAAAAGTATGAAATCACTGCTAGCAGTGACTACGAAGAACTGCAATAACGTTTGTTTATAATATTTTGTAATTTAACTTCAATGTAGACTTTAATCATAAATACAATTCCACAGAACGATGGTATGTATTATTTACATTCCCGATTTTTTTCCAGCGAATACTGTACTAACTCATTCAAAATCCAGATAAAGAAACAAAATTGACATGTTTAAAAGCACAAATGGAACAATACGGTAAACACAATGGATAAATATAAAAAGAATTTAATAAATAAGAACCCCTGATTTTTTGTGCTAATCAAGACTTTATCTTGCTTTATTCGAAAACTTCAAAAAATGAGTTAGTACAGTCTTCGCTGGATGAGTCGAAATAGACTGAGCGCTGCTATACATCCGCGTTCCCCCAGTGCGATAAAGAAAACTCTTTTTAATTTGCCGAGTTTATCGACCACGTGACCAAAATGACAAATGAGAAGGAATGTCTACGTGTCTTTAAGACAACGATATACGTTTGACTTAAAATGCAGTGGACAAATATAGACTAGTTGACGATGATGATATCTTTCTTGGTTATAACATAATTTATCATTGATATTTGTCCACGGGTGTTATTAAATGTACATTTGTGTTAGTCTTTGTGGTCAAAAATGTGTTGTATATTCTAAGTTCGCTATTCGTCCAGAAGTTTATCATCAGTTCTCCATTTTCGTTATCAACATTCTCGTTATGCTTAAGTTT
Organism: Diabrotica undecimpunctata; assembly: GCF_040954645.1. Taxonomy (NCBI): domain Eukaryota; kingdom Metazoa; phylum Arthropoda; class Insecta; order Coleoptera; family Chrysomelidae; genus Diabrotica; species Diabrotica undecimpunctata. Next base: position 101,522,175 of record NC_092811.1, read on the forward strand.
TTGCTTAATTCCGGGTACTACTTGGTTGCCTATTCAAGTGTTAAAATCCCCCAATCTTATCATCTTCGCTCAGACTTGATCTACTACTTGTAATTCGTCAGAAAAAGTTTCTTTTGTTGTTTGAGGCTTGCTATTTCTGGGCCGTACACTCCGATGATGTTCAGGTCTTCTTTCTCGATTCTTATCTTTGCTGTTACAATCCTTTCCTTTATGAATTGACACTCTTTGATGTGATTTTGGTACCTCTGGTGTATTAGTAAAGCCTGTTTTCTTTTGCTACTCTACTGTAGATTAGTATACATTTACATTCAACTAATTTTTGATTGTCCTTTTCCTTTATTTTTTGTTTCCTGTAGAGCGCATATGTCTATAGTTGTTTCTCTTTCAGCACTTGGGCTATTTCTTGGTCTCTTGTGTTAAGCGATCTGATGTTGCGTGTAATAATTTTCATCTGGATTTTGGATATTTTTCTCTTGTTCTTATTCTTGCCGTGGTCATCTTCATATTATCAATCCGGTTCTGACGCTTCATATTGTTTTCATGAGCAATATTCGTTGTTACGATTGGTAAGTTGCCAACCATGCCTATCACCCTTCATATTTTATCCGGGCTTGGGACCGGTTTTGGTAACCGCAGAGCTACCCCGCAATTACTCCAGACAGTGATTTGATTCAGCTGTGGCTTTAAGCGCCAAGTTTCCTTCGTCAATATATGGAAAATCCTTATAGTGTGCATCCAAGAGACCTTGTTTTTAAGGACGAAATGTGGATATACTCCAAGGGATATAATTGTTCACGCTGCTGGTTATTTGAAAGGATTTGTTACTGAAGCAAGTTTATTATTTTGCTCAAAATTTAAAGTAGCTGATTATCATGGGAAAATGATCAATGAAATTTTTACTAAATGGATAAGTGAGAATTTATTTCCAATTTAGACGAGTTATCATTAATTGTGATGATAATGCTCCATATCGCAGTGTTCTTTTAGAAAATCAACCTTCCAGTGTTTCAACTAGAGTGAAAATTATTACCTGGTTGATAATAAAGAAGGTCAAGTATGAAGCAAAACTCACAAAACCTGTGACACTAATTGTTACAAAAATCCAGGAAAATAGCATATGTTGGACATATAATGCGAGGAAAACAGTACAATATTCTTCGACTGATGAGTAAAATCGAAGCACGCAGGGCAATTGATAGAAAGCAAGCCTTGTGGTTGACGGATGTCAAATAATGAACCAGGATACGGAGAGTCGAATAACTGTTCAGAATCATCATGAGGTATGATACATAATGTACCAAAATCGGTTCTCTTCGCGCATGATGTAGTAAAGATCCCTTCTTCACGCAACATTTGAATGCAGTTGTATATGAAAGACATAAAATTTTAAGTATAATTTGGCTAATTTAATTATAGTAATTATACAGAGATTATAAAGTTGTGTTATTATAATCATAAAAATATTTTGTAGTTAATTTAATTTTATTGATTTTTGAGTACAGTTATTTTGTTAATAAAGATATCCTTTATAAAACATGTTTTAATTATTTTTTATTACACATACAGGATGATCAACTTATACTCCAGAGTTCGATATTTCAGTTGTTTAAAAAGATACAAAAAAGTAATATCTACATAAAAATGGGTGGAGTACAGCTACAAATTTTAAAATTATTTTCAAATATGCTATACTAAATAACTAAACACAAAATCGAAATAAATAATGATAAAGTCAACTTTATTTAGATCGGATGAGCTAACTGGCCATTGAATATGAGAACAGCGAGGTCACACAATATTACACAATGTTTTAAATGCCATCTTTTATGATTTTCACACATACAGTTAACTTGCTGTTGTTTAATAATAATAATAATAATAATAATATGTAAGCACTACGAGCCTAGTAGACCCATGGCTTGATGTACTATTCTTTTCCACTTCCTTTTGTCAGTTGCTTTTATTTCCCAGTTCGTTGCGTTAAGTCTTCTCTTATCTTCTTTAACTTCGTTAAACCATCTTAACTCGGTCTTCCTCTTCACCTTTTGCCTGCCAATGCACTAGATAGTACCTTTCTGACGAAATCATTCTCTGTACATGGCTAAACCATCTCAGTCTGTGTGCATTAATTACCGCAAATATGTTGGGTTCTTAATAGAGCTCCGTTAGCTCGATATTTGTTCTTCTTTTCCATTGCCCATTTAAATTTTTTTTACCAAAAATGTTGTGTAGTATTTTCCGCTCCCAAACTAATAACACCTCTCGGTGTTTTTTGTTCTGAGCCTATTTCAGAAGCATACGTCACTATCGGCTTTATTACGATCTTGTATGTCCTTAGTTTTGCCCTTCGAGATATATTTTTGCTCCTTAACAATCCATTGAGAGAAAACACTAACAAAAAAACGTAAAAAATTCATACTATTTGATGCCGTACTCCAAAGCACTAAAAACAAGTTAACTACAAGTTTTACAAAAAACCTACTACACAATATAATAAACTAAACAGCAACTAAACACCACAGGTATTTTTCAAGACAGTATAATGCTTTAACTGAAGGAAAAACGCGATAAATTGCTACAATGTCAAAAAAGTCGTTAAACTATCATTACAAATAAATTGGCCTAAAAGATCTTTGCTACGTCACACGCCTGACTCAGCAGTCAAATGTCATGCGCCATACCTGTGTTCATTATACCATGGTTCAGAATAGCTTAAGACAGAGACAGTCTTGGACTTGTTAATCCCCAAGGAGACTTGATGAGGCACATTAAGAAGTAGGTAACATTTTCTAACTAGTGCTCACTATTCATAGAAGAATCTATTGCAGTTAAGTAACTGGGTTGATTGATTTTTTGGTAGACAATTAAGATTTTTAATACCCTCTTGGTCTTTTGAAATTATGCTTGTCGGTTGGATTTGTTGTTAATTGTAATTTTTTTTAGTACTGTTAATAAAAAAGAAAAAATAACATTGATCCCAATGATATAAACTAATACGTGAACTCTATTGGAACCAAAATGTATTTATTAGAAAGGAGATGGGGGACACTGAGATCATATAAATCTAAAGAGGAGTTGGACAAGGTTTTATACTCTCACCTTTAGTATTCAACCTGTACTCAGAGGTCAACTCAAATGTCAACCTCACCTGCCCGTGTGATGAACTTGATTCTGATTATCCGATGCATCCTGCGGCTTAACAAACGAAACTCTGACGTCAGAGTGATTGTCGGTATAAGCAATCCCCTACTTACCGAACAACGGCTTTGGGCGAATTAGTTTGTAAGTGTGGGCTTTATTTTGTCCTGGAATTGAGAAATTGGTTCCGAAGGCAGAGAAACTATAATTAGTCAACGGCGGAAGGATGCAGAAAGCAAAGCAGAACTATTGCATTAAAGGCCTATTTCTAGTTTCCTAGTTTCAACTATCATAGCTATAAATAATTTAAGTCAAAACAAGAGAAGACAATCTCAAGACTGCAGGGCCTCTCAGGTCGTTAATAGCGAACTGCTTGCAAAATAGCCACATGGAACGTCAGAAGCATGTTTGAGGTAGGTAAAATAGCTCAATCAGTAGTAAATTATGTCCCCATATCTGATAGAGTAATCCTAGTGAAATTTAATTCAAAGCCGTTCATTACCAACGTAATTCAGATATATGCCCCAACATCATCCAGTGATGAAGATAATTTAGAAGCATTTTACAAAAATATTACCGATAATATGGATCTTGTTAAAGCAGTAGAAAATACCATAGTCCTCGGAGATTTTAACGCCAAAGTCGCAAAGGACGCTGTTTGAATATTGTGGGAAATTATAGCTTGGGAAACAGAAATGATCATCGATATCGACTCATCCAGTTCTGCGAAGAACACGATTTCATTATATCGAATACTTACTTCAAATTACTACCGAGAAGACCTTACAATTTAAAAAGGTGATCAAAATGAAGACTTGCAAAAGTATTGATATAACCCAACTACAAGACGAGAAAGTTAAGGAAACGCGTCAAAGACAACTGAACGAAAATTTAGTTTGGGAAAATATTGGTGAGAAGGTCGATGAGGGATTGGATCAAATTGTAACAACCGTTAAGAAAATCTGTGAAAGGAATTTAAAAGGCAGCTAAAATAAAAAAGGAGGCTTGGATGACAGAAAACATATTGGATTGAATGGAGCAACGGCAACTAGCAAAAACAACGAAAAACGAATATATATCTTGGCAACAGCCGTTATCATTATTTTGGTTTACAAACTACGAGAGTTATGGAAAAAGAAGCAAACTGAAGAAGAAGATACAGCTTATCCAGAATCTATACCTTCAGTTTTGTTCCTCCCTCATAAAACTTCCAAGGGAATGGAGAAATTACGGTGCAGTAACCCCGGAGGTCAGCAATTCCAATCAGCAGTTTTGTCAGCATTTTATTTTTATATAAAAGAAATACAATTGTAATTAAATTCAGTTATTTTTAATCAATAAAGCATTGCAGTATAGTTGTATGTGTATGTAAAAGCTATTAAAGGGTCTTTTTAGAAAGTACCTTCGTAAGTGAAAACCTTTAAGTTACTCATAGCATCTACTCAAGAAGAACTGCAAACATTACTTGACAATGTCGTTGAGAGCTGTTAGGGTCTTGATCTGAACATGAGGAAAACCAAAATACTCGTAATAAGTAAAGAACATAATACAAAACCGTCAATACATGTTAATAGTACAAAACTTAAGCAAGATGATCAAATAGTTTAACTTGGATATCAATTAAACTGTAATGTAGAGAGTCGCGGTGAAATTAGATTCAGAATTAAGCAAACCAGAGCCGTTTTTAGAAGGATGTCTTCTTCGCTGCTACGTGATCTCGATCTTACTTTATGGTGTCGAGTCTTGGTCTGTGAATAAAAGTGATCTAAATCGCCTTCAGGCTTTCGAAATGTGGTGCTATAGAAAAATTTTAAAATATTCTTGGGTGGAGAAGATTCGAACTCCACAATATTAGAAAGTCTTAGCAAGACTACTGAGATTATAAAAAGCATCAAGCAGAGAAAGCTGGAGTAGTTCGAACATTTAATGAGAGGTCCCAAATATGGATTGCTACAAAATATTATGCAACGAAAAATAACAGACAAACGCAGTTCAGAATAAGATAGCTATGATGGTAACTATCGTCTCGGGGGAATTAATATGGGTCTTAACTCCTTCTAAATCCTCGGACGCTCTGTAGAGGGCTTCGAATAACTCCATTGAACGCTTCTCTACCCAAGACCATTTACTGGGTATGGACTTGTAAAAGTTTTCTTCTGATGACTTGTCTTGACAAAGACAAGGTATTTCTTACATGAGTGATTCTATGGACATAATTTATTCGTTGAACAAGTACTGGTGCTAATAATGTACCATCGCGTAACGCTTGTAACCTAAGAAAGCCATCTTCAATTTGACTTGAGGTTCTTCGTCTACCTTGACCTGGCCTCCTGGTGTGTTGTTCTGTTGTCTTTGTTGTCTTTGTATTGCATCAAACACTATACTTCGAGAAATTCCTAAAGCATTTGCTATGTAACGAATGCTCCGCCCATCATCCTGTAAAGCAACAGCTTGTGCTACTTCTTCTGGTGCCATAATTTCTTTAATGCAAGTTTTACACAGGAGACAATACAAAAATTTACAGTCGAACTTATAATCAGATACAGCTCCACAATAAACTTAAATTAATACAAAAGTGTTGTTGTTCGCACAAAACACCTAAACAAGTTCAAAGAAGAGAAAAACGTTATCGCTAAGAAGGCATAAAATACAATTCAAACAAATTAAACAAGTTTTGAACTTAACACCAACAAAAAACAAAAAAATCTGAATATCCTATTAATTTTCCACCCCAGTGTAGTATCAGATATGCCGACGATACAGTAGTAATTGCCGGAAGCGAACAAGAACTACAAAATCTGCTGAACAGGGTTGTGAGCGAAGGTGAAAAATATGGTCTTCAAATAAATGCAAAAAAATAGAAACAGAAATCGGTAATCACGAAAAAGAATACTCCAAACATAAACATATTAGTAAATGACAAACTAATTGAACAAGTTTAAATATCTAGGATGCTGGATACATGAGACCTTCACCTCAGAACAAGAAGTAAAATGTAGAATAGAACAACCCAGAGACACATTTCTAAAAATGAAAAGCGAGATCTTGGTCTAACTTTACATGGCATGGAAGCCTGGACGATAACAATTATCTCGTTACGACGCCTGGAGAACTTTGAGATGTGGATATTCCAATGCATTCTAAAAATTCCACGAAGTGACTATGTTAGAAATAAATAAGTTTTAAGACGTATGAATAGAGATCGTGAACTTGTAGAACTTATTAAAAAACGGAAAACGTCTTATCTTGGATACATATACAGACACGAGAGATATAACGTCCTTCAACTAATAATAAAAGGAAAAATAGAAGGAAACAAGGCTGCGTAACATCAAGGATTGGACAAGACTAGAACTCCGAAACCTAATAAGAAAAGCACAGGATAGAGTCGAGTTCGCATAAGCTATCGCCAACCTCGATTAGAGACAGCACCTTGTTTGTTGATTGAAGTTTGATGTGTTATTGTATTTTATCAATATCATTGCTTCCCAGACTTACACGTATGTTTTTTAGTAATTCCTCTGCTAAAAATAATAGTTTCATTAATTTATACATTGATGATTTTTATTTCAAGCAATTATGTTCCCTGTTTAAAACAGAAATATCAAAGCAAATTTTGTGTTATGTATCTATTTGTTTAATAACATCCCGGCGTGCGTCATCGGCAATGCCAATTACCAAACCACTATACAATTCCGTCCCGTTGTCATATTCAGGCACCGTCTCCAATCTATTTATAATTTCATCCCGCGCGAGGTGGATAACTCCATATTTTCTCCTCTATTTACTGCCGGGTTTTTCTGCTACGTGAGGTCACATGTTACCGGGGGAGGGAAATAGTCAACTGCGCAACACGTTAGGAAGCAACAGCTGTTAAAAGATGGAGGGTGGTAAGGAGAAAAAAGATTGCGCAAGCGTGTGTCTTAGGCGGATAGTGTTAATTTTAAAGACCCATTCAAGGGTTGGACGATTCTATTACAAGGGTGCAATACCAAATATTTTTATGGTTTGCTTATTGATTATATAGCCACAAGATCACCAATCAGTCCGTAATAAAAGAAACCACCGCGAGACTCCTGGTAGATTTTAGATTTTTAGAAAGTATTTTGAATAGTTTATTAATGAAAATAAATATGGCAATATGGCATACAGAAAAACATAATAGTTAAAAATATATATTGATTTAATATCAATATTTGAAGGGCTCGGTCGCAAAACTTGTTAAGTGACAAAATAAAAAAATTGATATCACATTTTGAATCTAAAGACTAACAAATTAATTTTTTTTGAAATCAGCCGTTAAATAAAATATTTTAGAAATATAATAATAATTTAGAAATATAAAGGACATTGTTTTTTATTAATTCAAATTTTAACAAGAAGAAATTTAAAAAAAATGGTACTTAACAAGTTTTTTATACGTCTTAGTTAAGGAAATAAAAATCTGTTAAGAAACTATAAAGACACTTAACAGGTTATTAATCACTGGGTCAAGTTAGCATAAAATTGTTTAGTTTAAGATAACTTTATTTGAGCAAAGTTTATAAGAAAACAAGAGATGAACAGAATTTAAACAACAAATGAACATAAAAAATAATTTTAAACTGTTGAATCTTGGGATTTAAGTGAGTAGTAGAAAGAATGATGTACTGGTGGAATCCACTGGAGGCATGACATCACATGGCCTAGTTTTGACTCTTCTATAGGCAACGCTTCTGGATACTTTTGAGTCAAGTTTCTATTAAAATCTTCTTCCAATGAGAGACTATGTCCCTACCCCTTTTTCTTTTAAGACTAATGGATTGTGGAATTCCATTGTATGTGTCATAAGAAAGCATGGCATAAGGATTATTAATATTAAACTCCAGCTTCACGGAGTTGCTTATTCCAAAATTCGATTAAAAATCTTCTCGCTTAAGAGGCGTTTCAATAAATGGCCTTTTCTTTTTGGCTCCTTTCAGAACTTCTTCACATTCACTAGGAGAGTACACTGCATTCTTAGTTTTTGCGATTTTTTCCACTAATGCAAAATCTCTATCACTACGTAGCATAATGTTCCCTATTTGTAGAAAAACGTGAATTCTTTTTTTAAACCTTTTAGATGCCAGGAGTTGTAGCCAAAATCCTATGATAGTCCAATTCTTGTTTTGACCACAGCAGTTATCAGATACAGCATAAAGTGTGTCACCACGAACATCAAACTTATCAAAATATTTCTTTAAGCAACTAGCAATTTCATCGGATCCTCGTTTAGCAATAGATTCGTCCCAAAGGAAAAAGTAGCCATCTTCTGGCTTGTTTCAGCAATGGACAGTAAAGTTATAACACCAAAGTTTTTTTTATATAAAAACATGGACCGGTGGTTAATTTAGGTGTAGGAAGAGCTTGTTGCAGATCAAACGTTATCACATGTACGTCGTTTTCCTTAGACTGTTCCACTGCTTTTTCTTGGAACGTCTCTTGCAGCTTTTGCTTTTCTTAAGTGTAACTCTTTAGAAGTTTCTAGTTCCTTAAGTTTTTCATTATCACCAATTTCTTTAGAATGGTTTATATTAATTTGGAACTCATCGCACTTTGCACAAGTGTCAGATTTAGGAGTTTTAAAATAAATATTATAGTCCTCTGTAAAAATTCTTCTGAACTTGAAATGTCTGAAGAAACAAATTTAAGTTTTTGTTCTTGACGACTTTCTATGTACTTTTCATATATTTTAATATTGCAATCAAGGCTCATATCCTCTTTACCCGTGTTATCAGGTCGGCTGTAATGACTTTCATATCGAGGTAAAGAGTCTATGAAACGATGAACTACGTCAATGTCGTTTTGCAAATACTTTGTTTTTGGACTCTGCGGTCTTTTTCAAGAACAATAACACCCTACTTAAGCTTACTCACAATATATTTCACTCGACCTCTACCGATTCCATGCAAAGAAATAAATGCATTTTTGCAAATTTTTAAATTTTTGTTGTTTGATTGAATAGAGTATTCAAAAGTAGAAGTCCTCCTCGTATCTCTTTTTCTGGTCTTTCGTTTTATATTGTTTCTACGCATACATCCGAATAGATAAGTATTTTGTATATCATCGCTTGAGAGCTGCCAGAACTTAGAAAATATTTTGGATCGCTCATCTGCTGATATTATCTCAAAACATTTTCTTTTACATGTACATGGATGCCCAACTGCTTTCTTGCTTACTTCACCACCACTTCCTCTGTTTTTTTTATATTCCTCTCCAGAATCTTTTAATATTTTTGTTTTCTTTTGTCTATTTATCTGCCTTTTTCTTTTTCTTCCTACATTTACATTCTAAAAAAATGTAAATTTAGTATGTTAAATAATGTCAAGTACTAAGTAATATAACTAGCCATTTCTGCAAGTAAAACATGTTATATATATATATATATATATATATATATATATATATATATATATATATATATATATATATATCATATCACTTAACAGATTATACTAATATAATAAATAAATATCACTAATAGCAAGTAAAACTTTCAAACGTGTTGAGTTTAATATGGGCCCTTTTATTGTTGGCAATATGGGCCCTTCTACTATTGCCAATATGGACCCGGGCTCATATTATGATCATTTGATAATAACGGGGAAATAACAGAAAATCTCCTAAAAATCGAATTAGGAAGGTATGGAAGAAAGCGACATGGTGTTGGTGATTGTGCACCAATGTCAAAAATGAAACGCTAAACCTTCTAAAGTAGTTCAGTCAAAATTGGGAAAAAACAGTAGTGGGAAATGAAGTAGAAGCTGAGTTAGTACAGTATGTCTTACCATTGCATGCAGTCTTTTATGGTTTGACCAAAAAGAACATATGTATATGGCATACTTATTAGCTGTAAGGAATAGAATAAGACACTTTTTAAAAAACGAAACAGCAGGACGCAGTTGTATAGACTCGTTTTTGATGAGGCATAAAACAGTTTTGTCATTACGTAGGCCAACTGGAACTTCGTTTCTAGAGCTCTTGGATTTAACAGGTGAAAACGTTCACGAATTTTTCAACTTATTGGATCTTGAATATTCAAAACATAATTTTGAACTGCATAGAATATTTAACGTAGACGAGACGGGTCTATCAGTGGTGCAAAGTAAAATTCCGAGAGTTGTGGGGCGCAAAGGCGAAAGGCAGATCGCTGCATTAACATCGGCAGAGCATGAGTCACTGGTAACACTAATTATTGTTCTGAAGCTATTTTCTTGTGGCATTTTAAATTAATTAATATTTAAATGGGAATAAGCCACAATTAAAGGTTAAAATACATTTATTGACGTTTCAATTTCCACTTCGGAAATCGTTCTCAAAATACAAACATTAGTAAATTTACTAATTTAATTTTTTAATTTAAAATTAGTAATTTACTAATGTTTGTATTTTGAGAACGATTTCCGAAGTGGAAATTGAAACGTCAATAAATGTATTTTAACCTTTAATTGTGGCTTATTCCCATTTAAATATTAGGTAACACTAATTGTTTATTTAATCAAATGAAAGGCAGATATCGAGCACAGTATATTAATTAAATCTTGCTAAAGTACTTTCGCTCCTAGAGCACCTTCGGGGGCATTTCGTCAAATTTGGCCTATCCCGAAATGACGAAATGCCCCTGAAGATGCTCTAGAAGCGAAAGTACTTGGGCAAGATTTAATTAATAAACTGTGCTCGATATCTGCCTTTCATTTGATTAAAGTTCAATTATTCGAACATTCAACCTTATATCACTAATTATTTATATGAATGCTGGAGGTCAATATATTCCACTAACGTTAATTTTTCCTAGGAAAAATAGAAACGGCCAACTGATACTTGGAGCGTCAGCTGAATCAATTTATGAAGTTCATCCTAGCGTTTGGGTTCAACAGAATAGTTCAACTCAATGATTTCAGCATTTTCACAAATTTGTTAAACTAAGTAAAGAGTCGCCAGTTCTTCCCGTACTGGATGGGTATTACAGCCACATACGACTCACAAGCTCCAGTCCTCAGATAAAACATTTATGGGCGCTTTTAAAATATATTATGGCGAAGAAATACGTGTTTGTCTTAGGGAAAATCAACAAGCTTTAACAGCGTATGATTTGTCAGAGTTGCTTGGTAAAGCGTTTCTTAAATGTCAAAAAACTGAAATTGCAGTTCTGCTTATTTACAGAACTATAGTGAACCAAATGATGCACCACCAAAATCGGCGAAAGACATCGAGTCTCAACCGGAAAGTTTTTCTTGTCATGGCGCCGTATCCTTTCAAAGGTTGGCGATCCAAATGGCAATTGTAGTTTTGGAAACTACTGCGCGAAAGCTTTCTGCGGATAAGCGGTCGAACCATCTCCGTAGGTCTTTCAGCCACGAGTTCTGGCGTCTTCCTACTGATCTTTTGCCCTGTACTTTTCCTTCCAGTATAACTTGAAGTAATTTATATCTTTCGCCTCTCAACATATGACCCAAGCATTGCATTTTCCTCTCTTTGATTATTCTTAGTAATTCTTTTTGTTTACACATGCGACAAAGTACCTCAACATTAGTAACTCTTTGTACCCATGGAATTCTCAACATTTTTCTGTATATGTACTTCTCAATGGCATCTATTCTTTTTTTTTATTTGAGAGTCCATTGTCCAACTTTCACAGCCATACAGTAAGACAGAAACAACGTAACATCTGAACATTCGGATTCTAAGCTGTAGACTGAGGTCTGATCTTGTAAAAAATGTTTTCATGCTCATGAATGTATTCCTTGCTTGTTCGATTATTGATAGGATTTCTTTTTTTGGATTACACTGACTATTAATATTTGCTCCCAAATATTTTATGGAATTTACCTGTTCTATTATTTGACCCTTGGCATACACCTGTACGTTTATTGGTGTCTTTGAAAATACTAAAGTTTTAGTTTTGGAAACGTTTAGATGTACACCGAACATTTCGCTATGGTGAACTACCGCATTTATTATATTTTGTAGTTCTTGTGCGTTGCTTCCTATTAAGACGGTATCATCAGCATATCTGATGTTGTCCATGCTGATTCCGTTAATCTTAATTCCGCCTTGGACCTCGTCTAATGCTTCTCTGAATATAGACTCCGAATACAAATTAAACAGTAGCGGTGATAAGACGCATCTCTGTCTCACTCCTCGTTGGATTTGTATGTCTTCGGATGTCGTGTGCTCTATTTCAATTGTTTTGATGGTTAACCCAGTCAAATGCTTTTCGATAGTCAATAAAACATACATATACATCTACATTCATGTCTCTGCATCGTTGCGTTAACAAATTAAAGCAAAAAGAGCCTCTCGTGTTCTAAATCCGTTTCGAAATCCGAATTGAGTGTCACTCATCTGGAACTCGCACTTCTTGTAAATTAGGAAAAACCGGAAAGTAGCAAAGAAAAATATCTTTTTTATTATCCAAGCGATTCTGTACACAAGACTGTTGTATTACCAAAATCGACAACAGACATGGTATCACCAAAATCGACAACAGACATGAAGTCGCAACCGGGATGCAGCAAAAACATTCATTCTCCTAGCTGTTCAAGAAAATATTTAGCAACGACTGATTTGTTTTTCTCCATTTCACATATCACCTTTACCAGCTATTAAGAAGAAAACGGCCACCCGAGGCAGAAAGCCTGCTAAATCAAAAATTATAACATCGTCCCCGTACAAACAAGATTTGGGGATCTCATTGGAAAAAGGCAGCTGTAAAAGCTGCAGAAAAAGAAAAAGCAAAAAGTAAGGTTTTTGCTACTTCTGAATTAGCAAAGAAAAAGTCAGGAAAAAACAGAAGAAACCTGAAAGCGATTCAGAAGAAAATGAAGATTTTGTACCAGCTGACGAAGACAATGATTTAGAATAAGTAGGTATTATTCCAGAAAACAATGACACAGAGTGCATGTTTTGTGATGATCGATTTTCAGAAGACAAAGGAGGAGAGCTATGGATTTGTTGGCTCATGTGCCAATTATGAGCAAATGAACAATGTTGTGGCGCAGAACAGGACAATTATATTTGTGATTTTTGCAAATAATGATATCTGGAAAATATTTATTTTGTGTTTAGTTAGGTGACAGAAGGTGGTTCATATTTAGAGCGGTGTGGTAGGAGTACAAGGTTTTAAATTTTTGTGAATATCATTTTTGAACTCAATTTTTTTGGAAAACAGAATGCACTACGTAATGCTATAAAGTTTGTAGAAGATCTGCACAAAACTGTAAGGAAATTGGTAAAACATTGAAACTGTTATCCTATAAAACACAAGTGAGGGCCCATATTCGGACCATTTCCTCTACCGACCACGTTACTAATCAGGACGTTTTATTAAGACAAAAAGAAAAAGAGCTGTTAACCACAATAAAAACAGCTAAAATCGAACACCTCGGTTACATCACGAGAGACAGCGAAAAATATGGGTTGCTTCAATTAATTTTACAGGGAAAAGTAGAAGCAAAACGAGGACCAGGAAGGCAAAGGATTTCCTGGCTGAACAATCTACGTACGTGGTTCAACACAACAACCACAAATCTATTCAGAGCAGCAGTTTGCAAAATACAGATTGCCATGATGATAGCCAACATTCGAAACGAATAGGCACTACAAGAAAAAGATGATGACTGATATACATATATGGTCATACGTCCATTTGAATATATGGGCTGGAACTACGGGAAAGTAGAGTTATTAAATAATTCATCCCTCGCCCAGAGGCTTTTGCATTAGTAACACCGTAGCTCCCACTACGACCCGACATAAACCATAGTATTTAGTAAACCATAAATAATAATCATAGTTTATTTATTTATTGTTCATTTCCAACAATATTAATTACAAAGTCTCACGAAGAGATTTTATCTGTGCTTTATTTATTTATTTTATACGAAGTTTCCATATTGCGATTTAATCATAAAATAGCAAATTTAAACATACCGTACAAAAGTTACATCCACTTTTGCAATTATTTTCTTACGTAACTCAAACTTTTGGGAATATTTAGGTACTACGCCAATGCGTTATGTCGCCCGTTAATCGCAGTATCCTCTGATTATTATAGCGTAAAACAATTGCTTACCTAATGGCTACGTAATCGTTGAAGATTGATTTTCTCTACACGTACAGCGGGGGTGGCCGTGCTCATGTTCGTTCCTTTCTTTCTTTTATCTTTGATTTCCTAAGCAATGGGAGTGGAAAAGTGATTACACAATCTTATTAGAATTTTATACCAAATGAACCGATTAAATCTGGGATGGTTTATGAGTAAAAAGAGTAGGTAATCCTGTTCTCAAAACTTCTTGAATTGGATTGGGCCGAGTGTAATAAAAACTATAAAAATAAAATACAAAGTATGATTAAATTGGAAAATAGATATTAAGTCCAAAAAAATTGAGACAGGGGAGAGTAGTATACAATGAGACATAATGCATAATAAGACAATCTAATAATTTTTCAAATTTACCGCCAAGATTCAATTCTGCAACCAAGATTATCACAGAAATGTCATTTGACAGAGCCAGTCAAAATAACATCATTTGATTCGTGACCTCGTGAAAGTTACAGATCCAACATCAGGATGGATATTAGACAAACCTGATGGATACCTTGATGAGACTAGTACAAAAAAAGTGCAGCAACCTAAGAAAGTCGTGGCGGAGAAAGGTGTAAAACAGCTGAATAGTTGTACTAGCGGTGAAAGGGGTATTCTTATTACCACATGTACCGTTGTATGTGCGAATGGTACATTTCTGCTCCCTGTCATGGTTTTCCAAGGAAATATTATAAGGAGCATATGACACAAGGTGCTCCACCTGGCACACTGGGTTGGGCAAATCAAAGTGGATGGATGAATAGCGAGCTGTTTGTCGACGTTATGAAACACTTCATCAAGTTTAGCAACAGTTCAATTGAAAACCCTTCCATACTGATCTACGATAATCACGAAAGTCACGTAACATATCACGTTGTTCAACTGGCAAAGGATAATAGTGTAATCATACTGACTACCTCCTCATATTAGTAACAAACTGCAACCCCATGATGTTTCAATTTTCGCGCCCTTTAAATCGTATTACAGCGCCGCTAGGCTGCTGAGCCACCCTAGTAAACCTATTTAAATATACGAGATAGCACAGTGTGTACGAGAGGTACATAAGAAAGCATTAACACCTACTAATATTCCGTCAAGTCTTTCTGTCTGTTTCTATTCTGTCTTTAATAAAACGGGAATTTTAATATCACCACAGCTCTTCACTGCAACTCTAGAAAATACATTTATCAACATGAACTGGCAGAACAAAGGCATACCCATTGATGAAGAATAACTTAGACATCTAAGATTTGTAGACCACATCGTTCTGATTGCTAATAATCCTGCAGAACTACAAGAACTAATGCGACCTAAATGCAGCTAGCAATGAAATTAGCCTAAAAATGAACCTGACAAAAACAAAAAACATGTACAACGAGCTAGTGGATGTCCAAGATATAATAATAAAAAACACTACACTTGAGAAAGTAGACGAGTATGTACACCTGGGAAAATTAGTACATAAATCTGGTACCTTATCCCAAAATCAACAGAAGAGTGAAACTGGCTTGGGCATCTTTTGGTAAAAATTCAGTTATATTCAAATCCCGGATGCCACTCCACCTGAAGAAAAAACATTCGATCAGTGTATGCTACCTGTCATGACATACGGCTGCGAAACTTGGACACTAAAGAAAGGGACAATATCGAAACTCAAAGTCACTCAAAAATCAATCGAAGAGAGATCGAAAAAGAATAAAATGGATCAGACAGAAAATCAAGGTCACTGATGTAATCCACAGAACTAAATCTTTAAAATGGCAGTGGGCGGGACATTTTGCGAGAAAAATGGACAAGATGGTCCACTAGAATTACACTTTGGTATCCAAGAACGGTTTATAAAACACAACAAGTATGGTTCATAAAACACAACAAAAAACAAGAATGGATAACGCAAGAGATCATGGACCTCATGGACGTAAGACGAAAACATAAAACAAGCCCAATAGAATACAAGCGAATCAACAAAATCATTAGAAAAAAGTGCAGGGAAGCGAAAGAAAACTGGATGTCAACAAAATGCCTAGAAATCGAACAACTTCAGGAAAAATACGACATCTTTAATATTCATAAAAAAGTAAAAGAAATGACAGGTAGACACAAAAAGAGACAAGCAACAATATTAAAAAATGATAATAACGAAATAATTATGGGTACAGAAGACAAACTAAAGAGATGGAAAGAATACATACAAACCCTTTTTGACGACGATAGACCTTGTTTTCCACCATCCACAGATAATCGAATAAATGAAAAAGGCCCAGAAATAACCAAAGAAGAAGTGATTCATGCAGTAAAATCTCAGAAAGATGGAAAAGCCACCGGTCCAGACAATATCAATGTCGAAATACTTAAACTAATTGCAGATAACGAAAGTAAAAGCCTAGATTTAATAACAGCACTATTCAATAAGATATATGACACAGGTAAAATACCAACAGACTGGCTAAAATCAACATTCGTAGCATTACCAAAAAAATCGAATTCCTCACAATGCGATGATTATCGAATATTAAGCTTGATGTCTCATGTCCTTAAAACTTTTCTCAGAATTATCCATACACGAATTTACAAGAAGTGCGAGTTCCAGATGAGTGACACTCAATTCGGATTTC
The DNA here is from genome assembly GCF_040954645.1 of Diabrotica undecimpunctata. Lineage (NCBI taxonomy): Eukaryota > Metazoa > Arthropoda > Insecta > Coleoptera > Chrysomelidae > Diabrotica > Diabrotica undecimpunctata. Next base: position 101,539,032 of record NC_092811.1, read on the forward strand.
GAAACGGATTGGGAACACGAGAGGCTCTTTTTGCTTTAAATGTGTTAACGCAACGATGCAGAGACATGAATGTAGATGTATATGCATGTTTTATTGACTATCGAAAAGCATTTGACTGCGTTAACCATCAAAAGATGATCGAAATTCTGAGAACAACTGGAGTTGACGAACAAGACTTGCGAATTATCTCAGAACTATACTGGCAACAAACGGCAACAATTGAAATAGAGCACACAACATCTGAAGACATACAAATCCGACGAGGAGTGAGACAGGGTTGCGTCTTATCACCGCTACTCTTTAATTTGTATTCGGAGTCTATATTCAGAGAAGCATTAGACGATGTCCAAGGCGGAATTAAGATTAATGGAATCAGCATAGACAACATCAGATATGCTGATGATACCGTCTTAATAGCAAGCAACGCACAAGAACTACAAAATATAATAAATGCGGTAGTTCACCACAGCGAAATGTTCGGTTTACATCTAAACGTTTCCAAAACTAAAACTTTAGTATTTTCAAAGACACCAATAAACGTACAGGTGTATGCCAAGGGTCAAATAATAGAACAGGTAAATTCCATAAAATATTTGGGAACAAATATCCATAGTCAGTGTAATCCAAAAAAAGAAATCCTATCAAGAATCGAACAAGCAAGGAAAACATTCATGAGCATTAAAACATTTTTTACAAGATCAGACCTTAGTCTACAGCTTAGAATCCGAATGATCAGATGTTACGTTTTTTCTGTCTTACTGTATGGCTGTGAAAGTTGGACAATGGACTCTGAAATAGAAAAAAGAATAGATGCCTTTGAGATGTATATATACAGACGAATGTTGAGGATTCCATGGGTACAAAGAGTTACTAATGTTGAGGTACTTCGTCGCATGTGTAAACAAAAAGAATTACTAAGAATAATCAAAGAGAGGAAAATGCAATACTTGGGTCATGTGCTGAGAGGCGAAAGATATGAATTACTTCAAGTTATACTGGAAGGAAAAGTACAGGGCAAAAGATCAGTAGGAAGACGCCAGAACTCGTGGCTGAAAGACCTGAGGAGATGGTTCGACCGCTCATCCGCAGAGATCTTTCGCGCAGCAGTTTCCAAAACTACAATTGCCATTTGGATCGCCAACTTTCGAAAGGAGACGGCGCAATGAGAAGAAGAAGATCCAAGAACCGTCAAGTCACCAAGAAGACGTCCAGATTTAAGATGGGACTATGACAGAAGGAAACAAGCCGGTACAACATGGCACAGAAAAGCAAATATTACACAATGGTGGGCAGAAATGAAGAACGACTATGTAAGGAAGGCTGCACCATAATCGGTAGAATACGCTGAGAATGATGATAATGATGATGATGATGATGATGATGATAATATATAATATCCAGCTAGAGTAAGTGAAACCTACCCTGCAAGACGAATTCTATTGTAGAAAGCTGAGGGAACTAGAGGAAGAAGTAGACTAAGATTGAGATGAACAGATGGTGTAGATGAAGATTTCAGGGAGGTTTATGTGGCCAAATGACATCGTACTGCAAGGAATAGGACCGAATGGAGGAATACGCTTAGGAATATCGACGCTTTTAACTGGAGGCTTTAGTGTTCAAGAAAACTACAGGGTAACCTTCTGAAAAACGCAACTAAATGTTAGACAGTTATAAAAAGAAAGAAGAACAACGAATGGATATCGTGAAAATAAGAATGCTTAGATAGTGGATGAAGCGACAAAAAAGGATAAAATTAAGGATAAATAAATTGATGCTAAATTCACGTTCTTGGAAGCAGTGGAAGACTTGGTATGAAACGCTTAGACATGAAGTTTCTGTGAAGAAAATTAATTGGTATAACCTAAGATTGTAACTTATGCAACCTTCCTGCATATGAATAAAGGCAAACAAAATGATGATAATGTTTATGAATTCAATAGGGAATAGGATACAATAAAGTAATCATAATAATTGATAAAATTATACATAATAAAGTCATAACTTTATTTAATAATGCTACGTCACAGATAAAAATAGAAAAAATCTAGAAATTTTATACTAAAATACCTCAGATTTTCTTATTATAATTGTCGGTAGTCAATTTCTACGAATTTTCAATAGTGATAACTGAAGAGTAAAAGCCACTGACAAATTGAAACAAATTGTTGTAATGTTCAAAACCTTTTATTACCATTTCTAATTACCAAATGGCGATTATGATCAGCAAACTACAGGAGATACGACTGTATAATTATGAAGAAGCCATAAAAGAGGACAAGGAGACATGATCCTTTTCTTGTGTTGTAACTAATTATATACGAGCATTATAATATAAAAGAACAATGATGAGTTACTTCTCTTGGTAAAGTAATTTGATTTCGTTAAAACGGTTTAATCCAAGGTAAAGATTAATTTAGGTTAAAGTTAATATTTAGTGTAAGGAACTCCAATTACTCATTTATCGTAAGAGATACGAAAAAAACTCTACCTGCATATTGAAACCGAACATATTGAAAGAGTACACCGATTCATATATCTGGGATATACAGTAAATGATAAGTGGGGGTCTAGACGTAGAGATTTAGGTCCTAATTGAAACAGCAAAATCTAGATTCATCAAAATAAGAAAGCTTCATCAAAATAGTCAACTGTAACCTCAGCGTTAGCATTCGAAGGCAAGCAAGCAATCAATTTAATTTAACCCAGCCTGTGAGACTTGTACATCCCTTAGAATGACACTCGGGTATTACAATTCATTGGGGTGAGGAGGATAACTTTTGTACTCAGAAGTCACTCTACCAAGCCCTAATGCTCTAGAACATCACTTTCTTTCCTATAATAGCACTCTGATGCGCGATAGGGGCTCTCTTTCAATAAAGTGCTTGTCGTGTGGAAGTTCTGGGTACAAGAACTTAAACATGATATCCTATCTTGATCAATGCAGGTTAGTGTAAGGCGCTCTTTTCCTGCTACCTCTGGTGACTTATCATCGAATCTGAAATTGCTTTCCTCTGAAATGTGGGCCTCTTGTGTCCGGGCTTAGGGTTTTTTGTTAATTTTTTGGTGGCTTTCGCCTTTTTGTTAGTAGTTTTGTAATTTTTTTGTGACCGAAGCCGTTTTTTAAGTTTTTTGTAATTTTTTTGAGAGATGTCTGAAAAGTAATATCATTAGTCATTATTAAAATTGCCAGTGCTATGTGCTGGGTTGTGTTCTATTGATAGAGCTACGATTTTCTAGATTTTATATGTTGGCCAGGATTTGCTGTTTTGGTCTTTGTGCATCTATCGTATCTTCTTATCTCTCACAGTATCGAGCTTGGGTGGTTCTCTAGCTCAGCAAACTTTGTTCTGGATTTTTCTTCCATCATGTCTGTCACCCTTACTTGTTTCAGTTCTCTGAACAAGAAACTTTCAGAAACGTATCGGGGTAATATTGACTGCTTCTTTGCGGCTGTTATTATGTCCTGCTTGTATCCTCTTTTTGTTTGATTTACTTATGTGTCCCCATGCGAGAGATGGATATGCTATTATTGGCAGTATGATGCTGTTAATCTTCTGCTTCTGCTGTTACTTCTACCTATGAGTCCTCTTATTGCCGCTCTGACTGTGGTTGTTTGTGGATGGTTTGGTCGACATGTTGCGTGAAGGTTAGTTCCATCCATTATGACTCCTAGGTATTGTGACTCCTAGTGTAGGCTTCTCTATTCCATTCGATGGGATTGTTTTGCACTGTCAGCTATTCGTCTGGGATTTCTCTTCTCTTTTTGAACATGACTGCTTGCGTTTTTTCTGAGTTGATGGCTATTTTCCATTGGATACTCCATTATTCTATGTTATCCGATGCCGTCTGTAAGTTGTTTACAACTACATCAATGTTTCTGTGTTTAGCCGCAATTGCTGCATCATCGTCATAAAGAGTAGCATTTCTGGTGTTTTTGGAACATCGGCGGTGTATATTGTATACAGTAAAGGTGACAAGACCGACCGGCCTCTAGAGCTCCGTGCTTGGACAGGACTTGTCATATCCGAACCTTAAAGCTCCGGCCGCCCAAATAAGATAAGATTAGTCCTGTCATGGCTCCGCCGTATCCATAGCTTCTCATTTTGTATGTTACAGCACAGGCGATCTTGGACGCCATCACACGGGTCCGTTAGTTCGAATCCATCTGTTTAGAAATGTAGCATTAAGGTAATTGATTAACAATACCGCTGTTATGTGGGTGTGGGCTATCTTGTTGCCTTACCATAACTTCTTTTTCACGCAAAGGAATATTCTCCAGTAACAAAGATAAACTTATTTTTCAGAAAATTTTGATATCTCTGACCATTTAAATATTCTTTAAAAAATATGAACCTATTAATCGCCCATTAAATAACCCACACCAAACATTAATTCGTTATGAAGCGAGTTTCATCTCTCAACAAAATTCTAGTCAAAAAGTCATGAGTGTCTTGAATCATCACTTGCATTATGGCGAAGAAGGTTAGTTTTCGATCAAAATTGGTGGGTTATAATTCATGAACCAAGCACAGTTTAAATGAATGGTAATGGGGGTTTTTTAAAATCCTTTGAATAGTATTTAAAGACACACCAATATAGATTAATCGTTACATATGCTGAGAAATTCACCAAGTTTTGTTCGGTCTCTATTGGTTTGACATGATCTCTATGTTTACCGTTCCGATATAAACCATACCGCATCTTCTCTTCATCTATAGCAAAATATACATGGTGTTCGTGTGTGTAAACCCGTTTCGTGTAAAAGGTTTGAGCATTTCAAGCATTTTTCCTACATTCACCATAAGTCAACAATATTTCTACATATTCATTAGATGTGGATAGGAAAGGCATTTTTACTACAGTATGAACTCACAATATTTCAAAATATTCGGTTTTAAAACTACAATGAACGTGTATTAGTGAGTGAACTAATAAATCTTAAGGGCAACTTAATTTTCTTGTCAATTTGTAAAAACTATAAAAACATGCTAAAAGTTAATTAGATAAAGGTTCCATCAAATTGAAAATTTAGCGTATTTATTAACGTTAATATCCTCATTATGGTACACCATTGAATTTGAGATAAAAAGCCTTTTGTTTGGCCTAACTTTCACCTTCATGATCCTTTGAAGTTTTTCCATTGTAATGACGTCACGGCGCCCGTGACGACGTCACAGATCTGATGTATACATCAATTGATAGTATTGTAGGTCCAATTGACATTTCCCAATTTTCAAATAAAATCATTCATTACTTCCTGAAATAGGCTGTTAAAAACATCTTGGAACACCATGTATATACCGATTTCAGTAAAGCATTTGATTATGTTGGTACTCAAATTCTTTTTAGAAAATTGCTTTCTGCGAAATTTCATGTTCAGTTTGTTGAATGGATCAAAAATTCGTTGTAAGGTCATAGTCAAAGAGTTGAGTTTGCCGGTAATTTTTCAGCCGATAATAGTCACCTCAGGTGTTCCTCAGGGAGGACATACATCTTCTATTTTTTTTCAAAATATTCGTTGATGATATTGTGAGTTGTTTTTTAAGTAGTCTGCGTTTAATGTTTGCTGATGACTAGAAATTCTTGATGGTTGAAGATGATTTTAGAGATCAGTGTCATCCGCATATCTAATGTTGTTAATGTGTTATTTAATAGTCCATCAATTACTCTCTCCTATATGTTCAATATTGTAACTAAATAGTTTTATGTCCTTGTCGTTTATATTATGTTTTCAGAAGATGTAACACATTATGAAGAAAATATTAAGAGTAGTTTAGCTACACATGACTTAGTGAATATCAGCATCAATGAAATGAACAATAGTATTATTCAAATATTGAAAGAAGCTGAAAAGAAAAAATACTATTATCGTGCTGAAAACAAAAACAAAAAATTAAGCCACAGCACAAAACATCTTCTAGAGGAAAGAAGAAAACTTGGAGAAAATCAGGATCATAACAAAAAGAAACTAAGAATCTTGAATAAGGTTAGATTAATTATTACCTATTAAAAATGAGGTTAGAAAGGATCTGAGTCTGAGACAATACAATTATATGGAAATAAGTAGAGTAATAGAAGAAAACAAAAGCTTGAAAGTACTCAGATAGAACATGTCCGTTGAGAAGAAAAACATTCACAAATTAAGAAATAAACAGGGGCAAATTATTGAGCATTGAGATCAAATTATGAACAATATAGAGAGTTTTTATAGCCAACTATACAAAGAACAGCGATGTATCCGGAGTGGATCACTAGCAAAGATAATTAATCAGGGATCTGAAATTTTATCGGACATAACACCAAATGAAATTCGAAGGTCAGTTCAAGAAATACAAAACAATAAGTCTCCCGGAGGCGATGATATAGTGGCAGATGCCTTGAAAGTAGCTGGAAAAAGATTATGACAGGTACTTGTCAAACTATACACTAGATGTCTGCAGGAAGCAGTAACACCAACTCAGTGGAATAACGCAGAAATTATCATACTTCATAAAAAAAGGCGATGCTACTGACCTGAGAGACTACAGTCTAAGTCTTATCAGCCCATAATCTTATAGAAAAATGTACAGAATATACTAAACCACTAGCTTGGAAGCCTTGACAGAATGTCGAATTGACTATCGGTATATAAATATAATTAAACACATATACCAAAAAGCAACAGCGAGTGGGTGATGGTCAAACTCAGAAATTCCCGATGCAACCTGATGGGACGTCATATCACTGAAACTGTTCAATACTCCTTTGGAATAAATATATAAAAGAGCAAAACTGACCGACAAGGGCATAAACATAAATGGAGGAAAGTTTAGCCACCTGAGGTTTGCAGATGATATTGTGCTAATAGCTGATAGGATAGATGAGGCTAAAGAACTTTTAAGTCATCTCTACCTTTTCTCGCTAGAAAGGGGATTGAAAATAAATATATCTAAAATCCAGATGATGACAAATCTTGTAGTCAGCAAAGATATGTGCGTAGGGACAAGATCCATAAACCAGGTAATGGTCCAATAAATATCTAGGTCACGAGATTCGCATAGGAAAATATAACCAAACCGTTGCGCTTCTCACTTTCTTTCTCACTTAAGTGGAACTGGGTAGGTCATGCGCTCTAATGACAGATAACAGATGGACAAAGCGGATACTAGAATTGAGACCAAGAGATGATGCCTACCGAAGCAGAGGTCGTCCACCAACACGTTGGACTGACGATCTACAACGTTGTCATAGGAATTGGATGCAAGAGGCACAAGATGGAAACAGAAGGAAAATTATGAGGGAGATCTATGTCCTGTAGAGGACAAGCGAAAATTGAATGATGATGATGAAGTTAATACATTCATACTTCTTACACTTTTCCCCAATTCGTCTGACATTTGTCCAACTTCCTCAATGTCTCAGTGATATCACCTACCTTTACTTTTTAATAAAACTAAAAATACTTTTTTATTTTATTCATATGTCGGCATGCTAGCCAGCTATAGCAGTACAACTATATTATTACCTAATTATTTTAAAATGAAATAAATCTCGTTATTGTCTTTCCGAAGACATTTGTATTTTTAAAATATCAACTTAGGTAACTATTTCACAAATATACGAAGTTAAGTAACATTATTTTCTAGACTTCATTGTGAACGGTTGGTCTTTTGACGATAGATCTCCTTGAATTTAAATTATTAAACCGAGAGTTAAGTAAGAATATGGTAACATAAGTGCATTAACCAGTGTAGTAAATGTTCAACTGCTTATTACATAACTAATAGTTCATGGCCAACGGTTTGAATCAACTGTGCTTATTAGTGGCGCAGACTAAAGAGTTTATTGGGGATATACACTTCTCAGATTTGTATGTAAATATATATTTTTGTATGTTTGTTATGATTCTTTTGGAATACGGGGGTAAAGAGAATTCTCAGTTTAACAGTGACAAATAGCAATTATTTTTTTAACCCATTATAGTCCAGCGTCATATATACACTTCTCCAAGAAATTAACGCACCACTTCAATAAATCAATTTTATTTGTAAACAGGCAAAGAATAAAAAATAAAACTAGAACCATATTTATTCTACATTTTATTAGTAATTATAACAATTTGTCTAATCATCAGAAAATGTTGAAGTACAGGAGAAAAAAAAATAAAACGAAAAATTCTAAAAAAATAATGATAAGAAAAGTAAACTAAAATATGAAAAAAGTCTTAATAACGAGTGTTTCCACCTCTACTACGTATAAAAAACAGCCTCACATCATTGGCCCATACTTAAAATTAATTGCCATATTTCATTTTGGTCTAGTTCTCTCCAAATCTGGATCAGCCTCTCTCCCACTTCCTGTAAGTTTGGTTGGATCGGTGTCGCTCTTAATCGCCTTCCAAGGATATCTCAGAGATTTTCAATCGGATTTAAATCCGGACTATGTTCTGGCCATTCCATAGTGTTAATTCCTACCTCTTCTAAATAATTTCTGACGATCTGTGCAGCGTGAGGTCTGGCATTATCTTGCGTTAGTAAGAAATTTTCACCGATATAAGGAGCGAATGGTACTAATGTTGCTCCAGGATCTCCAATATGTACCTTTCAGCTGTAACAGTTCCATTTTGTATGACCAGGTCCGTACGTGCGATCAAAGAAATACCACCCCACACCATAACGGATCCTCCACCAAAAAATGTGGTGTGTGAGAAGTTACACTGAGCATATCGTTCGTTGGGTCGTCACAACACACGAACACGTCTGTCGTTATTGTACAAACAAAATCGGGATTCATCAGTAAATAGCACTCGTTCCCAGTCAGCCTCTAACCAATTAACGTCTTCTCTGGCAAAATGTAGTCTCCCCCTTCGATGCTCTGCAGTTAATAGAGGACCTCGGGCGGCAATCCTAGGTGTTAAGTTGTATTCCCTAAGTCGCTGGCGAAGAGTTTCAGTACTAATTTGTATAGCATGCACGTCTCGAAGCTGAATTTGTAGACTTCGATGTGTTACAAAACGTTGTCGAAGAGCATAAATTCTTAAAAATCGATCTTGAATAGGGGTAGTTACCCGGTTTGGTCCTTGCCCTGGTCTGCGAGTATGATCCCCTGTTTCGAGGAATCTCGTGAGACGGATGTGTGGGACACATTAAACCGACGACCAATTTTTCGGTAACTCCACCCTTCTTCCGGCAGTACCACTGCTTGGGCACATTCATTTCGGGTTAGATTACATGATTGACGCTCCATAATAAACACAATTAACAATAATCAACAATTAAACAGCAGCCGAATAAAATTCGTGAACACTTGGAAATTAGTATAATATATTTATAAAATTAGTACATTTTTTGCTTCTTTTTGTTTTGTTGCAAAAAAAACTATAGCGATAAAACACAGTCAATAAATATATAGTATACGAATAGCATATACAAGGGTCTTGCAAAATATAACATTACAATGGAAATTTTTATTAACGCTAATAAAATATTTTAATATTTCAAAGTGGTGCATTAATTTCTTGGAGAAGTGTATCTCCTATATATTTAGTTCAACCCTTAAAATTTGTTTAAATTTAAAGAAAAAATTTACATTAGATATTTTAGGCTGTAGTAAGCTATCATTTTTGTTGTATATTTCTAATATCTTTTCAACAAAAAAATTATAAACATCGGACAAATTTGCTGACTTTGTTTAGATTTACACATTTAATAACAGTTTCATATCGACCCTTGTTTATCGTTTACTGGAAATTTATTTTTTTTGCGTGATATTGCCCCTCACTTGTTTTTATTGACAAATTTTTTGTAATCTTTTTTCTGGGTTTTGGTAAGAGAATAAACATTGTATGGAATTAATGACTAAAGATGATCGTCGTTTAACTGTTTTTGTTTTATTTTTACCAATTCCCAGGAAAAAACATTTTAAAAAAGGGGAGAAAAGATATTTACATTTATTGATGACATTTCCTTGTCATTTCAGAAAGTAGAAACTACAAACGAAAGTCACAATTCTGGTTAATTGAGCAGCTTAATAAAGTTATAGCTGCAATTAATACATGTGCCAAAATAGTCACAATACAGGAGTCAGTAGTACGTGATCGTTTAACCCCGCTGTCCTGTTCGGGTCTACTTCAAATTATTACGCGGCGTAACGTTTTGGTGTTTCGTGACTTTATTACCTAATAAGGTCTTTCAATTGCATACGAGATAAAAAATCAACTTTTTGTTACCTACTACAACTAAATTGTTACCTATAGTACGTTCGGGTCAATATGACCCACGTATTTAAACCGTTAAAAATTACCTGTGTATTTATGTTTAGTTGGCAGTATTTTATAGGTACAGATATACATTGTTTTGTTAACCATAGGAATTAAGAATTATTGCAATCCCATATCTAGAGTATATTTATTATAATGCTCTAAAACTAATTTTTTGGTTATTTTTTAGCCTTAATAGCAATACAAATAAATAAGTAAGTAAATAAATAATATGCTTTATTGTCGCTGAAAATTGTACAAATTTTATAGACAAAGCTTATAACAATAAGACAAGAAAGAAGAAAAAAATTCTTCCAAACTTAAACATAAAACATACTACCTACCTAATTAAGAACCTTCAAACTTTGTAAGATGTACCTAACAAAAAATAAAAATTAGGAAAGCAGATTAATGAATTAAGGGCTTAAATATTTCACCTCCTTGTGCTAAACAGTAACCAAATCTGTCATACAGATTTTTGCTCATATTTTGGAGTAGGGCTGGTGTAATGCTTGCAGAGAAATGAAGTATTTTTGACCTTAATTCGACTAGATTTGTGGTCCTTTCAAGCTGATGTCTATAAATGTTTTCTTTGAGAAAACCCCAAAAAAAGAAATCGTTAGGCGCTAAGTCACAGGATCTAGCGGGTCATTTAATTGTACCACGTGTACTTATCAGTCGATCAAGAAACGTTTGATTGAGGAAGTCAATAGTTGCTTTAGAGTTGTGAGCCGAACACCCATCCTGTTGGAAATAAACATCCTGAAAATTAACGGGAAGGCGATGAAATGCTGGAATGACTGAAATTTAACTTTTGCGGATGCTGCGTTCGCACTGCAACACTGAGGTGCTTATTTTTCCGAGAATAATTCCTTGCAATGGTTGGATTGTGTTTTTTATGTAATGAAAACGAAGATTCGACAGAAGATAAAATATTTTTTAAAAAGTGTGCATTTTCATTCTATTTATCTAACATAAATTCTTCTTCTTCAGGTTCCTTCTCCTATCGGAGGTTGGAAATCATCATCGCTATTTTAATTTTATTGGCCGCGGTTCTGAATAATTCTAATGAGCTGCAACCGAACCACTATCTCAAATTTCTTAGCCAGGATATTTTGCGTCGTCCTGGGTTTCTCTTCCCTTGTATCTTCCCTTGCATAATTAACCTAAGTAATACGTACTTCTCGCCCCTCATTATATGACCCAGATATTGAATCTTTCTAATTTTAACAGTTTTTATGAGTTCACATTCTTTCTTCACTCTTTGTAACACCTCATATATCCGTCACCATATCCAGCAAAAGGATCCTTTTAAACGGCGTCCAATTCAAATAGTTCAGGAACCTTCTTGTGTTTGTTGCCCAGAAAATCTATGTAAGGATTTTTTTGATTTATTCATTTTGTAGTTACCCTTTCCAGTCCCTCAAATAAAGATACTTACTTACGTCCCAGCTCTCCAACCAAAACAAGAGTGGCCGTTCGCAAACGTTTCGGTTTGTTTCCTTACCCTATCTCCAGCCCAGTAATTGCTCAGTCCCCACTTTTAACCCCCTATCAGTGATACACTCATCATGCAAGAAAAATTCCAGGAAAACAAAATGTTGGAAGACGAAGAATATTTTGGTATAAGAATCTGAAGGAAATGGCTTGAATGCAATAGCGCTGAATTATTTAGAGAGGTGGTCAAAACTTAAGTTGTTCATTTATAACATTGTACAATCTTGGTCGTGCAATGTTGTTATATGTTACTTTATTGTCGACAAACAGGAGATACACATCGATGTTGAAATATTGCGGGTTTTCAAGAATTTTTTGGTGGTTCAAGTGGTTGAATAGCCTGGTCTGAACTCTGCCTGATATTCTCCTAGGCAGGCTTCAGTAAAGGGTCAATTTCTCATACCAGATGTTTGGTAATAACTGGTAGGCAGTATTCAGACAGATTATTCCTCACAATTTATCACATTTAAGTTGGTTTCTCTTGTTGTGTAATTGGCACATCATGCTTTTTCTGGCCAGATGTTACAAACTGTATAGTATATGGTATTAATTATCTATTGTACGCCATGTTTAAACAACTCTACGGCGATTCCGTCACTGCTTGGGGATTTGCGATGTTTTAGCTTTTTATGGACATTTTTCCTTCATCTACTATGGGAAGCTCCAAAAATTCCTCGTTTTGGACTCTAGTTCTGAATTGTTAGCACGTTTTGGTGCCTGCTATACTAATTAATCTCAGTTACATCATAAAGGCTGTTTACTCATATAGAGTGGGTAGCATGTTTCTTTTTCTATCTTTTATTTTTCATCTTCCGGTTATTTCTAAGACTTGTCTGTTTTGTTATGGGTTATTGAATTCTAAAAAATATTAATAGCTTATCAAGTTATTTCTAGCAAAGTAAATATTTTTGTAGATATTTGCATTGGAATATAACCATAGCGAAAACCTATAAAAAACAATCCCAGACGTCCTGTTTGTTCAAGGACTTTTAAAATTATCCCTATCAAAATTTTATTAATAGAAAATAGGAACCCCACAATAATTATCTTATCAACATTTTATTATAAACAGAATTCTAAATAAATACGTGGGCGAAGGTAATAATAAGCCTATCGCGACAATTTTAGTCTTTACACCGAACCAGTGGTGTCACCACTTTTGGACTATTAAGTTAATAACACTATTTAAAATTCTTGGTAACATAATATTCTATTTTACCTATGACATTTATTACAAACTTAAAATTATATTTATTGAAATTGTTGTTATTTGAAGAAACAAATCGGTACTAAAAATATCAGATTGGTGTAACAAAATAGTTTGAGTTTAAGAAAAGTAGACATTTTAATCATTTGGAAAAGTTTCAAATTTTGTTTAGATATGAAAAAAGTAAAAACTATTTCTCTTAATATAACGTATCAATCCACGAAATATAAATTTTAGGATAAATTGTATAATTGAGGAGCCTAGAAGCCAAGGGGTACAAGTGACTAAATATTGATAATGAGAAAAAGAAGGTTTAAGTTTAACTCCCTTTTAAAATTATAAGTAATGGTTTTATACACATGAAACACTTTTTAAAATAAGTTAGAAGTGTTACATAAGCTGTAGAATAAGGTTTAGATCTTGCCTTTTTGACCTTATTTTACAATACTTGATAAGGTGATAAGAGTGATCACTTGTACCCCTTGGCTTCCAAAAAAAGAACCAGATATTACCACAAAATCGTTAACAGAATGAGTTACAAAATTGTTTAAATCAGTTTAATACTACCATTCCTGAAGTATAACTAATCAGTTTCTGACTCGCTAACAAAAATGTTTCCTGGCTCTTCGGCATCTGGGGGAACAATAGCATTCTGGTTAACTTCGACAGGAACATTGTTAGGCCCATTACTTAGTATTGTAAGGTATTGAAGAAATCGAGGTAGATAGGGGGAACGTATGGCAAAAGTGACTGTAAGTTGTCAAATTTAAGTTTCTTGATTTTTGGCTTGTCTTCTGTTGCTGCTAATAACGGAAGTTCGTTGAGAGGTCGACCAGCTCTTGAGGACTTCATGTTCAGCTGGTAAAAGGTAGGAAGGTTGACGCTTTCTGTGTAAAACAGTGTGTATGGATATGCTTTCTCAAAATGCATACGCTGCATTTTATTGATACCTGGTACATTTTTCCTAAAGTAAGGTTCTAGTGAATCTAAAGACACAAAGTCATCATCCTCCATTTGCGTCACCATGAACTTCCTACTAGATTTCACTATGATGTTGGCCTACATACTTGGTACATAAACCTGCTGATGGTTTCTGTTTTTCGCTTTTTCGATAATCCCGAAATATTGGTCACATTCCATCAATGAATGTCCCACTACCAGAAACCTGTGGTCAACAGTATCAATTTGTGTCATTTGGACTAAATAATGCCAGAACTTTGCAATATAATGACTTTTGTTTTGGCGACCACAGTTGTCACTGTACAGAATTATGTGCTTAACGGTTGGTGGCAGCGTCTGGATGTATTTCCAAAGGCAGGAAGCAATTTCGTTGCAACCAAGATTATCTTGGCCTTTATGCCACAAAAACATCTGTGCCTGTCTAGTGCAAATGTTGTGCACACAAAAATTATAAGTCCGAAGTTGACGGCTATAGTATGCTTTTTTGCAGGTTAAACTAGGAGTTGAAAGCGTCTTTTGTACTTCAAAGCATACAACTACTGTAGTTGGGTTTTCTTTAAAGTGTAATTCTTTTTCAATTTTTGCTGTTGCAACTCTTTCTGGATTAACACCATTATTAATAATATGTAGTGTGTCACATTTGTCACACGTATCGGTGTGAGGTCTCTTGATTGAAAGGTTAAAATTAGTACGGAAAATATACCTATAGTAACTCTCCTTCGCAGGGTTTACGTTTCTTTCCATACACAGTTCTATATACAAAGTGTAGATTTTTTTCATTGTCAGTTCCACGCTCAAATACTTCACATTTGGAGATCTAATCCTAGAGTAATGGCTACTGTACACAACAAAATGGACAATTCCTGGGTAGTAGACCACTGACTTGCGCTTCGGATTGTCCTGGATGACAACAATCTGCACTCTTCAAAACTAGGCCTCTCAATTCCTTCTTAAAACCATGTGGACATCTCAAATTTTTGGAAACACTGCTTTAAAAACTCGTCACATGGGACACAGCACAATAAATTGGTGATTAATTAACTCATCAAAGATTGCCAAATAGCATCTTGAGCTGAAATTCACCTCTCACTATTTTCCCATAACAAAAACGAACAACGAACAACGATAACGAATTTGAAGAAAATCCGGACTAAACAACGAAACCAACTCCTATCGTGGTCTATTGTAGAGTGATGTAATTCCCTTTCCCGCATAACTTGCTCACCAACCTAAGTGGAAATGTTTAGTTTATATTTAGTTGACGCACAATATTATCCGGAATTAATATCAAAAGAAATACCCATCTGTATTATATAAACAAACTAAAAATGTTTATATTATCAATCTCAGCGACGCAAAATGATTGAGAATATTTTTCGGTGTTTTAACATATACCAGGGGAAATAGAAATGCGATAATATTGGGTATTTTTGCCATCTCATCGCATCTCCTACGTACTAAGTTTTCGTCTTTTGGTAGTCAACATCATTTCTGCTTCAGTTCCTACCCTTCCAGTTACTTCCATTTTTGACACTGTTTGAATGCATGATAGTTCCAGTATTCTTCATCATCATCATCATTCTGGCTTTACAACCCTGCGTGGATCCTAGCCTTCTCAAGAATTTCTTTCCAGTCGTCCCTATCCATCGCCTTCCTTCGTCAAGCACGTATTCCCATATTTCTCATGTCTTCATCGATGTTATCAAGGAAACTTGTTCTGGGTCTTCCTCATCTTCTCTGACCAATGGGCCTATCAAGTAGCTTTTTTCTAGCTGGGTCATTTTGTTCCATCCGCATTACATGCCCTATCCACCTCAGACGTCCTATCTTAATATGTTTTACGATAATTTCATAACTTATTAATCAATGACATAAAACTCAAACCTAAAAAATTAAAACGCCAACAACCGACTAACCGAATAAACACTGACTGTATTCGAAATAATAGTCATGAAATTACACACGACATAAAAAAGAAGTTCGAAAGATCGGAAGAAGCACATAACGTCGAAGACCACTGGAATCATGTCAAAACCATTATGCAAGAAACAACTAAAAAGTATAAAACTATTATTAAGCTCAAACAACAATAAATGACTGATGAAATATGGGACTTGGGACTAATGGAAAGCAGACGAAAACATAAAAATAAAAACACTGAAGAATACAATAAAATCCATAAATCAGAAGGAAAATTCGGGATACAAAAGAAAAATGGTACAGCAACAAATGTCTTGAAATAGAAGAACTGCAGAAAAAGAATAACACGTTTAATATGTACAAAAATGTGAACGAAATAACTGCAAGTAGTTTACTCGATAAACCAGGAAATATTATAGTCAAGGAACAAGACAGATTAGAGAGGTGGAAAGAATATATTGAGGAGCTGTTTGATGACGATAGAACAGAAATTCAAATCGAAAATATATCGACTGGTCCAAACATAACACTCGATAAAATGGAAAGAGCTATAAAGCTATCAAAGAATAGGAAAGCAACCGGTCCAGATGAAATTCCAAGCGAAATAATCAAACTACTCGACAATAAGGATAAACATTCTCTTCTAAGCCTCTTCAATAAAAGATACGAAACAGGGCATACCAACAGACTGGCTACTGTCAACATTTGTAATGATACCGAAAAAAATAAATGCCAAATAGTGTAGCGATCATCGCACTATCAGTCTGATAAGTTATGTACTGAACATTTTCCTAAGAATACTGCACTCGAGAATTTACAACAAAATAGAAGTACAAAGTGAAACACAATTTGGTTTCAGAAACAACCTTGGAACCAGAGAAGCACTCTTCAGTTTGCAGGTCATGGTTCAAAGATGTAGGGATATCGAACAATCGGTATATATGTATTTTATCGGCTTCGAAAAGGCCTTTGACCAAGTAAACCATGATAAAAACTTATAGGTGTCTTGCAACAGGTGGAAATAGATGACCGAGACCTCCGTATTATCAAAAATTTGAATTTTCATCAATGTGAAAACATACGAATTGGATACAACACTACTGTAAGGAGCGGCCCAGGCCAAAGAAGAACATTCTGGCTCCGAAATCTCCGAGAATGGTATCAAGAAACCACCGCTAATTTATTTAGAGCCGCCGTAAACAAAGTTATTATTGCCAATATTATCGCCAACGTTCGATAATCGAACAGGGTACTGAAAGAAGAAGAAGGTTCCTGGTATATTCTATAAAGTTCAAAGTTGTATCGTCTTCTCCACACTCCATTGTCATTCACTGCTCTATAGATTCTCGCCTCAGTACTTTTCTTTCGAAACATCCTAACATGTTTTCATTACTTTTAATTAGAGTCCAGGTCTCGAAACCATATGTTAGGACTGGGCGTATTATTGTTTTGTAGACTTTTATTTTTGTATTTCTCGATATAATTGTGCATTTAAGGCGGAGATTGAGCCCAAAATAGCATCTGTTGGCCGTGCAAATTCTGCGGTTTATCTCGGCGGTAGTATTATTTTCAGTGTTAAGGAGCGCTCCCAGGTATACAAATTCGTTCACTGCTTCGATGACGTCGTTTTCTATAACAAGTGGTCGTAGGATTTGTTGTTGCGTGCTTATTTTCATATACTTCGTTTTGTTGGTTTTATTATTAAAACCATTTTTGTGCTGATTCTTTTAATGCTACATACGCCTCTCGTACAGCGTTTTCCGTTCTCCCAACAATATTGATATCATCAGCATAGGCAAGGATTTGCACTGATTTGGTATATGTTGAACCAATAATTGTGATAAGTGACTTACGTATCACTTTTTCCAGAGCCAGATTGAACAGTATACAGGATCTCCCTGGCGCAGCCCGTTATTTGTTTTAAAAGGTTCAGACAGTTCCCTCTGAATTCTTACTATAAATTCAACTTTTTCTTCTAAAAAAGAGTTAGTTTTGTTAAATTTGCCAACTGATTTGGTAGTCCTAGCTCTTTCATTGCTTTGAATATTTCTTTTCTATTCACAGAGTCGTAGGCTGCTATGTAGTCTATAAATATGTGATGAGTATCAATGCCATATGCCAAATTTTATACGCTGGATTTAGAAGTATAATTATTCCTCTGTGGTTAGAGCATTCAAAGATACCTCCTATTTTGTGTATGGTGCAAAGTGTTCCAATATTCCAATCATTGGGGAGGGATTTCTGTGTCCATATTTCTTTTATAAGCTGCAGTAATGCCATTATGGTATCATGGCCACCTTCTTTATATAGTTCAGCTAGAAAATTATCTATTCCGGGTGATTTGTTTCTGACTAGTTTTTTAACTGCATCTTTAAGTTCAAGAATCATTTGTGGTTCCTCTTCCCTCTCGTCTGCTCCCCTTACCTCATCTCTTTCGTCTTCCAGGTTTTCTTCTTCCTCCATATTAAGTGCCTGGTTAAAGTATTCCATCTATTTATTCAATACAGCTTTCCTTGTTTCTTAATAGGTCGCCATTCTGTTTTCTGCATTGTCTTGTGGTTGCCTTGAATTCTTTTTAGTTGATGTTAACTTTGTTATAGAATGCTCTGAATTCTTTCTCTCTGTTGAAGTTTTCTGTATATTTAAGTGCCTTATTTAGGTGGTTTCGTTTTTTTTTTTCGTTTGTGTATCCCCTTTTCTTCTCTTCTCTTTGTCTGGTAATTCTGTTCCTTTTTCATCTTTCGCTGCTACTTCAATGTCTTCCTTTGTTTGTCAATTGTCTGATTGACTTCAATGTCAATCTGTCTGGCTTTCTTCATTTACATTTTGATTCCTTAGCCTGTTGGTGATGTTGTGCGTGTACCGTTCTGCAATTGTGGCATCTCTCAGCTTTTGCACATTCCATTTTTTTGTATACATTTTATTTTCTTTGTTGAGATCACTAGGCAATGATCTGCAGTTATAACTCTCTCTCTTATATGATCTCTATAACTTCTGCAGTTTATTACGTATGTCCCATGCCTTGAATCTCTTACGATCTGATCAATCTGACTCGTTGTTCTTCCATCAAGGGAGGTGCAGGTTACCTTGCGTATGTTCTTGTGTTCAAAATAGCGACTGTCATATTGATTGCTGCTGCTAAGTTTATCAGTCGTAATCCATTATCGCTATTGATGTTGTGTGGGCTATGCTTTCCTATCGTGGGCATAAAAACTCGCTCTCGTCCTATTCTTGCATTCTTGTCACCTAATAGAATCTTAATGTAATTTCTGGGACATCTCCTATAGGTTTGCTCTAGGTCTTCGAAAAACTGTTCTTTTATTTCCTCTGGTTTGTCATCAGTTGGGACATGTGCATTCTGTAACACCAAAATTCAAAGGCTGCAAAATAATTTTTGCATAAGTTCAAAAATTTTGCTGTCATCCGACTTATTTTCTCTTGCTTTAATGTAAAATTAAGGGTTCATATACATATGCGAATTCATGAAAATAATGTCTGTAAGTTGGATTGTCTGAGTTGTTAGGACTGTATCAATAGGTGTGGTTCATAATAATTATAGGAGACATACTTAAATGTTATACAGACAATGGTCGGATTAGGTTTATAAAAACGCTTACCGATATTACTATTATATACAATTCCGGTTTTACATATGCAGGTATCACATCCTTCCTAGGCTGTGGAATGACCTCGACGTGGTGGAAGATCGAGTAATTGGTCATGGTCCCTACTAATGTGAGGGAAACACGACCGATGAAACCAAGAACAGTCCAAATAGCGTCCGGCGTCGGTGCACCGGGTGGCCTTCGGACGCTGAAGGGAGTCAAATCAGTCCCAATTGCTGCGCCTTTCTCCCCAAAAACCTATATCTGATTGTACCAATCCCTCAACAGAGCAGGAAACTTAAGAAGGTCGAGGCCTTCTAAGGATGTAGTATCACTGATGGTATTTCTGATGGTTTCTAACAAAAATATAAAATGCTGCGCTTCCTGTCTGTATAAATAGTGCAAAGTATCAAAGCAGTGACCTTTGGAGTCTAAAATTTCGACCGTAACACCGTATTTTGAACTCCCAATATGCTAGAATGTAATATATTTATCACGTCAGACGGTTTAAATTTATACTATTTAATGTGTAGTTTAAATGTATTGAAACGCCCAACTAAATAACAATTTAACTGTATTTTTTCAAAGATAAGTGAAAAATTATTTTTGTCACAACAAATAAATTTTATTGCTGAGTTGGCATGAAAAGGTAATAAATATTTTCAAACTTAAAATTTACGACGTGTGCCGATGATATTTTAGAAGGTTTATACGCGCGTTCATATATTTTCTGTACAATAATAAGCCCATTATGCTTTGCAGAAGAGCTTACAGTGCAGATATAACTCATCACGTCAATTAGGAGGCTTTTTCAAGTCGAAACATATCAAGTAGCTTTTATATTTTTAGGTTTTCTTGTCTATATAAAGTACAGATATTTTTTGTGTCTAATTTGGGGATGTTTATCAAATAAAGAAAGAGAAGTACTTCTCGGATATAAAAAAACTAATTTGTATCTCGATAACTATAAAAAACTGAAGAATTTTCATATACTGTATGTATAAACTAAATG